>NC_060208.1:9650500-10314000 GCF_021130785.1 Homalodisca vitripennis
GTGTTACTTGGGAATCACCGGGGCTTTTTAAATCCTATAGTGTTTTGAACAACATTGAGTGATTAAAAGATAATGAGTTTCTATAATTTGCCAAAACGTACAAGGACTGCTCTGATAGTAAGTATTGATTCTAATTAAATTGACCAGTTAATATAACTCACCATGTTATGTGAATGTTGAGTTTAGTTCCAAATTCGACACTGTCACAGATTCGGAGCCCCATGTTCGTCTGAAGAGATCCAAAAAAATGTCGGTGATGAAGATGTTCAAGACAAACTTTCCATTGTTTTGACATCAGAGACACATAGACACAAGAGTGTACCACCACACAGAGAGTCTGGTGTACCCAACAGCAATCCAGTGTAATCTTGTCTTTGATGTTGAAATGATGCAAACATTTGTTTTTGAACATCTTCGCCACCGACTTTTTTATCTCTTCAGTTGGACAAGGACTCCAGATTCTAGGAGTCAAGCCTACAACAGTGTTGGATTTTCAGATGCTGCACTGGGCAGAAGGTGTGAAATGGAGCTAAATTTATTATTTGCATTGAATCAACCCTTTCCACCATAGTTACATTATATGTACCAATACATGGCACAATACGCAAATAAACCAGCTTTTACAAAATTTAACAAAACATTTGAAAGTTCAAAAATGGACAACGATTTTACTGACTGTAAAATATACATGATATCAAAAAGCAAAATCCTGTATGGCAAATAGAAAACCTTGGCTGAGTTTGTCCCACATAAATATGAACTGGTACTGTAATACATATGTACAGAACAGTATATAACATAGACAAATATTTTATTATAATTTACAATCAGCTAGACACTTATTACTGTCAACTAGCATTATTGTCAAATAAATAATTGAATAAAAGAGAAGTTAAAAATGGAGTAAGTTAGTATTAAACGCCATACTAATGTTTATGATAGAAAAAGAATTTGATGGTATTCAGTACATTTTAATTAACTCAAGGTAAAAACGAATAAAACATTCAAAACCTGTTAGTTTTTCAACATCACATTTTTACAGAATAAATATCCTGTACGGTTAGAAATACCGTACAATTATAATTATTTAGAGGTTAACTTAATAGAGAGAATACAAAGTAATCTAAATTAACCACAGAATATAACTATGCTGAATGGACAGAGAGTCACCTGTAGCGGTCGAGCTTCCACCGGAACCACCACTCGTGTATGTCATCGTCGGTTGTGGACAAACAAAGCCTTCCACGGCCGTGTCACAAACACCTTGTCGAAGAACACCTGCACAAATCAACAGACACCTAATTTATAATAACTGTAATACAGACGTATTAGTCAGGTAAATAGCCTTGAAAGATGATAATATATATTTCCAATTGATACTCTTATGCAGATTTAAAAGTAGTACCCCAATAAGAGTGTTGTAATTGCAAAGTGACACAAAAATAACTGTAAAGCCACATTCACACTTTGAAAGACTGTACATGCAGACAGTTAGCTAATTCTCTGCCGATTATCTAACACATGTATGCTACTTGTTTTGCATCCACATAAGCCAGTCGTGTTATAGAGGACGTGGCTTTAGCTTGTGTGTGTTTTTTTTTACTTTTTCTTTTTTTATTATAGAGGGAAAGAGGACAATAGCCTCTCCACATAGTCCTAAAAGGACCTTTGCACCTCCCTTACTTTATGTTTAGGCCCTCAGAATCTGAGCCTTTTTACAAAAGCCAACCAAATTTGTGGGCTTCTGTTCTCTGATATCTTTGAGGCTGAGAAAATACGCCCCTAGGAAATTTTTCCTAATTTTAGATATGGCACGACAGTTTAGCCATATATGTTCCACTTCTGCTTCTCTGCAGTATGCATTTATCAGTCTGGCTTTGACCCACCTCCATCAGAAGTTTCCTAAGGGGGCCATGTCCTGTCAACATCCCTAATATCAATCGTATATCCTCCTTAGTTTATTCCAGGAGTGCTGACCACCCTTTAGTATAAGGAGAGATAAAATTTTAATTGTCTTAGTTCAGAGTCCCTTTTCCAGTTTAAGGATCTAATCCTCTTTTCCAATCTTTTACTGGAGCTTTGCTGTAGGAGAAAGCTACTCCACAGCCTGGCTCAGGCCCTACACTCCATACAGGTTTCTTTACCTATTTTGGCAAGGGTATCTGCTTTTTCGTGTCCCTGAATATCCTAGTGGCCTGGAACCCAACCGAGTGTAACTTTGTTCTTCTTTGCCAGTTTCCGCTAGAACATTCTTACACTCCCATACTGCTTTAGATTCAAAGGAACAGACGTCAAGTGCCTTTAGTGCAGCCTGACTATCTAAAAGGATTCTTGTGCTTGCTTTACAAGTTTGAACCATGGAGCTAACTTATTGAGGAAGAGGTAATGGTAAACCCACAAATTGCTTGAAAAAAAAAGTTCCTACTATGGTCAAAACTTATAATTAGACACAGATTAGAAGACAGTGTAGATTTCAAAAAAATTACTAGAATGGCCCCTAAATATATTGGGATTCTATTAAGCTCTGTTGGGTTAAAGATAACAAAGAAATGTACATGCTACAGAGGTCCTATTTCAGCCACAATTCGACTTGCTGTAAATTTGAGGTATTTGGCAAGTGATGTTTTTTATACCAATTTGCAATACGCTTTAAAGTATCCAAACAGATAATTTCACATATTATTCCGTAACTCTGTGAAGCCATGATCGGCCGAAAGTCATCAGACTAGCTGGAAAAATTTCCAGATACAAGAGGAGAAAACATCTTGGAAACATTCGGCAGACAATGCTTCCAGAGACAAGTCTGCAAGTATGGAGAAGGCTTATCCCCAGCAGGGTTCACTTCTGGCTGGTTTATACCTTCCAGTTGAACCCACACTGGGCACAGCAAAAACTGATGTGTGACTTTAATCTGGGTAACCTTATAGATGTTCAGGAGCGCCACATCACTAACCGCAAATGTCGAGATTCTGGGGTGCAAAGGTACTTCAATAGGTCTAGTCTACTGCGGGGGGTGACTGGAGGAGGCTTAAGTAGGCCACGTTATGTAACAAATATAATTATTATATACTTTTAAAAAAGTTAAACAATACTTTTTTAAGGCTGGTACTTGTTCTCTTTGTCATGTGATAAAATATCCGATGATTTATAACAGATAACAGTAATGTTTCATGTAAAAAAATAAAACATTTACCTGAGCCCTAACACCAAAGTCTAAAGAATAAAAAAAACACCACCATGCATCACAGACAATCTGCTACAATATATGATGCACATACCCAAACACATGAATCGAGACATGTTCATTACCACAAGTTTTTGTAAATTGTCACACATACCTAACTTTATGTCCTCAGTGTAGACACCTCTAGAGAACAGATGGTACTTCAGAAACGTCGACCTTTTGCTTTTTTCAAATAATCCAACATTACTAAAGAACTTAAATCATGAAATCACCACGTCCTGGATATGTAACAACAGAAAACTTGATCTGTAAAATCATTTAACCGTAAGCATCAGGGACAGTTCAGATGTTTCAGCAGTAATACAATACAGAACCAAACTCACCTCGGACATATAGAGCATGATTATAAAACTGAATAGGCCGACGAGCTTGAGCACCAGGTAGAGGTAGTGGAGGGGGTTGTGCTCACAGGAGGCTGCTGTCACCCTCGGAGGTGCCACCAACACCAGGTACAGCAGTGAGAACCAGAACGACACCACCGGAACGTAGTAGTAAAACTGGTACGGCCGGTTCATACAGAGGCAGAGGATCACTGTGGTCATGTTGAGCCGGAACAAAACCTAAAACAGAATGACACACTTGGAAGGGAGAGGACACCGAAAACCTTACTGAATCTGATGAGTTCATGAATAAGAAGTTCTAAAAAAGAGACATATTTTGTAAATGATTGAGGACAATTTTACAAGTGCACAAGCCTTCAATTTAGAGAAAAAGAGAAAAATAAAGCATTTGTTTGTACATTTAAAATCAATGTATTGATACAGTTAACATTTACTAACGGGACAAAATATTAGGGCTATATAACTTTTTATTAAAAAACTCCATATTTGGGTAAGATTTTTTGCATACTATCATATAAAATCTAATAGTGTGTTTTACTCAATCATGTAAAAAAATACTGGACCGATTTTACTGAAATTTTACGTGGAAATAAGTTGCACTACAGCAAACAAATATTACTAATTTAAAGAGCCTGTTAAATGTAATCAACTGTTATGTGTATTGTTTTATGACAGCACAACTAAATGTTTAATTTTATTAATTTAACCACCATTTCCAATTTGTTTACATTTATAGTCTTGAAAGCATAGAGTAAGAAAATATCCAGATAAGAAAATTAAGTTTTATTAAAAACTAGCCTAAACCCGCGGCTCCGCTCGCGTGGCAGTAGAGAGGGCTACATCAATCAAGCATCGAAAAGAAATACTAATTTTATTATACGTTTTTCCAATTAATTTATTGCTCTACTAATACATCGTAGCATATCATAAAATCTATTATAAAAGTTTTTTGTTTATTTTAATGCGTTTTGGTAAACAACGTTATTAGTTGTATTATTTGGAGCATAAATATAAAGGTTCTTCGGGTTTCCGACTCTTGAGCAAGCGACGTATAATTGACCGTGCGAGAAACATGAGGGTTCCAGATGGATTCCTGCGACGTTAAGTGATTGTCCTTGTGCCTTATTAATCGTCATTGCGAACGCAAGTCGAACGGGGAACTGAAGTCTCTTAAATTCAAATGGCAAGTCGGATGGAATTAAGGGGATGCGAGGGATGAAGACATCTTCCCCGGCAGATGTTCCCGACAAAATCGTTGCTTCAATGATATTTGGATGTAAATTTTTGACGGTTAGTCGAGTGCCGTTGCACAATTTTGGTGGTCGTAAGTTTCTCAACATCATTATCGGTGATCCTACTTTCAAGAGTAATTGATGTGACGGCATTCCTGATGGTTCAAGTGAGTTTAAAAACTCCACAGGGTAGTGTACAGCTTGTTCTGGATCAATGACGGTGTCGATGGACTTGTACGTCGTCACAGCTCCCGGTAGCTTGTCTTGAATAGATATGTTTAGATTAGTTACTTGATCGTTTCGTGGTGCTAGAATCGCTCTTTCTCTAAGCCATCCGTGATTTTTTATTACGAATTCGTTTTGTTGCTATCGCACGTGCGCTGTGACGGCTTAAAGCACTTTTTTTTCTTGGCGGCATTATGTTATTTTCCAATAAAATTCGTCAAAAAACTGCTCAAAGGAATTCTGTAAAAAAAAATGTTGAGAAAAACATTCTTCAAAGAATATTTACATGAGAAAACAAAAATACTTGCCTATTTTTTTAAACCTTTTACTGATGGAAAATAACACTGTTCTTGGAAATTGTAAAAAAGATATCAAATCACGTTTATCAAAAATTTGACATTTGTGACACGTTGTAAATGTCAAAAAATGTTTGTTTACATAGAAACGTCAAAAATATTTATGTTTACTTAGTTACTGTCAAAAATAACAACAATTTTTTGTCGCATTATATATGTTTACAAAGAACAGCTGATTAAAAATTTGAAAAGACTCTTTCACTTAATAACATATGTTTGCTGCAATGCATTTCTTACGGGTATTTCTGTAACCAGTGGGGCGGAATCCTGAATCGGGAAAGGGATAAAAAGTATCCTATAACCTTCTACAGATCAAGACGAACAAATTAAAAAAAAAATTAGGCGAATCCGTCCGTCCAGCCGTTTGTGAGTGATGCTGTTACACACGAACAGTTTCATTTTTATATATATATATATATAGATATACTTTGAACTTTAAATTTATAAAATATTAAGTATGCAGGGCTTGGTCAGTATTGTGATGCAGATATCAAAGATATAGTTACTATCTAACTTTTACTATACATTTAATACTGTTATTAAATCCTCGTATTATAGTACATTTTAGTTGAGTTCTTAGTCATGCCGGTTTCAATGTGCTGATGAACTGGCAAGAAATGGCTACAAAAAGCAGGTTCTGGGCCTGAACCAGTCTGTTTCTTACAGAAGTCAACTGCTTAGTACCAAGCTATTGGAAAATGGTTCAGCAACACAAACTATCATCGTTGAGAGTGTTTTTATGAACAGTTAGTAAGAATGTAATAGAAATTTTTTATTGCACATATCCTTAAAATACATGGAAACACTAGGCTGTTATGGGTTAAACGTGATATACTAGGTAGATAAACTCGTTACAGTCTGTATTTTAAGTAAATATATATATATATATATATATACACACACACACATAAAATTATATATACTAACTAAATATATGTCAGTGTTTATCAAAAGTTTTTTTACTGACAAAATTCTTCTCTGGCAACCGTACCATGTACTTATTTTAAGAAGTTGTGTTTCAACAAAAATACTACAAAATATATCTTGTATCTCAGATTTTCTCGCAATACCAAAAACTACTATCACTGACAAAATGTCACAAATTAAAATTTGTAGGTCCTAAAAGGTTTAAACTCAAGAATGTGAGGAATTTTTAAAATGTTGAAAATTTGTCTTAATTCTTTGCCATTAGATGAATTCTGTTACATTCACAAACTCTGGTTTGCTATATCTATTTTTTTAAGTTTATTAATATTATATAATACTAATATAGATGTATTAGACATAATTTTTATCGTTCGTGTATGACAATATAAGTCAATTTTTAAATTTCATAATTATAAGTCAGTAATATGACATTTTCCTTGTCCTCAGTGTAAAAATTTGAAAAAAAGAGTTCCTGACTTTTACTATATCTAAAAAATTTCCATTCATTCACAACACCAGATATTAATTGATTAGCTTAAGCACAAACAAACTAATCAAACCGTCGACTAAAATTTTGTACATTACACTTTATGAAGTTATTAATGAATCAACACTCAAAACTTCTAAAAAGGTCATGAATGAACCACAACCCTTTACACTGTAGATGCATAAATCCAACAGAATAAGAATATTAAAAACCACCCAAAATGTGATTCACTTTGCAATTAATATGAAAAATGATGTCCCTTTCCTTCAAAACACACATCATAGAAATAATAAAAACTAAACTAGAATTTCTGAACAAATAAAGATTAAAGTTACCTGAAAGAAGCGCACTATGCCTGCGTCGCTGCGATGCCAGAGATAGTAGAAGTGTCCATAGCCGTTCAGGAAGAGGTATGCTGATATCAGCATACGGACATGGTTGTATATCTGGAGGTTACTGGTGGCACCTGTCATGTTGTAGATCAGAATCACCAACTGCATCCAGCCTGCGGACAGCACACTACACTTACAGACATGGTTGTATATCTGGAGGTTACTGGTGGCACCTGTCATGTTGTAGATCAGAATCACCAACTGCATCCAGCCTGCGGACAGCACACTACACTTACAGACATGGTTGTATATCTGGAGGTTACTGGTGGCACCTGTCATGTTGTAGATCAGAATCACCAACTGCATCCAGCCTGCGGACAGCACACTACACTTACAGACATGGTTGTATATCTGGAGGTTACTGGTAGCACCTGTCATGTTGTAGATCAGAATCACCAACTGCATCCAGCCTGCGGACAGCACACTACACTTACAGACATGGTTGTATATCTGGAGGTTACTGGTGGCACCTGTCATGTTGTAGATCAGAATCACCAACTGCATCCAGCCTGCGGACAGCACACTACACTTACAGACATGGTTGTATATCTGGAGGTTACTGGTGGCACCTGTCATGTTGTAGATCAGAATCACCAACTGCATCCAGCCTGCGGACAGCACACTACACTTACAGACATGGTTGTATATCTGGAGGTTACTGGTGGCACCTGTCATGTTGTAGATCAGAATCACCAACTGCATCCAGCCTGCGGACAGCACACTACACTTACAGACATGGTTGTATATCTGGAGGTTACTGGTAGCACCTGTCATGTTGTAGATCAGAATCACCAACTGCATCCAGCCTGCGGACAGCACACTACACTTACAGACATGGTTGTATATCTGGAGGTTACTGGTGGCACCTGTCATGTTGTAGATCAGAATCACCAACTGCATCCAGCCTGCGGACAGCACACTACACTTACAGACATGGTTGTATATCTGGAGGTTACTGGTGGCACCTGTCATGTTGTAGATCAGAATCACCAACTGCATCCAGCCTGCGGACAGCACACTACACTTACAGACATGGTTGTATATCTGGAGGTTACTGGTGGCACCTGTCATGTTGTAGATCAGAATCACCAACTGCATCCAGCCTGCGGACAGCACACTACACTTACAGACATGGTTGTATATCTGGAGGTTACTGGTGGCACCTGTCATGTTGTAGATCAGAATCACCAACTGCATCCAGCCTGCGGACAGCACACTACACTTACAGACATGGTTGTATATCTGGAGGTTACTGGTGGCACCTGTCATGTTGTAGATCAGAATCACCAACTGCATCCAGCCTGCGGACAGCACACTACACTTACAGACATGGTTGTATATCTGGAGGTTACTGGTGGCACCTGTCATGTTGTAGATCAGAATCACCAACTGCATCCAGCCTGCGGACAGCACACTACACTTACAGACATGGTTGTATATCTGGAGGTTACTGGTGGCACCTGTCATGTTGTAGATCAGAATCACCAACTGCATCCAGCCTGCGGACAGCACACTACACTTACAGACATGGTTGTATATCTGGAGGTTACTGGTGGCACCTGTCATGTTGTAGATCAGAATCACCAACTGCATCCAGCCTGCGGACAGCACACTACACTTACAGACATGGTTGTATATCTGGAGGTTACTGGTGGCACCTGTCATGTTGTAGATCAGAATCACCAACTGCATCCAGCCTGCGGACAGCACACTACACTTACAGACATGGTTGTATATCTGGAGGTTACCGGTGGCACCTGTCATGTTGTAGATCAGAATCACCAACTGCATCCAGCCTGCGGACAGCACACTACACTTACAGACATGGTTGTATATCTGGAGGTTACCGGTGGCACCTGTCATGTTGTAGATCAGAATCACCAACTGCATCCAGCCTGCGGACAGCACACTACACTTACAGACATGGTTGTATATCTGGAGGTTACCGGTGGCACCTGTCATGTTGTAGATCAGAATCACCAACTGCATCCAGCCTGCGGACAGCACACTACACTTACAGACATGGTTGTATATCTGGAGGTTACTGGTGGCACCTGTCATGTTGTAGATCAGAATCACCAACTGCATCCAGCCTGCGGACAGCACACTACACTTACAGACATGGTTGTATATCTGGAGGTTACTGGTGGCACCTGTCATGTTGTAGATCAGAATCACCAACTGCATCCAGCCTGCGGACAGCACACTACACTTACAGACATGGTTGTATATCTGGAGGTTACTGGTGGCACCTGTCATGTTGTAGATCAGAATCACCAACTGCATCCAGCCTGCGGACAGCACACTACACTTACAGACATGGTTGTATATCTGGAGGTTACTGGTGGCACCTGTCATGTTGTAGATCAGAATCACCAACTGCATTGTGACATGGTTGTATATCAGTCATCAGATCAGAATCACCAACTGCATCCAGCCTGCGGACAGCACACTACACTTACAGACATGGTTGTATATCTGGAGGTTACTGGTGGCACCTGTCATGTTGTAGATCAGAATCACCAACTGCATCCAGCCTGCGGACAGCACACTACACTTACAGACATGGTTGTATATCTGGAGGTTACTGGTGGCACCTGTCATGTTGTAGATCAGAATCACCAACTGCATCCAGCCTGCGGACAGCACACTACACTTACAGACATGGTTGTATATCTGGAGGTTACTGGTGGCACCTGTCATGTTGTAGATCAGAATCACCAACTGCATCCAGCCTGCGGACAGCACACTACACTTACAGACATGGTTGTATATCTGGAGGTTACCGGTGGCACCTGTCATGTTGTAGATCAGAATCACCAACTGCATCCAGCCTGCGGACAGCACACTACACTTACAGACATGGTTGTATATCTGGAGGTTACTGGTGGCACCTGTCATGTTGTAGATCAGAATCACCAACTGCATCCAGCCTGCGGACAGCACACTACACTTACAGACATGGTTGTATATCTGGAGGTTACTGGTGGCACCTGTCATGTTGTAGATCAGAATCACCAACTGCATCCAGCCTGCGGACAGCACACTACACTTACAGACATGGTTGTATATCTGGAGGTTACCGGTGGCACCTGTCATGTTGTAGATCAGAATCACCAACTGCATCCAGCCTGCGGACAGCACACTACACTTACCTCCCTACAATTGATAAATATTTTTCACAGTGTCCACTGGAAAGAATGGAAATACAGTAAAACCTATCACATCTGGCCTGTGTGACAATAAGGTAGACTGGATATCGTTAAAGCCAATATAGAATTGTAATATGAAGAACATTAAGAAATTTAGTAATACTAAATGTGTTTGACCAGTAATTATTTATTGTTCCTAAAACTTTAAACTAAACTAATGCACTAGACCTTTTACACTTTTTGTAGTTTTATATGTACAATAAAACACAATTCAAAAGGTTATAAAATCGAATTTGTCTTAGGAAAAAAAAGAGTAACGAATATTATGTTTATAAACCTGATCTTAACATATTGAAAATGTACAAATTAACTGTATTGTGTGAGCTACTGCAATATATCCCTATGCACATATGAAAGCTGATAGAAAACATCTGATAGCTGATATCTATCACAATTTCACCAAGATCATTTGTTTCTAAAAATAACACAGGTGAGGTGGTTGTAAGGAGAAACAAAGCTCCCATTCCTCTCTCATACTTCTACCACACAGCTGGCCGATGAGTTGGAGAAAGTGATCAAGCTTGTGTGGCATTCCTTGCTCACAAAGCTTAAAATTACACAAAATGTTAACGTTTGCCACCAGGCCAGATATCGGGGGTGCCGCATATTGGAGGGCTGGATATGACAGGTTTCACTGTAACAACAGAGTAAATGATTTAAAGGCTTCCAAATTACTTATATTAAATTTGTGCGTCCCTACATACCTTTCCACTCCTCTGTCTGGTCCCGGTGCAGCACCTTGGTGTAGCGACTGTCCTCTGTGAAGAAGAGTCCGAGAGCAAACACGTAGCCTATCGGCAGCCAAAAACTCACTGGCGAGTAGTACTTGTTCTCTTTCATGAAGAAGTTAGTCCTGGAGCAAATAACACAAAGATGAAAAGAAGAACCTAAGACAATCAAAATTATAGTGACTGACTACTTACATACATAAACTGCTTGATGGATTGTTTGAGGAACCTAAATTAGATAATATTTGGTATGGGGTAAAAAAGTGGTTAGCTGGAAATCCTTTTTTCTCATTGATGGAATTTTATGACTCAGATAAAATAGAATTTTAAGTCCCACCACAATATTGTGTACATATTGTAACTGTTAAAAATAGTCTGGTGCTGGTAATTCGTGTTTTTGCTACAAAACAACACTACAAAAAATCCCAGCGGATGAGAAGAAGGAATTGGAATCTGTGGAACCACATGAAACAGCATTAATGGAAACAATGACCAAAACGAGCATCGAAGAGGTTAAAGATACAATTAAAAACCTCAAATTCAAAAATTCAGTCGGTATTGATGAAATTTCTTCCAAAGTATTAAAATTTTGTGCTGACGAACTAGCCCCCCCATTGGTTGCCATATTCAACAAATCTTTTAAAGAGGGTCAATTCCCCTCAAAATTAAAAATTTCGAAAGTATTCCCTAAATTTAAAAGTGGGTGCAAACATGATGCAAACAACTACAGACCAATTTCACTGATTTCAACATTTTCAAAATTATGTGAAAGAATTGTTCTTCAAAGACTCCTGGACCATTGCGCTGAGCACAATCTCTTAAATGAAAACTAACATGGATTTACAAAAGGGAAGTCAACTACAACGGCATTGATCAAACTAATTGAATCAGTGACAGACAGCATTGAAGAGGGAAAATTGACCACAGCTTTGATTCTTGATTTAAGTAAGGCGTTTGATTGCCTCAGCCACAACATCATTCTGAAGAAATTGGAATTGCTTGGAATCAAAGGGACAGCAAATAATTGGTTTGAGAGCTACTTAAAGGGTCGTACCCAACTAGTAGAGCTCTACCACTCATCAAATGGTATCACAAAGGCAGTCAGATCAAAAGTCCTTCCAGTGCTGAGAGGTGTGCCACAAGGTTCCGTATTAGGACCAGTGATTTTCATTCTCTTTACCAATGATCTACCCCAACACCTAGGAAACTACTGCACACCTCTAATGTATGCGGACGACACTACCTTATTTCTGACCCAACGTTCAGCAGATGGCCTTGCGGTCTCATCTTATACAGCTCTCAACATGGCCATCCAATATTGCTATGGAAATGACCTTACAGTAAATCCATCAAAGACTAACCAGATCGCTTTTGGAAGGAGAGCATCAGAAGTCCCAACCATTCCAGATGTCAGTATTGAAGATCATTTAAAATTCCTTGGAGTAACAGTGGATACCGAACTAAATTGGATTAATTACGTCGATAATCTTAGTAAAAAACTCAACACTGGTCACTTTGTCATCAAGCAAATTCTTTCTCTCAGTAGCCTTGAAACAGCAAAAATAACTTACTTTTCTCTTTTTGAGTCTCACCTGCGCTATGGTCTTGCTGCCTGGGGTGGAACTACTGCTTCAAATCTCCAACGGATACTTATCATACAAAAGAAATGTATTAGAACACTGGCGGGACTACAACCTCTGGAGAGCTGTAGAGAGGCATTCAAGTCTCTGAGGATTCTCACTGTCATTTCGCTTTACATTCAAGAAGTAATAATGTACGCTGATGGGGAGAATTTTCCAAGGACCAATGATGTACACCACTACAACACCAGAAATGTACACCTCTACAGCCTTCCTGTACATCGTCTGAGGCTTTATGAGCGAAAACCATCATATATGGGAATGAAGCTCCACAATCTCCTACCACCTCACCTGCTGTCCAAAAGAGGAAAGGAACTCAAGATAGCACTACATCAATGGCTTCTAGACCAGCCATTCTACACGCTGGAAGAGTATCTTCAAAACACTTTTTCCTGATGTTAATGTATTTAATGACACTGTTTATAATCTCAAAGATTGTAAATAAAGATATTCTCATTCTCTCATTCTCATATAATCTCAAAGATTGTAAATAAAGATATTCTCATTCTCTCATTCTCATTCTCATGCTAAAAGCTCAAGAAATTGGTAATAGGTAAGATATCTTTCTTAGTGCCAAACCTTTACTACAGTTCATCAAGTAGCAGATAAATCTGCAGTCACACAGTTCTACATACAGCATCATGATACTTAAAGTAACCCTATGAACAGTCTTTAGCATATGGAAAATGGTTCATCAATGGACAACAAATTTTGCCTTTCACTTGTTTGCACATTCTTCTAAGGAAGCTGTTGATTCAAGTAGGAAGGCTGACCTACCCCAACCCAGGATTCAAAGGGAAACAAGTCCACCCATGAAGTTGGGACAGTGGACATTTGAGTTTTCCTTAAGTTTAAAATCATCTGAACTCAAGACTACCACTTCTATTGTTTTTTTTAAACTGCTGTTCGGGTATTCTCAGCCCATGCTATTTGCTTCTCGAGCCATTGATGAAATGATAACTTGGAAAGCTTTAAAATCTGCCAAGTATCAAAACAGGGATGATAAAAACCAGTGAGGGGACATCAGTCCACCATCATTCATGGTTGCGTACAACACTTTTGTAGTCACATCCTTTGATTACCCAAATCATAACTGAAACAAAGGACATACTGAAGCAAAAGGACATCAACCTTCCAAAGTTACTTTATCATGGACAAAACCGAGATAAATACATGAAAGAGTGAAGAGATACCGAGGTTCCACAGGAGCCTTTGTTATTCAAGCAAGATACAAGTACATGTACCACCATCCTCCTTCCGTTCTCTCAGGACACCTGGGGAATAAACAATCTTCCTCCTGAAGGGGATTTGGGAGCTGTAACTCCTGATTTTCCAACTTTTCCTGACGAAAATGATAAGCAAAACCCTGTACTTGACTAAAGTCCAAATTAAACGTAAGTATGTATCCTGTTATCTCCTGTTTCATCCGGTCAAGAAATATCTCAAAATCCCTCTTTGATTCCATAAACAAAAGGAAATTGAAAAAAACCAAGAAATTGACCCACTGGGTCTTAATTTTAAAGACGTATCTCAGGGCACGGCACTCAAAACACCACAACAAGCAAACAGCCTATAACAATGAATCCTCTACCCATGTAGCAAGGCCTAAGTAAATGATTAGCCCAAAACTTCTTGCCTACTACTTCAAAAACTGTTGCAATCTGCACTTCAAAGTTCATGGCAGGCATGGTAAATCATTTCATTTCATTTCATTTCAAAGTTCATCACACACTCTAGCAACCCCTTAGTCCAATGAAGCATCATGAACCTGAAGCAATGTCAATGTTACTTCCGACAAGATATTAAGATGATGACGTTTTCAACACAGCCACAAAAAATCTCGTAAATATCATCAGAGTAGTAGTGTTTCTACACAGTTTTAAGTGTATCAGTAATACTGGCTAATTTAAAAGAATTAAGCATTGTCATAGAGATTTACTTTTGAAATTTGGCATTTTCAAAGATAACTTAACGTTACGTGATAACTGCACAGGTATGTGTTAATAATATGATTTAATATTGTTCTTGTAGAGTGTTAGCAAATATGGTGGAGACAACAAACCTGTCACAGAGATAAAAGTAGGCCATGATAAGCCCCAGTTTGGCTAGGCTTGTAGTCAGGATGTACCCGGCAGTGGGAGGGTCTGCCCGCAATCCTTGCAGCTTGCGCTTCACTGCCATACCACAGCCCAGGATAAAACTGTAACATTAAAATCCTATAGTGAACGTGTGTTACTCTAAAACTATACAAAGTACGAAGGAATGATCTTGACAAAGCCACTTTCCTTAGGAAATGACTTGAGACTAGCCATTTTTTTAATGTTTCACCAATAACAAGCACGGAGTTTGTATATGTTTTACTATCGTTTGTATAACATAAATGGCAGTTAAATACTTCATATTGGATTGAAGATTAATTGTGATGGTTCACAGTTTAATTATATATATATACTATATATATGAATGTTTGTATGTCCTTTATAGAATTGTAAACTATTTAACCGATCATTATGAAAATTTGTATGCATATTATTTTTTCTTTAGGAAAGGTTTATATGCTATGCCCATTGACGTAACTTGGCACCAGGCAGCGCTGCAAAAGATAAAAGTTTTCAAAGAACCTGCAGATTATAAACTGCAATTACAAGACATTTATGTACATTAAAAAGCCAAGCATTATTGAAGGCACTAAGCTATGATGTATATTTGTCTTTAAAATAAATTTCTGGTTGAACTTAAAGCTTGATTGTTAGATCACTTTATAATAAAGTACACATACGTATACAATGGCTATAAACAAACACTTTTGACAGATTTTCTTGATTTTGGCAACAAGGCACATTCTACATCGGTGTTGGAAATATAATTCACTTGAACCAGAAGTCCTCATACATGGGCAAAGCTTACGAAAAGCGTGTGAAGCTGCGGGAAAGAACTAGTATATATATAACTTATATAAATATTAATTCTGCATCACGTTATGCCATTTAATAACATAGTTTCCTGTTATGTTTTTTGGCCGTCAATTGTTATCGTACTACAGCAACATCAAATTTTACTTGATTTTTGCTACCTGCAACTAATAACATGTAAGAAAATCAAATGCAAAGCTCTACTATGCGTTACCAACCTCCAATATGCCCATTATAATACGACGCACCAATCTACACACTAACTGTAGTACAATCAATGGATTTCTAGCAATCCAGATTAGATACGAGTTGCCATTTTTTTTTTATTAAAAAGCAGGTCTTTACCATTTGTCATCACTAGCTTTCAGTGTACAACACTGAGAGATGCCAGATTGCAAATTAATAACAATATGTTAAAATAGCATAAAATGTAAGAATCACAATTTATACAAAATTATCAATGTTGCGATACCACTAAGAAAAGTGCTCGGGGTACACAACAGACTATTCATGTTTAAATGCTTGTGCAATAGGCCAGCCCTTGAAAGAAGAAAAGTGCAGTTCTGAAATGAAATTGTTATTTGTTAAACCATAAACATAAACCAAAGTCTTGATAGCATGATTCGATTATGTACCAGACAGCCAGAACGGAGAAGGTGACGACCTGAAGTGACGTGTAAGGCTCTGCGCTGCTGCAGCACGTTCCGTCGTTGTAGTTCATGTGATCGTTACAGTAGGAGTTGAGTAGGATCTGTGTGTCATGCAAATATATTGCCTGACCTGGCTGCTTGGTCTGGGCTACCAGTCTACAACTAGACCATACCTCCACCTTGCTGTGCTCTAAAACCTACAACACATCAGTTGTAAACTAGTGGGGTTTACAGTTTAACCATTACAGTTTTTACCTAAACTATTAATCATTTTTACTAACTATGATATCTTGATATAACTATCTAACCAAAATACTGTTAAAAACAAAAAATTCCTCGTTTTTTCCACAGCTATTAATTTTTACAGTTTATTTAAAGATTTCTGTAAATCTCATCTTAGCTAATTTATTATTTATTAATAATAGGGTAAAAAGTACAAGTGAATAGAAAATGTGTGTTACTAGTGTGATGTTACCTCCATAGCCGCTCTGTTGTATAAATCTATTCTGGTGTTGGTTTCCACCGCCTTCTCATCACTGACAGGTTCCTGCAGCGCCCACAGCACCTGGCCCTTGTTGTCTACAATCTTGTCCATGCTCTACAACATGACACAAAAGCCATCACTGACATGTTCCTGCAGAGCCCACAGCACCTGGCCCTTGTTGTCTACAATCTTGTCCATGCTCTACAACATGACACAAAGCCATCACTGACATGTTCCTGCAGAGCCCACAGCACCTGGCCCTTGTTGTCTACAATCTTGTCCATGCTCTACAACATGACACAAATCCATCACTGACATGTTCCTGCAGCGCCCACAGCACCTGGCCCTTGTTGTCTACAATCTTGTCCATGCTCTACAACATGACACAAAGCCATCACTAACATGTTCCTGCAGCGCCCACAGCACCTGGCCCTTGTTGTCTACAATCTTGTCCATGCTCTACAACATGACACAAAGCCATCACTGACATGTTCCTGCAGCGCCCACAGCACCTGGCCCTTGTTGTCTACAATCTTGTCCATGCTCTACAACATGATACAACAGGTTTCAGCACACAATCTGTCCATGTACAACATGATCCTGCAGCGCCACAGCACCTGGCCCTTGTTGTCTACAATCTTGTCCATGCTCTACAACATGACACAAAGCCATCACTGACATGTTCCTGCAGCACCCACAGCACCTGGCCCTTGTTGTCTACAATCTTGTCCATGCTCTACAACATGACACAAAGCCATCACTGACATGTTCCTGCAGCACCCACAGCACCTGGCCCTTGTTGTCTACAATCTTGTCCATGCTCTACAACATGACACAAAGCCATCACTGACATGTTCCTGCAGCGCCCACAGCACCTGGCCCTTGTTGTCTACAATCTTGTCCATGCTCTACAACATGACACAAAGCCATCACTGACATGTTCCTGCAGCACCCACAGCACCTGGCCCTTGTTGTCTACAATCTTGTCCATGCTCTACAACATGATACAAAGCCATCACTGACATGTTCCTGCAGCACCCACAGCACCTGGCCCTTGTTGTCTACAATCTTGTCCATGCTCTACAACATGACACAAAGCCATCACTGACATGTTCTGCAGCACCCACAGCACCTGGCCCTTGTTGTCTACAATCTTGTCCATGCTCTACAACATGACACAAATCCATCACTAGACAGGTTTCCTGCAGCGCCCACAGCACCTGGCCCTTGTTGTCTACAATCTTGTCCATGCTCTACAACATGACACAAATCCATCACTAGACAGGTTCCTGCAGCGCCCACAGCACCTGGCCCTTGTTGTCTACAATCTTGTCCATGCTCTACAACATGACACAAATCCATCACTGACATGTTCCTGCAGCGCCCACAGCACCTGGCCCTTGTTGTCTACAATCTTGTCCATGCTCTACAACATGACACAAATCCATCACTGACATGTTCCTGCAGCGCCCACAGCACCTGGCCCTTGTTGTCTACAATCTTGTCCATGCTCTACAACATGACACAAAGCCATCACTAACATGTTCCTGCAGCACCCACAGCACCTGGCCCTTGCTGTCTACAATCTTGTCCATGCTCTACAACGTGACACAAATCCATCATGACAGGTTTCCTACAGCGCCCACAGCACCTGGCCCTTGTTGTCTACAATCTTGTCCATGCTCTACAACATGACACAAAGCCATCACTAACATGTTCCTGCAGCACCCACAGCACCTGGCCCTTGTTGTCTACAATCTTGTCCATGCTCTACAACATGATACAAAGCCATCACTGACATGTTCCTGCAGAGCCCACAGCACCTGGCCCTTGTTGTCTACAATCTTGTCCATGCTCTACAACATGACACAAAGCCATCACTGACATGTTCCTGCAGCACCCACAGCACCTGGCCCTTGTTGTCTACAATCTTGTCCATGCTCTACAACATGACACAAAGCCATCACTGACATGTTCCTGCAGCACCCACAGCACCTGGCCCTTGTTGTCTACAATCTTGTCCATGCTCTACAACATGACACAAAGCCATCACTGACATGTTCCTGCAGCGCCCATAGCACCTGGCCCTTGTTGTCTACAATCTTGTCCATGCTCTACAAATGGACCACAAAGCCATCACTGACATGTTTCCTGCAGCACCTCAAGGCACCTGGCCCTTGTTGTCTACAATCTTGTCCATGCTCTACAACATGTACAAAGCCATCACTGACCATGTTTTGCAGCACCCACAGCACTGGGCCTTGTTGTCTACAATTCTTGTCCATGCTCTTAAAACATGACCACAAATCCGATCATAGACAGGTTTCTACAGCGCCAACAGGACCTGGCCCTTGTTGTCTACAATCTTGTTCATGCTCTACACATGACACAAATCCATCATAGACAGGTTCCTGCAGCGCCCCCACAGCACCTGGCCCTTGTTTGTCTACAATCTTGTGTCCATGCTTATCAAACATGACACAAATCCATCATAGACAGGTACCTACAGCATCCCACAGCACCTGGTCCCTTGTTGTCTACAATCTTGTCCTTGCTTCAACATGACACAAATCCATCACTAACATGTTCCTGCAGCACCCACAAGCACCTGGCCCTTGTTGTCTACAATCTTGTCCATGCTCTAACAACATGATCACAAAGCCATCACTGAATGTTCCTTAGCAGCACCCACTGCACCTGGCATTGTTGGTCTACAATTCTTGGTCCATGCTCTACAACATGGACACAAAGCCATCACTGACATGTATTTTGCGAGCACCACAGCACCTGGGCCCTTGTTGTCTACAATCTTGTCCATGCTCTACAACATGACACTCAAATCCATCATAGACAGGATTCTACAGCGCCCACAGGACTGGCCTTGTTGTCTACAATTCTTGTCCATGCTCTACAACATGACCTCAAATCCATCATGACAGGGTCTCCTGTCGCGCCCACAGCACCTGGCCCTTGTTGTCTACAATCTTGTCCATGCTCTACAACATGACACAAATCATCATAGACAGGTTCCTACAGCATCCACAGCATCCTGGCCCTTGTTGTCTACAATCTTGTCCATGCTCTACAACATGGGACACAAAATCCATCATAGACTGGTTCTACATGCGCCCACAGCACCTGGCCCTTGTTGGTCTACAATTCTGTGTTCCATGATCTTACAAATGGACACAAAGCCCATCACTACATGTTCCTGCAGCAACCACTGCACCTGCCTTGCTGTCTACAATCTTGTCATGCTCTACTACGTGGACAAAATTCCATCATGACAGGTTTCTACAGCGACCACGACACCTGGCCCTTGCTTGTCTACAATCTGTGTCCATGCTCTACAACATGACACAAAGCATCACTAAACATGTTCCTGCAAGACCCACCAGCACCTGGCCCTTTGTTGTTACAATCTGTCCTCATGCTCTACAACATGTTACAAAGCCATCACTGGACATGTTCCTGCAGAGCCCACAGCACCTGGCCCCCTTGTTGTCGACATCTCTTGTCCATGGCTCTACAACATGACAAAAGCCATCACTGAATTGTTACTGCAGCCACCACAGGCACCTGGCCTTGTTGTCTAAATCTGTGTACATGCTATACAACATGACAACAAAGCCATCATTGGACATGTTCCTGCAGCACCAACAGCACCTGGCACTTGTTGTCTACAATCTTGACCATGCTCTACAACATGATACAAAGCCATCCACTGACATGTTCTGCAGCGCCATGCACCTGGCACCTTGTTGTCTACAATCTTGTCATGCTCTACAACATGACACAAAGCATCACTGACATGTCCTGCTGCACCACAGCACTGGCCCTTGTTGTCTACAATTTGTCCCATGCTCTACAACATGATACAAAGCCATCACTGGACATGTTTTGCAGCACACACGCACTGGCCCCTTGTTGTATACAATCTTGTCCATGCTCTACATACATGACACAAATCCATCATTAGACAGGTTTACTACAGCGCCCAAGGACTGGCCCTTGTTGTCTACAATTCTTGTCCATGCTCTACAACATGACACAAATCCATCATAGACAGGTTCCAGCAGCAGCCCACAGCACATGGCCCTTGTTGTCTACCAATTTGTCCATGCTCTTACAACATGACACAAATCATCATAGACAGGTTCCTACTGCATCCACAGCACTGGCCCTTGTTGTCTACAATTCTTGTCCAGTCTAAAACTTGACACAAATCCTTAATAGACAGGTTCCTACAGAGCCCACAGCACCTGGCCCTTGTTGTCTACATCCTTGTCCATGCTCTACAACATGACCACAAGCTCATCACTAACATGTTCTGCAGCACCCACAGCACCTGGAATGGCCCTTGCTGTCTATCAATCTTGTCCCTATGCTCTACAACGCTGACACAAAATTCATCATAGACAGGTTTCTACAGGGCCCACAGCACCTGGCCCTTGTTGTCTGCAATCTTGTCCGATGCTCTTACAACATGACACAAATGCCATCACTAACATGTTCTGCAGCACACAGCACCTGGCCCTTGTTCGTCTCAATCTTGTCCATGATCTACTAACATGATACAAAGCCATCACTGGACATGTTCCTGCAGTGCCCACAGCACCTGGCCCTTGTTGTCTACAATCTTGTCCATGCTCTACAACATGACACAAAAGCCATCACTGACAGTTCCTGCAGCCCACCCACAGCACCTGAGCCCGTGTTGTCTGCAAATCTTGTCCATGCTCTACAACATGACACAAAGCCATCACTGACATGTTCCTGCAGCACCCACAGCACCTGGCTTGTTGTCTACAATCTTGCCATGCTCTACAAACATGATACAAAGCCATCACTGACATGTGCCTGCAGCGCCCATAGCACCTGGCCCTTGTTGTCTACAATCTTGTTCATTAGCTCTACAAAACATGGGGACACAAGCATCACTGAAAACCCATGTTCCTGGGCAGCACCCACAGCACTGGCCCTTGTTGTCTACAATCATGTCTGGCTCTACAACATGATACAAAGCCATCACTGACATTGTTTCCTGCGCACCCACCTAGCACCTGGCCCTTGTTTGTTCTACAATCTTAGTCCATGCTCTACAAACATGACACAAGCCATCACTGACATGTTGTTTGCAGACCCACAGCACCTGGCCCTTGTGTTCTACATATCTTGTCCATGCTCTACAATCATGACACAAAGCCATCACTGAATGTTCCTGCAGCACCACAGCACCCTGGCCCTTGTGTTCTACATCTTGTCCATGCTCTACAACATGATACAATAGCCATCACTGACAATGTTTTGCAGCACCCACAGCCACCCTGGCACTTGTCTACA
This sequence comes from Homalodisca vitripennis, assembly GCF_021130785.1. Taxonomy (NCBI): domain Eukaryota; kingdom Metazoa; phylum Arthropoda; class Insecta; order Hemiptera; family Cicadellidae; genus Homalodisca; species Homalodisca vitripennis. The sequence continues at coordinate 9,672,674 of NC_060208.1, forward strand.
ATTTTGTCCCATGCTCTACAACATGACACAACACAAATACATCATAGACAGATTCTGCAGCGCCCACAGCACCTGCCCCTTGTTGTCTACAATCTTATTTGTTATAATAAATATCTTGTTGTATAATGTTACAATAATATGATCTAAACCTGTGTTTTATGTACAGTTTACATTTTCCCATAACAATTGTTTATTATAATAAAACCAATGGTGTAGAAAAAGCCTAAAACATATAATTTAAAAAAATAAGCTTTTTCAACTGAATTTACACTTGATTGTTTTATGGTTTTATTAATCCCTAAAATAAATTGACTTTCAAAACAAAATATTTTAGCGTATTTTGTAAAATATAGAAATAAAATATAATGTAAAATAAAAAAAATAAAAATTGTGTTATAATAAAAGTGTTGTAAACCAATTATTTTATCAATTTGATCAATATGCAATCACAATATTTAACATTTTTTATTTTGCCCTTAAAATATATGGTGCTATTAAAGTTAAAAATCTTTCAATCCTACAGTGGTTATCTAATAACATAATCTTTACTTTTCTCATAATTTACAATTCTACAAATTCCTGTGTTCTTCTAACACATTTATTTTCTCATACTATTTAAATCTTAATCCTAAACTTTGAATAAACCTATATCTGGTATGCCTTTATGTATATGTAAACAACCATCAATAATAATACAACTTTAAGAATGAATGACACAAAGTATTTTTCACAATAACACAATGTGTACAAATTAAGAGGTTTTGAGCACCAATCTATGTTTAAACATACATGATAAAAATAAAAGAAAATAAATGAATTTTTTGTTGAATTTGCACTATAGTAGAGTATCAAAAGTCTCTAGATTGTATTGCTTGGTTTGCAAAGCCAATCAGGTCTCTGTTAGATATCATCACCAATAATAGACCAACCTACTTCTTGACTATTAACTACATACAACTGATCACAAGCGCTTTTTAATACCGACATTAATGTTTATGTTTTATCCTTCAGCCTGGGTCTTGATCATCTTCAACACGATTTGCTGATTTCGCAGTAAAACTCACGCTTTGTACGCCAAAGTTCAAATGTACATTTAACGATTTATTTAAAACAACGTGACAATATTGTGCACAAAACTTTGATTTCAGGAATAATTTTAATCTTGCTAACCACAATCGGAGTAGATCATACGAAATTAGCTTCATAATTATTTTGTGTTTCCCAGGCCTCATAAAAACTTCCAAGTCAAAAACAAAACAAAAAAACACTGTTTAAATGTTAACAAATCTTACGGACTCACATCAACCAGCCTGGTGAGATTGTAAGTGTATTCCTCCACTGCCTTTGTAGAATCATTGCCATATCTGATGGACCACGCTGCAGCACCGGCCACGATCACACTTGGAGGTGGTTTTGCTTTCTGAAATAGATTTGTACCAGTTATTTCCTTATAGATAGAAGTTTTATGATATATTACTGATAAGATTGGAAATAATCAATCATAAAGGACGTCCACCCATATCCTACTTTAGTTTTCCTGTTAAGTATCAGCTGTTCAAACTACCCTTACGAAAATTCCCTGCATTGACTTACATTAGAAAACTCTATTTACAACATATATAATATATTTTTTTAAACTCAACACATTGTTTCAAGTGATACATGATATGATTCTAGTGTTTATATCGGTGCAGTGTTAAAAGAGGTTTTAAACTTTGAAATGTTCATTACTATCTCAGCCTTATTCTAATAGTTTTCTTCTCACATTTTAATATCCTATCAAGATGTTCTTTTTTTGTGCACAATACAAATAAAGTATTCCGTTATCACTTAAGAGCATCTATGGTGAGTGGTTATTAAAAAATAGTATGCATTTAAATAATTGAAAAGGAGTTGTTTATGACAACACAAAAAATCTTTGAATTTGAAGATAGTTTTGTACTTTTATCTGATGTTATTTTGTAACAACAGTAATAAGGTGTATACCTTTACTCACCTTGATAATTCAGATACCATCAGTATAGCAAAAAATTTAATTTGGGCATTCTTACTGGTAAAAGTACCATTATAAAGGTTCAGGATCACCTCCGAGGAAGGTACATACCTGCCAGACGTGGAACATCTGAACCATAGTGTCGGAGACAAAGGGGCTGTGCACGTAGGTGACGGTGAGTTTGAGCTGTGTGTCGTTGAAGTTGTGATTGGACGGAACGGGCTGAGGACGACTGGTGTGGCCGGTCAGATGGTCTAGGAACGCCAGGTACATCTGGTACACCCGTGAGTCTCCGATGAAGACAAACTGGTTGTATCGCCCCCAGAACGCCAAGTAGCGCATACATCGGCGGGTGTCCCTAACACAACAAAGTCTCCCTTAATTGAGAACACTACAGAATTTCTGTCCCCTACAGGGATAAGGTAAGGCTGCGTTCTAAACAGAGTCCACCTATTACATTACTTCAGATGAAGCCCAGGTGATAATTAAACATCTTAAGATGATAAATTGAGACAAGTTTAATAAACCTTCACAAAACTGCAAACACTAGTCTGGCAGTAATAAAATAGATGGCACCTTTGAGTACATATATAATTAAAACATGGATGGCACTTAAAGGGTTAAAATAGTAGACTGTTGTAGTTACAATAATTAGCTGGCGGATCATTCCATTTCAAATCATCCAGCCAAAGGACTCTTTGACACCCAAGGTTATCAGAATTTGATAAAATTTGGTGAGTTGGTTCAAACCTAAGAAACCACACTAATTAATGTTCCAATATCTTAAATAATTTCTGAGATATAGTATGTGAAATTTTTGGCCAAAACTTGTTAATATTGTGGCATTTGTCAGGTCACGATACCACATTGTTTTACGTTTTTGGTAATAAATCTGCTATTTATTAAACTATAGTAGTCAAAGTTATATAATTTTATTCAGGATGAAATTATGAAGTAAAATATGTAGTTAGTTTAATTCTAAATACATATTTAAGCTCCTTAACTGAGCCCTAAAGTAAAAATTTAAAACTCTTTCTAAAATTAGATATGTATTCAAAACCTAGTCAATAACTACGGTCTGACTCCTAAACCTAAATTTGGTGTTATATAACCAAAAACTAGGTTAAATTTGCTATAGATTGGTGAAATAAAATTGATGGGCTTTCGAGTTTAACAAAGTTTAAATCTAATATAGAGTCAAAACCTTACTCAATTTCTAGAACGTATCTTAAATCCCTAAATAATGTACAGAACATGTTAAATGCAATAAACAGAAAGACCCACTGAATAAATTTACCGATTTCTAAAAAAAAACCCAACAAATATCTAGCGTAAAATCTTAATCAAATTGTAAGCCAATGTAGCGATATTGTAACCATAACTTAAGAAAAATATCACTAAGTTAACTAAGTTTTAATTAAGTCATAAAACGTTTTATGTTTATACAACAGAAACATTCAAGAATTCCTGAATACCTACCTCAATATTTCTTTCTTTTATTTAGAAATCAAGAATGTTATATTAGTTTTTATGATGTAAAATAGCCATATATAGTACAATACATATACTAAGAAATTAAGCTATGATTTTGTTTACCATGTTATACATTTTGTTTGTAACTAAATAAAGTATAAAAAGTGTAGTTTCGACTCACGTTTGACTATACTTGTGCATCATGCAGCCGTAGGGCTGCCACTCCATATCTCCCTTGTAACGGCCGTCTGATAACAGCCACTTGCACGAGTTGTTACCTGCAAGAAATTTGCAACTAGCTTAAAACTTAACTACAGGGCCTAATCATGTTAAAAAAAATAAAAGTGCTTCATAAATGTAAATAAATAAATCAATAAATTAACCATCAGTGTGCATAATTTTTAATTTTAAAAGAAAAAGTATATTCAATAACAAAACGGTATATCTACATTGTCATTAAAAACTATCACAAAATAGAAAATGTTTAAGCATTGAAAAGGTACAACAAATGAACTTTATTACACTGAAATGCTTTAATAAATAACTTGTGAATCTGAACTACTATTTGGTTAATTCAATTTTGCCCAATTAATTAAAGTTCTTTAAAATGACAATTCTGCCTGCTCTGTAGACTACCTTCATTGAAATTTTAATATAGTGGAGTATAATATGCGGATACGGTTTTTAAATCAAAATTAAAAATTAAAATGCTTTAATTAGAAATATCATACTATCAACCAATGTTGATTAAGAAGTTTTAATAACAAGTAAAAATTATCTATATGAACTGTAAAAACAATTTTAAATTCTAGGTATGAAGATTATATTTGTTCCAAGTGATTTCTGTTGTAATAAACTTTACTGTTACAACACTAGCAAACTAAACAAATAACTTTAAAATATGATAAACTGGTTTTTCTGGCTTCATGTCACTGGACAACAACCTTGTGGATAAGGAAGGTAAGTACAATTGTATGGAGAGGACTTTTTTATCTACTTTTAGTGATTGGGCATTGCTAAGTAGGAGAGAGCACTTCAAAGGCTTCTTAAAAATATTCTAGGCCTAGTTCTTGTTTCAATTGTTCATTTAGTTGTTATTGTTCTACTATATTTATTACAAGTCTATGTTATTTTATACTAAATTAATTTAGTTTCTTTTAAACTTTTGATTTTTTGTTTTAGATGTAATGTTATAAACTGATAAATTTATCAATAGGTCTGTGATATTTGATATATTAAAAATCAATGATTATACTATGCAATGTGAAAACCGGCGTCCACATACCATTGTAATATGTAAATTCTAAGAATTCTTGGCTAATTTTGGAAATTTAATGCTTCTGTATTTAAAAAAATCAGAGTAATAAGTTACATTGATACAATTTTGTTATCAATTTTTCTTAGTCTATGTGAAAGCAACATCCTTGCCAAATTTCATTAGAAGACGATGAAAAGTGTAACAGACAAGTTTTAAGTTAACATTCCTCATAATCTTTCTAGATAAATACAAAAAAATCTACAAGCAACTGAATAGACATTTTTCAACATAAGTCAAAATCACACTTCCAAAATTCAAATAAGAGGATATCAGAAAAGAAAGCAATCAAATACATGTTTGACACTTAAACGATTATCAACGTGATAACAATATATAAGATTCAGCTATCCATAGTACATATATGATCTTGCTACCTCTGCCTCTCTTATAGATAATATACTTATAGATAAAATAGGTAACTGTGTTATCTCAGTGATAAAATAGCAGTCTTTGAACTCATTGTGAAGTGGACTCTGCTCTTATAGTACTGCACAATTTAGGTAGAAATACGTTAGGTGAGTCATGCATCAATAATAATTTACTTTTGGTATTCTTTGGATGAATCAGACCTCTTCATAAGACATTGTGTCTGAATATTTCACTCTACTATAAATGAACTTATAGCATAGTGAAATATTAAACTTAATCTGAAAACATTGTTTTCAGTATTGTGTGTCTGAAGAGGTTTTATTGGAAACGAAAGGCCTCACACAAATAACATGTAATTATTATTGCAATGTTTGTTTTAGAATTAATTACTAATTAACTTGCAGAGTTTGCTGACCTTTATTATAAAGGTCTCAGATTTCATCTAGATTCATCACTTTGTAGGCTAGGACTATTAATAGGCAGAATACAATAAGCAGACCCAGTTTTTATATCGCTTATTACAATCTTTGATACTTCATATATCGAGTAACAGAACTATTTGATATCAACGTATCTACGATACTAAATTAAAGTCACATGTATCAAATTAATAGAAATAGTCTAAACAATTACGCAGTGTCAAAATAATAAAGGAACCATAACCATTAATCAAATAATAAAATTAAGACAGGTGATAGGAAAAATGTCATTTAAATTTAAAGATGTAACAACAAACAAGTCTTGAAAACAAGAAATACGCAGTAAATTATCTTATAATATGTTGTAGTTTTCTAAAGAACTATCTTTTTTATTTAAAAGAAGTAACTTATAGAACAAATTGTGTTATAAAAATGTGCAGAACTGTTATAATTAGTTGGTGCAGATGATTTAGTTACTGTTCAAATCAATTACTATTGATTGATTTTATCAATGGATATAATAATTAAATATGCTTCTATAATTTCAATATAAAAATCAGGTCTGCTTATCATATTCTATCCCTATTATCTGTAGGCTTATTTACTGTATGAATATATACATTCCAGCTTACTCATAATAAAATAAATTAATGCTTTAATGTTAACACAGTTTTTAAAACCTTTAAATAAATTATTCAATTGTTTTGTTATACTGAAAGAAACTTCAATCATGAAATAATAATGTTAATTTTAGAGATCTAGTTTGTATTAGATTGCATTTAAAGAAAACAGTTTAAGAGGTGGTTATTTCAAAATGACGAACACTTTCTTATTTTTGGTTGCAAAGCTAATGCTTTAACACATACAGATTCTAATCATATAGTCCTCTAAACCTGCTGGATAATTAGAGTTATTTAAACCTTCCGAAGCCTATGCTTATGCTTAGTTAAGTCGGCTATTGGGTAGGGTACGATAAGCGGACCCGGTTTTTTATATCGAAGAATGTAATCATCGATACCTAATATTCGCATCTCAAATCGTAGACTATCAATCGATATAGAAGTGTCTGTAGTCCGCAACAACAACCATGTTTTAAATTAAAATGTGAATTTAATATTACAGTGATCACACAAATTATTATAACCAAAATTAGGAAAACTGAAGGCGACCATATTCACTCCTCTCACAGTTACATTTGTTTATTTCCCACAAATTTCACATAATGGGTTTTTCGGTACGAATCCTACGGATGTTGAAGCCACAAAAAACATGTCTTATCATCTTTCAAAGCAATGTTGTGTAGTTTTCTAAAATTGACTGCCATTCTTAATAATCAAATGTTACTTATGTAAAATTGACATATTACCTTACGTGTATTACTTGAAAGTGTTTACAGCTGTAGATATAGATTATTTAAGTTAATTGTTCAAAGTAATTAATTAGTATCGATTGATTATATCAATGGTTATGATTGAGTAATATTGTTTGCCAATTTCGATATAGAAAACCGGGTCCGCTTATCGTACCCTACCCCGGCTATTAAATTATTTTAAGCCTAACATTTAACGCTATATATTTAAATCGCATTTATGCCACGGTTTACAAGATACAAATCATTAAATAGTGGCACTACTTAGTATTATAAAGACAGGTTGAGATGAATAAGCTAGTTTATCTTACTGATAAGCATAATCAATCTCATCAGGTTTTTAGGTTATAGCCTATAGTATCTCAGGCAAAATAAACACTTACCATATCGCAAGTGTATTAATCCGTGATAAAGAATAAATCCAAGAATAAGACCAAAAGCAATAAATTTGGCGTTCTTTGCATTTATTTTCTTGATTAATTCAGCATGTTTTTCAGGTTTCCTTCCACTGTTGTAGTCATTCCAAAGCAATGGTTCTGTCAATTCCATGTCACCAACTAAGTCCGCTGCCATTTTCGTCAGTTTAGCACAAATTTAAAAAATGATAAACATATTTTTTTGCTAATATATAAATTATTTAATTATTAACACAACTCTATCATAACAAATACAGCCTCCCTAACCTCAACTCAACATCGTCTGTCAATCAATCATTAAATTACTCATTAGCAGACTAGGAGTAACGCCAAAAAAACCACAAAAACCAAGGTCTTGCAGCGTCTAAGCCTATGGGTGAGGTCTTCATGGATGGGGGATAGTTGACTAAATACTATAAGATAACACTGGGCTACAATGAGTACTTAGGAGAAATTATTTTAACTAGATACATTTATGTATTTAATTTTATTTGTAGATGTCATTTACAATGAGTAAATTAGATTAATATTTGAAACAATATAAATCAATCAATAAAATAATGGTAACCCACTGTCCTCCTTAGACGGATGTAATTTTTTCTTAGAATGGAGTTTTTTTGCTGAATAAACCTTGCATGTTAGGAGAGTCGTTAAATAAATCCTTAAAAAAGGTAAAAAAAGATTTTGGGGTAGGTTAAAATATTTCAATACAATCTCAAGCCCTGTATAAACTATTATACTCGTTTCTACCATTTTAAAGCCATTCAAAAAGTAGGATTTCGGAAGGTCCTCAAAATATGGAGATAGCCTCTTTATTTGAGGTGACTAGTTCACCGAGCTTTTTTTGCAAGTCTGGAAATAAAAATAACCACTTGGGGCCAAATCGAGTAAGTACGATGGGTAGAGTGATAAATCACCTCTATTCTTGTTCAAACGAGGACTTTTTCTCGATTGATTCCTTTAACCAGTGCAATAACGATGTATAATACTATTATTGTTTTTCTTTTTTCGAAGTAATCAATGTAAATATTCCGCGTACATCCGAAATAACGTTGTCATCACTTTGCCACTAGATTTCACAGTTTCGTCTTTTTCTGAGCCCGTTTACCTTAAATCTCACTGTGTTTATTGTTTCTTTGTCTCTGGAGTAGTGTAGTTACCATCCTGTGTTATCATCCACAGTTATATGTAGATGCAGAAAATCGTCAGAATCTAAATGAAAAATTGTCAAATAAGAGTCGAGGACACGATTGCAGTTATTCTCTTCTGAAAGCAAACGCTGCATTTATTTTTCCGAGATTTTAACAGCAAATTTTTCGAGCAAAATTGAACACATTATACCTCGCGAAAAACCTGCGTCTTAAACTATTTCTTGCACTTTGATTTGTCGATCACTCAATATCATATCGTGGATTTTGACAATCGTTTCGCGGGTAGTAACTTTCACAGTACATTTGGAACATTGTTCATCTTCTGTGCCTTAAGAGAACGTCTAAACCTTCTGTTTAACAGGGGACTGAAATGATTTTAGAATGTTTTGAACAATAATTTTGTGATGCAGGTATGTTAAACATAATTAATGTTGAAATCACAGTGCATATCTTCATTAATTACACCGAAGAGCTTTATTAATTACATTAAAGGGGCTTCTGACAATGCGAAGATTTTTTGAAAAAAAAAGAAGGTAAGGCTGTTCTTATATTACTAAATGTTTTGTTAAAAAACTCGAAATGGGATTCATAAGTCATATTACGATATAGAGGGTGCCGAATGAAGGAATTTTGTTACAACTGCTGTATGCGTTGGCTAAAACCTAATAGGTGCTTGTAATAAATAACTATGTCACTTCTGAAGATCCTTGTGAATGGCCCTTGTTGCAGTAAAACCCCAGACTTGCTAAGAAAGTAGAGCACATAAGACTAACAGAACTTTAATATAAGACTAAAAGTTTCTTAGTTAGAAAATTCTTGTTCGAAAATAAAGTTTTGCACCTGTTTAAAGATATTACTTGTCCTCCTCCGTAGACTAATGGATATAGTCTCAGCTCTCTAACTGAGAGATCACGGGTTCAAATCCCGGGGAGGGCTTATCAGGAATAAACATGATAGCCAGTTTTCGATGAAGCCGTCATAGCTTAAAAAAGAGGAAAAAAAGATGTTACTTTTAGACATTCTTCAAACAGAGATTTAAAAAATTTGTATTTTTTGCCACAAGTATTATTTATGAGGTGGAGTAAATAAACCTGGAGAGTTGATCTCATTCCTATTTAGATATGGATACAAGAAGAGTAGTAGATTATGGATCAAGTAGGAATTCCAGCAAGAAGGACTCCTTCGTCCTTGTCACCAAAGCTGTGATCAGGCAGGTGGGATGGTACGATACAATATAATGCTTGATCAGCGGAGATTTGAATTCCACGGATTTGGTTCTAATGTATGAAGAAATAATAATTTTTTAGCCTGCTTGTCTTGATACATGTGATTTCATTATACGGAATTTAAATAATTTAAAGCTGCAAAATATACAATTAAATAAGCAACAACTATTATTTTCGAAAGAACCACACGACCAGGTCCAGAAAACTGGGCGAGTCCGCTGGTTGAGCTCTTGGGAAGTGAGTGGGTTGAACAGCATCTAAGATGGGAAAATATACAATTAAATAAGCAACAACTATTATTTTCCAAAGAACCACACGACCAGAGTCCAGAACATTGGGCGAGTCCGCTGGGTGAGTTCTTGGGAAGTGAGTGGGTTGAACAGCATCTAAGATGGGACGAGTATTTAAGGCGGGGCGATGTCTTAATGGACAACGTCCTCATGTGTAAATCATCTGTTATGGGCTTAGGTTTCGTAGTGTATGGTATGTAGATTCAGCTCTAATGGTGGACATCCTAATAACAGCTCCATTAGAACATTGTTGAATTCCAACTCTGTATTATGAACTCATGTTTATGGAATAGTAAAACACATATGTTTTATTTAAAGATAATAACGAACATTCAAGTACGTCTTTTAGATTTCTTGATATTCTTATTGCAGAAAACTAAAACTTGTTTGTATTTCAAAGATTTAAAATATTCCAACGGTATAAATTTACAAAAACCGCTAAAAACAGTTTAAATGCATATTAATTAGAAGCTTACTTTTTTACACGGCACTTACCTCATTTATACAACTAAAAATAAGGGCTTAAAAGCGTTTGGGATTTCTAACTATTTTTGTGAAGAAAATATATATACACTACAGCCAACTAGTAAAACACAAAGGGAGCTTTGCGGCTTTCTACAGTAGATGCGGCGAGACTGGAGTTGGCAGCCACAGCCAGGTGGTTACCTATCTACAGCTCTGTCTCTCCCTCTCCATCCCTCTCTCTCCCCCTCTCCCTTTCTCTCCCTTTCTCTCCCTCTATCCCTCCCGCCTTCTCTCTTCCGACTTCACTCTCTCCTTCTCCCTCTTCCTTCTCTGTCTATCTCTCTCCCTCTATCTCCCCTTCTCACCATTCCTCTCCCACTCTCCTTCTCTCTCGCTCTCTCTCCTTCCCCCCCTTCTCTCTCCCTCTTCTTTATCTCTATCCCCTTTTCTCTCATCCCCTTCTCTTTCTCCCTCTCCATCCCTCTATTCCCTCCCTCTCTCCCTCTCTCTCCTCTTTCTTTCTAACAGTCAGCACTATTCAATGTTATATCGACATTTTAATATATAATGAAAGTGGAAAATGAATAAATATATTACATACTTGTCACGTTTTACAATCTCAATACATACTCATAATAGATTTTCAAATTATATAAATAAATATGTGCAGAAAACAAAGTATATAGAAAAAAAATTCTACATAATTATGTTATCCTATTAATATGACGTTATGGCCAATTCCCAAGAGAGTGAGCACGCAGTGACACCAAAATATAAGTCAAGACTTCTAGTTGGATGTACTTAAGAGACAGCTGTTCAAATACAAAACACATCCAGAATACAATACACAATACATAGGGTAATATTGAGTGGCCACATGTGCCCGGAGTGAGCTTTGCCTATAACGATGATTTACGACCAGAGATCTGCTTATGTACAGGATATACTTCGTATTTACTGAACTGTATTATCTCGTTGTTCAGTTATGTTACTATGTACACCAAAACTTAAATTATGCATGGTCTGGTATTAATGTGATATCACACAATATACTGTGTGTGTGTGTGTGTGTGTGTGTGTGTGTGTGTGTGTGTGTGTGTGTGTGTGTATATATATATATATATATATATATATATATATATATATATATATATATTTAAATACAATATTAGTCAACATTTTTTGACTGGATTATTGTGCTGGTGGTTGATAACAATGGGGGTAGTATTATTTTAAAATTTAAATTGCGTTCTCAGAACAAAATATAAGGGTTTAAGTTAAATATTAATGTTTAATGCCACTATTGAATTATAAGACATGTTCCAATATTAATTTTATTTTTGCGAGGCCTTTCAGAATCGAGGATTCTATTGTCAGGCAACTGCAGAAATGAATAAATATTTACATTTCTCTAAACTATAAGTACGAAAATAACACATGGTAAACGATTTGGAAAAATGCTTAGCCAGTATAAAATATTTAATGTTGAGTTTGCTTTCTTGGCACGACCAAGAAAATATGTTTAAAAAAGTGTATGCCTGTTGTAATTTACTCTGGCCTTACTATGTTTTTCGATAGTCGTTTTGTCTTATTTGTGATGAATATACATACACAATTTAAAAAAATCCTACTTCTGTCAAAAGACAACACAACATACCACCTTTTATCAGACATACCCCTTAAAGTTTTACCATTATGCACCTGGTGCTGCATAAATATCTACCAACGTTTTATAGAACCAGTGAAGAAATGATTTATTTACATATACACTACTACTAAGTACCTACTAATTACATAGTTATACACTTAGTATGTGAGTATATTATAATAAGTATATATATACTTAGTAATTAATCCATGTACTTAAAAATGTTTTGCTGTCTGCAATGTGTTCATTCATTCTGTTGAGGGGAGAAAGAGACTACAGGACTACTACCAGTACTAGTACCAGGAAACAACTTTACTAGATGATTACAATACATGATACTATAATTACTAAGTTTTTAAAAACGAGCATCCCTCCTACCAATAGCTTGTAGCACAAGAACCCATTAAGTTCAGTGATTGTGCAGCACACGGAACATAAAGTGCTTTAGGGTTAATTTCTTTTTAATACGAGATTGTAGACCGGAGCGAAACCCAGACATATTACTTGCGTTGCCAGGATTGTCCTTGGCAATAATTGATGTTGATTGAATATAATTCTAAAAATTTCCTCGCCACTGCAAACATTACATTGAATAAGCCTCGATTGTGGAAAAAGTGACTTCCGCCCTTTTAAGTAAAACAGATTCAACTACTTAGCCTATATTCTGTTCCTAAAATTTGCTGGCAAAATCTCTCCGGCTAGCTGCCGCCCTTCAAGGGCTGCGCCTCTAGGCCCCTAAGCCCATGCCACTGGCACGGTGGTGGTGTTAGTCCGCCACTGAGTACACATGGATACAGTCTGATCACGTTGGAAGATCTGACAAGCGATCCAGGGTCGGAAAAGTACTGATCGAAAATGCCCTGGCCAGAAGTGCGGACTTCGGTGGCGCCCGCACTTCTAGCGAAAGACGACAATCATCCCTCAAGATACTACCCGAATTAGATCACACCACGTAAACGTTCGTAAAGGTTAAGTTTAACTTTTGCTATTTATAATAGGGACCTTCTTATATCGCGTAATAAAAAGTAGTACCGTACTTAGGGACAGAGTATAATAGTGAACTCCGTATAGTACCAAAGTTATATTTTTAATCCTACTCAGTAATAAGTAACCGAGAGAGTTTTGTATGGAGTTAAAACACTTTGGTACTTACTCAAGAACTGAGCGGTTACCAGTTTAAACTGCTTCGCTGCAACTTTGGTATAAAAAGCGTACAAGAAGCTTATTGAGGCGGCAGGTGCACTTTCAGAAGACAGATTAACTTAAGTACTGGAGAAAGTCTACTTATGTTTTGTTATTCTAAAACTTATTTCATTTTCCAACGCGTACATTATGTGGATTTTCCTACAGCAGTCTTTGCAAGGTAAATTGTCTTGTCAGTTTTTCTTGAAGTCTTAAAGTAACTAATGTAATGTGATTAAATTACTATCACACATTTCTCCATATACTTGTACATTTACAAAAATATTATAGTGTTATATTTTGTGATTATAAAAGTCAAACAGAATATACTGTCATAATATACTGTCATTGTATATTAGTTTGGTATGATTTCCTTACTCAACTAATTGTTCTAAAAATACGAGATATGTACAGTTCGTGTAAATCTTTAACAATAAGTCAGATGCATCGAATTAACTAACAAAATATCAATACAACTTCATTTGCTTGTCCAAGTAATAACTTTGATTATATTTATTGATAATGGCATTAATAAATGTACAAACTATACTTTAATCTCTTAGTTTTAAATACAGCAATGTATAAGAAACGTTAAGCAACAGAAAATTTCAAATGGCTTAAAATTATTTAAATCATTAATAAGCGAAGAGTTCAACTATAAAATATGGTTTCGCCACTAAAAGTAGAATAAACTATGGCTCTGAATTTCCCAGATTTATTTTAATACTGATAATCACGATCTGTGATTAAGCAACGTAAATGGCTGCGACAGTGACACAGATAAGAACTTAGTATTTCCATTGACTCACCCGAATTCTAGTGGTTTGACATCTAAATTTAGTAAACAATGATAATATAGTTACGTAATGAACAATAATATTGTATTTTTGGTTGGATAGAGTTATTTAAATTTATTTTTCTGATATGTGATTTTTCTCCGAGCAGATGCGCAGTCTTTATGGACATTATTGTAATTTTAAATTATGACGTAATTACTTGAACACGAATGTATTTATATGTACTTTGGGATTTGTAAATTAATGTACAATGTTTGAACCAAGGAAGATGAATGTTAAGGGACAAAATAGCACTAAACTAAGATTATATAAAACTTTTGTAAAAGCTGAAATACAACAAGAAAATTAGTTTAATGAAAATGACGAGATATACAAAGCAGTAAAGAGTGATCTCGACAACGTATTCAATGTTAATATTAATACTAAAGCCAATTTCTTCTCTAGGCCATTGTTTTATACGGAAATGCACCTGGAAACGATGAGTCGGCGAGCAAAGTCCATCTCCAGTTGCTTTCTCCAGTAGTTTCAAACCGTCTGTCCAGAACATGTGTCCACCGCGTAGTATCGATTTACGATTTGTACACATGTATGAATTAATGTGTGTGTTAAACTTATAACAAAAAGATACTGTGTGGTTATACCTGATGATGTCACGGTGTTTATGGAACTCGTCGTGACGTCACACTATTGAGGAACGTAAGAAGGTAAATTTATAATTAATTAACAATCAAAGGATACTGAAAGATATAGCAAACATTGCTGTCAGGCTACGATACGTTATAGTGGGGAACTATCATGTTGGACTAGAAGGAACACTTTTGTTTGTGTCACAAACTGATACTTGACTCCGTCTTTTTGAACCAATTGCAGAGAGGATTCAAAGAAGCATCCGAAATTACTTTTAAGATTTCGTTAATTCTTCCTATCTTGATAACAGGATTTCGGGACATTTGCCATCGTTATATGTTAAAAAAGCTATCGTTATATGGTAGACTCAAAGTTTCGAGGATTGCAATCTATCCTCTTCGTCAGGTATTAGGGTATTAATACATACAAAAATAAAGAACACAAAGAAGGGAACGAGAAGGGTACAAACATACCCGAAAAGTGCTTGGAGTCCAATCCAGGCGTTGTCGCCATCAGGATCGTTCTCGGCACTAGCATCCTGTACAGTAACAATGCCTGGACTGGACTCCAAGCAGTTTTCGGGTATGTTTGAACCCTTTTCTTTCACTTATATCTGTTCTTTATTTTTGTATGTATTAATAACCCCCAACCTGTCGAAGAGGATAGATTCCAATCCTCGAAACGTTGTGGTATAAGTACTTCGTTTGTGATAGACCAGCCTAAAGGGAAAGCTTAATATAATTTTCTTAGATACGAAACGGTCATTCACTGGTGTACTCACCATATGATTAATTAGTCTCTTTTAGGTTTGTTTCAACAGATTCTGGTGCCACCAATAAAACAAATCAATAATCACGTTCCATCCAAACTCTGCTAACCAGTGGTCAAAGTCGCTCCTTTCAATGTTATCAAGACGACAGAATAAGTTTAAGTTCAGCAAATCAAATCTATTGCGAGCATGTAATGATGGTATTTACGTCCAACGCAAGCTATCATGGAGTCAACGCTTCGTATTTACCAGATATACGAGCGTAATCTTAATTTTTTAGCAGATTAAAGACTTTGGTTCCTGAGCCTTTCCTAGTTTTGGACTACTAGAGTTGTTCCCCAGACCTGTAATATGGATTTCGTCTCTCCACGCTCCTCGGACGAAAAATTTAATTTTTTGTAAATAGTTTTTGTCACTGTCTAGCTACTTGTAGGCACATCTTCTCTGTTATCTAGATTTTGAATATGTACCATCTTTGGGCAATATGTGAAATATATCCGAAAAACTTTTATTAAGGATTTTAAATCAAGAAATAAATATCTATAGCAATGTTTACATGGTAACATTCGAGTACTTTACTGATATCTCTAGTAATAGTTGTTGCTCAGCTAGTCACTGCAGGAATGAAACTCAACCGATTAATTTATACAGAAAACCAAAAACTGAACTCTACTAGAAGCAGCTGATCAAAGGTCACAGTGTATCCTCCACAGTGTTATCTTGGTAACAGAATATCTGAATATGGTAACATGATGTAGAAGAATAAATTAGCTTAGTAAGTCTAACCCACTCCAAACAAGTAACCAATGGTAGCGTAATCAACAAACCAAATCAATAATCGCAATCCTCCCACTCTCGGATATTTAGTGATCGCGATCACAGTATATTCCACCATCCTAGTGACATTGTGAGGAAAAGCTGATAAGGGTGAGATCGTTTTAAGTGCAATTATTTGATCAATTTATTGATTATATAATCAGCATTATTTGGTGGCTGCGGATTAGTATAATGGCCAGTGAATTCTGTGAACCTTTAAACATTATAAAGGATATACTGCAACTAGTTTTACTTGTTAAACTTAACAAACAAAACATGTAAAAACTTTAACAGCAATGAATTAAATTCATTTGCAACAAATGTAATCCATAACAACAATAAAAATGTAAAATGACAAACATTTAGGGATGGAGGCGCTATAATTTATTCGAAACTAATTAATGGAAAAACAGGTTAACACTAGTGTAATAAATTAATTAAAAAACATCAAAGGTATTCTAAGAACAAAAAAAATAACAAAAATAGGAAAAATTAAATATTAATCGGGCAACAACAATAATAGACCGTGATAAATACGCCACTGTAACAAAAGATAGAACAATCTAGCCACTAAACAACGAGGGAAAGAGAAAAGAAGTTAAAGGCTTCAGGTGGCGTTTGAGACACTCCTTTGTTGGCCCCCATCGTCAGCACTGCTCCCCAGCTCGTTGGCGTCGTTGTGAAGACGATGAATATATCCGTGTTGACCATAAGTGAGCTGGAAATTTTTAGCAGAGATACTCCTGGATCGAGTTCCTCTTACCACTTTAAAGTCAATCGAGTGTAGAATGTTTGGGCAATCGATAAGTCCGTTTAGGAATTTGTAGAGGAATGTTGAACGGAAAATGCCAATAATTCATATCGACTCTTACAGGTGAGTAGGAGGGGGCAGTGTATCGTGATTGGCTCAAGTTCAACCTATCAACGCCCGCTATGACCAACAGTGATCAATATATAGCTTCTTTAATAAAGGCTGTTAGCTTTTTGAGAATTCAACACTGTCTGCTTTGTTGTAGTTATTTTTCTTCTTGATTGTCATTTATTCTGTGGCCAAATATATTTTTACGAAATATTAGTTTCCAGCAAAATACTTTTCTTACCTAAACTATCTCTTTAATGCAGACTATTAAAGATAGTGAGATACTTGGCCTAACTGTAAATTATTCAACAAATCGGTAAGTGCTGTTTCCATTTATACTTTTAATTACGAAATAATTTGATTCCCTTGCAGGAATCTTTTAATAGACCTCTACCAATATATTTAATTCTGTTTGAATGAGCGAAATTAAACACGTGTACATAAATAAACAATATCGCAGCAGTTTTGATGGACGAAACAAATGATGCATTTTATCCCGTTCAGCTTTGTATTCAGTGTGCGCGCTCCGACAATAATTGTCTCGGTCCTAGGGGGAACATTAGACAGGATAGGGATGGGAAGGGTGGAGTGTAATTGAATTACCGCAGCCGAGAACACCACCCGCACAGTGGCCGTTACAATATACGCTGCGATATAATGTAAGGAATGTCGAAATACGAGTACATTTACTAATAACGTTGTCCACAGGCCACAGTGGTGATTCAGCTTAATATTACTGTTCCACGCAACTGTATTGTTCTTATAACAGTTCCTTCTTTTAGTCCTCCAGATGTGGTATTGTATTATCGTATACGCCGTATGAGTTGTGTTATTGTGGCAGGTACGGTAAAAATAAAAATAGTTACTGGCACTTACTGGATTCCGGTTGAAATCGTCGAAATATTCGAACATTCCATACTTTGCAACTACAGCACATAAATGTTCTGGTGTGATTCTTACTGGTAAAGTATAGGAATAGCAGTTACCCGCGGCGCCGCATTCAATTCTGAAAAAGAGGGTCACTAAGGGTGATATGATTTTTAAATGACATTCTAAACGCTACTGAGATAAATGATAGTAAAGTAAACCATGTCTTATTTTACCAGGCGAAGTTAGGGCTAAGAAGTTCTCTCTATCACTTAACCTGTGGACTAACGTCTTAAAGGTGACTTCTGAACCACCACCAATGGCCGGGCAGGCCGGCTTCTTGCAAGGACAGGATCGCTCAGTGGTCACCCATCCAAGCAGCAGCCACGCTCGACGTTGCTTGATCTGGTTATCTTGCGATAACCGTTGTACCCGCTACACTGCGCCATTGGATAGTGACTAAAAAGTAGTCCAATGTCATGAACATTTCAGATTTAAGTTTAAAGAGCAGTGATTTGGGGCCCTGAGGGTGATAAAATCTGTTTAGGTACCTGTGAAATAACTCAAAATTATCATGGTATATTTCATGTTATTTAATAGAATAGTTCTTACGTTTTCGGTAAGGGTTTAAATAAATATCAGATTAAAAATCACAACATTATAAAAAAGTTATTATGTACCGTACATTAACAAACATACTATAAATTCAAAATATGTAAAAATTGTAATGTAATTAAGATTATTTTATTTCACTATTCATATTTCAATGAATTGATTCGTCAGAGAAGAATATTGATGTGACACAGAAAACATATGTTATATTATTAAATCCAGTCAAATAGTGGTCTGTTATTTTCAACATTAAAAGCAGAGATTATGTGAGATGGGGTTAACAATTTTCGTGGTATTTTGATTGGACCAATTATAACACATCACGTTTGGTAAACCTCCACAGCCATGGTGGCTTCCCCATATGTTCTTGGCTTAATAATTACATCCCTATAATTGAGGGTTGGGTAAAAAAAACAAAAAAAAAAAAACAACATAGTTTCTTCAGTTTTTATACTCCTAATCTTGAAACATTCTTGACTGCACTTGACAGAATACATAAGTTGTTAATCAGAGGCATCTAATTCTACTTAGTCTACTTACTCTACGAGTACGGTACTTGATCTTTATCTACTTACTTATAGAATTAAACCCAGAAGACAAAACATGTTACCACCAGACACTTAGTATCCCTTTTTGGATGATTTGTGGATGGGAAGTGAGTTGTTCAGGGTTGCAATATTTGTTGCTGTAAAAAGATTGTAGCACGTTGTACTATTTGTTTCTGTACGTAGTTTGTAAAATATTGAAATGTTTGTTACTGAAAATAGGTCGTACCATTATTTTCTGCCAGTATGTTAAAATATCGTAATATTAGTTTAGCTGAAAACAGGTTTTAGAAGGTTATACTATTTGTTCCTGCACGTAGTTTGTAAACGATAGCAATATTTGTTACTAAAAACAGGTTGTAGAAGGTTGTATTATTTGTTTCTGCACGTAGTTTGTAAAAGACTCCCATAATTGTTGCTGAAAATAGGTTGCAAAAGATTGTAGGATTAGTTGCTGAAAATAGATTGAAGAAGGTTGTCTCTTTGTTGCAACAAATAGGTTGTATAAGGTTTTACAGCTTGTGTTACTATTCTAATGCACTATTTGTTACATAATTACAAAATTAAATTTGTTATTAGTTACATAAGATAATTATATTATTTGTTGTGGGAAGTGGATTTTACTACTTAATTCCAAATACAGTATGTCTTAATATTGGCTTCGTGATCAGCTAAATTAGTAAAGTGATAGGCTATGTCACATACAATATCAGTGAGAAAATTAGTGTAGTGTTCTGATAGGAGAATAATCTAGAAACCTCCGTGTACTTGAACATAAGTGGGTTTCCTGAAGCTCTTGATCTTGTAATGAGAGAATGTCAAGGTAGGGTGGGAGGGATTAATAGGCCACTTTAGCCATAAATTGCCATTTTAGTAGACCAAGAGGTTAGCTTTACTGGCCTGTACCAGTAACTAGCGGATAAACACGTCTCCTTCTCTCAGTTCTATGATGTACCTCATCCTCAACTTTTGATAAATACCTCTTCCGTTGCAGTGTTTCGTAATTTGGATTCATACAGTAAAGTAAAGTAATGATGTCTTAAAGAACACTTAACCTTAACGCTTAACACTTAACTAACGACTTAAAGGTGACTTCCGAACCACCACCAATGGCTGGGCAGGCGGACTGCTTGCAGGATAGGATCGCTCAGTGGTCACTCATACAAGCAGCAGCCACGCTCGACGTTGCTTGATCCGGTTATCTTGCGATAACCGTCGTACCCTCTACACTGCGCCATTAGCTATACCCCTTCTGTTGGATCGTTTGGCTGGAAATATACTGCCATGATTGCTGAACTCAATGAATGTAAGAAATGTGGAATACCTTCAATACCTTGAAATGAACAAAGGCAAAAGAAGTATTTCTAGACGAAATTTAGGACGTGAAAATTTTACCAAATCGTCACAATGGTATATATATATATATATATATATATATATATATATATATATATATATAAATATATATATATATATACTAGCTGTTTCCCGCGGCTTCGCACGCTTTTCGTAAGTTTTGCCCGCGTATGAGCATTTCTGGTTGAAGTAAATTATATTTCCAACCCCGATGTAGATTTTACCTTGATGTCACGATCAAGAAAATATGTCAAAAATGTATTGTACATGCATAATGTATTTTATTACAAAGTGGTCTACCACTCAACCTTTAAGTTCAACCAAAAATTTAGTTTAGACAATTATACACCATAACTTAGCGCCTTCAAATAGTGTTTCACTGTTTAATATACGTATCTATCTCGTAATTGCAGGTTATAATGTAGGCGCTTTGAAAACTTTTCTTCATTTTATTCGTTTATATTCACGACATAAGCGATAATTCAGATAATAACGCCTATCTTCTAAGTTAGACTAAATTACGGATACATGTGAAATTTGATTGAAATTGGTTCAGTCGTTTTGGAGTTTATTGGCAACATACATCGTGACTCAAGATTTTTATATATATATATATATATATATATATATATATATATATATATATATATATATATATATATATAAGTGAATAAAAAGCTACCGAAATTAATAGACATTCAGCTTTTAGGAACGCCTACATTTTACGCTGGAGAGAACTTGATTTAACCCAAATTGGTCAGAGGAAAGAAGGCAGCCATCCTAAAAATGGGGTTTGATAGAGAAAAATTACATACCATTATCAGAGTTGGTAGACAACAATAAGTCGTGTGTAACCGGAAACTGCATATTCGAGAGCTTATGACGGTCAGAAGTTCAGTAGTCGGACGA
Organism: Homalodisca vitripennis; assembly: GCF_021130785.1. Classification (NCBI taxonomy): domain Eukaryota; kingdom Metazoa; phylum Arthropoda; class Insecta; order Hemiptera; family Cicadellidae; genus Homalodisca; species Homalodisca vitripennis. The sequence continues at coordinate 9,694,150 of NC_060208.1, forward strand.
GATAAAAGATAAGGTAATCAGGTTGTTGAAGTTGAAGTGGTACTTCACGAAAACGAGATTTTTAGTGTAGTGTGTGCAGAGATAAAGGGTTTTGTGATTTAAGTAATTTATTTTTAGCAATTAAGTAGGTCTTTGCACTTCAAAGGGGTAAATAACAACCATACTTATTGTATTCTAATTTTCGCTCAAAATTGTGAACGTGTTATTTAATAATGAGGTTTGGACATACACTCCAAAAAAGTGTTCGTTAGTGTCCCTATCCTAAAAGTCGGAGCGTATGAGGCTGTCAGTTGTAATGATAGTCACATAAGAAAATTTAAGTAGTTCCAAAGATTGGATTGAAACCCGGGATGAACAATATCCTTGAACAATATCAACATCACAAAGATGTTAGATAAAATATATATTTATTTATTTCATAGGGGGAAACAAGGCAAAATCAGCAATGGCACAAAAATACTAAGACGGGAATAAATTACAAAATATGCAGTTGCAGATACAATACGGCTGCGCTACGTAACTTTCTTACAGTTCAAATATTTATCTGAACCTTTCACTCTACAGAGGCCAGTTCGAGCGCTGTCTTTCCTATGCCTCAATTTGTAGCATTATAGGTAAGTTATCTGTATGTAACTAATACAGTCAAAGGTAGGATCTTGAACGGTGTGCCGTTATTCTTACCATAATTGATAAAACACTAGGATATCTGACAGACCCAACCCTTTCAGAGATTTTCTAGTGTGTTATAACAATCAAAGAAAAATATCTCTAAAATAACTTTAAGGGGTGACGATGTTAAGTATTAACCCTTTTTCTCAAGTTCTTACGAAGTTATCGATTTTTTAAAATATCGTATTCTTTTACATAAATGAAATGTTAAAAAAAAACATCTGTTTCACTTTTAAAGAATTTCTTAAAGCTATTTTACTTTTGTTCCAACAAAAATGTTCAAACTATTTCCAATTTATACTTTTTCAAAGTATGCAGAGCAGTAGATGCATTAAAGACACAACAAATAAGGTTAATAGTCCAAAAAGAACATATACTTATACATGTTTCAAAAGCCTTCTTCTGTCAAAAAAACAACTAAGAAGGGTTTTATAACAGTCTTAATAGATTTATAGTAAAAGTTTATATAGCGACTTTGTCTTTGATATCTGCATTACAGTACTTACCAAGCACAATATACTTATTATTTTCCAAAATGTACAGTTATATTTTTACTAAAAGCTTTAATTTTCTTATCTGGATATTTTCATATTCTCTGCTCAACAGTGAATGCAGAAAAGGTTGAAATAAGAAGTGTTGTTACTATCAAGCTTAGTCTATGCTTTCAAGACTAAAAATGTGAACAAATTGAAAATAATGATTAAATTAATTAAACATATGGTCGCGATGTCATAAGACAATGTTTATTTATAAACAGTTAATTACATTGAACAGTTCCTTTCATTCTATACTATTTTATAAAAATCTTTTTCTATTTACTTGATTTTTCCCTTGGACTGTTACTATATTTATAGTTCTTCTGGTTTCCAGGGCGAAGAAGAATCAAATAAATTAGAGATTATTATAGTCGTTAATAACTCATGATCCATTCATGAGTTGTAATTTATGTAACTAACCTAACTTTGTTTTTAAGTATATAGATATGGCAAATTTCGACAACAATAACGTTTTGTACTATAATACTTTACAGTACTCAGTGGTCTCAGTGCTACCAACCTAAGTTTGCCTCTAAGAAACACCGGAGCCTCGCGGGCAGTAAACAACTGAACTGTAGAGAGAAGCAAAGGGGGAAATCCAATTATTAGATCTCTCAAAGACAGCCCCAAAACCCTGAGGGGGTGAGGGATACACCTTCGTTACTGTTCAACTGCTGTATTGTGAGTCGCTGAGGGTGGAATTCGTTTCTGTTGCGCTGTTACTAACGATCGATCCCAGCGCTCATCAAATATTTGGATGCCAACGTAAATATACCAGATAAATAGTTTAGTTATCTCTGTTACGATATAATACAATTTTACTCTTCACATAGAATAAAATAATATCAGAAGCATGGCAGAAATATGTTTATGATACTTTACCACATGTAACATCTTTGGAACATCTTAAACCTTTAAACATCACACACTGGAGCATACGAGTATATTCAATGTGTGTTTACAAAAGTACTGAATAAAGTATGCTTCGTTATTACTTTAGTAACATTAAAGTGTCTGTTATGTTTCCCAGACGTACTTTTCATAATATAACGCAGATGGAGCGTTTTATATAGACAGGATGTCCAGTAACTCTCTGGACAAAGGTTAGTAACGCTCTGCTCAGATCAAGACAAACACATTTTATCATATGAACATGGGTCTCCGATGCTTAGTTTCCCATCTGTCTGTCTGTATGAATTTTTTAATAAAAAAAAAAATAATATCTTAAAAACTAATACATTAAATGATACCAAATTTGACTCAAATGTTTATAATAAAAAGGCCAGTTACTGAAAAAAATATGATTAAATTATCTAGTATTCTCAAAAATGCGCCTATGAAACCTTTTAAACTTTCAATAACTGAAAAAAGAATAATTCTATAAGATTAACAGTTTTAGATTTGATAACGGATCTAATGGCGCCAACATTTTTTAACCCTCCTAGTGATGAATATGTTTATTATGAATGATAGGTGCATTTGGAGTGTTTCACTGGGGTTTTCTTAAAAATTAATAACAATTATTAATTTTATTGAAAATACAACATATTATATACCAAAATATTCATAAGAACATAAAGAACGATTTTAAAATAAATAAAACTACTTACCTTTGTACATATCCCTTAAATCAAATAATCAAATTTACTGTGACACATGGCCCACATTCAGGTTCTCAGCGAATAAACAACAATACAAAAACTTAATAAACGGCAGCTTTAAAATGTGTAAAGGGATTTGATATAGATAATACAGTTGATTTTGAGGTCACCACGAAAGTAATTCTACCCTTCTCAGCAAGTATGGCGAGAACAACAATCGCACTATCAAGGAATTCAGAGTTACATTATAGAGCAGCTGTATGTAGGGTTTGATATCGACAATTACATTGACCTGGTAGTTGGGCAATGCCATACCGCCGTGTTAATTGTTTTAAGGCACATTCTCTCCAGAACTATACAACAAAGTTCAATAATTCCTTTGGTGTTATTCTATACAATAACCTTTATGATATGAGCAGAACACTGTTTTACTTCATACTAATACAAATTATAGAGCAGCTGTATGTAGGGTTTGATATTGGCAATTACATTGACCTGGTAGTCGGGCAATCCCATACCGCCGTGTTAATTGTTTTAAGGTACATTCTCTCCAGAACTATACAACAAAGTTCAATAATTCCTTTGGTGTAATTCTATACAATAACCTTTATGATATAAGCAGAACACTGTTTTACTTCTAACTAATACAAATTATAGAGCAGCTGTATGTAGGGTTTGATATTGGCAATTACATCGACCTGGTAGTCGGGCAATGCCATACCGCCGTGTTAATTGTTTTAAGGTACACGGTAGGGTATGATATTGGCCAGGTCGATTGTATTACCCATTTGAAATCCTACATACAGCTGCTCAATAATTTGAATTAGTAAGAAGTAAAACAGTGTTCTGCTTACACCAACAAGATTATTGTATAGAATAACAACGAAGGAATTATTGAACTATGTTGTACGGTTTTGGAGAGAATGTAACTTAAAACAATTAACAGCTCTATAATTTGAATTAATTAGAAATAAAACAGTGTTTTGCTAATATCATAAAAGTAATTGTGTAGAATAACACCTAAGGAATTATTGAAATATGTTGTATGGTTTTGGATAGAATGTACCTTAAAACAATTAACACGGCGGTATGGCATCGCCCGACTACCAGGTCGATGTAATTGCCAATATCAAACCCTAAATACAGCTGCTCTATAATTTGTATTAGTATGAAGTAAAACAGTGTTCTGCTTATATCATAAAGGTTATTGTATAGAATAACACCAAAGGAATTATTGAACTATGTTGTATGGTTTTGGAGAGAATGTACCTTAAAACAATTAACACGGCGGTATGGGATCGCCCGACTACCAGGTCGATTGTAATTGCCAATATCAAACTCTACATACAGCTGCTCTATAATTTAGTTCAGTTAGAAGTAAAACAGTGTTCTGCTTATATCATAAAGGTTATTGTATAGAATAACACCAAAGGAATTATTGAACTATGTTGTATGGTTTTGGAGAGAATGTACCTTTAAAACAATTAACACGGCGGTATGGGATCGCCCGACTACCAGGTCGAGATAATTGCCAATATCAAACCCTACACATTTTAATTTGGATTACCAATCGAAGCGGAAAATTTTAAAACATTGCTTGAAAGTTAAAAAAAGTTAACATGTTGCTCCATTTCACCTTCCCCTTTTGAGCTTCTTCCACCAAAGTTTAAAATTGGAGCTGTCTCATTGGTTGACCTCTGAAATACTCCTGGTTTACACCTACATGAAGAAACCCTTCTTCAAAAAACTTTGTTGGAAGAAGCACACAAGCCGAAGATGAAATCGGGCAACATTTAAGTTTTAAATGTAATAACAATTAACACAACAAGTAACATAGGGTTTGAAAATAGGTTTTATCTAATCTACATGTGGAAGATTAAGTGTTTGTTATATCTATTTTTAAACAATAAGAGCATTCAATAATATAATTTATTTAATAATTAAGATGGTTTATAATTTACTCCAGGTATTGGTCGAAACCTCTTGGGCTTTTCATATGCACCACCTGGGGCTAAAATATGAATATTCTCAATCGTACTGCCTGCTTTATATCTTTAAGGCTTACAAAATTCCCTTTTGGTTTTCAGAGTTGATCTAGACTCTTATATTAAAAAAGTAATCAATTCACTGTCCCTCTTAATGTTAATGCAGACTGAACTCTTTTTTTATTAGCACTGATCACGTTTAAAAAGTCGACTATGCTCTCAGTCCAAAAAGCACAAATTAGGTTCACTAAAGTAACATTTCTAGTTATAATATAACATCTGATCTCATTACAGTTGTATTGAATCTGACGTATTAATTGCATAATATTTATTGACGAAATTGTCACCATATTTTCTTCATAACTGGAATTTGTTTGAATAAACAGATAAATTTAATTACGTGTAAGATAACGCACGTGAAGTGTGTACGTAAGATCTAAAAGTGTATTATGATTACTTTTTTTAAACATAATGTAAATGTTTGTGTTCAAATAGGACTCAAACATCTCTGATCCCTCTAGAGATATTTCTAGAGACCAAGTGAGGGTTTTCTAAATATTAGTTCAAAACGGAAATGGAGTGCAAAGAAATCACTGGATTGTCAGTAAATGTTGTCTTTGTTATCCTGCTTCACAATATTTCCTGATGTAATCCTAGTGCCATGTTACATTTTTAATAATATGTATGTATAATATATTCTCCAATGTCTACATTTACGGAATGAATAAATATACAGTAAAGCAAGACAAAATATAATTTTTATTTAAGAATTTGTTCTCGACATTGTGAAATTAGTTACCAAGAGGAGTCTGCTTACTCAGGTAGTGTTCAGTAATGCTTAATTCAGGAGCTAATCCCACAATAACAAGTTTATATCTTAAAACTAGAATGTTCCATATCAAATTGACAATGGTCCTTGTTATTTACTTCTTATGTATACACAGTGCATGCTGTGTAATCACGTCTGACTTCTAACGAATATTGTCAGACCATTTTTAATTTAAAACGATAACGACAGGTCTTTAAGTCATACTGAATGAAAGGTGAAGGCGAATAACATTTGGCATCAAAAGCATTTTAACATAACGTATCCATAACGTAGAAAGGTTGTGTTTAGCGTTAGTTCACCTTCCTCTAAGTGCAGCGTCTGGAATTTGGCTGTCACAGACTGGAATTTGAAGTCATGATCATTTGAAGAGTTTTTCATAAAGAGGTGCCCCTGATGAGACAATGGGCTCCAGATTACAGGAGTCAACCCTGTGACAGTGTCCGATTACAGAAGCTGCACTAACAGGAAGATGAACTGGAGCTAAACTGAACATTCATAGCATTTTAGAATAACTTCTAACGCCAAAGGCTTTTCTTTTCATTTAAGTGATTTGAAATTTTGTTTTCTACCTTTGAAAGAAGACCACCGTAAGTTCGCTGTTAGCCTGCAATCTTAGCTATTTCTTTCTCTGATTTCGTTTGGCGGATGTCAAATCTTCGGATTAATTGCATTGATGGACCCAAGACACTCACTGCCGTTACAGTTAAGAGTTGGAGTTTAGAGTTAGTGAAGTTGACCCACAATATGGTGGATGTGATTCCTGACTTACGCGTGTCACAACGCTCTGGTATGGTTTGTTTATTTTAACCTAGTTTGTAATTATGTGTTAGGCTAGTTATTTACCAGAAGAAGAGATCAGATTTCAGATCTCGAAACGTAGTGTTACTGATTTTTTGTATCACTGAACGATGGAAAATGTCCGGAAAATCCTGTTTCCTCCACAAGACACTTATTCTTGTTACGTATACACGAAAACGTTTTCTTGAGCAATATTTACTGAAACCGACTTAAACTTAGTAAAAAGAGAAGCTGATCAATTATTTCATCATCCAAGCAGAAAACTCCACAGAAGTGAGGAAAGTTCAGTATTCATCAAATCAAAATAATTTATCAATTACAGAAAACACTCTAGGTTGTAATATACAAAAGGTAGTAAGATGGAACACATTTGCAATTCAGGTGTAAGCGCCGCTTAGTGACACGTGCTGTGCGGTAGAGTGGTATTTATTAGACTTTATACGACATAATATGTGCGCTGCTGAGGCAATTTTGTATGTGCAGAGAACCTGCAATTACTCGTATATGCAAAATTACGAAAGCGTATCTTTCTATGCAACCTGAACCTTTATATAAGTGTTACTTTTGTAAGTGACACACTTTCAGATTTAAGCTAGATGCATATGCTGTTGTGCACTGAGGGAAGTGACACTAAGATAAATGTGTTTAATTAGACAAAAATCACGTTGATTCTGCGAGAGCATCTATTCCTTATTAAGGACCCTACTACGAAAGGGCTTTCATAGATTCATAGATGTAGTGGACTGTCAGTCTGTCTGTCAGTCGCTATGATAACTCTTGATAGAAAGGCCCCAAAGACTTGACCATGCATAGATTCCTCTACGTTGTCTATTGGATTTGGGCTCAAGATAGAAAATAAGGTAGAAATAAAATTCTAACATTTTTACATTGACCTTATGGTTAACCGTGATGGCAACCAGAAGATTACTGAAAAACAAATTTGCAAACGAACTGATTACATTCGTATAACTCGATAAAATCTGAAATAAAGATAATTTATCGAACTTGTTGGTGAGAATTTCTTTACACGTTGTCATTCAATACTTCTGTTCCAAATCGGTTAGTAGTATTAGTTCAACGATTATAGACGGACCGTATGCCTCACAGGGAAACATTAGCAACAACATTTATACGCAATTTAACAACTTTTTAGTTTGGGATTGTACTACAATAGGATTTACACGCTACTTAGAATGTGTACCGAGAATCTACAATTATATAAGCAGTGACGAGTGCGTTTAACTCTTTTCTTGGCAGAGTAAATACAGAAAGTGAAGAGACATGACGTGTAGTAAAAGTCAGGGATGGGGTGTATATATGGATACATGGGATATAAGGTTAATACTATTAGTGGCTCATGCAACAATTACAGAAAGTATTTAGATCGTAACAAACAAATGACAAGATGGACCATGTTTACAACTCAGGTGTAAGTATCACTAATATACACATGTTGTAAAGTAGGATGGGGACCATTATACATTCTATTACACTACGTATATATACGCTCATTAGAGAGTGTGTCATGTAGAGAATCTACAATTATGTCAACAGTGACGAGTGTGCTCAATATTACTACTGATTCAACAAGTACAGAAAGTATTTAGAACGTAACAAACAAATGACAAGATGGACCATGTTTACAACTCAGGTGTAATTATCACTAATACACACATGTTGTATGGTAGGATGGGGACCATTATACATTCTATTACACTACGTATATATACGCTCATTAGAGAGTGTGTCATGTAGAGAGTCTACAATTATGTCAACAGTGACGAGTGTGTTCAATATTACTACTGATTTAACAAGTACAGAAAGTATTTAGAACGTAACAAACAAATGCAAGATGGACCATGTTTACAACTCAGGTGTAATTATCACTAATACACACATGTTCTATGGTAGGATGGGGACCATTATACATTCTATTACACTACGTATATATACGCTCATTAGAGAGTGTGTCATGTAGAGAATCTACAATTATGTCAACAGTGACGAGTGTGTTCAATATTACTACTGATTCAACAAGTACAGAAAGAATTTAGAACGTAACAAACAAATGACAAGATGGACCATGTTTACAACTCAGGTGTAATTATCACTAATACACACATGTTGTATGGTAGGATGGGGACCATTATACATTCTATTACACTACGTATATATACGCTCATTAGAGAGTGTGTCATGTAGAGAATCTACAATTATGTCAACAGTGACGAGTGTGCTCAATATTACTACTGATTCAACAAGTACAGAAAGAATTTAGAACGTAACAAACAAATGACAAGATGGACCATGTTTACAACTCAGGTGTAATTATCACTAATACACACATGTTGTATGGTAGGATGGGGACCATTATACATTCTATTACACTACGTATATATACGCTCTTTAGACAGTGTGTCATGTAGAGAGTCTACAATTAAGTATTTAGGTCGTAACACAGAAACGAGAAGATGGGCGACATTTACAATTCAGATGGAAACATCACTTAGACACACATGTTCTATGGCAGGATTTGAAATCACAACACTATTAGTGATTCACCAATTACAGAGAGTATTTAGGTCGTAACACAGAAACGAGGAGATGGGCGACATTTACAACTGAGATGGAAGCATCACTAAGACACACATGTTCTATGGCAGGATCTGAAATCACAATACTATTAGTGATTCAACAATTACAGAGAGTACTTAGGTCGTAACACAGAAACGAGAAGATGGGCGACATTTACAACTCAGATGTAAGCATGTTCTATGGCAGGATCTGAAATCACAATACTATTAGTGATTCAACAATTACAGAGAGTACTTAGGTCGTAACACAGAAACGAGAAGATGGGCGACATTTACAACTCAGATGGAAGCATCACTAAGACACACATGTTCTATGGCAGGATCTGAAATCACAATACTATTAGTGATTCAACAATTACAGAGAGTACTTAGGTCGTAACACAGAAACGAGAAGATGGGCCACATTTATAACCCAGATGTAATCATTGTTTAAACACATATGATCTATGGCAAGATTGGAAATCACAATACTATTAGTGATTCAACAATTACAGAGAGTACTTAAGTCGTAACACAGAAAAGACAAAATGGGCCACATTTATAACCCAGATGTAATCATTGTTTAAACACATATGATCTATGGCAAGATTGGAAATCACAATACTATTAGTGATTCAACAATTACAGAGAGTACTTAGGTCGTAACACAGAAACGAGAAGATGGGCGACATTTACAACTCAGATGTAAGCATGTTCTATGGCAGGATCTGAAATCACAATACTATTAGTGATTCAACAATTACAGAGAGTACTTAGGTCGTAACACAGAAACGAGAAGATGGGCGACATTTACAACTGAAATGGAAGCATCACTAAGACACACATGTTCTATGGCAGGATCTGAAATCACAATACTATTATTGATTGCAACAATTACAGAGAGTACTTAGGTCGTAACACAGAAACGAGAAGATGGGCGACATTTACAACTGAGATGGAAGCATCACTAAGGCACACATGTTCTATGGCAGGATCTGAAATCACAATACTATTACTGATTCAACAATTACAGAGAGTACTTAGGTCGTAACACAGAAACGAGAAGATGGGCGACATTTACAACTCAGATGTAAGCATGTTCTATGGCAGGATCTGAAATCACAATACTATTAGTGATTCAACAATTACAGAGAGTACTTAGGTCGTAACACAGAAACGAGAAGATGGGCGACATTTACAACTGAGATGGAAGCATCACTAAGACACACATGTTCTATGGCAGGATCTGAAATCACAATACTATTAGTGATTCAACAATTACAGAGAGTACTTAAGTCGTAACACGGAAACGACAAAATGGGCCACATTTATAACCCAGATGTAATCATTGTTTAAACACATATGATCTATGGCAAGATTGGAAATCACAATACTATTAGTGATTCAACAATTACAGAGAGTACTTAGGTCGTAACACAGAAACGAGAAGATGGGCGACATTTACAACTCAGATGTAAGCATGTTCTATGGCAGGATCTGAAATCACAATACTATTAGTGATTCAACAATTACAGAGAGTACTTAGGTCGTAACACAGAAACGAGAAGATGGGCGACATTTACAACTGAAATGGAAGCATCACTAAGACACACATGTTCTATGGCAGGATCTGAAATCACAATACTATTATTGATGCAACAATTACAGAGAGTACTTTAGGTCGTAACACAGAAACGAGAAGATGGGCGACATTTACAACTGAGATGGAAGCATCACTAAGACACACATGTTCTATGGCAGGATCTGAAATCACAATACTATTATTGATTCAACAATTACAGAGAGTACTTAGGTCGTAACACAGAAATGACAAAATGGGCCACATTTATAACCCAGATGTAATCATTGTTTAAACACATATGATCTATGGCAAGATTGGAAATCACAACACTATTAGTGATTCAACAATTACAGAGAGTACTTAGGTCGTAACACAGAAACGAGAAGATGGGCCACATTTACAACTGAGATGGAAGCATCACTTAGACACACATGTTCTATGGCAGGATCTGAAATCACAATACTATTAGTGATTCTAACAATTACAGAGAGTACTTAGGTCGTAACACAGAAACGAGAAGATGGGCCACATTTACAACTCAGATGTAAGCATGTTCTATGGCAGGATCTGAAATCACAATACTATTAGTGATTCAACAATTACAGAGAGTACTTAGGTCGTAACACAGAAACGAGAAGATGGGCGACATTTACAACTGAGATGGAAGCATCACTAAGACACACATGTTCTATGGCAGGATCTTAAATCACAATACTATTAGTGATTCAACAATTACAGAGAGTACTTAGGTCGTAACACAGAAACGAGAAGATGGGCGACATTTACAACTCAGATGTAAGCATGTTCTATGGCAGGATCTGAAATCACAATACTTTTAGTGATTCAACAATTACAGAGAGTACTTAAGTCGTAACACAGAAACGACAAAATAGGCAACAATTATAACCCAGATGTAATCATTGTTTAAACCCATATGATCTATGGCAAGATTGGAAATCACAACACTATTAGTGATTCAACAATTACAGAGAGTACTTAGGTCGTAACACAGAAACGAGAAGATGGGCGACATTTACAACTCAGATGTAAGCATGTTCTATGGCAGGGTCTGAAATCACAATACTATTAGTGATTCAACAATTACAGAGAGTACTTAGGTCGTAACACAGAAACGAGAAGATAGGCGACATTTACAACTGAGATGGAAGCATCACTTAGACACACATGTTCTATGCAGGATCTGAAATCACAATACTATTAGTGATTCAAAAATTACAGAGAGTACTTAGGTCGTAACACAGAAACGAGAAGATGGGCGACATTTACAACTCAGATGTAAGCATGTTCTATGGCAGGATCTGAAATTACAATAATATTAGTGATTCAACAATTACAGTGAATACTTAGGTCGTAACACAGAAACGAGAAGATGGGCCACATTTACAACTGAGATGGAAGCATCACTAAGACACACATGTTCTATGGCAGGATCTGAAATCACAATACTATTAGTGATTAAAAAATGACAGAGAGTACTTAGGTCGTAACACAGAAACGAGAAGATGGGCCACATTTATAACCCAGATGTAATCATTGTTTAAACACATATGATATATGGCAAGATTGGAAATCACAATACTATTAGTGATTCAACAATTACAGAGAGTACTTAGGTCGTAACACAGAAACGACAAAATGGGCCACATTTATAACCCAGATGTAATCATTGTTTAAACACATATGATCTATGGCAAGATTGGTAATCACAACACCATTAGTGATTCAACAATTACAGAGAGTACTTAGGTCGTAACACAGAAACGAGAGGATGGGCCACATTTACAACTCAGATAAAGGACGTTCTATGGCAGGATCTGAAATCACAATACTATTAGTGATTCGACAATTACAGAGAGTACTTAGGTCGTAACACAGAAACGAGAAGATGGGCGACATTTACAACTCAGATGGAAGCATGTTCTATGGCAGGATCTGAAATCACAATACTATTAGTGATTCAACAATTAATTACAGAGAGTACTTAGGTCGTAACACAGAAACGAGAGAAGATGGGCCACATTTACAACTCCGATGGTTGCATCACTTAGACACACATGTTCTATGGCAGGATCTGAAATCACAATACTATTAGTGATTCAACAATTACAGAGAGTACTTAGGTCGTAACACAGAAACGACAAGATGGGCGACATTTACAATTCAGATGGAAACGTCACTTAGACACACGTGTTGTATGGTGTAGTGTAAGTTATTATACGTTTCACGACATAATATGCACACCACTGAGTTAATATGTACACTATAATAGAGGACTTGCCTATTATATATCAACAATTGTATACAATGCATATGTTAATACAAAAAGCCAAACACTAAAAATTCTTAAATAGCACATAAACTTGCGCGCGCGGATACGCACGCACGCACGCACGCACATATATAAATCCGCCCATGTACATCTAACTAATGCTCACGTGTAAATTGAAAATGAGGCCCATATTACTGTGTCTAACTAAGTACGTAATATAATTGTTGGGTAATTGTGCAACATGTAATTTTGTATTCTCTCTATATATAGATAGACCTATTATCTCAAAAGCCCGCATGGTTTGTCATGTAATACTAAATGCTCCCACACTACCATACATGTACATTTAACTAACAGTCACATACGAATTGCAAATGTAGCCAATTTTGTCTTTTATAACTAGTAGTTAGGTTAACACAATAGTAATGGACACTGTCATAGTTGTAATGGTTGGGTTGTGTCATGTAGAGTCAAACAATTCTCGCGCTGTCATACATTTAAAAAACTGTATTCATCAAAACATCATCTATAGCCTAATTCGAAGTATATATTATTATGTTTGTAAATGCATTTACAGTTTTATGAATATTTACAAGAGTGAGTTGTGAAGAATGCAAAGTTTGTATTGATGTTGCACATTTCATTGTTTGTGACGCAGTTCCAAATGGTGCACTTTGTTTGAAGTCGCTCGTAATTTGAAACGGAAATGAGACAAGGCTTTTTTAAATCTCATTTAAGCCTCAGCGTCAGCTATGCCGGCTTCGAAGTGCACTGGTTTTTATTAAGGTACAAAGTACATGATTGGACCTCCCCGGGATTAGAACCGGTGATCTCTCCGTTAGAGAGGGGTGTGCACAGATAAGGCTTTTTCCTAATAGTCCAGTTAGAGAAGGATAAAATTATATTGAGAGTTTCAAAGAGAGTTGAATTTTTCAATGTGAATGTTGAATTTAGCTTCGATTCATCTTCCTCTTAGTGCAGCGTCTAAAATCTGACGTTGTTACAGATTTTAATCCTGGAATATGGAGTAATTTTCGTCTGAATAATCCCAAAAAAGTCGCCGATGAGACATTCTAAACGAGATCTATGCATCGTTTGGCATTACAGTTACCTATATTACAAAATCAAGTGTAATCTAGGAAAAGATGTGTTCTCATTGTCTCATCAGGTGCACGGCGGTACGGCGGTTTATCGCAGGATAACCGAATCAAGTAACGTCGAGCGTGGCTGCTGCTTGGATGAGTGACCGCTGAGCGATCCTATCCTTGCAAGCAGCCCGCCTGCCCGGCCGTTGCTGGTGGTTCGGAAGTCACCTTAAGCCGTTGGTCGCCAGTTTAAATATTAGAGAGGCTTCTTAGCCCTAACTTCGCCTGGTAAAATAAGACATTCTTTTACTTTTTGGACTTTGACAGTAGAGTGCGTCAGATTCCACACGCTGCACTAAGAGGTAGGTGAAATGGACTAAAATCAACATTCACGTTTAACCAACCCTTCCTACCATAGTTACGTTATGTGTGTATTTCAATATTTTAAAGTATATTACGAAATGCATTATTTCTCAAAAGAACTCTAAAGTTGCAACATCAGTGTGCAGGCGTTTGGTAAATCAATAGTGATTCCGAAAGTACTAGAGCAAACTTCTTCAGTAAACTATTCCCCTTACCTTAAGTTTCTAGGTAATCCTAGTAGTTTTATAGTGGTATTCCAGAACTAAGAAATGTATGTAATCTCATTGGTAGTAACAAATGATGCAAATAAATATATGGCAGACCTTTAGGAAAATTGAACTGCAACTTCGAAAAGTAGTGTAGTGAAACTTCAAAATATTTTATATCGTTAACTATGACTGCATACAAGGTAACAATCACAAATAATTACAATGCCGAAACAAATAATTTAATTTAGCAGGAAGGTTTTGAGGAAAACTATTTGAAAATATTTCTGGTGGTCAATGCAGAAAATATTTAAAAAAATCAAAGTATATGTAATGTAAAGTAATACATAAATATTTTAAAAACCATATATAGTTAATAGTGAACTGCCACATATGTCAAAGGAAGGTAGAATACATTTCAGTTGAAATATCGAGCTTCTAAAATCTAAGACTTACGAAACCCAATGTTTGAATGATTAACAATTTCTCAAATCCGCGATAACTGTTTCTTTCGACACAGGTTTTCGGATAGAAGAATTCAGCTTTTGTTTTAACCTTTGGGGTTATCTTCAGTATCTACTTAGACGGTTTTCCCAATTGAAGAATGATAGGGTTGTGTCGCAATATAAAACAGAAATATTAATAAATTAGTTGAGCATTTACTTGAATACAAGCATTCACAGATAAGTACTCAAGTTGAGTATTTTGAGAGGATTTATAACGAGTTTAGACGAATTTTACTGGTACAACAATTATAGTAAAATATTTCATTCTGAAAGAGTTTGTACAGAAAGTAATAATGAGTTTTATTGTTCCCATTGTTTCACTTGAGGTTCCTTGGCATTGTACTGTGAGCTGTGTGAGAATGAAACGCGCCCGTCTGAAATCGTAATCACTCTGTCCGCCAAGCTAAGGACTTCTTTGGGTGTAAAAGTGCCCATGTCAAGGAGCCGAGGGCAGCCTGATCGTTATCCTCTACATAAAAATAATTAATCAGGGCGCGACTTGTGCCGACACTCGACGGGGGTAGTTGGGGGGTGAGGGGGGTTGAGGGGGTGGCGGACATGCGCGGAGTCTGCAGAAATCGTGCCAGTGTGTGGGAGAATTTCCCTTTGGAAGGGAAATTTACAAGACTGAGGTTTTACTGTACTGACAGAATCTGACTGAGTAACTGACAATTGGGATGTTTACACATAACGCTGCTATGGTGGGAAGGGTTGATTCAATGCGAATGTTGAGTTTAGCTCTACCTTCCTCTTACGTGCAGCATCTGGAATCTGATGCTGTTGCAGACTTCACTACTGAAATCTGAAGTCATGTGCGTCTGAAGGGATCCAAAAACAGTCGGAAACGAAGAACGAAGAAGCTCAAAACGAAACCCTCCGCATCGTTTCGACATCAATAGACTACGAAAAGTAGTGCAATCTAGGTGAAGAGATATTCTCATTGTCTCATCAGTTGCACAATTGAGTGCACTACGATGACGATCCCAAAGCACGGTGGAGCAACCGAGTCTTCTACACATAACGCAGCTGTGATGGGAAGGGTTGATTCAATGCGAGCTTCGTTTTTGGATCCCTTCAGACGAACATGACTCCAGATTTCAGGAGTCAAGTCTGCAACAGCATCAGATTTCAGGTGTTGCACGCAAGAGGAAGGTCAACTGGATTTTTATCCTTATGTATTATGGTTTCTTTCGAATATGGTATTATTCGTTTAGTTACAAGGAAATCAATAGATTTACCAAAACTCATTATATGTCGAATATTTAAATTTATATTGTCGAGTACCTATGTGATTTGTATCAATTTATATTTATACAATTGTGACGTATATGTTTATTTACGAGATGAATCAACTACTGCTGACGATTTATCAATAATATATTCAATATTGTAAAGAAAATTGTAAAAAACCATAAAATTAAACATGATACACAAAGGTTTGATAGGAAGACACGGTGTTTGTCTATAAACCTCCGAGATGACTCTGAACGTTAAGACATGATCCTGATTAACACCTCTTCAAAGAGTGCTGTGTAAATAAAGGAGGAAACTCTTTTATAACAAAAGTTTTACCTTACTTTCCCAAGTCAATCATACACACAAAACTGAATTTTGGCAAACATACACCTTTATAGCACCCAAACTTTTAAACAGGATACGAATATAACATTACTGTTATACGATACGAAATTATAATAAAATGTATACGTAACAGCCAGTGACTAAATAACAACTGGTATTAACATTAAGCATCATATAATAATATGATGATATCGATTTCAACATAATCCTCTTACTAAACATTAGGAAAAAATAAAATTCCACAAATTATCTGAAAATTGAAAAGAACTGTTCAGTAGGTAGCCAGTTAATCAATCAGCCAGTCGTCAAATTTTCTCCTTTATTGAGAAAAATTACGCAAATAAGCAAAGCGATTGTAAATTTATTTGGTGAATCAAACATAATTCGTTATTTTTAAAATATACCACAATATAATTTGAATAAAATCAAATTAGTCAGAAATTACTTATAGTTTCATAATATACATTCAAAAAAAGTATGGCATCTTCATTATCTACTAGGACTGGCGTGTAAAGGTTCTTAAGGAGGTTCAGTTTTTCACTTGGTTAGTTTTTTTTATCAATACAATTATTAGTAACAGTTATCTCAGCTATATTTCTTGAACACGTTAAAATGAAATAAAATAAACAATTAAAAATATTTTTTTTATCAATTGTGTTTATTTGGATACTATAATTTCCTTGCTTCCACACTTCAATTACTGCAACTCAGTGATGAATGACATGACGGTAGCACTTAGTGAGAAGCTGCAAAGGACTGAAAACTACTGTTTACGTTACGTTTATGATGTGAGACGAGACCAACACATTACACCGTACTATATTCAGGGAAATATTTTGAAATTAAAAGAACAACGATCAATAAAAATACTAAATTTAGTTCATTCAATTTTACAATCTGGATTTCCAAAATATTTTTCAAACTATTTCCAA
Source organism: Homalodisca vitripennis (assembly GCF_021130785.1). NCBI lineage: Eukaryota > Metazoa > Arthropoda > Insecta > Hemiptera > Cicadellidae > Homalodisca > Homalodisca vitripennis. Next base: position 9,711,686 of record NC_060208.1, read on the forward strand.
TTTATATCTCATGATAGTGTAAGAAGCACTCGCTCTGGTTCTCGTACCTTAAGAATGCCCCAACACAGGACTGTAGTATTTGATAGATCTTTTCAAGTGATGGGTTGTCGTCTGTGGAACTCCCTCCCTCCAGAAATCACTTCCATTGAGGGAGATCGGCGGTTTGTGGCGGCACTGAGACGTTTGTACCATGAACGGTTGGTCGGGGCGGGTCCGTCCTAGGGGTCTATGGGTGTGGTGCTGGCATTGTGTGTGAGGAGTGTGAGTGAGTCAAAACTGCATATATATTTTTTATTTCAAAAATGGAAGTTGTAATATTATTTTGTGTTATGATTGTATAATTATATTTTTATTTAGAAGTATCATATTTATAATTTTTTAGTGTTTAGATTAATGTTTAATTTAATGTATTTAGTAAGGTAGATTAGTGTTAATATTTGTGAATAATTATTGATCAGACAGGTTAAGTGTAAGAAAGGGCCATGAGGCCCTAACTTTGCCTGTTTAAATAAAGGAATTTTCATTTCATTTCATTTTCATTACATCATAACATTCATTCCCTGAAATCATAGTAGTCGATTGTAAGACTACATCACTTTTGTTAAACGTGTAATTTAGTTCTCTGAATTTTTAGGAATCCGGAATTGTTATACTGATTATAAACTTAAAGTTTGTAATATGGTAATGTATTATATTTTATGCCACCTACTTAATCATAGGTTTACGCTTAAAATAGATGATTTGGTATTTAACAATCGTAGGTTTTGTATTCAAATTACTAAGACAAGAATAATAATCACAAAAGTTTTTATGTCCCAGGAGTAGGATGATAAATCTTACTGCTGTCTAATTACTGGAACTTCACACAGTTGCTACCGGGGTAATTTATTTATCACGGAGGGAATTTTTGGTTTGTGGGGGAAAACCTGCTCGACCCCCGCCGCTCCGCGTACTGATGCACCAGTCACCAGTGTGGCCCTGTTATATACCGTAGAGGGACGAGTGGGCCATTCGCTCCTATAAGGCTACAGGGGTTGTATCGCGAGTAGTGCAGTGACGATAATGAAAGCATCGATAAAGAGTTAGACTTCGCGGCCAGCATGAGGAAGACCAAGTGGAGAGGGAGGGACAAAGTGAAAGACGCCTCCAGGAGGCTGCAGGCGATCTTGAGGAACTCCAGGAAACTCCAGGTCGCTCCAGAGGATTTGTCAGTCCTGGCGGCGGTCTCCCGACTCAGGACCTCCTGTGAGAAAGGACAGGAACCAGTAACATGGTTGGTCCTGGGTGTCCTGGTGGCGGGACTATTGTTGGCCCTCCTCCTGCTCCTGACTGCCGGAGAAGGACTCTTACAAGGACTCGCCTGCACTAACAGTTCCACTAAGGTCGGTAGATACCAAATAAACACTGTTACTTTTAATATAAGGTCAGAAAAGGTTGTGATTTTTCTATTATATAATGTTAATTAATTATTGTCAATCAAATACAAAAAAAGCATATCTTAGAATCTATAACTAAATACAAAATAAACACTATAAAAGATTTTCAGGAGTTCAAACATAACCTGGTGTATATTTTGGACGTACTATGATCACTAATTATGTATGGTAGTGTAAATTATAAATTAGTTTATCTGAGATAAAATCAATGCATTGATGATAATTTAGGACGTCTACATAATACGATGTCAGGAAAAGAGTAGCTTATTACAACAGCTAAAAAAGTGCAATAGGAAAAAGTAGCCTATCCTCAATAAAAAAAAACTGAAACCCTAATGGAACGAAGTTACGGCTTTAATTGCAAAATTATATATTTATTACGCTCTTGTTACTCGACCCTCATGTTCATAACCTAGAACGATCCAAACGAGGAATCCTCCACCTCACTAAACATCTCTTCCTCGCACTCAGCAGTTATCCGTTGCCGAGGAAAAGGAATTTCCGGAAATTTCATTGATCAAACTTGAGGACTTGAATGATTACGTCACGGACTTGTCTCCACGTGAACTGAAATAATTGTAGGCATATATCAATAAGAAGCCCACCGATATAAAGTAAAAGTTATTTTAGATTTTTGTTGTTGTAAAAGATGATGATGATGATACATATTTCGAAACCTACAATTCTCAAATCCCGGACTTCCGGTTTTAATGTTTACGATATTTGAAAATACAACAGATATTTTAGATTTACCAAAATATGATAGGCCTGAATTGACTTTTTTTAACTTTGCAAGGTTTAAAAACAAATTTGGGAGACAATAAATAGTACATAAGGTTGAAGTGGCAATTTATATTTCTATTGAGACATGGAGACACTTGTACGTTTGTCTGTGCCATATTGTCACAGTAAACGCCGAATTATAATATAACATTATTAATCATTGTGATACAATGACGTTCATTGTGTTCTACATGCAATAAAACAATGGTTGTATTTTACCCAACACTGGCGTGTAACAATAACTATATGGGGAAAGTAACTATATTTCTTGATCAAAGTTAATTTATTACGTCTTCAACAACACATTTTTATTTAAAGGTGTTCCATCCAATAAACAATAATAATTTAATCAAAGCAATAAAACTCCTCACTCTAAAAAATGTTAATGTGTTATAATAATTGTACGATAAACTCGTTGTTGTGGTATTTCCTTAACATTATTTATCAAAACATTGTAAGTATGTAGTAAAAAAAACAATTAATTTTAATTTTATTAAAAAAATATATATAGAGAAGGCTACATATTGGAATATACAAAATATGGCTTCGTATTTGTATATACAAATCAGGGCTTCAAATTTGTATATCTAAAATATGGCTTCGTATTCGTATATATACATTAGGGCTTCAAATTTTTATATCTAAAATATTGCTTCGTATTTGTATATATACAACAGGGCTTCATATTTTTATATCTAAAATATGGCTTCGTATTTGTATATACAAATCAGGGCTTCAAATTTGTATATCTAAAATATGGACTTCGTATTCCTATATATACATCAGAGCTTGCAAATTTTTATATCTAAAATATTGCTTCGTATTTGTATATATACAACAGGGCTTCATATTTTTATATCTAAAATATGGCTTCGTATTCGTATATATATACATTAGGGCTTCAAATTTTTATATCTAAAATATGGCTTCGTATTTGTATATATACAACAGGGCTTCAAATTTTTATATCTAAAATATGGCTTCGTATTTGTATATATACAAAATAGGGCTTCATATTTGTATATCTAAAATATGGCTTCGTATTTGTATATATACAAAATAGGGCTTCAAATATTTGTATATCTAAAATATGGCTTCGTATTTGTATATATACAAAATAGGGCTTCATATTTTTATATCTAAAATATGGCTTCGTATTTGTATATATACATTAGGGCTTCAAATTTGTATATCTAAAATATGGCTTCGTATTTGTATATATATACAACAGGGCTTCATATTTTTATATCTAAAATATGGCTTCGTATTCGTATATATACATTAGGGCTTCAAATTTTTATATCTAAAATATGGCTTCGTATTTGTATATATACAACAGGGCTTCATATTTTTATATCTAAAATATGGCTTCGTATTTGTATATATACAAAATAGGGCTTCATATTTTTATATCTAAATATGGCTTCGTATTTGTGTATATACAAAATAGGGCTTCATATTTGTATATCTAAAATATGGCTTCGTATTTGTATATATACATTAGGGCTTCAAATTTTTATATCTAAAATATGGCTTCGTATTTGTATATATACAACAGGGCTTCATATTTTTATATCTAAAATATGGATTCGTATTCGTATATATACATTGTCAAATTTTTATATCTAAAATATGGCTTCGTATTTGTATATATACAACAGGGTATATACAAAATACAACAGGGCTTTATTCTAAAATATGGCTTCGTATTTGTATATATACAACAGGGCTTCATATTTTTATATCTAAAATATGGCTTCGTATTCGTATATATACATTAGGGCTTCAAATTTTTATATCTAAAATATGGCTTCGTATTTGTATATATACAACAGGGCTTAAAATATTTTATATCTAAAATATGGCTTCGTATTTGTATATATAGGGCTTCATATTTTTATATCTAAAATATGGATTCGTATTCGTATATATACATTAGGGCTTCAAATTTTTATATCTAAAATATGGCTTCGTATTTGTATATATACTTTATAGTCCTAACTTCGCCTCTAATAAAGTCATTTTTCATTTCATTTCATTTCATTAGGGCTTCAAATTTTTATATCTAAAATATGGCTTCGTATTTGTATATATACAACAGGGCTTCAAATTTGTATATCTAAAATATGGCTTCGTATTTGTATATACAACAGGGCTTCATATTTTTATATCTAAAATATGGCTTCGTATTCGTATATATACATTACGGCTTCATATTTGTATATCTAAAATATGGCTTCGTATTTGTATACAAACAATAGGGCTTAATATTTCTATATCCAAAATGTGGCTTCGCATTTGCATGTACTAAACAGGGTTTCAAATTTGTATATCCAAAATATGGCTTTATATTTTGGTTATCCTGTTCAGTGTTTAATCTCAAGATTGCGTATTTTATGATAAACAGTAGCGGATACGGTTTTGCTACTCTATCACATTCAGCAGTAAGTTATACTTTATTAATGCCGAACTATAGGCCAGGGGCGTGCATAAGGGAGTACTTAGGGGGCTCAAGCTCCCCCCTGAAATTTTGTAAAACGAACATACAAAATTACACAAGTATTTTGCTTTAACACATATATGAAGTCTTAAATCTCAAAATATTCCCGAGAGAAGATGCTTGAGCCCATATTTTTGGAGTCATTGTATACTCCTAAACAACCCATTATATCAGCCCCCCCGAAATGAATTTATATATACACCACTGCTATAGGCTCATCAAATAACTCCACAAATGTAATAATACTTTATAATTTCACACTCTATTGCTGTAAATGTAAGGTCTTATCAAGTTTCTAATGAAGAAGTTAAAGAGTTAACTTTTGAAGCACCGATTTGTGAGTAGCCATGCTCTTGCATAGCAACCAATAAATATGAAACTACCATTCTTAGTGTACAACTTGTGTTCTAGAACTAAAAAGTAAGTGTTTAGGAGATCTACCTATCAACTGGTCCAACAGCTATTGGATAACAGAGGCCTTTCGAGTTAACCTTATACTACTCAAGTTCAATTTTCTAACAGAAGACCACTGGGGGTCTAAAGATGAGTTACGGTGAAGAACTGTCACTATACAAAAAGATAGAAATGGTGGAGAAAGACTAATAAAAAACTGCCTGATTCATTATGTTATAAAGAATATTCTTATTGTAAAATAACGAAACTTTTTGTAGGAACATTGAGAGTTTCTCTGTGTCTGAGTGAATTAAAAGAGAGCAGCACATTTTACAGGGAGCTAGGAGAGATTTATGGCGCTATTAAGGAAGTGAATTATAACAAATGAGGTCGGCAGGATACATTAAGGTAGTTACAATATCTATGTCAACAGCATGCGGTATTCCTGTCCATCATTTTAAATAATTATAGTGCGATTGCAATCATAAATTCATTTTTCAGGACGAGTATGTCAAATGTTCCTTTTTGTTAGCACAACTGAAGATTGTGATTTGTACTACAGTATGTTTTTAAAACATAACAAACATGTTTTTTTTAACATTTTTAGATCTTGTTCGGTTCCAGAGTTTAAAAAGTGTTATCATATACTGTAACATAGTACTCTAGTAGTATCTACTCTAGTAGAGAGTAATGCACAAGAGGGTCCAAAATCAAGAGCAAAGCGAAAAAGCATACTCAATTTCGTAAAGAATTTATAGATAATCTAATATATTTTCCCATTAATTAGATAGAATATTACGAAAGCTTCGATTCACTGCGGAAGATTCGCGTTCATCCCACATCGAACAACATGTACTTGACGGCTTCCAATGGGCCGATGTTTGCCATTTTCATTTTTGATATAAAGGAGGAGTGTCAACCAAATTTCAACCCTCAAAGTTAACTAATTCAAAAGGTATCTATGTACAGACGTACACACACGAATATAGGAATATGCCTTCAAATTGTATAAGAAAATGCTAAACGCTCAGCCATTTAAACTTTGTAGTGGCTAATTTTAAATACAGTGTGTTCACAAAGTCATATCACATTTTTAGATAAGTTTATTTACAAAAGTATATACAGCACAAGAATGAGATCAACATAGGATTAGAGAGTATTTTAAACAGTTTTAAATTAGTTCATCTGTGATCCACATCAACACCATGAATCGCTTTGTAGACGTCCAAGCGAACTTTGGTATCATCCGATATTTTGATCAGGACTTCTGGAATAACTGATTCAATCACAGCTCTGATTCTTTGCTTTAAGTGTTCAATACACGACGCTGCACATTTCCAGACAAGTGAAAGTAGCCTCACCACTAAAGAAAGATTTGGCTTAACCAGTCCAGTTTCATAGAGAGTAACAAAAGCAAAGTCACATCTCTTTAATGTGTCATCAAGCTTCAAAGCATGCAATAGTTGAGGTTTTTAACCATTAAAGTTAAACCTTTTCTTCAAAACTTAATTGGGGACATTCAACTTAAGCTTACGTGACCCCTCAAACTTTTTTCAACTTCTCCCAAAACGGTTTCGCATGTTTTGGACGGTTTGATCTTCTGTTTATAGCCTAGCTCACCGTCCAATAAACCATCTGTTCCATTAAACGTTTTATCCCATCAATAAATGCTACGTCAGTCAGAGGGAAACATTTTCATGAAATATTCGACGATACTCAAACTGCAATGAAATCACAGTATGAAATATTGTCAGCCACAAAATATACTGAAACTTTCTTTATAGAGTTGCCATTATGGCTGTTTACGTATACACGTTAGCCAGATGAGAACATTAGGCAACACAGATAATTAAAACAAAACTTTATAAACAACCGTTTTAATTTATAAATGTTTCATAGACCTGCGATCAATAATAGAGAAGCGATAATCAATTAACAGTGTGACACGACTTTGTGGACATTCTGTATAAGAAGCAATTGCAAGGGCACAGTCGTAGATATAACAATTAATAAACGTTTAGCTACATTTCCTTGTAGATCAATAATCAAAGAGTTAATTTGCGTCTTTAAAACGATACAAATTAATAACATTTTTCTATTATTCAGTGACTAACATCTAAAGAGTTTCAAGTGGCAGAAGATATTCACTCTGTTTTAAGGACACTATCCTAGGAATACAAACACTCGAATAAGTATATAGGAGTGTTTATTATGTAGACCAGTAAATTCCATATTACAACACATGTTGAAAACTCCACTATTCTAGTTATTTGAATACTAAAATCAACTTAAGAACTACCAAAAGTTCCGTACTTTGTCCATCTCAGCTTTCTTTAGTAGTCAATATATAAAACAGTAATAAAACGCTTTTAATGTGTAGCTTGTTATGCAAATGATATTGCTAAAATGTTCGAGTTTGGTATAAGACCACCCAACCCAACAAAATGACGTCATCACACGTGATAAGGCCGTATGAATGAACCTTTTCTGCACACTCTCTCTGTGTACTAATTAGTTTATTATGTGTATTTCTCATTGGCAACATCGTTATCCATTCTTTATTTGAAGTTTGTTTTTCACGATGGAAGGATTGAGAAGGAAACAGGATTTTTTCCCGGACATTTGCCATCTTTCAGTGATACAAAAAATCAGTAACACTTCGATTCGAGATCTGCAATCTGATCTCTTCTTCAGGTAAATAACTAACCTAACACACAATTTATTACAAACAAGGTTAAAATAAACAAATCATACCAGAGCGTTGTGACACGCTTAGCTAAGTTAGGAATCACAACCACCATGTTGTGTTAACTTGACTAACTCTAAAACAAGCACTTAATATATAAAAAAAAAAAAAAAAAAAAAAAAAAACTAAACACAACACTAACTATTAAAACTGAACTACAGCATACAGGTTCCAATAGGTCGGCATTCGCCGACCCACCATCTATGACCAACCACCTGGTTGGTCACAGATAATGCCAATTGACTGTAAAAGCGTCACTTTTTGGAAAACAAAACTTAGACTCAAAATGTTCCGATGTTTACAATTTTCAATAGCGATGTAGTGGTAGAGTTGACCACCATACTTATTACAATCCTCTAGTTCAACAGATACGACAGTTATCGTGCGTACAGGGAGACAGAATCTGATTTCGATCGTTGGTGGGAGAGGGTTCGTTGAACGGTCACCTGATAAAGTAATAATAAATCATTAAAGCCAATAACAATAATTCATTACACAGCATTGTTGTTTAGAACTGTTCGTTTCATTTGAATAAGATAGTAGAGGATAATGCCAACCAATCGACTGATATGTGTAATCGACTGATAACAAATCGACAATGACTACGCGCACCATGGCTCATCGTAATATAATACAGGTGTTATACTCAGATGAAGGACTGTTATGAAATGAAAACGATTAAATTTTATTCTGAGGAAACACTCGGATCTAATGCCGTTCCTGTGAAATATCTTCAAAATAAAATTTAATTTATATGTTACGTTTTCCTTACTCTAGATACATGCATTTATATTTATAAAAATACATATTAAGATGAGATAATTTTACAAATCTGTAAAATATTGAAACAACGAGAAATTAGGTTTTTGTAAGTATTTTTGGATAAATAAAAATCAGCCATATTGGAAAAAAGCAATTGCGGCTGGTAAAAGTACAAAATTGCGCAGAGGAAAAATTTATAGGATTTTTTTAAAACACACATTCTGAAATAAAATGGAAAACCATTAATAATAATTTATAGTATGGTTATCGGGGGGAAATTCTGATGAATAAACCACAGTGTAGACCAGAGTAGATTACGTCAAAGTCGAAAGATCCGATATTTTATATGGTTTGGTCCATTGTGACGCGGTGGTAGTTTTGTGTCTCCTCCCGGGTGGTGAAGTAAGACCAGAAAGGTTGTTGCAGCTCCCATAATCCCGTATGCGTTTATTTCCCAGGTGTGTGCTGCTGGGGAACGACACTGCCCCAGTGTGAACTTCAAGGTAGAGTCGGGGTGAAGAGTGTGGAGGGAACCATCAGTTTTATCTTGACAGCACTTCAAAGTCGTACTCGTTTGAGTATTATACAGTAAAACTAAGATAATTTGAGCATTACAAATTTAAAATCTTTGATTATTAGAATTTGTTACTACGCCCAATTAATATGAATTGTCCAAGTTTCACTGCAAGTTATCTGTAAGAGATGATATGAGACCTCACTATTAACTTTATTCTATTTATATTGCAAACATTAAATATGTACATACAATCAAAAATATTACAACTGCACGTACAAATGGCTCTAAACCAAGATGATATAGAATCCCATTATCAACTTTAAATCGTCAACATTAAGTATGTATATTCCACATTGACTACAATATTTAGTCTATGATAATTCATCACAAATATACAAGACTAACACTAACTGTACGAGATTGGCTGTAATCAAAATAACGTAAGATCCCATTAACTGAACAACATAACGACAGTAAGGTATATTAATCTATTATACATATGTTGATTATCTGTACGAGATTGGCTTTAATCAAGATAACATGAGATCCCCTTATCTAACAAACATAATGAACATGAAGTGTATATTCTATTATACATCTACTGGTTAACTGCACGAGATTGGGTGTAACCAAGATAACGTGAGATCCCCTTATCTCACAAACATAATGAACATGAAGTGTATATTCTATTATACATCTACTGGTTAACTGCACGAGATTGGGTGTAACCAAGATAACGTGAGATCCCCTTATCTGACAAACATAATGAACATGAAGTGTATATTCTATTATACATCTACTGGTTAACTGCACGAGATTGGGTGTAACCAAGATAACGTGAGATCCCCTTATCTGACAAACATAATGAACATGAAGTGTATATTCTATTATACATCTACTGGTTAACTGCACGAGATTGGGTGTAACCAAGATAACGTGAGATCCCCTTATCTAACAAACATAATGAACATGACGTGTATATTCTATTATACATCTACTGGTTAACTGCACGAGATTGGGTGTAACCAAGATAACGTGAGATCCCCTTATCTAACAAACATAATGAACATGAAGTGTATATTCTATTATACATCTACTGGTTAACTGTACGAGATTGGGTGTAACCAAGATAACGTGAGATCCCCTTATCTAACAAACATAATGAACATGAAGTGTATATTCTATTATACATCTACTGGTTAACTGTACGAGATTGGGTGTAACCAAGATAACGTGAGATCCCCTTATCTAACAAACATAATGAACATGAAGTGTATATTCTATTATACATCTACTGGTTAACTGCACGAGATTGGGTGTAACCAAGATAACGTGAGATCCCCTTACCTGACAAACATAATGAACATGAAGTGTATATTCTATTATACATCTACTGGTTAACTGCACGAGATTGGGTGTAACCAAGATAACGTGAGATCCCCTTATCTGACAAACATAATGAACATGAAGTGTATATTCTATTATACATCTACTGGTTAACTGCACGAGATTGGGTGTAACCAAGATAACGTGAGATCCCCTTATCTGACAAACATAATGAACATGAAGTGTATATTCTATTATACATCTACTGGTTAAATGTACGAGATTGGGTGTAACCAAGATAACGTGAGATCCCCTTATCTGACAAACATAATGAACATGAAGTGTATATTCTATTATACATCTACTGGTTAAATGTACGAGATTGGGTGTAACCAAGATAACGTGAGATCCCCTTATCTAACAAACATAATGAACATGAAGTGTATATTCTATTATACATCTACTGGTTAACTGTACGAGATTGGGTGTAACCAAGATAACGTGAGATCCCTTTATCTAACAAACATAATGAACATGAAGTGTATATTCTATTATACATCTACTGGTTAACTGTACGAGATTGGGTGTAACCAAGATAACGTGAGATCCCCTTATCTGACAAACATAATGAACATGAAGTGTATATTCTATTATACATCCACTGGTTAACTGCACGAGATTGGGTGTAACCAAGATAACGTGAGATCCCCTTATCTGACAAACATAATGAACATGAAGTGTATATTCTATTATACATCTACTGGTTAACTGTACGAGATTGGGTGTAACCAAGATAACGTGAGATCCCCTTATCTAACAAACATAATGAACATGAAGTGTATATTCTATTATACATCTACTGGTTAACTGCACGAGATTGGGTGTAACCAAGATAACGTGAGATCCCCTTATCTAACAAACATAATGAACATGAAGTGTATATTCTATTATAACATCTACTGGTTAACTGTACGAGATTGGGTGTAACCAAGATAATGTGAGATCCCCTTATCTAACAAACATAATGAACATGAAGTGTATATTCTATTATACATCTACTGGTTAACTGTACGAGATTGGGTGTAACCAAGATAACGCGAGATCCCCTTATCTAACAAACATAATGAACATGAAGTGTATATTCTATTATACATCTACTGGTTAACTGTACGAGATTGGGTGTAACCAAGATAACGTGAGATCCCCTTATCTAACAAACATAATGAACATGAAGTGTATATTCTATTATATATCTACTGGTTAACTGTACTAGATTGGGTGTAACCAAGATAACGTGAGATCCCCTTATCTAACAAACATAATGAACATGAAGTGTATATTCTATTATACATCTACTGGTTAACTGTACGAGATTGGGTGTAACCAAGATAACGTGAGATCCCCTTATCTAACAAACATAATGAACATGAAGTGTATATTCTATTATACATCTACTGGTTAACTGTACGAGATTGGGTGTAACCAAGATAACGTGAGATCCCCTTATCTAACAAACATAATGAACATGAAGTGTTATATTCTAATAACTGTGTACGAGATTGGGTGTAACCAAGATAACGTGAGATCCCCTTATCTAACAAACATAATGAACATGAAGTGTATATTCTATTATACATCTACTGGTTAACTGTACGAGATTGGGTGTAACCAAGATAACGCGAGATCCCCTTATCTGACAAACATAACGGTAAGCAATGTATTCTATGTACAATGTATTCTATGTACAATGTATTCTATTGTACATCTGTTGGTTATCTGTACGAGATTGGCTAAAGTCAATATAACGTGAGATCCCATTATCTGACCAACATAACGACCATAACGTGTACATTCTATTATACATTTGTTGGTTATCAGTACGAGATTCGATCTAATCGAGACAGTATGAATTCTACTTCATCCGTATTTCATTACTAATTTCATCTACTCTATGAACAATACTAAGTATTTATATTCCACCCTTAAACTGCTTCCCAACTATCCGAGATTGTATATTTTAGTATCATGCATCAGTGCAGTCCTATAAGTAAATAACACAAGTATTTTTTTCGAATTTCTGTATAATCCACGAATTCCTATACGATAAAAATAATTAACAGATTAAATATATTTTTGACTTTCGTTCCAGTTTGTATTTCCTGATTTTTAATGTGTAGCTGTAGATGTTAACGTTATCAAACATAGTTTGGCAGAATTTTACCGAAAGACTTTTTGAAAATAAAACGTTTTGTTTTTATTAGATTGTACATTATGCGCCTGAAGGGTTGGAGAACTCTGCAAGAACAGTAGTTGTGAATGATTATCGGGGTCGAGGCTGCACCAGTATCGATTCACTCTCCCTCAACACTGGTAACTGTTGTGGACGTTGGTGGGTACTGGGTGGGTGGGGGAGGGGGGTGTCAGTCGCCCTCACATCAGATCAGCTGACTGCAGCTGTACACATCACTATTACCAACCGAACGTGATTAATTATTTATTACTAACGATCAGTTTGTGTTTACGTTATGCGTAATGACTGTCAGTCTTGATCTAGCCAATACAAATAATATAGCCATAACAATGTTTCTCCTTGAAAAGAGAGTTTTATTCTCGTATTTTTATATCTAATGAGACACCTGCGTATTGTTTCTAAATCAGGTAATATATATATATATATATATATATATATATATATATATATATATATATAAATATATATACTTGATGAAATGTAAAGTTTTCGATTTGTAACATTACTATACTAACGAATATTCAAGTATTATCAAATCTATGAAAATTATTATGGGATCTACGCTTGATCTTTACATGTAACACATTTTAATAACCACCAATACAAAATCAAATAATCTTACAGGGATACAGTTGTTCAACAGAGATCGCTTCAGATACTTTCCATTCTTTCGATAACAAAATTGTAAAGGGCCACATATCTCATTGTTTTCTTATAACGTCCACCACAAGTAAACGGTTTTATATAAGTTATGAATATTCATGTCATTGTTAAGAAATATAATATCAGTTAATCAGTATTTATTGATGCGGTTGATTAATTGTATTTAGTAAATTAAGTCTTGTAAACGTTCAGCTAGAAAAAAATGAAAGTAACGCTTTGATTCGAGTAACATAACAAATTGTAGTATGTGCCCCCTACTCATACTATAATTACTCTCTGCCCAATACTCCCTGCTCATCACTTGGAAGATAATCACACCTTACCAATAAAAATCTCGAAATCAACTGACCAAAGGTTATGGAGTTCAAGCATGGAACACAACAATAAACGAATCTCTCGAACCAAAGTTCACCCACAACTACAGACCTGTACTGTACTTACAGGTATAATCATAATCATTATATATATATATATATATATATATATATATATATATACACACACGCATACATATGTTAATGGGTAATGAATATTAAGTGTGCATACTCCACCATAAATATGTCAGCTGTACAATTGGCTCTAAACCGAGATGATACTCGTATGAGACCCCAATATCAACTCTATTTCATTAATATTGCACGCATGAAATGTGTATATTCCGCCACAAATATGTCAGCTCAACGAGATGGCTTTATTTGAGATATGATATAAGACCCTACAGTCAACTTTATTTAATCAATATTTGAACATGAAATGTGAATATTCCGCCACAAATATGTCAGCTCAACGAGATGGCTTTATTTGATATGATATAAGACCCTACAGTCAACTTTATTTAATCAATATTTGAACATGAAATGTGAATATTCCGCCACAAATATGTCAGCTCTATGAGACGGCTTTATTTGATGTGATATAAGACCCTACAGTCAACTTTATTTAATCAATATTTGAACATGAAATGTGAATATTTCCGCCACAAATATGTCAGCTCAACGAGATGGCTCTATTTGAGATGATATAAGACCCTACAGTCAACTTTATTTAATCAATATTTGAACATGAAATGTGAATATTCCGCCACAAATATGTCAGCTCTATGAGATGGCTTTATTTGATATGATATAAGACCCTACAGGCAACTTTATTTAATCAATATTTGAACATGAAATGTGAATATTCCGCCACAAATATGTCAGCTCTATGAAACGGCTTTATTTGATATGATATAAGACCCTACAGTCAACTTTATTTAATCAATCAATATTTGAAGATTAAGTGTGAATATTCCACTTTAAAAATGTGTGAGCTCTACGAGATGTGCATACAAAATTTGATTTAAATGAATATCTTTATAATTATGACAATTCCTTTTGGATCAAATTTAAAATTGGATATTGTTGAACTTTTAAATAACATACTGTATTTTCAACTTTTACTCAACTTGAATTTGATTTAAGATGAATTTTCCACTTAATATAATAGCTAGAGCCTTTTCAAGGCATGTGTTGAATGTTCAGAAATCTAGATGTAATGAGTTATAATCACATCTTGTTGCTATACATATAAACCGGTCTTATGTATTCCAGGAAATCCAGGTGCAGACACTGCAGATAGACCGGCATCCTCTAGAGGATTACGCCGAAGAGTCCACTCTCTTCAACGACAGCGAGGACACGGACTCGTGGCAGACTGCGCGTTTGCGACTGCGCAAGGAGTGAACAGCAGTGGACCCAGAACTGAACATTGTGGAGTCCCGTTTTATGTTTTAGTGGAACCTGAAAATCTGAGAACCTTACATAGTGGACCTTACCATGAACACGACTGTATGCAGCAATTAAGTAAAACATTATAATCGTGAAAAATATCTCACAAATGTTTTTATAATAACTTTCATAGAACCTATTTAATTTTAATTAAGTAACTTGTACGATTCGTAGGTAGTTTTGATTTCATATGTTCAGTTAATGATGGATACCATACTTTTTTATAAATACTATCTTAAAATGGAATTTTATTGTTGAATTTTGTTGGATGAATTGATGAAATTGCTAAAGAATAAAATTGCATGTTGTATTGATGATTGCTTTTGGAAATGTTTCATTGATTAATCAAATTAAATTTGGTATTTATTTTAAATTTAACGCTCAAACCACAATGGAAATTTCAAATTCATATGAAAATGACTTCTGGATACATTTTTATATTTGCACTGTAAATTATAACAACAGAAGAAAAAATAGAAAGCATTAAAAGTGTAGCAACAAAGAAAATTATTTATACAGAAATCTTTAATTTGCCTTAAAGCCATATTTGCGAGAACCTAACAAACTGAAAATACTTACAAATGAGCTTAAGAATTATGTACACAAAAATGTAAGTATCACCAGCCGCATGCTTTATACTTAACACAGTTACCTTTTCTTATCAAGGAATTAATTTGGCTGCGTTATAACGGTTCAGGAATTCACAGATGTTCCAACAACAAGTACCCACTCCATAACTTACACAGGTTGTTAACGAACTCTGTGGGAAAACTTGGTGGAATGTACTTTGGGTTAATATAACAAAAACAACTTTCTGTAAACATATCCTATTCAACTCTGTTTATAGAGGTAGTATTTGTTCATCCTTTTATTTTCCAAAACTTGCATTGCTGATCAGCGTAAAAATTAGTATTTTTTTAACGTTTGTTAAGGACGATGGAAAGTTTGAAAGGATAGTAGGATTTCGAACATTACAACATTGAATGTTACATGTAACAAAATGTATAACATATCGTTTCGAGGATTGAAATCTATCCTCTTCGTCAGGTGAGAAAAAGGTAGTACATAATAATTACAAGTAATAATACATAATAATTAATAAGCATTACATAATTTACGCACACAGTACATAATTGTTTCTCACCTGACGAAGAGAATAGATTTCAAACCTCGAAACGTTATGTTTACATCTTGTAATTTGGTACGGAAGTTTAATTCGGTCATAAGTTGGAACTGACCATTAAAACGAACACAAAATTTCAAAAATTTTGGGTTCACTCAAAAGGAAAATATTTCAGGAATCAAGATTTATCACTCTAAAAATGGTATAAGCTTCGTAATCGCATACATTACAATAACTGATCGTACATAAATTAATGTTAATAAGTAAGCATGAATGTTAACCTGCTTAAACTTATGTTATATATTTATTGTGCAGTATAAATAAACATTAATTCCAACTAACACACAAGATCCAACACTTTATGCGTTCAAGGAACGTTTCGTGTTTCTTGAAAAGTCCAAGAAGCAATTAAAACCAGTTAACAGTTTTGATATGAGTAGATCTTATTTAGCCGAACATATACAAGTAAAATAAGGTAGCTGTTCATTTTATTATTGACTCGAAGAACAGTCCCGTCAAAGCTCGAAACTTTCTTGTATAAAAGTTTTTAGACACTTCACTAATAATACAAAATAAGAGCTTATATAAGCAGGAACATAACAAATGAAGATTAGGGCCAAGAATCTTACAGTCCCTAAATACACCACTTGGGGGCCTGTAGTTATTCATGTAGTTACCTAAACAAAACTCATACGTCACTTTGATCTTATTACAGTTAAATTAATTTATTATTGTAAGTGAATCAAGACTTCCTCCACATTGAAGAATTTTGTGCGATATTTGTCCAACACTTTTATAGAATTATTATGATTTTTTTGTTACAATGTATAAACTTAAGTGGATTTAATGTTACTTAATTAAACGCATTGTTTTTATGAAACAAATAAAGTATATTTCATACAAAGCTTTTTTCAATTTTCTTTGGAACCTTAGGACACATCCTAGTGGGCATTTTAATGAAAAAGATAAAACTAATATACAGCTCAACCAGGAAAACAGAACGACACTTCTTTACATTTATAGGTCAAAGGAAAACAGAACGACACTTCTTTACATTTATAGGTCAAAGGAAAACAGAAAGACACTTCTTTACATTTATAGGTCAAAGGAAAACAGAACGACACTTCTTTACATTTATAGGTAAAAGGAAAACAGAACGACACTTCTTTACATTTATAGGTCAAAGGAAAACAGAACGACACTTCTTTACATTTATAGGTCAACCCGCGGCATTTCGCGCAAATTCCTGGTGGATAATAACTGGGTCAGTTATTCATGAACATATCCTTTTTTTAAATCCCTTAACAAACTCTTCTGAGATAAGTGATGGCCACTAGAAGACATTCTAATCTCCTGATCCATTTTAGAATAATAGAATTCAAGATTAAAGAGATGTGTTTTTAGAGTCCTGAAGCTGAAGAGTGAAACTATTTTTACATACAGACACAGGCAAGAACTTTACGGACCGTTCCAATTTACTAATAATATTTGCGAATTCTCTAAAAGGAAATGTGTGCCTACTTCGCGGGCTTCCTCTGATACACGGATTATTGGGGGTTTCCCCTAGGGATCCACCTCTACTCCTGACTATAAGCTGGAGCTTCCTTAGACAGTTCCTCGAGCATTCCTCGACGTTGTCTTTCATCCACACCGCAGTTAGCGTAAGTTCTTCACCGTCTCTCACCGTTCCTTGTCTTCAGGGTTGCCACATTCTGCAACGCGACGCCCTCCTTCCTCTTATCCCAATCCTTGTATCCTTTGTCCTGTAGTTCATTGGATAATTTGGTATGCCAAAATATTCTCCTCTCGAGTGACCTCATACCGACGAGGATGACTCTTGTTCTGCGCCCAGAGGCACAGGTGACGGAGGCCAAAGCCCATCTCTTTGTGGTATTTAAACTCCGGATTCGTTGCCCATACCGTGAGGGTGCCGGAAGACCAGTTCTATAGGTATTCCACCAGAGGTATCAGATACATCCGGGTGGCCAGCTCCCTGATCTGCTACGTAAAATTCAGGCCTAGGTGAGCAAGTGTACTCTGACCATCGGATCCGTTACACAAAAAATCTGGGATTAGGTGCCTAAAGATCTCATCGGCATATCCCCAGAGGTACAGGATACTCCCATGCGTGTGACTATCTGCCGAGGCGGTACGGAACAGGGTTCTAGCAACAGCCCATAGGAGTAACCCATCGGGAAGCCCAGCTCACGGGAAGTGCCTCTCGAGGACCAGGGTCACTCCGCCCTTTGTGCTTAAGGGATGCAGCCACCAGTATTTCTTGATCACCTTCCTGAATACAGTTGGATACAAACATGCTTTCCCATATATTTTCCTTATATCATCCTATTTTTCTTTGCTTAACCGAGGAAAGTGCACATCGGACCCGCAGCTCAATAGGTAGTTTTCTGCCATAAACTGTTGTACTTCGTGTCTGGTGCACTGTTTGTGATTTCATTTGCAACGATCATAGGCTACGTGTGCTCACTTGTATCCTAGAATTTGCAGTCACGGAGCAAATAATTTGAGGAGTCATATTATTCCCTGTTTCCTCCGTTTTCCGTTTTTCAACGTTTGGAAATATACCGTCCCACATTTTCAAAGGAAGCACATTTCTAGTATACTACATGCACTCAAAATGAGTCTTGTTCATTACATTTATGTATAGAATTCGTCACTTTGGCCGCTGAGATCTATACAGTAACGTTAGATAATACTAAATTGTCATTGTTATTTGTATCACAATACAACAGCTGGTATTTATTTATGTATGTAAAATGTCTTATGAAACTGCCTCAACACTTTACTTATCTTTAATTTTAATAATATTAATGGATGGTATTTTAGTAAAAAATATGTCCATCTTTTATTTATATATCTTAGCAATATACATCCAAATCTGTTTTCTACGTTTTCTGTGACTGAGCACCAGGTATCCAACCATGTTCACAAACTTACGTACTTATAATATTAATGGGATAAACCAGTAAATTATATCTGGATATAAAGAACTACTAATCAATCTATATGAAAAAAGTAAGCATGAATGATTTTAAATTCGTTGTGACTGTTGTAATAAAGCAACGTCAAGTAACACCGAGTGGCTGCTGCTTGGATGGGTGACCGCTGAGCGATCCTGTCCTTGCAATCAGCCCGCCTGCCCGGTCGTTGGTGGTGGTTCGGAAGTCACCTTTAGCCGTTAGTCCCCAGGTTGTTTTAGAGGGGGCTTCGTAGCCCTAACTTGCCTGGTAAAATAAGACACTTTTACTTTACTTTACTTTAAATCTGAAACATATGAACTCATGCATTGCCCATATAACCTAAATCTCGTATCATGGTTATGTCCAGCCCATGTTCTTGAAGTCAATAACAAGTACAAGCTGTATAACTGCATACTTTATCAACTCTCTCCTCGTTTTCCACAAATAAAAAATACTAGTATTTAAACTATGAACAGTTGTTAAAGAAGTTTAATAGCGTGGTCGTTAAGGACCGAGTATCTATTGCAAAAAAAAAAAAAAAAATTACTGTACGAAAAAGTAGCAAATATGGAAGTATTATAAAATTGAAAAATTATAGGAGACGTGAAGAAGTTTAGGGGGGGGGGCGCTGCAATAGAGTCTTGTACGGGTTGTTCCCATCTTGAGCCACCCGAGCCACCCCTGGCGAAGGATATTTACTCGAGGAACTGGGAAATTTAACTTCTGCCTGTCTGTCCACACGTTATCTCGAGAACAAACTGACATGTATACTTGAAATTTTGCACGAAGCTTCATTTCTGTATAGACAAAATCGAGTTCGATGATAAATCATTCCATATACATGGGATTTGGCTGAGGGTTATTGAACATTTCTATTTTAGTCAGGTTTTTCGTGTTTAAAGAACACCCACATTGAGTTATGTGGGTCTGATCATGTGTTCCTTGAACACTAAAGGCCTCACAAAAAATATATTATAAAAGTGTTTGTTTTCAAATGTATATTGAAAATCATTGACAAAAAATCTAATGCAACATACAATGTTATTGAACTATTGATACTTTAGACGTTTCCTAGTATTTGCACTTCTACATAAATACTTGAAAGGGCTTTCTAAAGTACCTTGTTTTTAAAATTTACTATGTAGATTTTAATTTGTTCTCTATTAATAATGTATGATAATTCCTTAAACAAGCTTTTCTCACTTTGCAAAGGAAACAACTACTATAAACATAAATTTCATTAATAACTCAGCTTAAATACTACTGATATGACGTTTCTATTCACTGATCGGTTTGTTGGAATAAAACGAGCACGTGCCGGAGCAGGGTGGCGAACGAGAGGGGGAGGGTGTTACACTTGGCGGCCCGCAATGTTGCAGTTTCCGCCATTTAAGTCGCGTTCACTCGGAAACTTTCTATCAAATTTTATTACCCACGGAGCGAGCTTTCAACTCGACAACACTTTAGTGCAAGGTATCTTAAGTGTTATTACGGTGGTTTTACTGCAACGAATGTATTCAATACAATGTTGAGATTGGTTCAAAATGTCTTTGATGTTTTTTATTTATTTTTTTTTATACAATAATAGATTTTAATAAGAACAGTGTGCCCACAACAACACGTCACACTTTTAATTGCTTATAACATATTTATTACTGATAGCAAGTCTATGAAACATACGTAAATTTAAACAGTTGTTTTTATAGCTCAGTTTTTATTATTTGAGTTTGTTCTCCTCCGTAGACTAGTGTATTATAGTCGCGGCTCTCTAACTGAGAGATCACGGGATCAAATCCTGGGGAGATCCTATCATACAGGTGTAGCAGTCACAGTGTATTAAAACAAGCCAGCATATTCGAGAGCTGGGGCTTTAAAGAGACAAGAAAAAATACTTGAGTTACCATTTGATTTCATCTATTAATGCGTGGCTAAAGTTTTTATTAAAACAGCAATCATAGCAACATTGCAAAGCAATTTTGTGGCTAACAAAGTTTACTTCTGGATTTTAGTGTAAGGTAAGTTTCGTCGACACGAGTGACCCAACATTTGTCGATAGGTAAGAAAGAAGTTCAAGGAAGCACACAGCCTATGTGACAACATTTGGAAAGTTAGGCTAAACACATGAAATAAAACTGTCGAGAGTATTCAAATCGAATTTGTAAGACGTCAAAAAATTTCTGTTCGGAAACGTAGACATGAGCTAGATGTCCCTAAGTCTACAGTTCACAAAGTTTTGAAGGAAGTACTTCAATTTCTTGCTTACAAACATCACATATTGCATGCTTTGAAACCTGATCACAAATTAAAAGGTTATGACGTTTGGTGTTGTTATTCTGTATAAAAATGGTCTGAATTCAATCTACTAATGAATGGTGTACGTCCACTGGAATATGCTAGTATTGTTAATATCCACCGACGGGCATAGGGCCAGTATAAATGATACTCAATGTTCTTATAAATGTGGTTGATGCTCAATAGCACAGAACGAGTAACCAGTTTTCCTACTATAGCTAATGCTCAGTGGCATGAAGGAAACCTGATTGTGGTCATGCCTCTATCCAGGATCTCACTTGAACTGGAGAATCAGAGATGGCATTCAGTTGTAGGCGCTCCGGGAGGATGATCTCTGGATGAGTCATCGAATGGCGTGTACGATACAAGGAAACCTGATTGTGGTTTGGATACTCGTCATGCCTCTATCCAGGATCTCACTTGAACTGGAGAATCAGAGATGGCATTCAGTTGTAGGCCTCCGGGAGGATGATCTCTAGATGAGTCATTGAATTGCGTGTACGATATAAGGAAACCTGGTTGTGGTTTGGATACTCGTCATGCCTCTATCCAGGATCTCACTTGAACTGGAGAATCAGAGATGGCACTCAGGTGTTTGATGAGTAAGGCATGCATAAGTAAGCGATGCTGTCAGCAACAGGCAAATAAACTCTAATGTGTTTATCACTTGCATTGATTACGTTTGAGCAAAGGTAGTACGTTTGGCAAGGGGGAGGAGTCGTCATTGCATTTTAAACGGTCTAACAAATACTTATGGTTTCAAATTCTTTTACACTACTAAAAATAGTAATCGTGACTATCTAAAATGTTTTCTCTGATTTATACAACGCATAATGTATTAGAGAAATATGAGGTTTTATTGTTATACATTTATATGTTACACGCAACAACATTCGAAATACATACTGTACTTCTACCACCGCGGAATACTTCTAAGAGTACAGTTTTTGGAGTGTTAAAGAATCTGTTAATAGATAAGTTGTACATAGTGTACAAATACTCATTCATAAATTAACCACAACATTTATAATTAAATAAACTCGAATTAAGAAAATAATTATGCGAAAGTTCTCTTCCATTAGGAAACAATGAAGTATAAAGCTTGGTATAAACTGTTGAAAGTTTATTGCTCTTAAGTTAATGTCATAAATTACCTCTATATAAGTGAGGCAATTTTACACTTGAGTTATTTCACTTTTCACTGTGTAGAGGAAGTTCGCAGCTACTTTCAGTTTGCCGTATGCTTACCCAAGTCTCAAGTTTCCCGTAAGTTTCTTTACGCGTTTCTATATTGATATTTCTCATTGTTTAATTAAAGAGATAAATGTAAAAAAAACAATATATTTTTGTGTTTACACTTGTTAAAGTCAACGCTTTCATGTAGAATATTTAACAAAATTACAACATTCAGGTATATACTTACAATGATTTAAACTCCAGCGGATCAATTCCTGCTAGATCGTGTTTATGTTCTTTAAGGATTTTATGTAAATCGTATATTTACATTTAAAACATTAGAATATGTCTGTATTTATATAAGAACATAAGTCAAATTCTTATTAAGCAGTTAGTTATATTCCAAAAACTTAAAATTGCTAAAAACTTCTATCATACGACTTATGCTTGACCTTGAACTAACCTCTCCTGTATTTAAAAGCATTTTGAGGGCCCAATAGGAGTGAGTGTGTGCGGTATTTCTTAAACAGTCCTATAAACTTTAAACTTGGTACATTGATTTCTTTTTTGTTCAAGGAAGAAAATATATTGATTTTAGAGTTAAAAGTCAAAGGGCAGTCCGTATGTCTGTTTGTCTGTCGACTACCCGTCTACGCGATAAGTCTTGGTTGAATGGTCCTAGACTTGTAATCTGGTGCATTGATTCCTTTTTGTTCAAGGAGGTAACTTTTTAAATTTAAGGCCAAAAGGTCAAGGGACAGTCCTCTGTCTGTCTGTCAGTCTGTACACTTAACCCTTTCGTTACGTTTGTCTAGTCCTTCGATACTCTGTTGAATCTGTTACCCTATCCAAGTTCTTATTGCCGAATTGATTCTGTTTCACCTTTCAATCATAACAATGCCATTAGTTTATATTTATATTGTGTACCGAATGACGATAACACATGGGGGTGGTGACTTCTGAGGTCGTAGTAATAAGTACTCGAATTGCAAAGTTTACTTATAAGTTCAATTTAATTATGAAACTTACAAGCACCACTTTTAGTTGGTAAATTAAATGTATGCCTTGCCACGTTGCTGCCAATTAGAGTACAAGAACTAAAAATGTATATCTGATAGGTGGGCCTAAAATATCCAATGTTCTATGGAATTATGCCTACGATGCTTTACTTTATAAAACATTAAGATTTCACTTCCCTTCGCAATATATAGACTCACAACCCGGGCGTCGGCGTCTTGGCACGAGACATTGAAGCTGTAGTCTAAGAAGGGTTATTTCTAGTCGGTAATTACTAGAAGAGGAGTAGAAGTTGTGAAAGTGGTAGCCATCTACTCAAATAATAGGTGAGATACGTGAGCTCGCCTAAAACAAATTCGCGACGGTATTAGCCATTTAATGAGACAAAAAATTTATTACAACAACGTGCTCGTCAGAAGGACGACGCCACAACTTGTATCTATTTCAATCAAGCAAATAAAATATCTTCAAGGGTAAGTTACTTTACTATTTATAACTTTACTTTACGTTACATTCATTTTTATATGTTTGGCATCAAAGGGCTAATTTAATAATACGGAAAGATAAATTTTACTCGTAGACAAGGCGCGCGAGGTCAGATCGGTCACGTAGTTGGGCTGCTACAAAGGGTTAGAATAAAATATTCATACGCGTGTCAATTAGGTAGTTACTCCGCCGATAATTTATTTCCGGAACATTGGATAAAAAATAGTATTAAATTACACTGGCTGACTAGGTTGTGAAATTTATATTATATAAAATCTAACTAACTAACGGTACAATTGTTCTTCATTTTAGAACTGTTGAAATTCTTGACAAGTGTGTATTACTACAACAATTCTGTTCTATATATAACAACAAGGCGCACCTACCATAAACCTGCATTTATACTAGCAGTTACTCGAGACTTTGCACGCGATTTCAATTGGAAGAACTAGGAAATCACGAGCGTTTTTCCTTTTAAACATCCTGAGATGTTTGTAAGTATATGCTCAGATTTCACAAAATCCTGAGATAAGTGATAGTCACTGAGAGATATTCCAATTTCTTGTTCCATTTTATATTTAAGTTTAAATGTGGGCCCGTGAATTCAGAGAATGAAACTGTTTTTATAACTACCTCTGAAATTTCTCAAACTTCTCTCCATTAATGCAAAATATTTTAATGAATGACTCCAACTATTTCAGTAACAACTATTTTAGGCCAGTATGGAGAAATTCTACGTCTAAAGGAATACTAAAGTCGAAGTCCTTATCTTTTCAGTTTATTGTAGTTGATTACAATTTAAATAAAAGCACACCCAGACAAATATCTTCTGCATGTAACATGGCATGTGTAAAGTCTAACTGACTTTGACAAATCAATAACAGTCGGTGTATAATTTATTGTACTTATTATTATTGACTTTGAAAAGTCAGTAAAACACAAGTACTATGTCCCGATTAATCCAAAAAGGGTGTTTTCAACACCAGATGGAGTAGCCAGAAAGGGATTTTTGAAGATGGAATAGGCCTATATGTTAACCAAGGACACCAAGATTCTCCATTTATTTCATTTTTATTTCCATTTTCCATTCCAATTCCAGTAAAATCGGTCCAGTTGTTTTGTTTATTTTACCCCTTTTAAGCCTTATGCTGCCCGTCCCCACTGGCCTGTGTGAGGTTCTTATCAAACAGAATAAGGGGGAGAGTCGATACAGTACAAGGTCGATGGTACTGATAAAAAGTGTAACGGGCACAGACAGGACTCGAACCTGCGCTATCTCTAACTTAGACTCACAGTTCAACGTCTTAGACCGCTCGGCCATCGGCACTCCCCATGTGTTTACGACAGACAGATTTATATATAACTGAATTTTTGTGGTAGCAGTAAAAATTCAAATTTACGACGTTCATGAATGGTTAAGATTTATTTTGTGATTGTAATTATAAAATGTAGTATTATAATTTAAAATGTAGAAATCTGTGTAAATAATGCAAAAATCAACAGGCATACATGAGAATTGTGATAATCAGTTATACACTTTAATCATAAAATTTGCAGTAGCCTACACTGCAAATTTCTCTTCCAGTAAAAATAATAAGGTGGAAAATTTGAATAAAAACTTGTACAAACCTTGTATATCTTCAAATTAATCTGAAATTGAGAATTTTGTTAAATAAATACTATTTCAAGTGATAATTAATAAAGGGGTTGTAGAATTAGTTGCAGAAGTTCACGATCTGGCTGACGAGCGTCAAACCTTTTGCTTTACCTGATTCTACTAACTCTCATTTCAAGCTGTACAACAAGCTTGACCTTGATCAAATATAATATAATATACCGGGTGAGCTTTTTAAAATGATCCAATAACTAACTTTTTAATTACACAACTTAGCACCACACTTTAAATTTGGAACTTGCTCAATTTTAAGTTTCACTCAGGAATACACTTTCAAATTTTTTGAAGAAGGCCGCCATTTCCAATATGGCGGCCAACTTTAAAATATTTTATGGAACACCCTGTATTTTATGTTGTTTTTAGATTCTAATCTACAAAATAAGACATTTTTGCTTTTGAGAGTTTTTCAATATCTCTAATGGTTCAGGAGCTACGTGGACTGGAACTTTTCGGATTTTTTCGGACTAATGATGAAAACTTCCAGTCAAAAAAAAAAAAAAAAAAAAATGGGAATCCAGTAGAGTAAATGGGAATTTGCTAAAAAGGCAGTTTGTATGTATGTACGAGTACATTTATGCGTGTCAAAATAATAGTACCTTTACATTAAAACTCTATATAACGATTCATTTTGTAAACATCTCAATAACTCTGGCGTCTAGTTAATTCACCAATTTAAACAACCAACTCGAAGAGATTTACATTCCACGATTAAAGCCAGACTGTAAGCGAATATTAACTCTGATAACTTTAATCAGTTGGATGGAATAAGTTAATGGTAAGCGGATTTGAGTGAAATTGTCCTTATTAATGGGCAAACTTGGCATGGTTCAGATGAGCACAAGTTTAGCCCGAGTTTAGGATTACGGAGTTTGCTTAGTTTATTGTATCCGAGGATTCTCACATGCGGGTTTGTCATAAATATTGAATGTGGCTTTGTATGGCATTACAGATAATTGTTGACGTATTTCTATAATCCGGTTACTAGAGATTAGGATATTAGAGGAAAGTAAGTTCACAGCCTATGTTCCGGTTAGACCTAGTATTACCACCAACTGAATTATTTCTTAAAGCAGAAAAGAAGATAATGGCAGAATAAGGTAGTGTTTCAAAATGTTAACTAGTAGCCTAAGCCTCCGTAACGAAGCATAATACTAAAGATATTATCTGAAGTTTATATGTGCAAGGCTATTTCTGGTAATCAAAAATTTGAATAAGGGGGTCCGCCATTGAGTATTTGCTTCCTTATGGTAGTGATATGTAGAAATCAAAGCAATGACGTCACGCACACAACACTGTGTGGTCTACGTTCATTATTTATAACCTTAGAATGTAATAATTGCTAACGGAAAGCAATCAAACAGCATACACAACATTCTAATGTAGTTCTTATAATATTCTTCGGATAAACCAGAACTTCGGATAATCGTATTCCGGATAGTCGAGTTCGATATAAAATTCTCTTTTTATTTTTCCATGTGTGCTTATTATTTTCTAGTGATGCAATCAATACAAATGAAAAATTATTTAAATGTAATTTTAAATAAATATATATTTTTCATTTTTAGTATATACATAAAAAGTTGTCGGGAGTGCTTTTAGTTTAGAAAAAAAAAAAACAGACTGAACCTAAATAATGAACTTTTTTAAGATATGCTTTGTTATGCGTATTAAAGTTACGTGTTATGTTCATACCTTTACACTAGTATAGACAGTAGGCTAACAATAAAAAATATCATTTTAATTATATATTATTTTAAATGTTTATTAATATATATATATATATATATATATATATATATATATATATATATATTATAATAATAGATAATACTATTATTGTAAATGGTTACTTTAATACACTGCATTCGCTCGACAAAAATATGTTTAATGATAGATTAATATAAGCTGTGTTTTCTACAATAATTTCAAACGTGAGTCAAATCTCCAAAATCTATATTACTGAGGGTGTTTGCTAAGAAGAAGATCGTTTATACATCCAAAGATTTGAACCTTGAAAGAAAACTTCAGTACCGATTCAGTAATATAATTTTAAAGTATCATATTTTAGAATATGTTCACGAAATATTTTTCACGAAAACCAAGGGAACACAACAATTTATAAGATGGTTCTAGACGCAAACGTTGCTGTCTAGAATTTCGCCATCACATGTATATCCGTGAGATCCGTGTAAGACGAGAGCACTCCGACTCCCTGAGACAGAGGAGATGTAGAACTGTTTGAGACTTTCCCGTTAAGTGGATAACTGATGGTGCCAATTTCTAGAAGATGAAAGAGTGTTTTAGGTGCCAACATGTTTCAGATCTGGTCCGAGTCCAAGCCCCTGGCGACAAGCCAGGCCAAGTGTAAGGGTAAGGCCTTTCTTTATGTAAAGATTTACTGAACATTCATTACAACTTGGAACTTTATTGTTAGAGGATTGTATTGCATGAGGCGAATAATGTCTCCACATAACAAATCTGCCAGAGTTAATCCTTGGGAGATACACTTAAAGAAATAGGGATAGAAACTGACTGTACTCACAAAAATGTAGGACAGGATTATACGTTAATCAAGGTTTATAATCTGAAAAGCATAATTTTTGGCTGTATATAGAATATTTACAACGGAACGTTTGCAGGTTTTGTACCAAGAAATGTACTGTAATTTAAATTTTTCATAAGGGAAAGGTTTTATTGCCGCCACTCTAATTTACATTACGCTATTACTCCTTATTTAACAACAGAATTTATAGCAAAAAAATCAATTCAACAAAAATTCTAAGCATATTTGAAATGGTGACAGCGTAATCCAAAAAAGACCTCAAGGCCTTACACTGATTTGGCAGAACATTAAGGCATATGAATCGCAGAATTAGTAAAAAATTAGTGTAAAAAGCGTTTAAAAAATTGCTTAGTATTGAATTCCTAAGCAAATTGTGAAGATTTATTTCCCTCCGTTAACTGATTTCTAAGTTCACTAAATATTAAATGAACGTTACTCGAACTTACTTTCGACCTTTTGAATGCCATTACTACCATCTACTGTATTTTAGCAAAGTAACCAAACACCATAATTAATACATGTAACCTTGCACTACACATTCACAAATCAGTATAGAACTCTGTTTGTATGACTGAAACCAAATGATGGCGGAAATAGTTTTTCCTTGATTACAAAGTAATATCAACTTGTTCGAGGAAATGGCGTCAGAAGTTTTTATAAAGTGGTCTAATAAAAACAGTACAATGTAATGTACAATACAGGGCGGTAGATATCAAAACATCATTAATAATAAAAAACCAAAATGTGTATTGTAGAGTAACATCAGTGGTATAAATACGAAACCCTGTGTACACCGTGCAGTGTAGTCTACTGCTGCTAACCATGAATACCAGTACATTGCTGATCCTGGCACTCGGCTGTGTAGTGGCGGCGGACCAGGTGAGTGACACACACACACACACACACACACACACACACAGTTAATGTAACGGGTGAGGCAGAAAGGATGAACGGTTTTCAAAAAAGCAATATGTCGTTACCTGTGCATAAAAAAAATTATTTACAGAATAATATTCACATGATCTTACCATTTTAGAAAATTAATGTTTGAAAACAAAATCTGACAGGTGACGGCAGTTTTCAGCGATGCAATTTACAAGCCGCTCTCGGAAGTTGGCTTCTAATTTTTCTAACATTGCCCTGCCAATTTGTTCGACTTCCACACGAATTGCTTCCTTTAGTTCTTGAAGTGTACGTGGTTTATGCTGGTAAACACGTGACTTGAGGAAACCCCACAAGAAGTAGTCGCACATGGACAGGTCTGGGGAACGAGGAGGCCAATCAATGTCACCAAACCGAGAAATGATGCGACCACGAAAAACAGCCCGAATTGCTTCCATTGAATTTCTTGCTGTGTGAGCTGTCGCCCCGTCCTGCTGAAACCATACTTGCCGGATAGGAATACGTTTTCTTCTTAGTTCAAGTAGGGAGAATTCAGTGAACATCTGTCTACAACGTTCCGAGGTTACAGTTACAGTGGTCCCGTTGTCGTCTTCAAAAAAGTATGGACCAATAACACCTGTACTGCTCACAGCACACCAAACTGTCAACTTGGGACTGTGTAATGGTCTCTCATGCATTAATTTTGGATTTTCATCTGACCAACAACGAAAGTTCTGCTGATTAACGGTACCATTCAAATGAAAATGTGCTTCATCTGTCGTAAACAAAATGATGTTTTCCTTTTGGTCAAGTATGGCCTTTATTTCTCGAGCAAAATTTAGCCACTTTACATAATCGCCAGGATTCAATTGTTGAACAATGGCAATTTTGTAGGGATGAAATCCTAGATCGTTATGTAAAATACGCCTTACTGACCGATTACTGATGTTCAGTTCAGAAGAATGTCTCCTAGCAGATCGACCAGGACTACGGAGTATGGCTTGCCGAACTCTTTCCACATTTTCTGGAGTGCGTACAGCGCGATGAGCCCCTCCCTGGCGGTCGTTTATTCATCACTGTTCCTACTGAACGAAATGATTGAACCCAACGTAAATTGGTGTTACGAGTGGCTACACTGTTATTTCTCGCAAGATTGAAATGACGACGAAACTCGCGCTGAACTGCAACAATACTCTCATTATTACGAACAAAACTGTCGTAAGTAAACACACGGTGTTGCACACTCCACGACTCCATGATGACGACTAAACAATGACTAGACAAAATGGTATGTTCTACCGAACACATGGCCACTTCAGTCGCCCCACTCCCACTACCCAGATCAGAATACTATCTGTTCTAAAAACATCCATCCCTTCTGCCTCACCCTGTATGTATGCGAAGTTTAAAATATCTACTTCACACGAAGTTAGCAAAGTGTCAGTAAAAACATAAATTAATAGTCGTAGCTTTAAAGTTTGTAGATATTAACAATTACAACAAACATTAATATTTTTTTATAATCTAACCGTTCTTACTTTGTCCACATTTTAAAATCTTGCAGAATTAGTAAACAATTGCAAAAAATGTAATATGTCAATTGTCATTATTTCAGTCAGAATTCTCACAAGAAGAATACAAAAGGGTAATCGGTGAATGCAAGAGAGAAGCGGGATTCAGTGAGAGTAAGTCTGTTATAATTAGTTTCGTTCCTTAGATTTCCTACACCTTTCACAATTAGCTACAGTTTCATCACCTTCACCTTTAATTGCACTCAAAATTTAACAAGGTAATTTTTAAGGAAAGATTGATTCTATTCTATATTGTCGCAGTTCTAAAACAGGAATTTAGAGTTAACCCAATGTCTTATATCCGTGAGGGTTTCTGTTAATACAGAATTGAAATAATTTAACTTTCTGTCAAACTATAGTGATAAGCAGAAACTAACTTTAAATATTGTAGGGTTAGAAATCGTAGTAAAATAGAATATGTTGACATACACCAAAACTGATACTCATACTGGGTCATTTGTCAGAGTATTATAATTTTGGATACCTCAAAATACTTCTCATTTTTTGCGTGTTTGGGTTATAAATTTCAGCTTTTTATGGAAATATCAGCTTTCGGCTTTAAGATGTCTATTTCATCTGTAGAAGTGTAGATCATATTATCAAATTTGTTGCTGGGACAGTAGCCTATAACCACCAGTAACAAGAACGTAGGCAGCGAGAGGGTCCAAGAGGTTCAAGCCCGCCAAATTTTCAATGCTTTTAATTACTTTTATTCTAACTATTATTTATTATTTAAATAATTTAATACTACAGCTAAAAGATCGTTCTCAACAAAGAAATGGGTCTAGAACTTTTTAAGGAACAAAATGGGGCGTTACTCTCTGTCCACTACTGGAAAATATCAGTTGTCTGGACCCCTCCCCCAAATGTTTCCCTGGCTACGTTCTTACCAGTAATGCAGAGTCCACAGTACAAGTACGGAACCAAAGTACATTAAAAACTAATGAATTAAACCAAGAACTCTGAAAGGTTTTTATTCTTAAAAAATTAAACACTGATAGTTTAAATTACTTTTATGAAGCTAAATAGTTGTTATGCCATAGAAATATAAAGTGAAAAAAGCAGTAATTTTACATTATTCTGTTACAGAGGATCTTGACATGACCGAAATTGGCAAAGTGGGTATGGAAAGATTTGATCCACGAGACCAATACAAGGCAAGGACTAAGAATAAATTTTAAGATTACAATATGTTGTAATATCTGTTTCAATTTAGTGTAATGAAGATACAATACTTTTAGTTTTAATATTTTGCTTAAGCTCGTATAAAAATTACCTTTTTATTGCCTAACTAGATTGGCAAAACCGTAGGCCTTCATGTGTACTTATTACTACAATACAGTTGATACATACTAAGGTGGTGCGATACTTTTTTGGCAAGGTTAATTTTTCATTTAATAATTACAGCCCTTTTTAATGCACCGTTCTTGAAGGGGGAAAGAATTTTGTTCCAGCATTAAAAAAAATATATATATATTTATAAAGTTTGTTAACGATTTTGAACTATCTACGTTTAAAAGGAATGTGTTTTAGTGTTAACCTTGATAATTAGCAAGTTTTACAAGTAATACAAATACGCGCATTATTTATATCAAATTCCTTTGAGATAGTAATTTTAACCAATAATAATAATAACCCCAACACTGGAAAATTTTATTCGTTATTTTGTAGTGAGTAATCGTTAAGAATTATGTGTTATCCAATTTGATATTTTAGTTTCTTTGAATTTTGTACTCTATATCACTTGAATTTGTATTTATTTGTAAACTAAATTGTAATGGTATTTTTTAATGAAATTCTAGTAAATAAACATTAACACCTCCAGATGAAAATTAACTATCGTAGTAGAGTAATTAGTAATATTTCCCTATTTTTATTTAATTTAAACTTGAGACAAATTGTACATACTAAATTACATATATTATTAATTAATATAAAAATGAAACTAAAATTCTTATAATATAACATTTATAAGAATACTGGCGATTGCTTAAGGTAGAAAGATTTGTCTTCAATATAATACATATTATGTTATAAGGGGGTTACTTTCACTTTTATATTAATTATACATATTATAATTCCTATATTGTGGAACTAATCGTATTACATATCTGACTAACAGCCAAATTAAAAGGGTTTATTTTTAAAACTCTTATGAATTTAAATTAAAAAACCAAAAACAAAATAGATTAGTCCAAAGCAAGGTAAATGTTTCATTAAAACTAATGTTATTTCAATTGTTAAATTAGTTCACAGTAATTGGACTGATGGTAATTATTGATTCAAAATTTCATGAATTGTTTATTTTATTTTTCAGCGCATGATTTCTTGCGCCATGAAGGCTCTAAAACTTGTAAGTACAATAACTCACTAGTTACAGTTTGTGCATGAAAATTTAAAGTATAAAATTAAAGCTAGACTAAAAATGTATAGTTTTTCGATTTTTTTCTATAAACATAAAATTTTGACAAATTATTGAATTTAATTTGTAATAGTATAATAGTATTTGTAATAGTCTCCCCAACGTACTTATTAAGAAAAGGAACATTATATGTCACAAATAATATTTACTGCATTTTCTTCTCTAGTATCAAACAGTTAAATATTGTTCACCCATTTTAAAAATATAGAAATCGATTACTGCGAACAGTTATATTGTAATCAAACTACAAAGAATATATATGAAGTTTTCCTTGTAATAAAGTAGGTAGGGTCCAACCTCTGAATTGTGTTCCACTTTGTCGGGTAAAGAATGTATCAATATAATTTTAAATAAATATCCAGGTTCTATTCTAGAGGAAGAAAGTAACTTTGTGTATAAATATTTACTGCAAACAATATACATTCACATTTTATATTGAAGTGATGTTATTC
Organism: Homalodisca vitripennis; assembly: GCF_021130785.1. Taxonomy (NCBI): domain Eukaryota; kingdom Metazoa; phylum Arthropoda; class Insecta; order Hemiptera; family Cicadellidae; genus Homalodisca; species Homalodisca vitripennis. The sequence goes on from NC_060208.1 coordinate 9,745,466, forward strand.
TCTCAACCAATTCCTGTGTTGCTTTCCTTAACCACCCAAATTAGAATGTAGATCTAATCAGGATTGGGATGAGAAATAAACCACGCAAAAAGACAATTTTTGTGCATGGGCTAGATATCCTCCAGGAAGAACACGCCATTTTAGTAGTTCAGTTGGTTTGGTTAAGGGAAATAAGAGCTCCATTTATTCTCTTGGAACTCTGAGAGTGGCAGATTTAAGAAGCGATTTAAATTTAAAATTCAAACCCCCATAAGTAACAATACTTTAATATAACATATACCATACTTAGATATATATCTTCCTGCCATCAAATAATACTATAAATTATTCCTGGTTTAATTAATTTAATAAATAGGAGATACTGTAGTAAACCACATAGCAGATAGTTTTGTCCTCGTGACTCTTTTAGTCTTGCTAATAAGACATTTTTAGAAACACCAAAATAAATTGTTGCAACCTTTCTAAAATGACAAAAACCTGTTTTATTATTTTATGAAAATGTTGGGTCCAAAGTGATGATACACTTCTACAAGCATTGAAATGATTCCAAATCAGATAAAACCTTGCGCATATTACCATGTATGTATCCATACCTACACGCTAAAGCCATCATGTGAACATTAATCTAGTCCTGTTAACCCTTGAACACATGTGACAGATGGACGAGTCCGGCGAGATGGACACGAAGAGGTCCTCAGAAGTGGTCGACAGCCTGATGAAGGGTCGCGCTCCTGAAGAGGCCCTTCAAGCGAAAACTGTGTTAATGGAGTGTGCAGAAAAACGTAAGATATCTAAACATAACCATTAGTCATTAGTAATATTATGTAACTATAAATGTACTGATCTGATATTAGAGCGCCGGTCGTTGATTACCACTGAACATTCATTGTTCAGAAGCGGTTGCAAACTAACCAATTCAAGTATCGATTATCAAAGTAAATTAGGATAAAAGGGTGTTTCTCAATTTGAAGAAAGACTAAACTAGTCCTACAGTATGACTATATTTGTGCATTCTTTTGAAACGCTCTGACCTGTTTGAAATATTAGGGTCGACATCTTATTTCCTTACAATTTGTTATTACCAGATGGTCGATCTCAATAAATTAACCCCTGAGAGAATGTGATAGTAAAATATGAAAATAATTTGATAATCACCGACTCGGCATATGTCTTGGATTCCATTGAGGATGAATAGTTTTACGTTGTGAGAGTAAGAAAGGGAACTGACTCTGAAATGACATCTTACTCATGACATTATGTCTTTATTTGAAATTGTACACTTTAATTATTTGAATTGTATTTTATTATTTCAGAAAAGCGGAAAAGTTTCAGGGGATATGAAGTAGCGGGTTGTATCGCAGATTATATGATGAAAGCTAAGGACAACTGGACTAGCTTTAGTTTTTAATATTATGTAAGTATTGATTTCATAATTTATGTTTTTTTTTTTTCCCATTTCAAAGTATCTGAAGTGCTTTACAATAACCTTATTTTATAAATGCGAAAGTGTTGTAAGTTATTCAACCGACTGTACTGAAATTTTAAATGGAAATTCTTAAGGTCCCTGGTTCACATATCTATTCTTATTTGGGAAATCCCCCGGGGTACGCTCCACTGGTGTCTAAAGTGGCGAAAAATACCACCTTAGTCTCAGTTGCGTTACGGCAAACTAATATTATTAGTTGAAAGAGCCTGTTAAATATAATAAATTGTTCTGTGTAAACATTACAGTACAAGCTGTTGTTTAGTTAACTTAACAACAATTTTCAATTTGTTTACATTTATAGCTTAAAAGCATAAGGTAAACTTTATAGTAAAAACACTTCTGACCTGTGTTTTGATCTTCTCTGCAAACGATGTTGAACACAGATTAAGGAAATATCCAGATAATAAAATTAAAAGTTTTAGTAAAATATACTTTCAAATTTACATTTTAGCGAATATTACAGTGCTTGGTCAGTACTGTAATTATCCAGATATAAAAAACAAAGTTACTATCGAACTTTTACTATACATTAAAAACCCACCATAGTTGTCTTTTTACAGAAGTAGGCTTCTCAGACCTGTGTGTATATATATTTTTTTGATCAGAAAATAAGGAAATATCAATTATGGTACAATAAATACTAAGACCAATAAAATAAATATAAACTTTTTGACCGGTAGTGTCAACAAGGCAAACTCAACATTGTCGTCGGAAATTTAATTTACTCCATACTCCAGGCAGAAGTGCTCATACTAATGGAAACCCGACGGAATTGCGTGCGTCGCCGCATGTTTGTAAAAAATGAGAAACAGTGTTAGAATATGTACTACTAATTCATAAAATATAAAAGATAATGATTTAAAAAGTAAGGTTTTTGGGAATAAAACTTAAAAGTCCACATCGATTGCAAGGGTTTGCACAAAATTAACATTTTACCTCACTTTATTTGACTCGTTATTAATTAAATGTAGAAGATATTATACCACAGTAAAGATAAACTTTCTATTTGCATATTGTGTTTGTGTGTTCACCATAACTAATGCATATTTTAATTTCCAGGTATCATTCACTGACGACACAGAGCCTGCATTTCGTTTTATTGTCTTTTAATAAAATTTAGGTGTTTACATAATTGTATTTTTTATACCTAACACTGTTTTATTTTGTATATAGTAGGATTATTTATTCCTAATATTCAAGTGATAAATCCCAAGAAAAGGAATTATGCGTGCAACCTCTGTACTTTGTAACAGTAACAACTTTCTTATTTTTATTATATAATCGTACAATGGTGCAATGATGTTATGATGTTTACAAGCAAAACATCTTTTTGCAAAATCAAATTTGTATATATACACCACCAGGCCGCGCTGCGAAAGATACAAGTTTTGTAAGCGTCTGCACATTATAAACTGCAATTACGAGACAGTTACGTATATTAAATACTCAAACACTACTTGAAGGCGCCAAGTTATGATGTATGTTTGTATTTAAAATAAATTTATGGTTGAACATAATGTACATTTGTACATTTCAATCATTTGAATTGTATTTTATTATTTCAGAAAAGAGGAAAAGTTTCAAGGGGTTCAAGCTTGAGTGTTATACCATTTCATAATAATGTACAATTTACTTGTACAATGGCTATAAACATACAATTTTGACAGATTTTCTTGATAGTGGCAACAACGTACAACGGCGTTGGAAATATAATTCACTTGAACCAGAACTGCTCACAAAGCACGAAACGGGCAAAGCTAACGAAAAGCTTGCGAAGCTGCGAGAAACAACTAGTACGTATAACAATTTCTTATAAAACGAGATCACAAAATTTCTTTAAATGCATGCCCATTAATAACTAAATCTGACTACTCAATCCTAATATCAAATTGTTTGTCGGTTTAAAAGACAAAATACTTCCGGATTTTTGGAGTGGAGTGGTGAGAAATTAGATCACTGAACTCTAGATTTATAATAGATCAAAGTAAACTATAGTTATAATATATCGGTGTCTTATCAATATAAGGGAATGGTATAAACTACCTTGAAGAAGTATTATTTCATAAAGATTTATCATGCTTAATCTTTTCTTCGTTTAGAAACAGTTCTTTTATTAGTAAGTTGTATTATCAGCTGTGAAGTAAACCGGTTTGTAAAAAATTATACAGTGCATATTATTCTGCAAAGGTTAAAGTTAATTTCCCCCTATGATGCAGATAACAGAAGACAACACAAGACGCTGAGGTAAAATTTATGTACGTCTCCAGGTAATAAATCTCATTAACGCAGTTAAGTTGTTTACTTACTCTTATGAGTCAAACCAGTATTCTCCAAGTTTTACGTTTACCTCCGCATGGTAGTTATAGTACCAGTCCAGCCTAAGTTTCATATTCTATTATTATGGTTACTTTATGACACAGTACAAAGGTCTTCTTTGTATGCTTAAGTAAATGTGTCAATCTCTAAACCGAGAGATCATAAGTTGTGTCATATAAATCCTTGTAGTAAATAAGTACTATGATAAATAAAATGGCACTGGTGTTGAGATAATCAAAATGGAAAATAAAGATCAAGAAACAAGATATTTTCTGTCATATCACTGATAACGTAATCCTTAGCTACCTTATTAGTGTACGTGCCAATTTTAAAATAAGATATATATACAATATTTATAAACACTTAAAGTAAAATTTATGTTTTGCCACATGTTTGTTAAATAAATAGATGATTGAGAAAGGAAGTCAAGGCGGAAAACAAATACTAAAAGGCGGAGAGGGACTAAAAAACCAGTAATAAGAACAATTTTTCAGATATTCCAATTTCAGGAAGAAACATGTGTTCATCTTAATATCTTAAATTCAACATAGCCAGATTTGTGATTTTCTAAAAATAGTTTAGAAAACACGTTATATGTAGACTAAGTTGTGTTTCTGATGTCGAAATGATGTGAAGACTTCATTTTGAGCTTCTACGTCGCCGTCTTTTTTCGGATCTCTTCACACGACCATGCCTCCGATTCCATCAGTGACGTCTGTGACAGCGTCAGATTCCAGATGCTGCACCAAGAGGAAGGTGAATTGGAGATAAACTCAACATTCATAATTTTATTACGTTTCCAACAGCGCGACTCATGACCCTATGATAATGTCATTGCTCTATTACAACATGTAAATTATTATTTCATACCATAATCCCTTTAGCCCCTTTAACCTCAATTTGCCATTAAATAATTGTTACATTAACTTTAAATTCTAATTTTATCAATAACTATGTCATTTTCATAATTTATTTTGAACACAATAAAAAGGTGTTTTAATTTTATTTGTTCTATCGCTATGCCACGTAATATCTAAAGTATTTTCTTCAAAGGCATACTTCTGCGTATTTATGCTCATGTAAATGTTTCTATAATTATAAAACATATCTCTACAAGGATGGATTCTATCAGGCATGAAGAGACAAAGAAAAGTGCAGTGTTGTCCTCTGTTCTTGTACAATACAAGCCTCTAGAAATAAAGTTACGAGATGTAATGTTCAGTAAATCTTTACATAAAGAAAGGCCTTACCCTTACACTTGGCCTGGCTTGTCGCCAGGGGCTTGGACTCGGACCAGATCTGAAATATTTTGGCACCTAAATCACTATTTCATCTTCTCGAAATTGGCACCATCAGTTATCCACTTAATGGGAAAGTCTCAAACAGTTCTACATCTCTTCTGTCTGAGGGAATAAGTCGGAGTGCACTTGAAAAGAATCTTTAGATCATAAAACTACTGTCTTCTGAGTGTTGATCTGTGAGAAAACAGTGGAACGACTCTGACGATCTTAGTGAGGCGACAACAATAGTATGACAAGAAATATGTAAAAATACGTATGCGTATGTAAATACGTACAAACCTGGAAGAACTGGCGATTATATAAACTTTTGACTTACAAATTTGTATATTTTTATAATTGAACCATATCATAGCGATTTTTAAAAAATGTATTGAAAATAAGAAGGCTAAGATTTGATGCGTCACAAATTGATTTTCTCAAACAATGTCGTTTACATTAAATACTCTATTTCCAAAAAGAGTAAGCATATTTTCTTAAAATTTTATTTCCCATTTCACTAAATAAGATTTATTTTTATTCGTGTACAAATGTACCGAATGGACAATACACAAAGGGTTGGATACCGCTGAGGTCGTAGTAATGAATACTCGAAATTTGAAGTTTACGTGTATGTTTAATATTGGCAAATAAACATAAAAGCACCACTTCTAGTTGGTAAAATGAACTAAAGTATTGCCACGTTGCTGCCAAATAGAATATGAATCAATTAAAATATGATACCATGGGATGGGCCTAAATATTCCACTGTTCTATAGATTATACCTTCGAAATCAATAATTATTAAAACTTTAAAAATAACTTCCCTTTACGATGAACGTGTCTCACAAACCCGGGCGTCAGCATTCATGGCTCGACAATGCAGCACAAATATCCTGCAACAAATATTTGGTGACAATTAATTGAGAGTCGTCCACTCCATTTTCATCATGAACATCTTTTTGGCCATCTTAGCGATTCCATGTCAGAAAAGGACAAGATCAGTAGACTGGAAGTCTAAAACATGAAGTAATTGGGCTTGAATTCAAGAAGAGCGAACTGCAACTCGCCTAAAACTAAATCGCGACGGCATTATTCATTTATCGAGACAACTTATAATCACGACAATGTCGTCTCGTTAGAAGGACATCGCCACAAATATTGTCCAAGTTGATCTGGGAAATAAAACACATTCAAGGTGTTTATTTTTATACTTATACACATACTTTACAAGTTATAAATTTTACTTTACATTACATTCAATCATTAGATGCCTCATATGAAAGGGCTAACTTATGATACGAAAATATAAATTTTTAATTACGGACAAGGCGCGCGAGGTGTTGCTTCCGTAGCGAGGTTTGACAGCTACAAAGTTCCCGAGAGAAATAATTAATATACGTGCCAATTAGGTTATCTATACACCAAGAATTTAGTTCCAAGAACATCGGATGTAACTTATACAAACCAGTAACAAGTAGCTGGGTGGCGAAAATATGTACTATATGAAGTAAAACTAAATAATGGTGCACAAAGTTACTGTGCACTAAATATTTTTCTACGTTAAAAAGTTTAACAAAATAACTGCCTTTTATTAGTGTTGAGAAATGTTTTTAATATGATTATGTATGTGTCGTTAATGGGTGATAGTTAAAAATTAAATGCTACACAACTTTACATTAAAGTTTTTTTTATCATACGAGTTCTTTATGAAAAAATAGTTTAACTTTTACTATACCGGTACATGTTTAAAAATAATACTTTCTTTCTATTAAATCCCCATATAACGCCTCATATTATAAACGTCTTAATAACTCAGGGGTTTTGTTGATTCGCCAAGTTAAACAACCAACTCAAAGAGATTTATGTTCCACGAGTAAAGCTAGACCATAAGAGAATATTAACTCTGATAACTTTAATCAGTTGGATGGAATAAGTTAATGGTAAGCGGATTTGAGTGAAATTGTCCTTATTGATGGGTAAACTTGGCGTGGTTCAGATGAGCACAAGTTTAGCCCGAGTTTAGGATTACGGAGTTTGACAGTTTATTGTATCCGAGGATTCTCACATGCGGGTTTGTCATAAATATTCAATGTGGCTTTGTATGGCATTACAGATAAATAAATTTAACTGCCAATAAACAGCTGTTGGTTCTTTCAGCTGAAGTTTAACAAAAAAAGACAGAAATTTTGTTTACATTCACACTTAAAATATTAAATAGCCGTGCAATGTACATTGCAAAGACGGAATTACTACCTAATTTTCCTCTACAAATTGCACTAGTTACAAATTGAAACTTAAATTGTTTTTGTGATTGATTAGACAAAACAAATGACTCTAATATGGTCTAAAAACTTATTTGATACTTAATTTAAAATAGAATAAATTGTATTCTTAGACAAAACTTAGCAGTTTTTAACTAGAAATGGTTGCTATGTTATATAGATTAAGTTGAAAATAACATTTTTATTACTTTTATTTAAATTCTTTTTTAAACTTTTTTAATTTCCTTCCTTCCATGTCTGCGAGGTGTAATTTAGAATATACATAATTTACAAGTAAATTTAAAACGATCTTAGAATATTGGTATCAGGAATACCTAAGAAGTACAAGAAATCTATTTAAAAGGTAAGGTTAAGAGAAGAGGTATTACAGATCCACTCCGAATAACAAGAACACTCACACTTCACATGGCACATAACTTTATTTCACTTATCGTTAACTACATTTTTTGAATTCAAGAACACATGTCCTATTGGAAAGGTAGACTTTATATTTACATATTGTATTTCCTTGTTTACCCGTAAGTAATAATCGTTTTAATTTCCAAGTAACTACAATCTCTTTCGACACAAAGCCGCATTTTGTATGAAAGCCGTCTTTTAATAAAGTTTGGTTTTATTTTACTGAACTGTCTTTCTTTTCCTAAAAAAGGTTTTATCCTATTGAATGTATAGTGTATATTTATTTATTATTAGTTTTCAAGTGATAAACCCCAAGTTATGCAAACATGTGCGTCCAACCTCAGAATTCTGTATTTGTTTTGAAATTTTGTTCAATTTTTAAGTAACATGGAACAAGAAGTAATATGTTTATTAACAAAACCTTACAAAATTTTCATTTTGAAATGTGATCACAAAGATTTCTCCAAATCCATTGAACCCGAACTGTAGGTCCATTAACAATACAGTTCCAACGTCCAGTTGTTGATCGGTCTAGAAGGCAAACTAACTCCGGCCTATGGAGTGTAAGGTTATATTTAAATCACTGAAATAATGATTATTTAAAAATTAAAGTAAACATTGCTTACAATATCTCAACGTCTTATTAATGTAAGTAAAATGTATGTATTAACTACATTAAATAATTAAAATGTTGTTAGTACCAATCATTTACTACATATAAATTTTTATAAAGATGTCTTCTAACGTGATTTTGACTCATTGAGATTTGTGTTATGATTTGTCTATTGAAATTGTAACTTTTAATTCAAAGGCTCTTATATTGGAAAATTGAAGTGTAATTAGGATGAAGAATTATTATATTTAATCTTTTAAAATTTGAATAACAATTATTTTAATAATGTGTTGTATAACAGCTGTAAAGACTACCAGTTTGTAAAAGATTGTACAGTGTGTTTATTCTGCAAAGAGCATAAATAATAATCTTTCTCCTATGATGCAGAAAACAGAAGACTACACAACTTGCCGAGGTAAACTTTATGTTCATGTCTCCAGGTAATAAATCTAATTAATTCCCGCAGTTAAGTTGTTTACTTACTAGTATTCTCTTAGTTTTACCTGTACCTCGATAAGGTTGAGTTATAGTAGCAATTCAGCCTAAGTTTCATATTCTATTATTATGGTTCCTTTATGATACAGCAATCCAGGAATTTTAATGACAATAAAGACCTTTTTCGTATGCTGAAGTTGAGTTGTGGATCTCCCGCCATGGATTCTGGAGGTTTTAATAAAATAAGTAAATAACAGGTGCAAGTAAAAAAGTCATATGATAAATAAAGTGGCGTTGTTGAAATAATAAAAACAAAAAAAGTCTTTTCTTAAAAAATTAAATTTAAATTTAAAATCTTTTATTAAAAACATTAAAATTAAAAAAATGTAATTCAATGTAAATTTTATTTTTAAATTTTGACATTTTCTTTTTTCAAATGGAAAATAAAAATCATGAAACAAGATTATTTCTATTACGTCGTTGATAATATAATTGTTTTATATTTCATTACGTAAGTGCCACGTTAAAAATAAAATGTGTTACATTATTTATAAACACTTAAAGCAATATTTATTTTTTTACCGCAACTCTATGTTGTTAAATAAAGGAATGATTGAGAAAGAAAGTTAAGACGGAAAACAAACTAAAGCTGGACCAACAAACCCGAGGCACAAACTTATGATTTTCGACTCGAGATAGAAAACTGATGTTTCTAAAGCTTTGGTAATTGGCTCAAGAAACTTTCGCAGCCAATCTCCAAATCGTATGGTTCAGTTTATTTTTTTATACTCCAAAATAAAAGGTTCATTTCTTGTATTTAGTATAATATTTATAACGAGGTAGTCGAGGTAGTTTATAAAAATTAAAATCTAAAGTTCATTTCATTCTAGAGATATCCTGACAGAGACAGTTAGACAAACGTGCAAAAAAGAACTTGACAAACTATATGAAGGCATATGACTTTTTTATCCAACACATGTATTGCTTAAATCAACCTTCCTTCATGTTTACTTTCACAGTTCTAAATGAACATTTATCATAATAGTAATAAATTATTCTGCGCGAAGACAAATCGATATACTCGCCTCAAGGAGTTAATAAAAAAAGATAATCAAAAGCGAGAGGTAAATAGAGGCATCAACCACCTGGAGCAAATTAATTAGCTGTATTGATTTTACTGAAAACTAATTACGCTGATGATTTTCAGATACATTTTATTAACCTTTATCTCGTTCCCGTGGAGGTGACGTCATTCCTGGATACAAACTGATTGATTTGTCGTTGCCAATTCTGTTCAATTGTTTACTGTAAGGTTCCTTACCATTGAACATAAATAGTTTAATAAATCGAGGTAAAACGTTTGAATAATTAGTCAAGTATGATATTTAAAGTATGTCTAATTTTACTTGTCGAAGTTAGAGCTAAGAAGACCTCTCTAACACTTACCCTGGGGACCACTTAAAGGTGACTTCCGAACCACCACCAATGGCCGGGCAGACGGACTGCTTGCAAGGACAGGATCGCTCAGCGGTCACCCACCCAAGCAGCAGTCACGCTCGACATTGCTAGATCCGATTACTCGCGGCAACCGTCCTACACGCTACACTGTGTCATTGACATTTTTAGTATGTTTTATAAAAATATCGATTAATGAACACTGCAAAATTCATTACTTGTGCTTATAGTAGTCAACAGAAGGAGTTTTAAAACGTAAATAAAAGTTATTTGAACATTGTCCATGGAAATTAGTATTTCATCTTGAGAACATCTTAAGAAGTTTTATTGAATCTTTATGCTTATTAATTTAGTGTTTACTATTAAAGGTAAAAAATATACATTCAATTTCAGATTTTTAGATACTACCATTTATTAATCCAGGGAAAAGCAACAGTAAAAAAGGCGTTCTCTCCCTAAACATGGATAAAAATGTTTTCATCCTAAATTCATTATTATTTACAATACTGTAATAGCATTTCACACATTTTCCATCATTATATAAAATAGTACAACACTACGGTTTGAGGACTGAAATCTACCGTTTTCTGTGAGTGTAAGAAAAACTTTTAGTGATACCTTATTTTAACATTGAGAGGCAGTTCATTGTGACATTTTTTAACTTTTTATGTCTTAGGGTCTTGTCAAACCTTCCACCATCAATAACAAACTTTAAACAAAGAAGACTCTAATCCTAATGTAACATCTAATTACCCGAAATTATGAAGATGAACATAACTGCACCCCCTGGCTACAATAATGTTGACCGTTATAGCATTATAATAGTGGTAGTTAAACTGTTCATGGCACAATAATAGTACTTCCATCAATGGTGTTAAAGTAGTCTACTATCTACTAATTTATCAGGAACACAGCGACAGAGAAGTACTTAAAGTAAATTTATATACTAACAACAACCACACTCGTCAGCATCAGAAAAGCTAATTCAAGCAAGATAATTAGTGAGAGAGATGACTTAAAACTCGGCCCGATTCCTTGAAAATGATCCATATCAGTACACATTTCTCATGAGTGGATAAATATTTATATTTATATTATTAATTTTATTAAAAATTATTATGACTATAAGCTGTGTGGCCATGTATAGAAATGTAAGTTGTGAAATAAACTTTTGAAAAGCGATAAGAAATGGAATAGAGTGTATCTTTGACAATGACCAAAATTAAAATGACGTGTTAAAGTTTTGTTTGACTGAAAAATTTCGTGTATACCTCTTCTCGGTCCCATATTTTCAATGCATAGAATTAGCCATGTAGGCTACTAGTGTATCCTCTCTCCCTTATTTACAAACTATACGTAATATGAGTTATATATAGTTTTTAATAAATGTAGTAATGTTCATCTTTTACTAGTTTGAGAACTCTATAATTGAATCTACATGATTATGATCCAATAACTTATTAAGTTAGCTGCAACAGTAGATATTCATACATGTAAGGGCACCCGAAGTCCCATTTAATAACGACAATGTTAACTTTTTGTCACATATCTCTGTAACCAGAACACTTAGAAACCTAAATATTTTTTATTTTAAAGCTAGGTGCATTGTTTAATTCCGCGTAGATTTTTGTGAAGGTAGAGTAACAGAAACATTTGTTTTGAATTTTTTTAACGTGTTACAGAAAAAATTTAAAAAAATGGTTTTTAATTTTTTTTTTAAATTTTTTTGAACATATTTTAATGAAACTTTACCAAGAACTTGATATTACCTATCTGCAAATACTGATATTGCAAAAAACGTAAAACTATATAGTACAGAGAGCTACTTACATTTAGTGCTCTCCAGCACCATATGATGGCTTGTCTGGATCTTCCATTTCCTCATAGAGGTCTTCCAGCTTCCTCTTACTTAGGGTTCTCTTCTGTCTGATTTTTTTTTCAATTCGGTTGCTACCATTTCAGCCTTTCGAACGCGCTCGCAGTCCAAACGTTTTATCGCTTCTAGCATGTTAGAACCAACGCTCAAACCTAAATGTTCTAAAACCTTACATTTACTGGAGTAGCCTTCGTTGAATGACAAACCAGCGTCATACACCCCAAACTGTAGTGTAGGCAAAGTAACAAAGTATCTTTTTCTGGATGCGACACCAAATAAGGTTATTGAGGCTCTCATTGGGGTTCTGTGATTTGCCCTTCAGGCACTTTCCTAACAGTGCAGGATCAGCAAGGCTTTTAAATATTGGTTTTGATTTTTAACATTACTTCTGAAGGGAGGTGGAAGTGTTTTGTATGGTCATACACTTTATTTTCTAGTATTGATTTGTTGAATTTGCACCATGTCGCTTCCTCGTTGGGACACAATTGGTGCATAGGGTCATTGTTGTCAGATGAAACATGAAAATATGTGGCCCACACAGCTTTTTTCATTTCAGATAAACTATGACAGTTCCTCCTAATTGCAAGCCCATAGAAAATCTGAATTTGTTGGACACCAGCATTAGTTAGTCGGTTTTTACCACTTAGCGGCTTTCCGTCGGCTATCTTTTCTTTCTTTGACTTTTCTTATAGCATACGCAACCGTGTGCCGATACGCTTTTGCACATGCCCGATACACTCTAACTTATCAATCTTTACATCATCTCCATATGGTTTAGCTTGAACAACAGCCCCGTAAGTATTGGAGTCACCATCTCCCAAGTACTGAGTATATCGAACATTGCATCGAGCTACTGAGCGGTCGAACATTTTCAAAGCGCCCTCCACCTCCATACCCCCACTTGTGCCAATATAGTTTGCTGTGCAATCTTCACTGTGATTATTCTTATCCCTAGACTTGCACAAGCAGTGTTTACTCATAGGATAAATATAGAGAACTTTCCCAGTGTCGACGGAAGTCAGAGAAATTATCCCGTTGAGCGAAACGTGTCCTCGTTTCTGCCACGAACCGTCTAATGCTACCCAAAAGTCTCTTTTCTGGGGATTGTCATTTGTGCGCACTGCCTCTTCAGTTGAATCTATCATTGAAGATTCAGAAACACTTCGACATGCCTTTGCTATAGGTTTTACGTAGCTAGAATACACAGATGGAGGAGGCGGTAAGTTCATAGCACCGCAGAGAGTTCGAGCCGCTATAGGACCTTTGCCTAACATCCTCATACCATATACCAGTCTGACATTCAAGTCATATATTTTATTAGTGGATTCACTTTCAGAATTAGGCCTAGCTACTTCACAATTGGCAGAAAATGTTTCAGCTTTGTAATTTGTACAAGAGAGTTTGACTTCACTGACTTTTTATTTAGTTTCTATGAACTATGGACTTTTTAATTAGTTTCAATTTGCAGTGACAAAACTTACATACTGCTACTTCATCTAATAACTTTTCAAATCTGTCAATTCTAAAAATATCATAATTCCAATTGTCTTTTGTTCGTAGTAAGATAAATTACTTTGCAGTTTTACCTTAGAACCAGAGGGCTGAGTAGGACTAGGCCTACTTGGTGTTAGTAGATTAGGCCTAGGACTAGGGCTTGCTACAGATAACCCTACAGCACGCAGTTTGTTTTCTTTGTGTTGTAAGTCTTATACCTAGTACCTATTTTCTTCTTATTTCCCATTTCAACACTATATATATCACTAACACGAAATAAATTACTATTTCAAACTGAAAACTCACTAGATCACAACAATTAGCAAATTACGTACTACAAAACTTCACAATGTTTTGTTTATAGGCTAATCACAGAGACTAATACAGAAAACTCAGTTGTTAGTACAGACAGCTGTAGTGTAGCCAACGTAACAAAATCATAAAGAAACATAAGTAGTAGTACTATATCTAAGCATTTTATGCGCGTGAGCAGAATCCATCACCAAAACTGTTAAAAGTTGAGTGCAGACGTTTGAAAAACATTTATTTTTGTAACCATGGATATTGCTACTATAAAGTGTTATATATCGTTGGAAAGAGAAGATTTCAGAGAATAATTTTCAATCATAACCGAAAAAAACCATAAAAAATACAATTTTTGAACTTCGGGTGCCCTTAAGTATGCCAGTTTATTGTTTACTAGGTACTCTTGAATGTTAAGTAAAGCCCCTGTGAACAATTGTGCACTGAACGACCTAACAGCGATAGCCTTATAAGATCCAATAACTTATGGTTCATGAAACATTTTCTATACTGAACCGTCTGCTTACCGCTGCTGCAACCACTTTTAGAAAGCATATTATTGTGCAACTTACTTGTGGTCAATTGAAATAACCACCATTAATCCTTTTTCTGAAATAAATGTGAAATATTTTCTTTATTCCTCTACTGTTTGTTGTTGCTAGTTCTAAAATCCAACGGCCTTAAGTAAAATTATTATTAACTCTAGACTAATACACGTCCTCCATTCCTCCATAAATATTTCATCTGGTTCAGTTACCTGAAAGTTTCTCCTTCCTCATACGAGTATGTATGTATACATACCGACTCAGTTGTCGCTAACAATAATATGTTTAATAATAATAATGATGATCTGTCAAGTTTAATTAATAACCGCAATTTTGGTTCAATAGGAATTAACCGATGAATATTTTACGTTTCGATTTTACGATTGAACGGATTTAAAACGAAATCGTCTAATTAAATCACTGAACAATAGTAAGTATGATGGATAGGGAATAAAATGTGAATAACTGTACTAATTAATTATTTTATGAATTATAATAGTAATCAGTGTGCGTGATAATTATTAAAATATAAACTATCAACAAATATTATTACTAAATTCAAAAACATTTTCTTTCTCTTTTTGCAACTTACAAGTTTACAACACTTACAAGCAGTGATTTCGGTCACAATCCCGACTTTATGTTCCATTCTTGGAAACCAAATTAATAGACTATATTCCCTGTAACAGGCTCTTCCTAGAAACCACTCTCAGCCCAGCAACAGATTAAAACGTTGTGTTTTATTATTTCATTGGGTATCATCCTAAAATATCTTGACACTTTAAAAGTGTCTTCGAGCATACTGCTCAAAGCTTTAAAAACTTAAACTAGATATCCACAGGCTTAACTTCCTTTGAAGCATCAAGACTCCAACCGTGTCTTAAAAAAACATCTTTTGATGAGTAGAACTGCTCTTTCAACATATCACCACCTTGAATAATACCACTTGTAATTTAGAATATAAATTATTAACAGTAGCAGTGGTCAACTTTTAAGAATTTTCCAGGATTAAATTTAAATTTAAATGAACATGTGATTCTTGAAATCTAATTTAATGAATTTCATTACTTTACATCATGTGACCCACCATCTTTAACTCAAATATCCTGTTAATAAAATTCCAAGAAGTGTTACTCGAAAAATATAACATATTTTGAAAGTTTCATTACATTGATTACTTAACTTATTTCTAATATATATTTCCATTGGAATTTAATTAACACGCATGCCATTAGTTGTGATTTGCTCCCTGATAATGGCATTGCCTTATTACAATATGTAAATTATTATTTCATACCATAATACGTTTAGCCCCTCGAACCGCCAATTGCCATTAAATAATTTTGACAATTACTTACATTATATTTTATCAATTACTATATCAGTTTCATAATTTGCTATAAACCAAAAACCAAAAATATTTTCATTTTATTAATTTTGACAACATGTCTACGTAATATCTTAAATATTTTCTTTCATTTATAATTATACGTGTTAATGCTACTGTACATGTTTCAATAATTATAAAAGTTATCTTTACAAGGGTGGATTCTATCAGTTTCGGGTATGAAGAGCAAAGATAAGTGCAGTGTTGTCCTTCGTTCTTACGCAATAAAACATCTAGCGATAAAGTTTCAAGTTGCAACGTTTGGTAATTACTTACATAAAGAAAGGCCTTACCCTTACACTTGGCCTGGCTTGTGGCTTGTCGCCAGGGGCTTGGACTCGGACCAGATCTAAATATTTTGGCACCTAAAACACTCTTTCATCTTCTCGATATTGGCACCATCTAACAGTTCTACATCTCTTCTGTCTGAGGGAATGCATTTAAAATTATTATTACCAAGATTGGTAAACATCTGTGTCATGGATAAATTCCATTTATCAACATTTGGATAGCGAGGAGAAGCTTGGTAATTATGGTTTTTTAAATTCCAACTACCATTGGCAACCAAAATGATTGGCCTCACACCTCCACGGGAATTCGAACCAAGGAAATACTTGTACTAGTTAAATGTATTAATGTGATAGGCCACTAAAGTTCAGTTTCCATTACTAAATTATGTTCGATCACCACTTAACCTCAATACCTGTTTTAGCATGAAAACATCCTACTCTTTAAAAGGATTATATAAAATGAGTTAGCCACCACTATCTTTAATATCATACAAAGCTGCATTTAATACATAGGCTATGATAACCCTCTATTTGAGAATCCTCGGATACAATAAACTAAGCAAACTCCGTAATCCTAAACTCGGGCTAAACTTGTGCTCATCTGAACCACGCCAAGTTTGCCCATTAATAAGGACAATTTCACTCAAATCCGCTTACCATTAACTTATTCCATCCAACTGATTAAAGTTATCAGAGTTAATATTCTCTTATGGTCTGGCTTGACTCGTGAAACATAAATCCCTTTGAGTTAGTTGTTCAACTTGGCGAATCAATTAAACCCCAGAGTTATTAAGATGTTTATAATATGTGGCGTTATATGGGGGTTTAATTTATAGAAAGTATTATTTAAACAAATGTATAATAAATAGAATCAAAACTATTGTTTTTCATCAACAACTCATATGATTAGTATTTGATGAAAAATCCTTGATGTAAAGTTGTGTAGCATTTCATTTTTAATTATCATCCATTGCCGACACATACACAATCATAATATAACAATTGTGTCAATAGTTATAAAATGCAGCTAATTTATTATGCTTTTAACGTAGAAAAATATTTAGCGCACAGTAACTTTGTATAGAATTAAGTCTTAATCAAGGAAATGGGAAATATAAAAAGAAAATCATGCTTACTCTTTTTGGAAATAGAGTACTGAATGTAAACGACATTGTTTGAGGAAGTCCATTTGTGACGCATCCAATCTCAGCCTTCTTATTTTCAATACATTCTTTTTTAATTGCTGTGATAAAGTGCTTTTATTAAAATATACAAATTTCTTCCAGGTTTGTGCGAATGTAATTCTTGTCTACTATTGTTGTCGCCTCATTAATATCGTCAAAATTGTTTCACTGTTTACTCACAGACCGACACTCAGAAGACAGAAGTTTTATGATCTAAAGATTCTTTTCAAGTGCACTCCGACTTATTCCCTCAGACAGAAGAGATGTAGAACTGTTTGAGACTTCCCCATTAAGTGGATAACTGATGGTGCCAATTTCGAGAAGATGAAAGAGTGTTTTAGGTGCCAAAATATTTCAGATCTGGTCCGAGTCCAAGTCCCTGGCGACAAGCCAGGCCAAGTGTAAGGGTAAGGCCTTTCTCTATGTAAAGATTTACTGAACATTACAACTCGTAACTTTATTTCTAGAGGCTTGTATTGCACAAGGGCAGAGGACAACACTGCACTTATCTTTGTCTCTTCATGCCTGATAGAATCCATCCTTGTAGAGATATGTTTTATAATTATAGAAACATTTACATGAGCATGAAGACGCAGAAGTATGCCTTTGAAGAAAATACTTTAGATATTACATGGCATAGCGATAAAACAAATAAAATTAAAACACCTTTGGATTGTGTCAATAATAAATTATGAAAATGGTATGGTTATTGATAAAATTAGAATTTAAGTTAATGTAACAATTATTTAATGGCAAGTTGAGGTTAAAGGGGCTAAAGGGATTATGGTATGAAATAATATTGTAATAGAGCAATGTCCTTTGTTATAAAGTTGTGAATGTTGAGTTTATCTTTAATTCACCTTCCTCTTGGTGCAGCATTTGGAATCATTTGCTCATATGCTGTAGAACTGTTTGAGACTTTTCCATTAAGTGGATAACTGATGGTGCCTATTTCATATGCCAAATCATATGCTCAAAAACGAAAATACTTTAGATATTACATGGCATAGCGATAAAACAAATAAAATTAAAACACCTTTGGATTGTGTCAATAATAAATTATGAAAATGGTATGGTTATTGATAAAATTAGAATTTAAGTTAATGTAACAATTATTTAATGGCAAGTTGAGGTTAAAGGGGCTAAAGGGATTATGGTATGAAATAATAATTTACATATTGAAATAGAACAATGCCATTATCAGGGGGTCATGACTTGCGCTGTTGGGAACAAATGACAACTGACAGCATGCGTGTAAAATAAAGCCCTTTGTAATAAAATTGTGAATGTTGATTTTATCTCCAATTCACCTTCCTCTCAGTGCAGCATGTGGATTCTGACGCTGTCACAGACATCATTGGTGGAATCCGAGGCGTGATCGTCTGGAGAACCGAAAAAAGGGCGGAGACGTAGAAGTTCAAAATGAAGTTTTACATCTTTTCGACATCAGACACCCAACTTAGGCTACACATACGTAGCTGTGGTGGGAAATGTTAAGTCAGTCACCAAACTCGGTTCTTCCACCGAGCTTATAGATCGTGTCTAATACTGCCTAGTGTGCACCTGATGAGATAATGAGAATACATCTCTATCTCTATCTAGATTACACTGTATATTGTAACTATACTAAACTATGAGCTGTATTTTAGGGTTTAAAATACTTGGAGTTTTAATTTCCGGATTTTTGAGACAAATTTCTTGGGTAGTAAATAGTGACAAAATTGAGGTTTTGATGCTTCAAAGAGAGTAAAGTCTGTGGTTATCTAGTTTAAGTTTCTAAAAGCTTTGAGTACTATGCTCAAAAACGTTTTTAACGGGCCATGATATTTTGGGGTAGCACGCAATGAAAACATCTAACACACCATCTTCATCTGTTGCTGGGATGTGAGTGTTTTCTTCTAGGAAGAACCTGTTACAGGAAATATAGTACAAATTATTCACATTTTATTAAATATTCGTCATATCATTTACTCAGTGATTTAGTTAGAAAATTTTTGTTTTGCATGTTTGTTCATTGGGTTAATTACACTCCTACTGAACCAAAATTTTGGTCATCATTAATAACTACTTGTGTACAGCAATACATAAAGTCAGCACTTGGTAACCAAATGACTCCTTGTTTAAGCACATGCACTAATGTGTTGTAAAAGAGGAAGGATAGAATTAGAACTTTAGTAATGTTCATGGTACGTTACGATATGTTTTAATATAGATGATCCATCGATACTAAAATAAATAATGAAGAGAGTGAATGGGTATTATCTGTACACATTTTGTTCACAATTCGCCGTACTTGCAATTGTTCAGTAATTCATTGTTTGACATTTTGTTTCTTGGATAATTGTATAATTACGCTCCAATTATACAAAGCTTGATCCAAACGTGTGGTTATCATTAAGAACTCATTAAGGAATCACGGATTTCGATGTATTTTTTGTATAAATATAAGGAAGGAGAAACTGGTGACTAAACTATGTAGGAATGGAGGATGTGTAATGTCTTTGTTGAGTAAAGTTATGGTTGTGTTGGTACTTGGGATGGATTAGATAACCAACAGCAGCATTAAAGTAGACAAAACCACTCACGTTTCCTCTCACAAGATTAAGGATGTTTTCATAATTAAACTCTAGTACATTGCACAAGAATATCCATTTAAATGTTGTTGTAAAAAGTGAGAAGACATAGACTTAACTTCGTTAAAAATACTTTCATAAGGCATAATTTACTTAATCATGCGTATACTTTCTGCTGAAAAACCCCAACCCAGAGCATACCTCTGATACCTTGTTCAGATATCCCTTATTCAACAGGCAAACTTTAGGAGGAAAATAAGTTTTAGAGAGGAAAATAATAATCACAATGGTAAATGCTCAAATACTTAATATTTAGTTTTGGCTTTCCGATTGTTGACAACTGTACGTACTATAACGATAACTAATAAATGTTTCTGTAGTCATTAATTAATTTTTTATTTATCGTATTGAAGATCATAATTGACGGATAGGCTCAAATTTTGCATCTCGTCTGCCTAATTTACTGTTTATGTATAATGGTAAGTAACATTACAGCAAACAATTGAACGATTTTGCACGTAACGGCAAATCAATAATTTAGATCCAGGAATGACGTCACCTCGGGCTCAAGGGAATGAGATAAAGGTTCAAATGTGTCTGGAAATCAACAGCGTAATTAGTTTTTCGTGGAATCAATACAGCTAATTAATTTGCGCCACTCGATCTGTGCCGGAAAGTAGAACCTCTCGCTTTTGCTGATCTAGTTCTATGAAATCTTTAGGGTGAGTACGAGTATGTATACTTAAGGTAATTTTTTCTTCACGTATTTTTATTTAGACCAGCCGTTTGAGTAAACTTAAAAGTTGGTTTGTGCTAATTAATTTGACCGCCATATACTCAAACACTTCACACAAAACATGATTCCTTTAGTCTAAAAGCAGTGTTCTGCGGTATTTCAAGGTGTGAATCCTTTGGGGCTGTCTCGAAATGGGTTCGCACTGAACATGAGAGAAGGTGGAGGTTGCAGCTGGGTATAAGAACGAGCAGAAAGGTTCTATAGTCGCCTTCCTCCAGTGTGGCGTCTGACCTCTCATTAAATAGATCCATGACTCCTCGGGTATGATGATTACGGGACATGGTCACCTGATGAAGCATCTTTACAGAGTCAGCATCCTTCGGGAGGATCCGCTCTGTAGAATTTGTAACTAGCAGGAGAAAACTGCTGAACACCTGCTCTTTGATTGTGCGGTAGGCCATCTTTGGTAGTTTGGACAAGGGTTGTGAATTTCCCCAGGAGGACATGATAGATTGTTTTCGGCGGTTTGTGGAAATCTTCTTCTGAAATCATAGACTAGTAAGCCTCATGGTGTGCTTCCGGAGTGCGCAATAAGTCCTTGAGGCTTAAGTGCATGGCTGTAGGCCTCGCCTTAAGAGAAGAAGAAGTAACACCCGCAATGTTTGAGCAGTTTTGAATGAGTGCATTTGGAAGGAATAGAATTATAAAGTTTATGTGTTTATATGCCCGGATTAAAATGTAAAGATTAGCTAAATAATTGTGCTTAATTTGATGTTACCATTTAAGAATATGTAGAGTCAGTATGACAAGTAATTGTATGACCGGTTCTTCACGCCGTCATAGATTCTTGAACCCCGTTGGTAGCATGCGTACTGTACCGTCCAGAGTCGCCCAGACCTTCAACAGAGGCCCTTGCCTATAACTCATAATGGGAATAACACAATTGAAATTTACACACATCCATTCTTTATTTTTAAAACATCATAAGTTGTAAGATAACCCCGTTATCACAGATAACTAAATCTGTTTGGTTTCCAAAAAAAAACTCATAGCAATTCTAAATTATAAAAAAAAAAACAAAACAAAACATAGCTATTTTAAATTTAAGGTATTAAGATGAACACATTTTTCTTCCTGAAACTGTAATATCAGAAAAATTGTTCTTATTGCTGGTTTTTTAGTCCCTCTCCCGATTATGATCTCTCTCCCTTAATACCTTCTTGGAGTTTTAGAAAAGTAAGATTACAAAAAGACTTGTTTGGTTTTATTTCCAATTTGAGTGCACTCAGCCCTGACACTCGGTAGCGTATGTATCAGAAGTCCATTTTATACATCAAGAAATGTTATTATACATGACCTCTAACAATACAGAGTCCTGCAATGTTACATTCAGACAGAAATACGGTGATCCTGGTCTTCTTTGTTCCTAAGTTCCTAATAAAATTCAGGTGACAAGATGACAACCCACCGGTTACAATACAGTCTGTTCTCCATCCATAACCACATCTTAACCTATGTGTTAGCTGTGTAATAATGCTACGCCGTCATACCATTTTTCTTCATTCTATTCAGTACTTATCTTTATAAATACTGTATTTTATCATTATCTATATTTTCAAGAGAAACATTTTCAGAACCTGTTTTAAAGAGCAATGATTTTTGGCAGAGTAGAGAAGAAATCAATATACGGGCAGACCTGTCCCATACAGCTCGTTCCCGTCAACCCATTTGTACAGGCGAGTAGTATTATTGGCAATTTTGATTTAACATCTGTTGACTGAAGATGGCTAACTATTTCACGAATTTAATTGTACGCGCAAATAATTCGGTGTGAAAATCTACACGTTTATAAGAGTGCGCAAGTCTCTAAGAAAGAATTTTTTTGACATACTTAGTGTCAAGTAGTAATCATATTATTTGTTAACTTTATTACCTTTATTTTTTTTGATTAAAATAGTAGTAAAAGATTTTGGGAGCCATCGTAATTTTTTAAACTTTTTGGTTTCACTGCTAACATATAGTTTAGAGTGGACTTAAGACATATATATTCTCGGTCAATTGTTTTGTTAATCAAATTCTTTGAAACTTACTGTAATAAATTTTAAATTTCACTAATTCATGTTTTTGATGTAATGTATACTAAAAAAAACTAGTAAATATTTCTAGAATTTTATAATTTTTATACCACGCCTATACTAAATACATTGATAATACTTAATTTTACAACAATAAAAGTCCTTGAATGTGCAAATAATTTGTTTCTTATAATGTACCGTACTAAGTCGTTATTTACTTACTTGTCTTCAAAATTAAAAAAAAACACGTTTTTAATAAAAACGTGAATTTAGTATGATTTATGTTCATCGTAAACATAATAATAAATACAAGAATATGTCTTTTACTCTGGAGTGTAATGAAATAATCTAAATCCCTCAATTTTAAGATTGGCAGTGAAAGTTTCTAGAGTCAATTACCAAAACTGTTTTCTATCTTGAGTCATAAATTAAAAGTTTGTACCTCGGGTTTATTAGTCCAGTTACACTCTTTGGTTTGTTTTCCGCCTTGACTTTCTTTCTCAATCATCTATTTATTTAACAAACATGTGGCAAAACATAAATTTTACTTCAAGTGTTTATTAATATTGTATATATATATATATGTATTATTTTAAAATTAGCACGTTCACGAATAAGGTAGCTAAGGATTATTTATGTGTGATAGAAGAGATCTTGTTTCTTGGTCTTTATTTTTCCCATTTTGATTATTTCAACACCAGTGCCATTTTATTTATCATAGTACTTATTTACTACAAGGATTTATATGACTGAACTTATGATCTCTCGGTTTAGAGATTGAACACATTTACTTCAGCATACAAAGAAGGCCTTTGTACTGTGTCATAAAGTAACCATAATAATAGAATATGAAACTTAGGCTGAACTGGTACTATAACAACCACGCGGAGGTAAACGTAAAACTTGGAGAATACTGGTTTGACTCATAAGAGTAAGTAAACAACTTAACTGCGGGAGTTAATGAGATTTATATATAAATATATAATAATATTTATATATTATTTATAATGGAGACGAACATAAATTTTACCTCAGCGTCTTGTGTGGTCTTCTGTTTTCTGCATCATAGGGGGGAATTAACTTTACCCTTTGCAGAATAATATGCACTGTATAATTTTTTACAAACCGGTTTCCTTCTTAGCTGGTAATACAATTTCTCATTATAAGAGAATTGTCATTAAATGAAGAAAATATTAAAGATATTAAGCATAAGTATTATTTATCAAATAATACTTCTTCAAGGTAGTATATACCATTCACTTATATTTACAAGACGCCGAGATAATTATTATAAGCACAGTTTACTTTGATCTATTTATTAATCTAGAGTTCAGTGATCTATGTTCTCACTACTCCACTCCAAAATCCGGACGTATTTTGTATTTTAAACCGACAAACAATTATTGGAAAATACTAGGATTGAGTAGTCAGATTTAGTTATTAATAAGGCATTCATTTGAAGAATTTTTGTGATCTCATTTAGAAATTTATATACGTACTAGTTGTTTCTCGCAGCTTCGCAAGCTTTTCGTTAGCTTTGCCCGTTTGTGCGCAGTTCTGGTTCAAGTGAATTATATTTCCAACGCCGTTGTAGAGTTTACGTTGTTGGCACTATCAAGACAATAGCACTGTCAAAAGTGTATAGTTTATAACTATTGTACAAGTACATGTACTTTATAATAAAGTGGTCTAACACTCAAGCTTTATCTTCAATCATAAATTTATTTTAAAGACAAACATACATCATAACTCAGCGCCTTCAAATAGTGTTTGAGTATTTATTATACGTAACTGTCTCGTAAGTGCAGTTTATAATGTGCAGGCGCTTTCAAAACTTTTATCTTTCGCAGCGCCGCTTGGTGGCGAGTTACATCAATCGGCATAACACATAAACCTTCTACCTGGAAAAATACATATACATACAAATTTCCATAGTGATTGGTCAAATAATTTCTTAGTATCAAGGCCATATATGCAAACATCCTCTTATATACATTTTTTTATACAAATTTTGATTTTGCAAAAAGTTGTTTTGCGTTATAAACATCATAACATCATTGCACCATTGTAAATACTCAAAATAATAAAGTTTTTACTATTACAAAGTACAGAGGTTGCGCGCATAATTCCATATCTTGGGGTTTATTATTTAAATATTAAGAATAAATAATCCTACTATATATAAAATAAAACAGTGTTAGGTATAAAAAATACAATTATTATGTAAACACCCAAACTTTATTAAAAGGCAATTAAACGAAATGCAGGCTCTGTGTCGTCAGTGAATGCTACCTGGAAATTAAAATGTGCTTTAGTTATGGTGAACACGCAAACACAATGTGCAAATAGAAAGTTTATCTTTACTGTGGTATAATATCTTCTACATTTAATTAATAACGAGTCAAATAAAGTGAGGTCAAATGTTAATTTTGTGCAAACCCTTGCAATCGAAGTGAATTTTTACGTTATCTTCCCAAAAACCCTTTTAACTTTTAAACTTTTTAAATCATTATCTTGTATTTTAACGAATTGGTAGTACATATTGTAACATTGTTCCTCATTTTTTATAAACATGCGGCGACGCACGCAATTCCGTCGGGTTTCCATTAGTATGAGCACTTCTGGCTCGAGTAAATTAAATTTCCGACGACAATGTTGAGTTTGCCTTGTTGACACCACTGGTCAAAAAGTTTATATTTATGACCATTTTAATGTATTGGTCTTTAAGTTAAAGACGTATTTATTGTACCATAATTGATTTTTCCTTATTTTTCGATAAAAAAAATATATACACTCACAGATCTGAGAAGCCTACTTCTATAAATAGACAACTACTGGGTTTTTTAATGTATAGTAAAAGTTCGATGGTAACTGTCTTATATCTGGATGATTACAGTACTGACCAAGCACTGTACTATTCGCTAAAATGTAAATTTGAAAGTATATTTTACTAAAACTTTTAATTTTATTATCTGGATATTTCCTTAATCTGTGTTCAACATCGTTTGCAGAGAAGAATACAGCTAAGAAGTGTTTTTACTATAAAGTTTACCTTATACTTTTAAGCTATAAATGTAAACAAATTGAAAATTGTTGTTAAGTTAACTAAACATATGCTGGTACTGTAATGTTTACACAGAACAATTTATTATATTTAACAGGCTCTTTCAACTAATAATATTTGTTTGCCGTAACGCAACTGAGACTAAGGTGGTATTTTTCGCCACTTTAGACACCATTGGAACCTACCCCAGAGGGATTTCCCAAATAAGAATAGATATGTGAACCAGGGACCTTAAGAATGTCCATTTAAAATTTCAGTACAGTCGGTTGAATAACTTACAACACTTTCGCATTTATAAAATAAGGTTATTGTAAAGCACTTCAGATACTTTGAAATGGGAAAAAACATAAATTATGAAATGAATACTTACATAATATTAAAAACTAAAGCTAGTCCAGTTGTCCTTAGCTTTCATCATATAATCTGCGATACAACCCGCTACTTCATATCCCTTGAAACTTTTCCGCTTTTCTGAAATAATAAAATACAATTCAAATAATTAAAGTGTACAATTTCAAATAAAGACATAATGTCATGAATAAGATGTCATTTCAGAGTCAGTTCCCTTTCTTACTCTCACAACGTAAAACTATTCATCCTCAATGGAATCCAAGACATATGCCGAGTCGGTGATTATCGAATTATTTTCATATTTTATTATCACATTCTCTCAGGGGTTAATTTATTGAGATCGACCATCTAGTAATAACAAATTGTAAGGAAATAAGATGTCGACCCTAATATTTCAAACAGGTCAGAGCGTTTCAAAAGAATGCACAAATATAGTCATACTGTAGGACTAGCTTAGTCTTTCTTCAAATTGAGAAACACCTTTTTATCCTAATTTACTTTGATAATCGATACTTGAATTGCTTAGTTTGCAACCGCTTCTGAACAATGAATGTGCAGTGGTAATCAACGACCGGCGCTCTAATATCAGATCAGTACATTATATAGTTACATAATATTACTAATGACTAATTTTAGGTTATTTTTATATATCTTACGTTTTTCTGCACACTCCATTAACACTGTTTTCGCTTGAAGGGCCTCTTCAGGAGCGCGACCCTTCATCATGCTGTCGACCACTTCTGAGGACCTCTTCGTGTCCATCTCGCCGGACTCGTCCATCTGTCACATGTGTTCAAGGGTTAACAGTTAACAGGACTAGATTAATGTTCACATGATGCTAGCTTTAACATCTAGTGATGGATACATACTTACTTGGAACTATAAACAAGGTTTTTTGTATGATTTGGAATCATTTCAATGCTTGTAAAAGTATATTATCACTTTGTCTCCGTAAATTTTCTTAAAATTAAAACAGTTTTTTGCCATTTTAGAAAGGTTGCAACAATTTATTTTGTTGTTTCTGAAAATTTCTTGGTAGCAAGTATAAAAGAGTCACGCGGACAAAACGATCTGCTATGTGGTTTACTACTGTATCTCCTATTTATTACATTAATTAAACCATGAGTAATTTATATTATTTATAGGAGGACTATATGGTATGGTATATGCTAAAGTCAAGTCTGTTAAGTCTGGGGGTTTTAATTTTAAATATAAATAGTTTCTTAAATATGCCACTCTCAGAGTTTCAAGAGAAGAAATATAGAGCTCTTATTTCCCTTAACCAAACCATCTGTACTTCTAAAAATGGCTTGTTTTTCCTGGAGGATATCTAGCCCATACACAAAAACCGTCTTTTTGCGTGGTTTATTTCTCATCGTAATCTTGATTAGACCTATATTCTAATTTGGGTAGTTAAGGAAAGCAATGCAGGAATTGGTTGAGAGAATATCAACATTTCAATATAAAATGCGAGTGTATATTGTTTGCAATAAATATTGATACACAAAGTTACTTTCTTCTACTAGAATAGAACCCGGATATTTATTTAAAATTATATTGATACATTCTTTACCCGACAGAGTGGAACATGATTGAAAGGTTGGACACTACCTATTTGATGACAAGAAAAAATTCATCTATCTTCTTTGTAGTTTGGTGTACAATATAACTGTTTCGCAGTTATCGATTTTTATATTTCTAAAAAATGGGAAAATAATATTTAATTGTTGCATATTGGGGAAGAAAATACAGAAAATACTATTTGTAAATTAAAAGTTTCTTTTCTTAATAAGTACATTGGACAGACTATATTACACAAATTATGAATAAATTCAATAATTGGACAAAATTGTATGTTTATAGAAAAAATCTAAAAACTATACATTTTTTAGTCTAGCTCCAATTTGATACTTTAAATTTTCATGCATAAACTGTAACTAGTGAATTATTTTACTTACAAGTTTTAGAGCCTTCATGGCGCAAGAAACCATGCGCTGAAAAATAAAATAAACCATCTATGAATTTTTGAATCCATAACATGTACAATCAGTTGTCCAATTAGTGGGAACAAATTTAACAACTGAAATAGTATTAGTTTAAATGAAACATTTACCTTGCTTTGTACCATACTACTCGGTTTAAAAAAAAATTATAAATTCACAAGGGTTTTAAACTAATGCTTTAAATTTGGTTGTTAGTTATATCAATTAAAGTATATATATATTAATATCTATTAAATATTAATTCCGTGATATAAGAATCATACTTATAACTAATATAAAAATGAAACTAAACCCTTTATAGAATAACATATAGGCTATTATTTTTTAGACGTTTCAGCATAAAATCATCGCTAGTTTACAACATAATAATTGTTATATAATAAGAATTTTTGTTTCCTTTTTATATTAATTAAAAAGATTTGTAATTTAATGTGAACAATTTGTCTCGTTAAAGCCTAAATTAAATAAATATAGGGAAATATTACTAATTATTGTACCACTATGGTTGATTTTCATCTGCAGGCGTTTATTGTTTATTTAATTGAATTTCGTATAAAAATACCATTATAATTTTTCTTATACAAATAAATACAAATTCAAATGATATAAAGTATAAAATTCTAAAAAAGTAAAATATCAAATTCGAAAACACATAATTCTTAACGATTAATTGACTACAAATGATGAATAATAAAAGTTTCCAGGGTTGAGGTAAGTGTTATTGGTTAAAATTACTTTCTCTAAAGGAATTTAGTATAAATAATGCTCGTATTTGTATTACTTTTAAAATTTGCTAATT
The DNA here is from genome assembly GCF_021130785.1 of Homalodisca vitripennis. Classification (NCBI taxonomy): domain Eukaryota; kingdom Metazoa; phylum Arthropoda; class Insecta; order Hemiptera; family Cicadellidae; genus Homalodisca; species Homalodisca vitripennis. The sequence goes on from NC_060208.1 coordinate 9,774,412, forward strand.
ATCAAGGTTAACACTTAAAGACATTTCCTTAAAACGTAGAAAAATCGTTAACAAACTTCATAAATACGGTTTTGAAAAAATAATGCTGGAACAAAATTGTTTCTACCTTTAGGGACGCATTAATGGGCTGTAATTATTAAATGAAAAATTAACCTTGCCAAAAAAGTATCGCATCACCTTAGTATGAAGCAACTGTATTGTAGTAAGTGCACATGAAGGCCTACGGTTTTGCCAATCTCGATAGGCAATAAAAAAGTAATTTTTATACGAGCTTAAGCAAAATATTAAAACTAAAAGTATTATATCCTCATTACACTAAATTCAAACAGATATTACAAAATATTGTAGTCTTAAAATTTATTCTTAGTCCTTGCCTTGTATTGGTCCCGTGGATCAAATCTTTCCATACCCACTTTGTCCATTTCGGTCATTTCAAGATCCTCTGTAACAGAATAATGTAAAATTACAGCTATTTTACACTTTATATTTCTATAGCAAAAGAAATATTTAGCTTCAGTGAAAGTACTTGAAACTTTAACTGTTTAATTTTTATTTTGAAGAATAAAACCTTTTCAGAGTGCTTGGTTTAATTCATTAGTTTTTAATGAACTTTGGTTCCGTACTTGTACTGTGGACTCTGCATTACTGATCAAGAAAGTAGCCAGGAAAACATAGTGGGGGGGGGGGTCCCGACAATTGATATTTTCCCATTATGGACAGAGAGTAAGGGACCATTTTGTTCCTTAAAAAGTTCTTGACCCTTTTCTTGTTGGGAACGACATTTCAGCAGTGATACTGAAGTATTTAAATAATATTATCGTTTACTAAAACAGTAATTTGAAAAAAATAAACTTGGGGAGGGGTTTGAACCCCTTGGAATCTCTGGCTACGTTCTTGTTACTGGTGGTTATAGGCTACTGTCCCAGCAACAAATTGGATAATACGATCTACACATTTATTACAGATGAAATAGAGATCTTAAAGCCGAAAGTTCACATTTACATAAACACCTGAAATTTATAACACAAACACGACAAAGAAGAGAATTATTTTGAGTTTTTCCTAAATTATAATGATCTAGCAAATAAACCAATATGAGTATCAGATTTTGTATATGTCAAAATATTCAAATTTACTATGATTGTTAAACCTACAGGATTTACAGTTAGTTTTTGCTTTTGACTATGGTTTGACAGAAAGTAAAATTAGTTTAATTGTGTATGACTAAAAACCTACACTGTATAAGACATTGTACTTAACCCTAAAATCCTGTTTTAGCACTGTAACAATACTAGAATTGAATCAATCATGCTTTAAAAATGTCCTTATTAAAATTTGGCTTCATGTTTAAGCTGATGGTGATGAAATTAGCAAGTGTGTAGTTAATTATGGAAGGTTTAGGAAATTTAAAGAACTAAACTAATTATAACAGACTTACTCTCACTGAATCCCACTTCTTTCTTGCATTCCACGATTACCCTTTTGTATTCTTCTTGTGAAAACTCTGACTGAAATAATAAAAGTTGACATATTAAAGTCAATTAACAATTATGAAAGATTTAAAAATGTGGACTAAGTAAGAACGATTACATTATAAAGATGTTTTTGGTAATTGTGGTAATCTATAGACTTTAAAGCTACAACTACTAATTTTATTTACTATCTTACTGACACGTTGCAAACTTCGTAAGGAATATATATTTTAAACTTCGCATACATACATTTACGTTGTGTCAGAAGTTAGAAACTTTATTCACAAACGCGAGTGCCAGGATCAGAAGTGTACTAATATTCATGGTTAGCAACAGTAGACTACACTGCACGGTGTACAGGGGGTTTGGTATTTATACCACTGATGTTACTCCACAATACGTGTGTGTGTGTGTGTGTGTGTGTGTGTGTGTGTGTGTGTGTGTGTGTGTGTGTGTGTGTGTGTGTGTGTGTCACTCACCTGTTCCGCTGCCACTACACAGCCGAGTGCCAGGATCAGCAGTGTACTGGTATTCATGGTTATCAGCAGTAGACTACACTGCACGGTGTACACAGGGTTTCGTATTTATACCACTGATGTTACTCCACAATAAACTTGTGGAGTTTATTATTGGTTTTTTTATTGTTAATGATGTTTTGATATCTGCCGCGCTGTTTTGTGTATTAAATTGGGCAGTTTTTATTTGACCACTTTATAAAAACTTCTGACACCATTTCCTGGGACACGATGATTTCCATATTACTTTGCAATCATGGAGAAGCTATTTCCGCCATAATGTAGGTTTGAGGCATACAACAGTTACAGTTTTATACTGATTTGTAAATATGTAGTGCAAGGTTTCATGGATTCATTATGGTGTTTGGTTACTTTACTAAAATACACTAGATTATAGAAATGGCATACAAAAGGTCCAATGTCCAAGTCCGATTAACCATAATTTAATACTTAGTGAACTTAGAAATCAGTTAACGGAGGGAAATAATTCTTCACAATTTGATTAGGAATTCAATATTAGGCAATATTTTTTTTAACTCTTTGTACACTAATTTTGTGATACGAATGTCTTAATGTACTGCCAAGTCACTCGATGATCTTGAGATCTACTTTTGGATTACGTTGTCAACATTTCAAATATGCTTAGAATTTGTTTAATTGATATTTTAATTATATATTCTGTTTTCAAATAAGGAGTAATAGCATAACGTCAATAGATTAGTGGCAATAAAACCTTTTTACTTATGAAAAAATTACATTTCAGTACATTTCTTGCGCAAAACCTGCAAACTTTTCCGTTGTAACTATTCTATAGACAGGCAAAAATTATGTTTTTCCGGTTATACACTTGAAATAAAATTAACGTATTATCCTGTCGTACATTTTTGTGAGTACAGTCATTTTTTATCGCTATACCTTTAAATGTATCTCCCAAGGATTAACTGTGACAGATGTGTTGTGTAGAGACTTTATTCGTCTCACGCAATACAATCCTCTAACAATAAAGTTACAAGTTGTAATGAATGTTCAGTAAATCTTTACATAGAGAAAGGCCTTACCCTTACACTTGGCCTGGCTTGTCGCCATGGGCTTGGACTCGGACCAGATCTGAAATATTTTGGCACCTAAAACACTCTTTCATCTTCTCGAAATTGGCACCATCAGTTATCCACTTAATGGGAAAGTCTCAAACAGTTCTACATCTCTTCTGTCTGAAGCAATAGTTCGGAGTGCTCTTCTCCTACATATGTGTCATGGATATACATGTGATGGCGAAATTCTAGACAGCAACGTTTGCGTCTAGAACCAACTTAACATCTTTTTTGTTCCCTTGGTTTTCGTGAAAACGATTTTGGAACATTTCAAAAATATGATATGTTAATTTTAATTTTATTGAACCGCTATAGAATTTATTTGAGGATTAAAACTTGAATGTATAAACGGCCTTAATAATTGTATCTGTCTTTGAGGAAATAAGTAAATTATGACAAATTCGTTATACTTATTAGATACAGAATCCTATTTTAACATTTTAAATTAAATTTCATTATAAAAATTATAATCTTCTTAGCAAATACCCTTAGTTAATATACGAGTTGTTTTTAGAGATTTAAGACTCACGTCTGAAATTAATTTAAAAAACACTGTATATTAATGTATCCCTACATATTTTTTCAAGCAAATTTAGTTTGTTAATAATAATATGTAATAATACATTAATAATATTATGTATTAATATATGTACATTAGTAAACTTTTAAAATAATAAATAGTTAAAAATGATATTTTTCAAATTTTACTGATTACACTACTAGGTGTAAACATATCACGGAACTTTCATACGCATAACAAAACACATCTTTAAAAAAGTTCATTGCTTGTTTTCAGTCCTTTTTTAGAAACTAAATTTAATGCACTCCCACCAACTGTTTACGTGTATACTGAAATAAAATATATTTATATTTATTTAGTTATTTAAAATAATACATTGAAATATTTCTCAATTTGTATTGATTGCATCACTAGAAAATGATAATAAGCACATTTGGAAAAATAAAAAGGAATATCTTTTATGGAACTCGATTATCCGGAATACGATTATCCGAAGTTCTGGGTTATCCGAAGAACATTATAAGAACTACATTAGAATGTTGTTTATGCTATTAGCTTGGCTTCCGTTAGCAATTGATTACATTCTAAGGTTTTAAGTAATGAACGTGGACCACGCAGTGTCGGGTGCGTGACGTCATTGCTTCTACATGTCACTACCAAACGGAAGGAAATTTTCAATGGCGATCCCTCTTATCCGAGATTTCGATTATCCGAAATAGCCCTCGTCACATAAACTTCGGATAATTCTGTACTAATGTACTTCGTTACGGAGGCTAACTAGTTGGTATTTTGAAAAATTACCTTATTCTGCCATTAACTTCTTTTCTGCTTTAAGAAATAATCCAGTAAATATGTCCTGTTAGTGGTAATACTAGGTCTAACTGGAACACACGTTGTGAACTTTGCTTGTTACTCCAGTGAAGTGCTGAATTTCGTCTTTTCTGCTATATGAATGAAGGTTTATGATAGTTTCTTGCTAGCTCTAGTTATGTCTGATTGTTAGCAAGTATGATAAATTAACAGTCCAATGACTAATGATAACCAAGGCAGTCGATTCTTAATTTTTATGTGGATTCCGAATAAAGGAAAGCCCTGCTATGACTGCATTTATAGGATCTTGAAGTCAGTTTCCAAGCATGAATTATGTTCTATCATCGCTTAATTTACAAGGATCCTCGCCAACTGAAGGTTGATACGGAATCCACGTGACACAGGAAGATTAATTCTAAAACTTTCTTGCCTCGAACATCCTAATCTCTAGTAACCGGATTATAGAAGTACTTCAGTAATTATCTGTAATGCCATACAAAGCCACATTCAATATTTATGACGATCCCCCACTTGAGAATCCTCGGATACAATAAACTAGGCAAACTCCGTAATCCTAAACTCGGGCTAAACTTGTGCTCATCTGAACCACGCCAAGTTTGCCCACTAATAAGGACAATTTCACTCAAAACCGCTTACCATTAACTTATTCCATCCAACTGATTAAAGTTATCAGAGTTAATATTCGCTTATAGTCTGGCTTTAATCGTGGAATGTAAATCTCTTCGAGTTGGTTGTTTAACTTTGCGAAGTAATTAAACCTCAAAGTTAATTCAATTAAGTAAGTGTCGACTATTATTTGGACATTTTTCAAGTTTCGTAAATGACATTTTGTGTAGGTCTTGGTTCAAAGAAGGTGTAATATTTGCACATGTATACATGTACAATCAAAACTGCCTTAATTCATCAGCGAATCGTCACATTCTTAAACTACTCGATGAAAACCCTTATGTAAAGTTGTGTAACATTTTATTATTTAATTACCATCCATTGAGGAGACGTACGGAATCATATTTTTGTAAAATGGATGTGGTTTACTCTAAAATCATACAGCTACTTAATTTCTTTTCAATATTGAAAACAAATACTCAGTTAAACTTTGTACACCAATAAATATGATTTGGTACAAAAAGCCTCTCGGGTCCTTTAAATGCTTTAAACACAGGATAGGTTTGTACAACCTGAAGCGCAAGTTGTCCTGAAGGATAGATGTCGTACGCTAGTTTAAAAGTTTTTGGAGAATAATCAACTACATAATAAACACTTGGCAGTTCTGAAACAAAGACAGACATATGAAATAATTTTTATATAGTTATGCAATCTAAATAAATTTTAAACGAAGATATAATAAACATTATCTAATAGGACTCGATCCGCTAGACATTGAAACTTTGTAAATCTATAGGTTGTAATCCATAAAAAATATCTATTAAAAAGTTAAATTTTTTAAAGTATAAATTTAAAATACATATATTTAACATTTATGCTTTTACATTAAAACAAGAAATATCAATAGAGAAATGAATTAAGAAACTTCGAGGAAACTCGACACTTAAGGTAAGAATACGGCAAACTGTGAAAGTAGCTGCGAACTTCCTCTACACAGTGAAAAGTGAAATAACTCAAGTGTAAAATTGCCTCACTTAGATAGAGGTAATTTATGACATTAACTTAAGAACAATAAACTTTCAACAGTTTATACCAAGCTTTATACTTCAATTGTTTCCTGTCGCATGAGAAATGTCTCACTCTTTCTTCCTTGCCTGTGGTTATATCATTTAGAAAAGTGTGCTTCTATATGAATAATTATAACTTAAATGTAATAAATTATTAACTCTCTCTCTCTCTAATTGGTTGTAATTATTGCCTGATAGAAGCAGTACGTGTTTAGTATAATCTTACTGTTATTTTCAGGTTAGTTATGCGTTTGTAAATATATAAATTAAGGAATGTTTATGGTGATGACTTAGATACATCACAAAAACTCAAAAGAGAGCAATTGTTTGAGTTTATGATAAAATACGATTAAAAAACATTTCAGGGTTTGGACGTCTAAAGATTTGTACAGACAAATTAAATTTTAATTGTCACCATTATTGCGTAAGCGTGAGAGGAAGAAGTTATTATAAATGTAGAAATATATTTACTGCTCATAAACAGTATCTCTTATTCCTAACTCTATCATCTATAGTGACAAAGTGTAAGAGGAGATAAACCGGATTAATTGGAACGTTAAGTAACCAGAAATACTGTAATCATTATACTACTAGCACGGTTCCACTGAGCATCAACTATATTTTGTACGATACCACTGAATATGGCATTCAACTGGTACGTTGCCATTTGAGTATATGCTATACTTACACATTTATTAATTGATGATTAATATTAGCCAGCTTGGCTATATTGATATTTTTGGGACCTAAAATGTTTAGTATAATTTCTTCAATTATTAGTTGTGAGAATATAAAGTTATTTTCAAAAACATTAAAGAAGTGGTTATTGGGTTTTGATAAATTAGATTTTCTTCTCTGCATAGATTCCTAGTTAATTAAAGAAAGTAACAGTATATTTTAGTTTGAATTTATTTAAGTGGATTTTCATTTGCTTTGTAACTGCAGCAGCACACTTTTAATAAATTTTTTTAGGAGCTTATAAAAAAATCAAAGTTTTATTGAAATTTTCTTTGAGCTAAAAAATATTTTTGTAATAAAAGGAACCTCTCCACAGGCACTTGCCTCTAGAGGCCCTAGTTATTTTTGAAAATATTTCTTTTAATTTACGAGTGTTTTTGTTTTAATTTTATTTACAAGAATGTTACATTTTTATTTAAGTTTGCTCATTAGGTTTGTACATTGTGTATGCATTTGGTTGTTTACTTACTTTATTGATGTATTACATTGTGTATACCAATGTATATAATGTGTTATTGTAATATTTTCAAAAATAAATTCTATTCTATTCTATTCTATTCTATTCTATTCTATTTTATTTATTTTTAGTATCCGGCATGTATATTCTGGTTTGTCAACTCATTAGTTTGACTCGTATTAAAGATTTTCTTCCTAAACCCTTATTACATTAAATCAATTACAAGGCAGATACAACTAGTGCCAGTGAAGTGATTATGGATTTCTCTTTCAGATACAATTGAATAATAGCTTTTCTCAAATTTGAGAGGTTTCCGGTTATAGTGTAGATATATGTTTATTTTATACAAAATATTTATTTGTACATGCACTGTCCTAATCAATTCATTTTCAGACCTCAAAAATGTACTTAGGTAGCTGAAACAATTATTGTTTTAACGAAAATAGCGTAATGGCTTGAATATCCGATCGGATAATTAAATCCCTACAGTTTGGCCAGGTTGTGGAGAAAGTTGAGGACATTAAAGGTAAATAAATTGCCTCCTGATAAGAGTTCATGCAGGATATGTGCTTGGAAGTTTCAAAATTATTAGTAATAACTGTTATCAGGATAGTTTATTGTTATAAGTTTGTCGGAACCTACAGTTACGGCCAATACAAACACTTAGTCATGTAGTGCTGCTTGTTATAGACCAGCTACAAAATAGTATCTTGTATAAATACCTTAATTTACATAATATTGTAGAGTATAAAACACAAGGCGTGTTTCTCACTTTTTGTTTTATTTACAGTTATTAACAGTACAGTTTCATTTTTATATGAAAGTTTGCCTTTTTTACATTTCTACATAACCGCCATCAATATTAAGGCACTTACTATTTCTAAAAGTAATCTTGTGTGTACTGTCATCATAGAAGATTTGCAGCGTCTGAAGTGCAATAATTGTGACGCTACTGTTGTAGTTTGAGCGCTGACCTTCAAGATGTTTCTTCTGATTAAGAAACAAACCAATACAGTAGTCAATGGGCACTAAGTTGGGGCTATTTAGGAATTATTAACTTGTTCCTAGCAAAATTCTGTGATTAGATCTTGAGTTCGTTTTGCCGCATGTTGACGGATATGGCCATACAGTAAAACATCATGTTGTCGATAGTTTAAACATTCAATTCAAATGTCAACTCTTAAAAACAAACTTGATAAAACTTTTTAATAACAAATAAATTGTGAAAATCTCTATTCATTTTCACGTAAATTCATGTAACTGTCAGTGTATAGAAAGAGTAAATAGTTACAAATACCTTGGAGTAGTAATAGATAGTAAATTAACATGGGGGGATCATATTACCGCGTTACATAATAAGTTAAGATCATCAATTAGAACTTTTTATTTTCTAAAAAATTATTGCGATACAGATCTTATGCGTACTTTATATTTTGCCCTAATCCAATCTAGATTACAGTACTCAATTAGTTTCTGGGGAAGTACGTATAAATTTTTGATAAATAAGATAAAAGTAACACAAAATTATTTCATCCGTATTATATTAAGTAGAAGCAAAAGAGATAGCGTATTTCCACTATATGTGCAGTTGAAAATCTTGCCTATAGAACATCTATACGTATACAAAGTTTTGAGAATATTTTATACTAGAAGCGGAAATTTAGGTACAAGTGGTTTGACGTATAAAACTAGAATTAGTGAAAGTAGAATCTTCAGGTTACCTAAAGTTAACAAAGAACTCTATAGACAGTCCATTCAATACGTAGGCCCAAAATTATTTAATCAAATGACTGATGAAAACAAATCGAGTAATAACTTAAAACAATTCTGCTCCTTACTAAAATCCTGGCTATTTACAAAACCTGATATTGCTTTTTTTAACTAGTGTATTAATTTAAGTTTTATGCAACCACATATTAAATTGTTTACATCATTATTAAATAATTTTTAACCTGATTGTGTAAAACTATCGTAATAATAGTAGTGTGTACGTGTGAATGTATGTTTTGGAGTGTGGATGTTCTATCGTGTGCATGTAAGTGTACGTATGTGATTTTCCTGATATTTTTATGTAATTTTATGTAATAAATTAATTTAATTTTCCATTGTTTCAATATATTTATTTATACATTTTTTGTAAATTTTTTTATGATTTTAGTACATAAGATTGTATATTTTTATTTTTTTCAAAACATTTTTTGTTACTCTTTGCATTGTCTATTTGGTGTCTAATTAGTTATTAGTCACTCTGTATTATATAAAAGTCGGCTATATGTATTTATTTTGGTTGTGGTGTTTTTTTTAGTCTTGTGTAGACGTCGCGGAAAGCAGTCTGTTGACCTTTTAGTTTTTTATGTGAGAGCAAGCTACAAACTGCTTATTTGTGTATTGTATGTGTGTTACACTGACCAGCTACTTGATTTTGGTCAGTGACTTCATAAGTTTTTCATTTATTTGTAAATATGAATGTAAATGTTGGAAAATAAATATTTATTTATTTATTTATTTACTTTATCAATCAATTTCTGCACCAAATCACCAGATGATTGAGGATCGTTTATTCCGTTTCAGATCATGAACACTCTGTTAACTGTCCTGTAAGCTATTACTCTAGTATTATATGTTTACTACACTTTAAATTGGGATTACATGATCTGTGTGATACAAGTGCTTATCGGACTAGGATATTTTGTTAGCGGTATCATACAAATTAATTTATTTTTACAAATTACGTTAATTGAATTCCTTCTCATTCTATCATCTATCATTCTATCTTTAGTTCATCGTAATGATTTGTGCCAAACAGGATAATAAAATATGTTCCAGAGGCTCTCAGCCATGCACCTCTACCTGCTATTAACGATTGCACATCAGATCAGACTATAAATGCAGTTCACAGTTGTACATCAGAACAGACTATCTGCTATTCACATTTGTACATCAGAGCAGACTGATAAATTGTACTCGTATTCACAGTTATACACCAAAGCAGACTATCTGATATTCGCAGTTGTGCATCAGAACAGATTATCTGATATTCACAGTTGTACATCAGAGCAGACTGATAAATTGTACTCGTATTCACAGTTATACACCAAAGCAGACTATCTGATATTCGCATTTGTGCATCAGAACAGATTATCTGATATTCACAGTTGTACATCAGAGCAGACTGATAAATTGTACTCGTATTCACAGTTATACACCAAAGCAGACTATCTGATATTCGCAGTTGTGCATCAGAACAGATTATCTGATATTCACAGTTGTACATCAGAGCAGACTGATAAATTGTACTCGTATTCACAGTTATACACCAAAGCAGACTATCTGATATTCGCAGTTGTGCATCAGAACAGACTATCTGATATTCACAGTTGTACATCAGAGCAGACTGATAAATTGTACTCGTATTCACAGTTATACACCAAAGCAGACTATCTGATATTCGCAGTTGTGCATCAGAACAGACTATCTGATATTCACAGTTGTACATCAGAGCAGACTGATAAATTGTACTCGTATTCACAGTTATACACCAAATCAGACTATCTGATATTCGCATTTGTGCATCAGAACAGATTATCTGATATTCACAGTTGTACATCAGAGCAGACTGATAAATTGTACTCGTATTCACAGTTATACACCAAAGCAGACTATCTGATATTCGCAGTTGTGCATCAGAACAGATTATCTGATATTCACAGTTGTACATCAGAGCAGACTGATAAATTGTACTCGTATTCACAGTTATACACCAAAGCAGACTATCTGATATTCGCAGTTGTGCATCAGAACAGATTATCTGATATTCACAGTTGTACATCAGAGCAGACTGATAAATTGTACTCGTATTCACAGTTATACACCAAAGCAGACTATCTGATATTCGCAGTTGTGCATCAGAACAGACTATCTGATATTCACAGTTGTACATCAGAGCAGACTGATAAATTGTACTCGTATTCACAGTTATACACCAAAGCAGACTATCTGATATTCGCAGTTGTGCATCAGAACAGATTATCTGATATTCACAGTTGTACATCAGAGCAGACTGATAAATTGTACTCGTATTCACAGTTATACACCAAAGCAGACTATCTGATATTCGCATTTGTGCATCAGAACAGATTATCTGATATTCGCAGTTGTGCATCAGAACAGATCTGATATTTGCAGTTGTGCATCAGAACAGACTATCTGGTATTCACAGTTGTGCATCATAGAACAGACTATCTGATATTCACAGTTGTGCATCAGAACAGATTATCTGATATTCACAGTTGTACATCAGAGCAGACTGACTATTGTACTCGTATTCACAGTTTGTACATCAGAGCAGACTGATAAATTGTACTCGTATTCACAGTTATACACCAAAGCAGACTATCTGATATTCGCAGTTGTGCATCAGAACAGATTATCTGATATTCACAGTTGTACATCAGAGCAGACTGATAAATTGTACTCGTATTCACAGTTATACACCAAAGCAGACTATCTGATATTCGCATTTGTGCATCAGAACAGATTATCTGATATTCACAGTTGTACATCAGAGCAGACTGATAAATTGTACTCGTATTCACAGAGCAGACTATCTGATATTCGCAGTTGTACATCAGAACAGATTATCTGATATTCACAGTTGTACATCAGAGCAGACTGATAAATCGTACTCGTATTCACAGTTATACACCAAAGCAGACTATCTGATATTCGTAGTTGTGCATCAGAACAGACTATCTGATATTCGCAGTTGTGCATCAGAGCAGACTGATAAATTGTACTCGTATTCACAGTTGTGCATCAGAAGCAGACTATCTGATATTCGCAGTTGTGCATCAGAACAGACTATCTGATATTCACAGTTGTACATCAGAGCAGACTGATAAATTGTACTCGTATTCACAGTTATACACCAAAGCAGACTATCTGATATTCGCAGTTGTGTGCATCAGAACAGATTATCTGATATTCGCAGTTGTACATCAGAGCAGACTGATCTGATATTCGCAGTTGTGCACCAGAAGCAGACTATCTGATATTCGCAGTTGTGCATCAGAGCAGACTGATTAAATCTGTACTCGTATTCACAGTTGTACACCAAAGCAGACTATCTGATATTCGTAGTTGTGCATCAGAACAGACTATCTGATACATCGCAGTTGTACATCAGAGCAGACTATCTGATATTCGCATTTGTACATCAGAACAGATTATCTGATATTCACAGTTGTACATCAGAGCAGACTGATAAATCGTACTCGTATTCACAGTTATACACCAAAGCAGACTATCTGATATTCGCAGTTGTGCATCAGAACAGACTATCTGATATTCGCAGTTGTGCATCAGAGCAGACTGATAAATTGTACTCATATTCACAGTTGTGCATCAGAACAGACTATCTGATATTCGCAGTTGTGCATCAGAACAGACTATCTGATATTCACAGTTGTACATCAGAGCAGACTGATAAATTGTACTCGTATTCACAGTTATACACCAAAGCAGACTATTTGATATTCGTAGTTGTGCATCAGAACAGACTATCTGATATTCGCAGTTGTGCATCAGAACAGACTATCTGATATTCGCAGTTGTGCATCAGAACGGACTATCTGATATTCACAGTTGTACATCAGAGCAGACTGATAAATTGTACTCGTATTCACAGTTATACACCAGAGCAGACTATCTGATATTCGCAGTTGTGCATCAGAACAGGTTATCTGATATTCACAGTTGTACATCAGAGCAGACTGATATTGTACTCGTATTCACAGTTATACACCAAAGCAGACTATCTGATATTCACAGTTGTGCATCAGAACAGACTATCTGATATTCACAGTTGTACACAACACCAAACAAAGACCATGAAATTTCCTTTATTGTTGCTATACTCAGTTAATGGTTGACTCTAGTCATGGTTACTATGGAAGACTCGATGACCAAGATAGAGTTTCGACCTTACTACTGGAAACGGTAGTTTCATACCGTAATTACGTTTTCATGTCCTCTAAAATGATTTATATCGACGACGACGAGCTCAAATAATATTTATTGTGTTTGTCCCATAAAAACTACAGCCGATAATAAGCTACTGTCCTTAGCGCAAAGGATATAAAAGGGTTTACAACCTCTGCAATAATAAAATCTCGTTTCCCTCTACAAACGTAATCAGGAGGATTTTATAGTAACACAATTAATGTAGAAAGATACTGCGGTTTGCGATGCAAGGATGCAAGGATAATGTTTTTATGTTTGAACGTTGTAGGTGAATAAGTGTTTTAGTATAGGATGGATTCCAGATTTTGTAAACTAAATATACCTAATATAACATCTTAATCCTTGTGGGCAGTGAACTTGAAACATTACGAGGTTCAACAATACTAGTGTATTGGACCCGTTTTAGCTAATAACAAATCAATCTTGCTTATCGATGGCTAATTCGGTTGTGAGCATAATCACCGCAATCGAGAAGCGGACTACCAAAGCATCACTGGCAACCCTGGAAAATATACAATACTTCGTATATAGAGAGTATGACGAATTTCGTGAAATATGCAGGGAATAAAATTATTTAAATTTTAAGATTTTACACTTTATCAGTAAAATAACAATAATAAGTCAAAGTGGCGAGATCATAAAAATTAGCAGTGCTGCGCCACACCTACGGAAAACGCACTACCATTTAGTAATTATTACCACTCACATTGACCTCAATTCTTATTGAGAACGACCAACAATATTATTTGTTTTTTCATTACATGGATAGTTGCCTTCGAAAATACAAATAATTACACCTGGTCAGAGAAGTGTTTATTGGTTTCCCTCATAGGAATCGAGCCTTTTGACAGATATGGAGTTTGTGCTGATCAAGAAAACAGACCTATGAAATGCAAATTTTGAGTTTAGCTCGAGATCATCTTCCTCTTACGCGCAGCATCTGAAATGTCTCATGAGAATGCCTCTTCACCCACATGGCACTACATTGTTGAAGTCTATGTGTCTGTGATGTCGAAACGATGAAAACTCTTGAAGTAAAACCATCAAGTAATTGTATTGAAAAACGTGAATTAGTAAATTATGGAAAGTAATAACAATGAAAACAAAAGTTAGTTGTTTTATTACCATACAATGATCTAATACTTATTTCCGTGAAAAACATCATATTTTAGACAATGATTTGAAAAATATCTCCAAATATGTTTAAAATCTAATTCTAGTTTATTAAACTTAACTGATACAATGAGGAGTATTAATTTTTAACTGATAACCAAAGAGATTAGTAAAAAATAGTATTGTTTGTTAGAACGATGGTAGACATTATATGACGGCTAGTTCTAGTAACATAACGTAGGTTGGTCAACTGAAGAGAATGGGAAGAGTGATAGGCATGCCGATTTCGTTGCTGTAGCGTTTGAAAGTTCCGTTCCGTTTATTGTATTGTTCGTGAGTTAGTTGAATGTTTCTACGTAGGATGTATACAAGACAGCCAATAAGTGAAGAGTTCCTCTCGTTGCCACTCTTGAGTCCTCTGTGGGGAGCAGAAGTAGCTGCTAGTACTTGCAATGAATACTACACTATAGTACTGTAGTATATTCATTGCTTGCCAGTATTAGCTTACTGTAGTATGTAGTAGGCTACCTAAGCACTAGTATACTCCAGACCGGTCGTTGTTACTTAATTATGGAGTGACTGGGTATATTTTAGTATATATTACTTTTACAGTATATCACTTTTTTGTTCTCTTAGGACAAGAAGCTTTTACGATTGCAATTAGTCCTGTAAGAACCTTAGTGCTGCTTCCGGAGTGGCAGGATATTCAGGATGGGTAGGGTTAGGGCATAGCAACCGCCTCCTGTCTAGATCCATGAGGAAAAATTAGGGCACTAATCTCAAAGTCATGTCTCCCCGGAAGAAGGGGAGGCCAGCTCTGAACCAGCCTCTCCAGTCAAAGTAGGTAGAGGGTGGCACACCCTTGTTGAGGCTAGCAAGAACCTCCGAGGTTAGGGAACGAACCCAACCAACTCCAACAGTCATCTCCTGCAGAAGACTAGACCTATCGAATTGCTCCTGCAACCCAGAATCTCGACATTTGCGGTTAGTGATGTGCCGCTCCTGGACATCCATAAGGTTGCCCAGATTTAAGTGACACCTCGGTCTTTGCTGTGTCCAGTGTGGGTTTAACGGGAAGGTTATATTACTTAAAATTACCAGCCAGTATATTACTTAAAATATATGCGTAATTTAATAGCAGTATGTATTGAAATATACAAACTTAATTTAGCAAGAAACTCAAGGTGATTTAAACACTGAAAATACTTTAAGATGTATAATCTATAAACGACAGTCTTATTAGAACTCTATTTATTAATTTTCAAGACTCTATTTATTAATTTTCAGTTTTACCCCATAAGGACAATGTTAAATTTGGAAAAAAACCCTTTACGCCTAGACTCTTTGAAGCCGTTTGGTCGTAGAATTATGGTGGAATTTGGAAGATATGATTAGTACACATTCAATCGCTTATAGGTTTTTCTTGCAAAGCGTGTAATTTTTTGACATTAAACTGATGAAGTACATAAAATTTCAGATTTTCTGAATAACCAATACAAATGGAAGAACTAAAATGCGCCTTGATGCGTATTAATTGTATTTTTAAAATGAGACACTTCCCACAATGCAACGATTAAAAATAAGGGCGTAAAAGTTTTTGGAGTTGAACATTGTTCTTATGCGACTAAAATAAAGATGGCTTTACAGTACAGCAGGGTTTTAAGATAGAATAGTAGACGCAGAAAAAAGTAGATTAAATCTGGAGACACATAACCTTTGCAACCAAGACACAACCAACATTTTGGTGTCTGTCCACATTGATTGAAGTTTAGAATGTCATTTTTCGTAGGTTTAGAATTTAACCTCTTGGTTTCGTTACTAATTTCTTATCCTTGACTCTACCAAAGATACATGGTGAAGAACATTAACATTATCTATAAGTATGTTTTTTATGTATTTTACCAACATAAATTTACTATTTAAAACCGTTACTTTTGATAAAGATTCACTGGATTTCGCAGTTACGGTTGAATGGTTATTTATTTTAGAAGGCGCGTTAAAAAATAAATATTTTAAAATGTATGTGCTGCGAGCAAAAGCAAGCAAGTTTGATGAAGTGTACTAATGGCGTGTTTACGGTTGAACTTCTGGCACTCAGTGAGTGTTCTGTGTCTTTTTGTGGAACATGAAGGCGAGCTAAACCCCTCAGGGCTAGGTAAGGCTGTCAAGGTCACACTTGTTTGTAAAAACATAGACTTCAGCATTTAAAACACTTCAGGAAATAAACAACTCAGACGATCAGAATCCTGGGGATTCTGACACTGCAGTCTTCCCTTGTCCTCACAGGATCCTCAAGGGATTCGTAGATAACGAAATATTTAAAGAAATGTTAGATCTTAGCCACAACTAAACCAAAAATTCACTTATTATACCATTCTTCAATAATATTCAACTTAAACTACATTTTTGAGATGTGAATTAATAATCACAGGTGTGATTGATATTAAGGCTTTCATAGTTTAGCCGTTGCGGATTCTGAGATAGATTTAGCCTTCCAGGAAAGGGCTTGTGATGATGCATCTGTTCAAAGTCTATTAAGAACAATCAGACCTAATACCATTTCATAGGTGCAGATATGGTGGAAAGTGTTGATTCAATGCGAATATTGAGTTTAGCTCCAGTTAACCTTCCTCTTAAGTGCAGCAACTGAGATCTAATGTTGTTGCTGAATTGACTCCTGGAATCTGGAGTCGTTCTCTCCTGAAGGAATTTTAAAATAGTCGGCGAAGAAAAACTATGAAACTCAAATAAACTCATAACTCATTGATGTGTCATTGTTTCGACATCAGAGACTCTTAGACTTCAACAATTTAGTGCCAAATACTCAATGTCAACTCCTTGTCTGAGCAGAAAGTCTGTTATAATTCAAATCACCGCTGTGAGCTGGGTAAAGTAAGGTGAAGATGTCTTATTTCACTAGGCAAAGTTAAGGCTAAGAAGCCCACTGACACTTAACCTGGAGACCAACGGCTTAAAGGTGACTTCCGAACCACCACCAATGGCCGGGTAGACGGGCTGCTTGCAAGGACAGGATCGCTCAGCGGCCGCACATCGAAGCAGCAGCCACGCCCGACGTTGCTTGATCTGGTTAGCTTTTGGGTACACTTTGTCTTATGACTCTTCCTACAATATTTTAGTGTATACAATTTAAGTGTTTTCCTAAAATGTATTTTTTAATATTTACAAAATTATATTAGAGATAACTAAATGTCGACAACATTTTAAAAGTCTTTGGATTATATTCATATCACCTTTAAAATAATACCTATTCCATAATCTTAAGAGTATGTAAAGTCTTAAAGGGGTTTGAAGTTTCTTGAGTTAAATTGAAGATTTCAACCAGTTCATACATTTTTACATATGATTAGTTCATTTCTCTCTCCCCGTTTAGATTGCTGTTTAACTTTGGACACACTGTTTACGTAGGTAAATGTTATGTTAGGAGGGATAGGAATAGGATACGAAACATATTGGGTTGGACGTTAAGAACAAAAGATACTTGTTGATAAAATTACTAGTACTTTAATTCTAAATATTACTGGAGCGTTCTGTTAAAACATTTTCCTAATACACAGCCTTCCTTAGTTCTGAGACTATATATGTTGATGTATTATTCCAAAACAAAGAAATGTGCGGATAAACAGACCTGACTTAGATTGGTTTCCAATTCCAGTACGATTTAGTAAAAAAGATACACATTTACTTGTAAATCTGTGTTTATTTCTTTTTGAGACGTATATCATATTTGCAATGCTACAGGCAATGTAAGTTTTAGTACCAGTGCCACCAAGAGGTCAGCTATTTGTTCGGTTTACAGCCACCACGACGCTACAGTTACTTCTAGTCTCGGCCACTACGAGCGCTGTAAAATTAATTCTGTTCTTTGCCGCCAGGCACCGTGGTGAAATAGTACTCCGTGGAACCGCTAGGTGCGCCGTTGTAGAAATATCTTCTGTTGAATTAAATTATTGTTTTATATTTTAATAAACTAAACTGGAGTTTAAAGATTGACAATTGTACAGATATAAATTTTAATTCTACATGTAAAAAGAATCATGTCATATCATAGATCATGAACATACAGAAAATTATATTATTGGTATTAATTGCTTTTAACTCTCAGACGTAAATCAAAGTAATGTAGGAGTCATATGACCATACGCCCATATTGTACCTGACACCGAAATAAAACACAAATTTTTAAACTAGTTAAATTTTGAAAGCTGTCTGTCATTTTCTCTTACCTGAGAATTGATGGGCAGCTGATAATAACTTCACGCAGTTAAAGTAAAATACACCCTGTAGTCTGTATAGTATTACAAAAATATAAAGATTATCTGTTGACTATTAGTCGAAGAAAACTAGCTGAAACGTGGAATATATGGAATCACTCAATATTCTGAAAGTTGAAATGTTTTCCTGTGGAAATTGTTTTTCTACCTACATATAAAACCAACATATTTCATAGAGACTGAGCATCCAGAGACCAGAAGCACTCTCAGACCGTCTCTTAAGACATGCTTTGTCTAAAATCCTCCATTGTCTTAACAGGTTTGTCTTAATCAAATCAAATTTTGTCTTAACAATGGAGGATTTTAGAGACGAGGAGCTTCGAGTTCGTTATTATCTTAAGACAAACATATTGTAGATGCTAGAACATGTGGCGATAAAACCAGCCAGATCAGGAGTTGAGAGAACGGCAGACTGGGCGGGCATTCATAATAGCCTGTTCTCATAGGTCAGAAACTTTTAAAGGATGGAATCGTATATAGGCCAGTGTAAGATGTACAAATAATAATGGCCTTCAGTTTCTAGAGTCAGGAAGTGTACCACGAGCTGCTGGCTTCAAAAGGCGGAGAGTTTCTAGATTGTACAATTCCTACTGTAATCTTAATACGGTTTACATACTTATTTATTTATTTATTTATTTATTTTATTTACATGCAACAAATACAGGTTACACACCCAATTACATTGTGCATGTTTAAACATGCAATATCAAGATGACATGCAATAATATTCACACATTCAAATAAATTCAATCCAGTCCAGTGTTCACCAAAATAGTTCCATTAAATAGATTATTAAGCCTAAAGATAAATAACAAATACATATATATAGATATAACAACGTAACTATAATAAAATTATAAACAAAAATAACAACAATAATAAATAATCATAAATATTAACAAAGTCAAGATAAGCCATAACAAAAAGAACGCGCGCGCGTGTGTGCGTTTTTAATCACGTATACACATCTTAATAAAAAATATTGGTAGTGTAGTAATTTGTTAAATGTGTGTATGTAAGGTATTAGATAGTCTAGCTCAGTTTATATCCCTCTGACAAAGTCTTTTGTATTGATTAATACTATATGTAAAATATATCAACCTCCCCAGGCAAAGAATTATGCAATCTCATCATTGTATTCAAAGGTGATGAAAAATGTGCCATTGTACGAGAAAAATTAATGTGAAACAAATTTTGGGATCTAATTATAAAATGATGGAGTGTTAAAAATTAATTTTTGACAAGCAAAATGAATCCATTACTTCACCTCTCAGCAATTTATAAAGAAAAAGTAAATTCGCTAAATTTTCTACGTTTTTGAAGGACTTTCCATTTCAAAAATGCTTAAAAGTTGATTTATATGAAATCTCGAAGGTAAAGTGACCAGTTTCTTTAAAATATAAATATCGTAAAAACCTTTTTTGTACCTTTTCAATTAAATTAACGCGATTAGCAAAATAAGGATTCCCATACTATATTGGCAAATTCTAAATTTGATCGGACAAGTGAAATATACAATGTTTTTAAGGTTGAAATTGAATGAAAATTTGAAGACTGTCTAATAATAAATCCCAAGTTTTTGTAGGCCTTATTTACAATAGATGAGATATGAGGATTGAAAGTTAAAGTAGGATCCAAAATTACGCCTAAATCCTTAAATTCAAATACCCTTTCAAGATTACTACCATTTATGGCATAGTTATTCGAAATTGATATCTTTTTCCTTGTGAATGACATTACTTTGCACATACTAATATTAAAAAAAGATCTTATATTTACTAGTCCAATCTACAATTGCATCCAAATCCCCCTGTAATGCGTTGGAATCCTGAGGGCTATTGACTACTTTATAAAGTTTAAGGTCATCTGCGTACAGTAAAATTTGTGAATTTTTTGTGCAGTTAACAATATCATTGATAAACAAATTGAAAAGTACTGGGCCCAAGTTTGGACCCCTGAGGAACCCCTGAAGTTACTAAATATTGACTAGAATTGTGCCCCATATAAGAAACTATTGTAACCTATTAGAAAAGTAAGAAGAAAAAAAAATGTACCAATTTAGACGAGAAACCTAAATTATGCATTTTACTTAAAAATTAAACTGTGATCTACTCTATCAAACGCCTTAGTTAAATCTGTAATATATTACATCTACCTGAGAGTTATTATCCATTTGAAAATAAGACATATTCCGTAAAATTTAACAAATTTGTAACAATTGATTTCTTAGCTTGAAACCCATGCTGCCTATCAGACATCAATGGAGTCATAAAATTTACAATTTTTTTTACAAATATAATAATCTCAAATATTTTTGCAGGAGTTGATAAATTGCCAACTGGGCGATAACTCTGTACAAGCTTGGAATTTCCACCTTTAAAAATAGGTGTTACTCGAGTTAATTTAAACAAATCAGGGAAAACAACAATTAATTAAACAAATGTTAAAAATTACACAAAGTGGTTTCACAAATATTTCACTACAACCCTTATAAATATATGATGGGATTTTATCTGGGCCAGCAGATCGTTTACAACTAAGGTATTTAATAGCATCACTTACATCACCCTCAAATATCTTATCAATAACTAAGGCTAGGGAGGATAGACAAGTTCCAGGGTCAGTGAACTTTCCAGTTAAATGGGATGGAGTGAAAGTAGATTTAAAGTATGTAGCAAAATGCTTCCGCTATGTTACTATCCCCTTTAATAATCTGACATCCATCTGACATATGATTATTAGCATTCTTATGATTCCTTGAATTCTTTATAAAATCCCCAGAATTTTCTCACATATTTATTGATGCTACTTTCAACACTATTTAAATAAATATAATAATCCAATTTTATTCTACATTTAATATCTTTCCTTAATCTTTTGAACTCTCTCTTAAATCTATCTCATTAAAGTTTCGTGTTAACTTCCTTCTAATTCTTATTTTTTAATTTAATAATATTTATTAGTTCGTTACTATACCATACTGGATATCCACGTTTCACTTTGTTCCTCTTTGGACAACAGTTATCAAAAACTTGATAAATTGCTTTGTAAAATAAGTCCACAGCCAAATTAGGATCATTAATATTATCCAAAAAGGACCAATCAATGCTCCTAAGACCATGATACAACTCTACAAAATTTGTTTTTTTTTAAATTATAACTACTAATGCTGTTGTTATTACTATTTCCTGACTTATTCCAACCATAATGCACCATTCTAGCTTCCAAATATAAAGCAGGGTGGTAATTGTCCTCATTAACAATGGGGCTGTCACAATGATAGGCCAAACCCCAGTTCCAGCCAATTTGAAATAACAAGATCCAATGTTCTGCCCTGGTGATTAGGTATAAAATAATTATGCATAGACAAATTTCCCAAATTCATAAAATTACTTAACTCATTAAAAATGCTGTCATCTTTTTTCTAAATCTTCATGAGGAAGTATTCTTAAGTTAAAATCCCCAAGAATGCAAATTCTACATTTATGGGTACTACATAACCTTTCTACAAATTCAAAAAACGTAATATAAGCATCTAAATTAGAATTACACCTAAAGTATACTACTCCAATCAATAAAGTAAACCCCTTCCCATCCCTAACTTTAACCCATATCATCTCTTCTGACCTATCAAACTAACACATGCTCAGACTGTAAACAATTATTCCTAACAGCTAATAAAACTCCTCCCCCCTTGCCCATTCCACTCACTAGCCTATCCCTATATCTACGAAAAATACTAAACTCATTATTAAAACATTTTTCTCCATTATTTATTTCAGGAAGTAACCAGGTTTCTGTCAATGCAATTATGTGATAATCACAAGCCAAAACATTAGTTCTAAAAGTAAGTAGTTTTTGACCTAAGCCCTCTTACATTCTGGTAGTATATTATTAAGTACTTTATTACACTTATTCATGTTAGACATAGAGCACATTTGGAGAAAATGAATAGAAAATATAATTTAACAGTATAAGGCTCATTCAGTAAATAACCACATAATACTACCATATAACAGGCCTACTAGGCCTATATCAACCAGGCAACTAACTTCAGTATAAATATTGTACATTAATATAATACTGCTCATGATAGGCATACATAAATAATAATAATAAACATTACAACTAGCATTGTTCAAGCTTCTAAATTATGTGTTCCAAACTTAAGCTTAAAGTGTCTAACCTAATAGCTTTGTAAACAAACCTAGTATAAATATAACTAGCACCATGCAGTGAATAATACAAATAAGGAGGCCTACCTTTTTGGTAATAACATATTTCACTCTCGATACAAAAATACACAACAATAAACACCAAACCAAAATGACATGACACTAACACTAGGGTCCTCCACTCAAAGCCCATCTAGGCTGGCTTCAGTAAGAATTTTCACAGCTTTATCGTTAGTAGCCTTTCTCACGTAGATGGAACAATTAAGGGTCCCATACGTATTGGTAGCCTTTCTTCCTAGCAACTTCTCTAGGTTTCTGCAGTAGCTTCCTATTTGGTGATGTGAGCGATTCATTAACATAGATACTAGATTCACTGGCATAACCCAAGTCAGCCGCACGTAAGTGCTTCTTAGCCTTTCTCTTCTGTAAAAATTCATCTTTGTCCAGTCGGCTGATAAATTTTAATTATAATAGGCCTCTTTCACCATCTTCGCCTATTGTACCATCCGATGAGCAGCATCCACAAGATTTGTGGACCAGTCCTTGAAGTTTATTGCCATCGCCAATCGTTTAATCACGTTTTAAATACCACTTCGTATTTCATACATACACACATGAAAAATACAGCTGTGAGGATGGCACGTGTTAAGCTAAATAAAAAGTTATAATGTTACAGTTTGAATTTAAATCCGTTAAGAACCTAAAAGCATAATTGATCACATGCAATATTCTATTTTGTTATTTTTACATGATTTTGTAAAAGGAACTTTTGTAGTTCTTGAAATGAATTTAAAAAGATGGTTATTATAATTATTAGCACAGGTTGTGCTAATTAAATGAATAAATTTATGAACATACATGAATGAATAGTCAAGGACGTAGCCAGTGAGGGGATTCAAGGGGGCCGGACCCCCCCAAATTTTCTATTTTGTTTTTAACTTACTTTCTTAGTAAACGATTGTATTATTTAAATAATTCAGTATTACTGATATGTACTGCTGAAAGATCGTTCTCAAAAAAGAAACGGGTCAAGAAATTTTTAAGGAACTAAAAAGGACCTTACTCTTTGTCCACTACAAAAAATCAGTTGTCTGGACCCTCCCCCCCCTAAATTTTTCCTGACTACGTTCTTGAGAATATTCAATTATTTTAAACATTGGAAAATTTATAAAAGAACATTATAAAACATTATTTTTTGTAAGACATGAACATATACTGTTAGTTAAAATAAACAGTGTTTAACTGCATTTTACTTATCAAAATATTTAATATTATTAAAATTTTAATCTACAGAAATGTGACAAAATGTTTTCGTATTTATTTAGTATTATGGGTCTGCGATGGATGTAGGCAGTACACCTCGTAAGTACACATCGTACCTCGACTCCTGAAAATAGTTTACACTACCACCAGCTCAGGTGAGGATTAGGCCTGGGTTTTATTATGTTACGGCATTACAATAACAGGTTAAACAACTGAAAAATTCAAATAAAAGAATGAATAAGTTTCCAAATAAATATCCTTATTTTTATAAATACAAAACATATGACTTACTTAATTTGAAAAGATAATGAGAGTTATGAAATTTACCATCGTAATATATGTTAAAAAATGTCCAACTAAACTTTGCTTCCAATTTTCTTAATGTTTTATTACACTTTCAAATCATCCATTTTCAACAAGAAACTTTAATAAAAGAATTACTTAATTTGGTGATGTACAACAGGTTACGTACATATGGGAGTACTTACGCATCTTCCACTCTCTCTGTGACGGAACTAAGACAGTAAATATACTTGTATCGTATCTATGCATATCGATGACTAATGTTAGTCGACATAGGCAAGGGCTTTATAAGAGAAAATTACATATTTGAATCAGTTTTAAAAGCGTTGAGTTGGTGCAGTGCATTTGTAGCTTGGAATTTTGTTGTTTATCACAACTTAACTAATATATACTTACTTAAAATAATCTTCCTGAATACTGAAAAAGTAGAACAAACTTCTTTTATCACTCCATGTAAAAAAGGTTATTTAAACTGGGCATAAAAGTTACAAATATAGACGACTGGCTATACAATTGTGCAATTTACGCAGTGTGTACAAAGTTATAGATTTACGAAGTAAGATAAATTTATATAAAATATTTAATGTGTATTAAGTATAAGAAAAATACATGATTTAGACAAATTTAATAATAAAATAAATTTTGTATTAAGCCGGGTCCACACTGAACAAATGTTTGACAAAGATTTTTGACAAATATGTTCGTTGAGGTGATCAGGGACAAACATTTTTAAAAAGTTTGGTCAAACATTGTTTGTCAAACAAAAAATTACTGTTTGGCCAAACATTTCAGTATTTGCTAAAAACAGTCAGTGCTGAGCTATCAAATGGAACAGACATGAACGATAATTTGTTGTACCGTCGTCGTCGCCTTGCTTGTATAGCCGCGGCCGCGGCGTTTGTGTTCATCAACTCACCTAGACCTCGAAGATGGTGGCAGAGGCAGCTGTTGCAAAGGAGGTACGAGTATAGTGGTGAGGACTTGCGTACTGACCTGAGAGCTGGCTGTTTGTTCACTAAACTTTACACGAGTGTCAAATGCAGATTTTGAAATACTTGCTAACATGATAGGACCCATGGTTGCTAAGAAAAATACAAACTGGCGAGAAGTGATAAGTGTGAGTGATCGTTTGGCTATAACTTTACGATTTTTTTAGCAACTGGTGATTCTTACCATTCTTTGATGTACTTATATAAAGTATCAAAACAAAGCATATCCTAAATCGTTCCTGAAGTGTGTTTCTGCCCTTGTTAGTAATGTTGGAGGACATATAAAGACCCCCTAGCAAACCAGAAGAGTGGAAATCGATTGCAACTGATTTTAAGCGAGCTTGGCAGTTTGACCAATGCATCGGTACTCTACATGGCAAGCATATTGTGATACAAGCTCCAGAAAAACAGTGGCTCTACTTTTTTCAATTACAAGAGTTACCACAGCATTGTGTTAATGGCACTTGTAGACTCAGATTACTCGTTTATCTATGTGAACATTGGATGCCAAGGACGAATATCTGACGGTGGTGTTTTTAAAAATTGTAGTTTGTGGAGAATCTTGGAAAATGGAACAGGTCTACCTGAGGAAGAAGCTTTACCTGGAAGATTATTTGCTGTCCCATATGTGATTGTGGCAGATGATGCATTCGCCTTACATAAGCACATAACGAAACCGTTTCCCAGGCCACCAAGAAAAGGGAAGCAAAAAAAGGATATTCAACTATCGCTTGTCTCGAGCTCGCAGATGTTCTGAAAATGCCTTTGGAATTCTCAGGTCAGTCTTTAGAGTACTGAGAAAGCCCAATGCTCCTGGACCCAGAAAAATCTACTCTTGTTACATGTGCTTGTGTCCATTTACATAACTTTTTGCTTCAAAGCAAATCATCAGCAAATGTATACACACCTCCTGGTTCCCTTGACAGCGTAGCTCCAGATGGGAGTATTGTTCCTGGAGATTGGAGAGAAGACAACCAAGGATTAAAGTCATGTTATCCACTTCCTCGAATAGGAAGAAAACCCAGTGAGTTTGCGAAATCTGTGAGAGAAGAATATACAAACTACTTCGTCTCCAACATTGTAGTTGTACCGTGGCAAAATGACTTACTCATGAGCAGTGTGGGATGAAATCTGGTTTCCTTTTAGCATAAACAACTACAGCTGACTTTTTTTATTCTATAAAGTTTGAATTTTTTAATTGGAAGTGATGTTAGTTTAGATGTTCTTCGAAATTTGGACATTTACCTTAAGGCTGTAGGTAAATATATAACAAATCATACATAACTTAATCCATAACTATAACCTAATTATAATTTAACTAAACCTAACTGTAATCTAACTTAACTGTAAGGTAAATAAAATAAATATTACTCCACATTGTATCCTGAAAAAACTTGTATTTTCTTGAACAAACACTGAATACAACACTCTTAATATATACTGAATACAACACTGTTAAACCATCATTAAATTGTATTAAATGTAATAAAAAATAACTGCAACAACTGATTAGAAGTGTAAATGTTATAAGTCCTCAAAGTATCCAGAAAACTGTATTCATAGATGAGACTATCAATGAAGAAATATTTCCGATGTCTTCCTCTTCCACTGGTTTCTCAAAAGTTCCTGGTTGTTCAGATGTTTTGTTTTGTTCAGGTTTTTCAGAAACGTCCTTGTACTATTCCATTTTCAGCTTTAAAAAAGTATATTGTCTATCTTGTTTTTAACAATGCAGAGTCTCATGGGGTTTTTTGTATTTTTCTTATTCGGTTGGCAACGCACTCCCCGTAAACTGCATGCTCATCTTTCATTGGTTTTTGGCTCTTGCTGCATTCGTTGAAAACAAGTTGTCATGATATTAAATGCTTCATCAACTAGTTTTCTTTTATTTCCTCGTTTTGGCAACAGGCTTACTACTGACATTACTACTCGAAGTGCCACTAAAAAAGACTAGCAGACGAAAAAAGGTATGCTGGTTCTTGAAGGGCCAGCAGATGAAAGTAAATCTTCATTTTGACTCAATAGATCTTCAGAAACTTCATCCTGTGTCTTGATTGACACTGTTTGTCTAGGTACATTTTGTCACTTAAAAACAAAAAATTGTAAATCCCCCACCAAGCCTTTTTCTTGTCGGCAGTTCCCATTCCTGACTTTGGTATTACTGCCTCTTTTTCTCTTCTAAATTGTACTAAAAGACTTTATTTTTTTACACCTAAATCTTTAGCTATACTAGTGTAAGGAATCTTTCCTCTTGTATTTGTTTTTATAGTTTGGTTCGTTAGTGTCCCAAAGTAACCTGTGCGATTCGTACAGTTGTATTAAACGAAATTACATTATCTTTGTGTCCAAAAGTCCTTACTCATTGTTCTTCACTTACCAATCGAATAGAAACACAAAGAACAGCAACTCACTAACAGAAAACACCACAATAGACCTGTTTCTGACTAGGAACTTCGCATAGACTGACGACACACAGTTTTGCCAGTTGCCGCTCTGAGAGCAAACATCGAGTCCAAACAAAGATGGCGGCACTGTTCTCCCCTACCTGGAAATATTTTGTTTCTTGACGCGTCCACACTGGCCACGAGCAAAAATTGTTTGTCAAACATAATAAAACTTGCCCAAAGTGTTTGAACAAACATGTTTGTCAAACATTTGTTCAGTGTGGACCCGGCTTTAAGAAAATCATGCCATTCGGTGAAGCTATAACTCAAATACAAACTTTAAAAATTTCACATTTTCATCTTCTGCCGTTGTATCTATAAATTCCAGACTTTAACAGTTAATACTCATACAGTACAACGTTGATTTGTGATGGTACTGTTGCTTCAAGAATTGATCAACAACACGGTTAATATAACATTATTTAAATATCTAAATGTAAAATTAATTTACATAGATTTCCTGTAGGCATGAAAGTTAAGATATAAAATATAGTACAGACAAGAAAACTCAGGTATTCTAAGAATTAATTAGTTGTTTTCCACAAGTATGATGAAATTTAATTCTGAAGTAAGACAGAATAATCGAAAGGCTGTATGAGAGTCAGTGTCTCACGGCCTCGCCTGCTGCCGCCGCCCCTGCCTGTGCGTCTCATTCCTCTCCGCCGTGCCTTCCTGCTGCTGCCCTGGACAGTACATCGTCTACGCAGCCTCCTCTCACTGCACCGGGGCCCCACCCTGTCGGTGCCTACTCCGAGACCGCCGCTCAGGAGCTTACCACCAATGGCACAGGTCAAAAAAAAACTATTGTTTACTGACAGAGGTGAAAGTAGGATAGGGGCACCAGAATACGGTTTAAATTCAATCAGTCAAAATTCCAAATCAACAACTTCCAAATTTTCGAAATTCAAAAATGAAACTTTTATACTGATTCATCTTAATGCTCAAATTGGTACCAACAAGGTTGAAGAGCTGACACTCTTTTTGTGAAAAACTTGCGCCAGATATATTTATAATCTCGGAGCATGGCTTCACTAAAGAAAACATAAAATTTTTCAAAATCAACAACTTTGGAATTGGCCGGTTCTTTTTTGCCGAACACGTCCAATGGGGGGGTGGTGTAGCAATCTTTACTAGACGTTCAATTACTTTTCAACCGATCAAAGTCGGTTACAGCTGTGAACTGAAACTTTGAGGTTGAAGGAATAAAAATAAAAACAAATCAGTTCGGGAAAATCTTGGTCTTTGGGTTGTAGTACCGGTCACCGGTCACCCAATGGTTGTGTTGATGCTTGTTTTTTAAAAACTTGAAATTTTTTCAACAACATCTCAAACAAAATTCTTTATTTTGGGGGACTTTAACATAAACGTGCTAGATCATACCCACCCCCTTACTCAGCGGTTCCGCGATTTATTGACTTCATTTGGCTTGATCTGGTCAGTGAACTCCCCAACTCGTGTATCTGGCACGACGAGTACAGCCATCGACAATGTTGTCACTAACATTTCACAAGTCAGAGTTTCCGTGCTTGATGCCGCCATCTCGGGACCACCGCGCTCAGGTGGTTGAGGTCGTTGGGTGTTTCCCCGGATGTCGAGGGCCAGGCTCCGAAAATTCTAAGAGTAACTCGACAGCAGAACATTGAACAGCTCAGGAGTTTTCTCGGGGGTGAATCCTGGATCATTTCCGTGATGCAAATGGGATGTTCAATGCGTTTAATGAACGTTTCTTATTTTATCTGAACAGTTTCATGCCCTTCCAAAAAATCTAAAAGGTTTCAAAATTTCAAAAAAAACTTCATGGATTACTCAAGGTATTCAGATATCCAGAGACAAAATCAAGTTCTATCACTATATCTACATATGCACTGAAAATGAAAATTTTAAAATTTTTTCCGAAATTATAGAAGAGTGTATAGAAGAGTAACTAAAGCTGCAAAGGCCTATGACATTGAAAAAACCTTAAAAAACATGTGAGAACTTTTCTAAAACGGCCTGTTTCAATTTATTAATAATGCATCAAACCTTTTCTAAAACACCCAACAAAATCAAAATTATCGACAAACGGTACAAAAGTAGAGGATCCCTCGGGTGGTTGCTGGATTATTTCGGTCGTTATTACGATTCGATGACTGTGATGGGCGGAGGCACCGAGGGACCTCTCCCCGCGTAAGAGTTTCCCGGCGGCCGATGACGTCCATTGCTTTGGCCCCTATGAGCGGGGGGGAGGTTGGCTCGCGTCTTGCGGAGTCCTCAAGGCGAAAAAGTCCTGTGACATCCATGGGGCATCGTCATGGTTAGTTAAACAACGCTCCAAGCAATTGTTGGCACCATTGACCAAACTGATCAATTTTTCATTTGAAACAGGCACCTTTCCAGACAAATTAAAAATTGCTAAAAATCACTACTCGATTTTCAAAAAGGACGATCCTTGCGTGACTAGCAATTATCGTCCAATTTCTGTTTTGCCTGCCATCAGTAAAGTCTTTGAAAAAAATTATTTTTGGCACGACTGGAAAATCTTCCTTTCAAGATTTGAAATTCTGGATCCAGAACAATATGGATTCAGAAAAAAACAGATCAACAGTCGACGCAGTCACAAACCTTGTTGAACTCGTTGTCGATGGGTTGGAGAGAAGAGAACATGTGCTCAGCATATTTCTTGACCTCTCCAAAGCCTTTGACTGCGTGCATTATGCGACACTGCTGCACCAGTTAGAGGAATGCGGCATTCGAGGTTTGCCGCACAAATGGGTCATGTCTTATCTCAGTGACAGGGTCCAGTGTGTACAGATCGAGAATGACCTGTCAGACAAAACACAAGTAACCCAAGGTGTCCCCAGGGATCAATTCTTGGCCCAGTTTCTTTTTAATCTCTATGTCAACTGACTGAAATCATCTATCCAGTATGGTAAGTGATTCAGTACGCTGGCGACACGACTGTTTGTGTAAAGGCAAAATCAGCTGCTGAATTAGAACTCAAATCATTTCTTGATCTAAATCTTTATTTATTTATAAAAGCTTTAAAACTATCAATTTTCCACCTCAAGTTGAAAAGTATATATTTCCTATCTCGGGTTTTTGTCACTCCAGCTTTGTTTTGTACTTCTCCCAAATGTAGCTAAGAATCTACATTTGTTTTTTTGTTTTTAATATTGGTATTTTAAGATATATTTCAATACATCCCTATCGCCTAAATAATTCCACTATCAGCGGTAAACAATCCGATAAAAATGTTTATTTTTTTACGTTTTTAGTGTGCATTTATCAAAGTCTGTGCCACTGTAATTTAGCTTTTATAGATTTTATTTACCACCCTTCTGACTACGACGAGACCAAACCTATGACCTCTCGACAAGAGATACGCATGTTTATCCCTAGCTTATTGAGATGTTTCCTAAGCCATTGTGACTAAGCTTGTGAATTACAGGCAGTGCCGTAAAGTAACCGCGATAATAGAATATGAAACTTAGTCTGCACTGTCCCGTAACTCAGCCACACGGAGGCACGCCTAGAACTTAAGTAAGTAAAATAACTTAACTGAAGCAATTAATGAGATTTATTACCTGAAGTCATGAACATAAAGTTTACCTCAGAGTGTTTTGCAGCCTCATGTTTTCCACATCGCATGAGGAAATTTGAATATACGGTGTGGCTACATTTAGTTATAATCAGCTGTTTTGTTTTCTGTTTAAAACCAAGCATTGTTGTATTTATCTGAATTGAGAGTAGTGTTTTAGGTTATGTTTCACTTTTTGGTTACTTGTTAATTCGATAAAAAATTATAAATGAGAATTCATTGGGATTTTCTAATTAGAGTAATTTTTCAACATACTGTTTGCAAAATAACAAGCCCTGTGTGTCAACTTGTTTTAAAAACTTAAAAAAGAAAGATTTTATTATGAAATTTAAACGCAAAAGATAATAATTCATAGAATTTCAACTGAAATATTCCGAAATTTCAGTACAAAGATTTTAATTTCAAGTTGTTTATTTTAATCATTCCAGCGATCTCGATGAAACAAGACGACACTAACTATATCTTATATAAAGCTTCAAGATAATAGAGCTTGTCGACATATTTTACATTCTATTGCGAAGTAAAAGGTAATTGATTAACCCTCCAACTGGCAGTCATTTTTTCCTGTAGTGGCGGCATGTTTTCGAGCCTCGTGCAAAGGTTTTTAAAAAAATTTATTAAAAATATAAATTAAAAGTAATATATATATAGAAGTATATATTTTTGTGTTCAGAATTAAACATATAATAATATTAGTATTTAAATTTGGCCTTAAAAAAAGGTTTACTAAAATTTTTATTCCATAAAATTAAAAATTTACATTTTTTTTTTTTGTTATTTGGGGGGGACCATACCTAGCAAACCAAGTTATAGTAAGAAAACTATAAAAGTGAGAGTACCATTGTGTGTCAAATTTATTCTAGTTTCAGAAACACATAAGCATTATACAAATTTATGAAACTATAATAACACTATATAACAAAAAGCAGCGATGCGCATAAATTGTGAAAATAGGGTGTATATGTAAGAGTTTGCTAATAAAAGTGTTACTAATACAGTTTTACTTCTATACATGTTATATTGCATATTTTATTACTCAGAACGAAGTAAACTATACAGCAGTAGTAAAATAAATTCCATAACTTTTTTTTTGAAGAGTCGAAAAAAGTTTCATTTTGTCATTACTCAAAAATTTTGCGAAAAATTTTCGAGAAATTTATTTATTCTAAAATATATTTATTTGCACTACTGCAATATTTAACAATTCACCACACACTAAACACAACACTAAAACACAAATATACCTACTAAAACTTACTAATAAACACGACTCGTCACATCAACAACTCAGACGGCATCGACAACATGGCGGTCACATCTTTTACGTTCCAAACTACAAACTTGGTACGTTGCAACTACAATATAAAGAGGAATAAAACTATAGTATTCCTTAGGCTTTTTTTCCCCGAATCCAATGGTGCATGAATCGAATCGATACGTTGCCGGAATATACTGTTATGAGTGATTATGCAAGGGAATGTTTGTTTATCAAAATTTTGACGAACAACAATCCGCTAAGGGTTATGTTTATCAAAATTTTTGATAAACAACAGTTGGAGGGTTAACACACACGCTTTCCAACAAACGTTTTAAATATATTTACCACAAACGAGATACTTTCAGCAAATTTAACTTTAATTACTCAGGAATTAATCAACTGATACATTCAGTAACCACTAAACATCTTTGAAGTGAATTTGATCTAAAAATTAAACCGTTCTCATCGGCCTAAATATCACACAGAGAGTGAGCATTAAATAGATCTACAAGATTGCAAGATTGTTTCAAAGATTTTGTTATAAAACTTTGGAAAGACTATATGATCATCCTTTCATCACTATGTAATCACATCGTACTTCAAGTTAACGTTTTTGTTTTTATTGTAAAAACGTACTGAGTTTAGAGATAACATGTGTAATCCTTTATATTTTATCATTTCATCTCTGGAAAGCATAGATAATATTTTTTTTTATAAAAAAGAATACAATTGTGTTATGGGTGGTTATGAAAAGACAAATATATGAGCAATCTGATTTTATTGGAATACAGTTATATAAAATATGGCTTCATGTCTGTCATACATGGAGGTAGTTACCTGAAAATAAAATGAAGTTTTACTTATTATAAAAAACATAAATGCGTTGTTAAATAAATAATCCATCTCTTCTATGGCGCTGATGTATTAAATAAAAAGGCCTGTACTCTCTGATATATCGGCTGAATTTTCTCAAACATCGCTATTGCTATTAAAATTATTAGTATTTTCATGAAATTTTGATGTAATTTTATTATGAAATAATGATCACTGGAACTGGAAAACCTATAATAAACGCATTACTATTGAGTAAAAGCACAACCATTAATCAGGCTGTTGGTGCACAGTAACTATTTAAACAAAAAGAAAAAGAAAAACCCGTAAAAACAATATCAAAATCTTTGGAAAAATGATTGCTGAATTCTTTTTAAACAGACGAAATATAGTAGTTACTTCAGAATTTTCAGTAAAGGAAAATGAACAATAAAAGTAATAAAATACTGTACTATAACTTTTTAGTTATTACAAACGGGATACTTACATAATGAAACCGTTAGTTTCTCTTAGCTTTAAGCATATAGTCTGTAACACATTCTCCTACTTCGCAGCCCTTCAAATTCTTCCCCTTTTCTGAAATAACAAAATGTAAAATTTCAACTGATTAATATATACAATTATGAGCGTTGCAAACATAAAATGGCGGTGTGATATCACCGCACAATTAGTGTAACAACAAAATAATCGTTACCTAATGAAAACATTTAGTTTCTGTGTAGTATTTAATATGTAAATTGTATTCCACCTCGACGAACTGTTTGTTACATTTTATCGCTGTCAAATTAATCACAGTCATACTCAATATGTAATAGCTTCACATAATACTCACACCCACTTTTGGGACAGTGAAATGTACTCGTAGATCCACTCTTTAACCTCTAAAACACGTAAAGAGTATTAAAAAAAGTTTATTCGAATATACAGTCCCATTTGTACAGACTAGAGCACAAACAATTGTTTACTTTACTGCACCGACCCGGTAACTGATTGTACCTTATCTTAATTGATAACAGTATTTGGGGTTTTCCGACGTTGCCAGTTTGCCCAAGTAACATGGTTACCATTTACTACTGGAGAATCCTTTAAACGATATTTAGTAATTGGATGAATGAAAGGACAGCCAAGATTTAGGAGTAAGGAATATGAATGTATTGTAAGCTATGTTCTATTTTGCGCTGATGCAGCCGTCAGGAAAGTGACAAAGAACTGTAGAGGTTACAAATTTCAAATACTGAACTCACATTAATTGTTTCTATAGTAAATTTAACATACTGGGTACAAATTAAGTTCAATACACCTGGATATATTCAACGGATTGATATATCGATGTACAACCTTCACCATACTTATTGAAATACTTTTTTGGATTTTATGAATGATGAAAAATTCCCGCCTTTCGAAAGGGAGTACGAGGGGGTCACTTTAAATTTTCAAATTGCAACCTCTATCTTGTGCCATATCATAATGGTTTATTTATTAGAAGCATGATGACACGAATAAAACATCTCTACGACGTTCCTAGCAAAAATTATGGGCAAATAACGTAAAAATTATCTGTAATAATAATAATAAAAATAATAATAATAATCTGTAGGGACAATGCCAATATCTTGCGCATATCAACACAATGTCTGATATCTTTTAGTAAGACTTTAAGGAGCCCAGCTCTTTGCGTAGTATTTAACGCTCTGGTGTGCATAGTTTTTGTAAGAGGGGTCTTTTTCTAGGTGGCATTAGAATGTAAGGGATTATTTGCCTATAACTTTTAAGAACATTTAA
The DNA here is from genome assembly GCF_021130785.1 of Homalodisca vitripennis. NCBI lineage: Eukaryota > Metazoa > Arthropoda > Insecta > Hemiptera > Cicadellidae > Homalodisca > Homalodisca vitripennis. Next base: position 9,809,757 of record NC_060208.1, read on the forward strand.
AGTACACCCTTTTTCAAAGATGAGTGGAACTTTTTAACCAAACAAAATTCAAAAAAGTATTTTAGTAAGTATAGTGAAGATTGTATATCGATATCGCAATCCATTTGGAATGTATCCAGGGGTGTCAGGCTTAATCTATACCCTGTATAATCAGCTTACCACATTACCGACAACGTGGTTAGCTTAGACCTAAGTACGAGGATAAATTGTATATTTTTCCTTGTAATTGGGTAACAACCATAAAGCATGATAAGAATCTTGGATGATTTTGTTAACTAGCAACCATCTCTGAAATATGAATAGACGCATTCAGATTGAAATAGATTAAACCCTACAAGTCGCTCAGCGAGCATTCACAATTTAATCATGAATGGTCATGCAGATTCTTATTTAGTATTAAAAACATTAACGACTGGAACGTATTACAATATTGTATCAACTAATTTCAAACCGAATTCAATACGTCAACATTGATATAGGTGTAGTCATTTGACCAGCTGATAATGAAACATTTTGCGGCCAGAGAAGTGGAAACCTGAAATATATTACTGCCTGAGATTTAACAACTGGACGTAATGGCCAAACAGTGGTTTAGGTTGCTTCTTCCACTTCCTCCACTTGTGATAAAGATAGCATATATTTTTACAAGCAGTGTTCGGTAGACTGTTTTCCCAAGCACTAAACAATTTTTTAAAGCAATACGAAGTAATGATTGTTTATATTCAATACAAAAAAATATTAATAGTGAAACTGCAAATATGCGATTAACCCGATACACTGGAATACCGAAAGGCAGGAGATAACATTCCCAAGGCCAGACAGAAGGATGGATGGACCCCCCCAAATATTTGAGCCCAAAATCAATGCAATTCTTACTTGGGCCAAGTTTCAAGTCTCTGGTATCATTCTATCAAGAAGTATCACAAATAAGGACAGTTACTGTATATACTCTGATTTCGCAAATTGTACCTTAATTAATAACTACAACCATTTATCTTATTAATGGCTTATCTATTAATAAACAATCATGAGATCACTTTCCATTGGTGTTTCTTTGGCAAATTTCAATTTATTTTTAAAGATTTTTTACTTAAAATGATAGGAAATCTTACGTTTTTCAGCACATTCTATTAAAAGCGTTTTCGCCCGAAGGACTGCCTCAGGAGAGTGATTTTTCATCAGGCTGTCGACCACGTCTGAGGACATCTTAGTGTCCATCTCGCCTGACTCGTCCACCTGTCACATGCGTTCAAGGGTTAACAGGACTAGATTAATGTTCACATAATTATGGTGCCAGCTTTAACATCTAGTGATGGATACATACTAGGAACTACGTACAAGTTTTCAGTTGATCCTGTTGGAGTTCTGTAAAAATGCCATTTAGTATCGCTGTAAATAGTTTATTTTTCTTTCACTCTCTATAAATGTTCTTGGTATTAAAATGTCTGGAATGTTTGGTTACCATATTATACCTTGTAGCATACTACTTTTAAATTCCAAAAATCGTTTAGTTAGGTCTAACCTTCTACTTATTTAAGTATTAATACTGAATGAGATTATACAGAAAACAGAACTCGTTTAAAAGAAGAAACATGAAAAATTTATGTTCTTTTAGCAAGTACTTTGGTGAAACTAATAAAAATGTTACAAATAAATCCAGTAAAATCTACTAAAATTATTTGATAAATAAATTTAAAATGTATTTTTTAATTAATGATTTAATTTTGCTCTTATTATGCTCTTTTACTTACAACTTTCAGAGTTCGTAAGACGCAAGAAATGGTGCACTGAAAAATACAAGACATTTCATTAAATGGTGAATCCAAAAAGTATAAATATATACAAATTCTTAAAAGTGAAATTTATCAGTAATGCACTACGTAGTTTTTAGTATGGGCTAATACAAAATTAATGTTCCTTTTAATTCATTTTGAATTTTTGGCAGCCATCTTGAATCCGCAATTTTCAATTTAGATTTAATATTTTAAAGGAGAGTAGGATCAACAAAAGCGTGACCCCACCCTAACCCTTAGCCGTAAAATATTGAAAACAAACATAAAACATTAAATTGTGTAATGATTTCGTTTAAACTTTGAATGTTTTTACTCCTGTCTTTGAAGAAGGTTCAATATTATAGTAGCATGATTATGGAATTTCAAAAACTACATCAACAACGAATTAATAGAATCGCCTTATGACGCAACAACTTCAACTAAACCAGCATGACAGGTAAAATTATTAAATTTTACAATATTCAATCGTCGTATAGTGAAAGATATTGTATTTAGGACGGGTGCAAATGCAAAGTTTCAAAAATACAGTTCTTGTTAAATATAACTATGTAGAGAAACACTTTTTACTAAATGGTAAAACTTCTTGCCTTGTATTTCTCTCGTAGATCAATCTTCTCCGTGCCATTTCTGCCGAGTTCGGCCATGTCAAGTTCCTCTGTAACATAATATGACAAGTTACTTTTATTTTTACACTTCGCATTCATGTTTATAAAATAAGTACTGATAGCCATATCCTCAAACGAAATATTAGAAATTATTTAAAATTAGGTCGATGGATACACAGTTTTGTAAGTTCCTTGTTTAATTTACGGAGTTCAACATGTGGGAAAGGGCTTATTTGGCCTATACACTTGTAAAAGCTCCGCAGTCTTGTAAAAGCCCTGCACACTTGTAAAAGCTCTGAACTGTTGTAAAAGCTATGCACACTTGTAAAAGCCCTGCACACTTGTAAAAGCTCTGTGCACTTGTAAAAGCTCTGAACTGTTGTAAAAGCCCTACACACTTGTAAAAGCTCGGTACACTTGTGTAAAAGCTCTGAACTGTTGTAAAAGCTATGCACACTTGTAAAACCTTGGCACACTTGCGTAAAAGCCCTGCACACTTGTAAAAGCTCTGTGCACTTGTAAAAGCTTTCCATACTTGTAAACGCTGTAAGTTTTTAGTACACTTAGGATTTAGTCAGTAGATTTTAACTATTTTCAAAATGGTTAAAGGAAAAAATTATTTCCATATAATCCAGATATAGATTATCACTGGCTAATAAGCAGTTAAATTTTCAATCTGCCATTTTACTAACTGTTGCTTTGTCTTACTATCGCATTATCGTGGGATCATTATAATCAATATGAATGGATTTTCTAATGAACTTTCTGTTTTGAAAAGTAAGGATTTACTAGAAACGGTTTTACTAGAGCTCATAATTTATAACATATGTACATGTATAATAGAGGTTTACTGTTAATACTAAATGTAAATAATCTTTTGATGGAGTGCAAAGATCTGCTTGATTATCACTTCATTATTTTATCCCTGTAATTATTAACAAGTTATGAAAGATTAAATTTCCTATTACCTATATATATTAAAACAAATCTTAACTACCGGATTAAATGAATAAGGTAGAACCTCGCCACGCTGGCTGCAAGCAATATTAAGCCACGTGTGTCTATATGTCACATATTAAAATGTCATATGAATGTTGTTATTTATTTATTCTACCTTCATCATTGTTACCCATAAGATCAATGTAAAGATGTTCACTAACGTTGAGCCAAATCCTATAGAGTGACATGCACCACCATCAAACTGTATCTTGCCCGTATAGAAATGAAGGTTCATACAAGATTTCAATTTTTATGTCATTTTTTCGAGATACCGTGCGGATAGACAGATAGACAGAAATAAAATTTGTCCAGCCTCTCAATGACAGGCTTCGCTAGCGCTCAGCCAATAAACCGGTTTGATTTGACAATTTTTTACCGAATCTCCATATTCTCTCCACGGCGAGGCTGAACTATCTCAAAACTTTTAATTTTATAATTAATTAGTTTTTTTTAATGTTTGAACCGCAAGATGAGAATCACCGGAGTTACTTATTCTTTAGAAATCTAAATCACTAAATCTCTAAGGCTTTGAATCTACAATGACATAATTGTGTGGTAGCAAACAATGTACTGAGTACGGGTCTGTGTTGGTGGTATACTGGAGCTAAATAAAAGGTTAACAAACACATTATGTTTGCCAAGAACACAACTACTAATAACATACTTACTCTCACCGAAGCCCGCTTCTTTCCTGCATTCAACGATTATTCTTTTGTACTCTTCTTTTGAAATCTCTGTCTGGAATAGTAAAACACACGAGACATTAATCTTGTCTACAAAGCGTTTAAGAATTATGTAGACTTACGTTACTATGAAGACCATTGCGTGACATTAGTCATCGATCAAGTTGAGAAATTAGGTGGTTGATTAACGATTGTTAATCTGCAGTATATAAAAAACTACAAGTTAGAACTATTTACTACCTACAATACAGTAGATACTTTAAACTCTGAATGGCTTTACGTTTTGAAATGCTTCGGAGGACAAAATGTAAAACGTCACAATTTTGAAATTAAAAGGAGGTTCTAAGGATAAAAAAAATAAAATCTTAAGTTACGAGCATTTATAGGACAATAAAATTCGGCATGCAGTAGCCGATTAAAAAAGAATCGTCCTCAAATGTGAACCTTTTTGTTGATATGGAGTTATTAAGACTTTATTCCATTTTACTCATATACTCCCATTTTCAAAGGGCGAATTTGGACTGCTGAATATTTAGGCGTTTGAAAATTGGGTAGAAAATGGAGTATTAAGAATTCTTAGACCATGTAAGCAACTGGAAAAATCAAAAAGTTAGAATTATTAAGTTATAATTTATTTCAAGGTTGGTTTAAGGAGTCAAAGTCTTCAAAGTGATACATAATGAACTTTGTATACACGATATTTATTGGAATTACAAAACATTTAAATAAACCTTATTCTTAAAACTGTGTGTTGAAATGTTAGTTTTTCCGACTTACATTGCATTTATTAACCCTGCAAAATACCAACGACATCGTCATCGTTTGGCATTTTCCACTACGTACTTAAGTCAATAGTTTTAGTGTTGGGACCTACACTACTGGGTGGATGTGTATGATAATGGTTCATACTGCTTTTGATATAAGTTAATATTGTTAAACTATTATTGTGTGTGTGTGTGTGTGTGTGTGTGTGTGTGTGTGTGTCACTCACCTGTTCCGCCGCCACTACACAGCCGAGTGCCAGGATCAGCAGTGTACTGGTATTCATGGTTAGCAGCAGTAGACTACACTGCACGGTGTACACAGGGTTTGGTATTTATACCACTGATGTTACTCCACAATACACATCGGCTTTTTATTATTAATGATGTTTTAATATTCACAGCGCTGCTTCGTATTTTTGTATTACGCAGTTTTTATGGCACCACTTTAAAAAACTTCCGGTTTAGTTACCTCGACACGATGTTTTCGCATTATTTTGTGAGCGTGGAAAAGCAATTTCCGCCATAATTTTGGTTGTTAACATGCGACATTAAGTTTACCATTGTGCTTTTGTTAGTTTGATGTGCAAGGTTACTTAGTTACATTTTTTACTAAGCCTATGCATGAGTATGTACATGATAGCTTTATTTATTCATATCAAAGGATAAATTAAGACACAAGTAGCCATTTCTTTTAATATTAATCTACTATTATTCAAACATATTTTCTTCATTTCCCAACATTTCTAAGAGTATTTTGTGAATACTAAACGTTTTCTCAAAAAACTATATTTTCATACAAACATTTCTCATGGTTTTGACCATTACTAGTAATAAACTAATCGGTAGAAAATTTGATGGTTTTGGCAGTTTCCAACATTTTCGTTTTTAATATGTCGAGAACATTTCCTCTTTTAATCATAAAATTAAGAATATCGGCTATGATAATAGTTAACGTTTGTATTGTCTTTATTTTTAATATTTAATGGATATATGTCGGACTGTTATCATTTATTTGTCATTCACTTTTCAATCACATTCAAAGTTACTTATTTCCGACAGATTTTGGAAATAAAAATTAAAAGAAAAAACCAATGGTCCAAAGTATAATGTACGTTTGTTTAAAATGTATTGGGATGTTATTTTGTTTTCTACTAGTCTAAATAATTTACAAAATTTCTCTTAAACTCATATAAATCTGTCCACCTCCTCTATTCTCTGGATTCTGCAACTAGATCAACTCAAACGCACCTCTAATAATAAAATTCTCTAACATAATATTTCATACAAAAAGGTCTAAAGACTACCCGTTGCACTGAATCAAGAACGGGCTTTCTTTATCATAAAATAGGCGTATTACAATAGAAAATAATCAATAAATGAAAGGAACCAATAAATTATTGGAGCCCCCTTCCCCCTCCAGAGCAACTTGGAAGAAATACGCACTAAATTGGATGCCACAAACAAAAGTGCAGACGCTCCAGGAGAGCGGGGCTTTTTCAATTACAGGATAATTTACTTCAGTTGGTCGCGGGGGTAAGGAAGTGTGCTGTCTCCCTATACTTCTTTGTTTGAAGTTTTGTGAAGGAAACAGGATTTTCCGGACATTTACCATCGTTCAGTGATACAAAAAACAGTAACACTACGTTTCGAAACCTGCAATTTGTCTCTTCTCCACGTAAATAACTAATCTAACACATAATTACACACTAGATTAAAATAAACAAATCATATTAGAGTGTTGTGACACGCGTAAGTCAGGAATCACAACCACAGTGTTGTGCGTCAACTACACTAACTCTAAAACACGCACCTTATAAAAAAAACTACACAACACTAATAATTAAAACTGAAGTACAGAATACATCCATATACGGTACTGACTTGCACCAGCAAGAATTGAGGAAAATTGTCGAATTTGATGTTTACTACTAATTATATAAAACAACTTTACAACAAGGTAGGACTACGCCATACAATGTCTCGCGTAGCAGGCTTCGCTGAAGCTGCATGCAAACCATCAAAACTATACCTCATTTCATTCTGGAGAGGTCCTGACAACAGATAGAAAGAAGGACAATCGTAAAGAAATTGCGGCAGGACAATCTCCGTCCGGCAGGATAAAGAGAAGCTGTGTCGGCCTACTGTGTCATAGACTTCAATGACGCTCAGCCAATCTACATGGTTGCACATGTACCAACATAGAACACATTATTGTGTATGTAGAACGTACTGCAACGCAAGAATGTGCTGAAATCAAATCTTGTCACAAATTATAACATCGACTTTAGATTATTTTTTTTACTGTATAATAATCGTTACAGAATGAGAAAGTACCAAAAGAGTTAAAATTATCAAACGGTATGCCTTTATTATCGTTCTTTGTTACTCATGCAGATTGTTTTACGATTCATGACGGCAACATGGTGAGCATGTTAAATTCATACAAATCGCCATCCAAGAGTTTTGGGGCTTTATTAATACAAGTCCTGGTTTCCTTTCCTATAATTTTTATAATATAATGACCGTTTAGGATCAGAATAAGACTACCTATATTAACCACCCAAATCTTATAAACATTCAGATAAATATTTATTAAATTGGCCGTACAGAATTTAGTTTTGAAAATAACAAATCCATGGTATACGATAAAACATCTTATATACATTTAATGTTAAATATAAAAACATTATTATAACATAAACCCATCCCTGCCACCGTAATCAAACATTATCTTTCTACATTAATTGTGTTACTATAAAATGCTCCTAATTAAGTTTGTGGAGGGAAACGAGATTTTATTATTGCAGGGGTTGTAAACCCTTTTATATCCTTTTTGCCTTAAGGCAGTGGCTCATTACCAGTTTTAGATTTTATGGAGCAAACACAATAAATATTATTTGATTACGTGGTCAATATAAATCATTTTATAGAATATAACAATTAAGAATTATATAATGAAGTTTTCAATGGGATGTTTGAAATCCAAAGATAGTAAACTATTCATAAGCTTTGAGTATAGCAACAATATCAAGGATTACATTGTCTTTGTTTTGATAGTCTATTGTCTATTGTATACAACTGTGAATAGCAGATAGTCTTCTGCTATAGTGATAGCCCCATGCCCTGTGAACACACTTCATTGTCCTTTATTGGCACAAACCAATAAGATGTATACTGCAGCATAGCAAGAAATACATTAGTATCTGAATTTTATAAACCGTGTACAGTAATAAGTACAGAATTCCACACAAAAGTGAAAATTTTCAGTTAAGACACAATTCAGCGACAAACACATTATGTCTTTCTTTTGTAACATAAGTTTACATATTTGGAAAGGATATTGGATTTGATAAACATACACAATTCTCGTAACTTAATACATAAGTGAGTGAGTGTTACCCGAGTAACAAATAACTAATAGTTAATTAGGTATTGTTCCGGGTAGACTTATTGTTGTTTTATCCTTTTCTAGATGATCTGTCAAAGCTTTCAAAGGCTGTTAACCATTAAGAATCAGACAGATGAATAACAACAAACATCTACTATCATCTGTTCAAAATCGTACAATGTACTATAGTTATTATTCTTAACTTTGACAGGTAAATGAAACACAAATAGGGCTACTATCTGTTAATTGAGCCAAAAAGGTAGCTTTCAAAACATCGGGACGTAGCCAGAGGGATTTTAAAAATAGGAATATGCCCATATGTTAACCAGGGACCCTAGGAATTCCCATTGATAATTTTAGTACAATCGCTTAAGTAGTTTTTACGTGCTTGAGTACCACACACAAGCACACAGACAGCCACCATTAGATTTTTATATAATAATGTAAATAACAAATACAGTGGATTTATATAGTAAACTAATCAGTTTAGACGAGGCAACGGTTGCCATAGTAACCGTACTCTCGTTCTTTGTATCACCTAGTATCAGCGCACCGTGAGCAAACACAATAAGCACTGCTGCAGCAGCTGATAGCGCAAGTCAACCTTGCTGATTGCTCGTTACGATATCATATTCCTCCATTTAGCCCCTGGAAGCTCACTTCATTTTGCCAACAAGGCTGATAGTTTTAGCAAGAGCTTTTAGCAACAATCATTCAATTGTTTAGTTTAACGTTTTATGAAAGAATACATGTATTAACCAATCAAATATAATAATGAATGGCTAAATTGAAAATTTAAAGTACTGAATGTCATCCTTGCTTTAAAGTAATTATTGATGTTGGACAATTTAAGAAGAAGATATGATTTTTCTAACATGCAGTGATGGAAAATGTCCAACATCCAGTTATTTGTTCAATGACTGTTAAATATCTCTTTGAAACGTAATGGAACACGAAAATAATTCCCTTGTCACACCCGGCATTCAAGTATTTTTAGAATTATTGAAGTATTAAGGAGTATTTTAAGATCCTCTATCAATCCAAGAGAGAAAACAATTGACTGAAAACAAGAAACCAAGAAAACGACTGCCTATAAGTGTTAAAGATTATTTTTTATTTTTTACCCACCTGGTTTCCTTTTAAATAGTTTTGAAATATTTATAAAACAGCTTGATATAATACAACAACAAAAATATCAAATGACTTGAAAACGTCAATCCATTAAATAAGTTAAAAATTACAGAAATTTCTCAACAAATCCAATTTGGTTTAACTTATGATGGAATCCAAATCTATTTTTATATGACCAATAACAAAATTTTGGTTAATTGATCATATTACACACTTTCTGAATCCAGTAGTTGCAGTGGTTATAAAAAATCTTAATAATTACAAAAGTGTTCAAGCCAGTGAATTGGAAAAAAGGTAGTTTCAATTTATACTAAGTTAACGAAATTAACAAGTTCCAAGAACTGGAGGCTTCATGTATGTATTCAAGCCTTTTACTGGTAGTAGATACATTTTAAAGAATATTTTATCACATAAGGATTCAAATTCTATGTAAGGTTGAATCTGTGGTTACTTGCACTGTATCATTGATAAGCCAAACAATATTCTAACAAATAAAACGAAATATATCATTATACTTTGTATATTTGAGCAAACACAATTATAATTACTATAGAAATCCAAACTGAAGCAGGGCTGTTCTTACATTCAATAGCTGATCTTGCCATGATGATACATAATTTGCAATATTTTGGTGAATAATGTGTACTAATACTTCTAATGTGAATTCATAAAAATACAAGATAGCTTAATATGCCAGAGTAACACATGAATACATATAAGATGATAAGAAACTAAAATGTCAAGTTTAAAGTTATTTTATAGCTATTATACGGTATCCAGCGTATTTAGCGTTTGAATGTTAGTAGGAAAGTGTAATTTAAAGAATTCCACAAGAATGGAAGTAATCATATGGACTAAAAATAAACATGTTAATTAGGTTTGATTTAAATAAAAACATAAGTGTTTACATGGTTCCAAATATACATCAGCTCACAATGTACTTATGTTGCCAATGGCGCAGTGTAGCGGCATGGCTGTTATTGTGAGACAACCGAATCAAGCAACGTCGAGCGTGGCTGCTGCTTGGATGGGTGGACCGCTGAGCGACCCTGTCCTTGCCAGCAGCCCGCCTGCCCGGCCATTGGTGGTGGTTCGGAAGTCACCTTTAAGCCGTTGGTCCCCAGGGTAAGAGTTACAGAGGTCTTGTTAGCCCTAACTTCGCCTGCTAAATTAAGACCGATTGCTTCTACACACAAGATCCTAACATTTACGTACTTCTTAACCCAAAACCTAGCCTAATAAAAGATATTCTTTACTTTGCTTTACACCAATAACACCCTTTGTCGCTTTAAAATCCATCAACATTTCAGGCAAATAATTTATGAGCTTTGGAGACAAGTAGTAGTACAACGCAGGAGGTTCTCACCAGCTTACCTCGCTTGGAACAACAGTTACTGTCTCTTGAGTGATTCATCGCAGAAAACTAATAATACATGCATTTTATATAATCGTTAGTAACGTTCGCTAGTAAAAATCCAATTCTCCAGATTTTACCAATTGGGTTTAAATTATAAAACTGTATAGAATGACATAAAACATGTAGTTATTGGTAGAAAAGGCCTATGTATTAAAATTCACAAAAAACTAATCCTGAATCATTGGAATTCTTTTAGACGCATTATAATTTATTTTGAAACTTTTTTAGCCGATTCAGATGATGAGATTTGTACGTTTTCGTAATACTATCCCCCACCCACTGTTTAACCCCCTACCACCATACTGTAGACCACTTCCAATGTTTACATTAGTTTTATGTTTCACAGAGATATAGAGAACATTAACGTTAAAACTACGTTACGCTCGCTCACGTAACGTTACCTACTGATGCTCCGTGCCGAGTGCATCACAGCAGGGTTACGGATCCGTAGGTCGGGTAGAGTGGTTGGTAAAGATGGGGCGAAACAACTTCGATTTCTGATTGGTCCAGTCAATTTTTGTGATGTTTTTAATTTTAGACGGATTAACTTCAAAGAGAGCGAACGAGACACTATCCAATTCCTGGATCATTCCCCTTAGAGATAAAACTTTTCTGGAGACAGGCAAAGTAGGAAAATGTTTTTTGATCACTTATTTTATCCCTAAACCAATTTTCAATTAGGCCCAAGCAAAAACGGCTGAAGATAAAAATGTAGGTGACATTTTTTACAACATGTACATGAGCTATAGCTTCAGGTATTGACATGTTTTTATTAATTTTCAATTGAAATAAATTATATTTCTCAATTACCGGTAACTTACGTTTTTAATCATAGTTTTGGTAGTGAAATTAAATTTTGTATGTGTAAAAGATGCTATTCCTTCCAACTAATGTAAAATCTGTAAAAAGTTTATATTTTTATCTTAAGCCCATTTTTCTTTACGCCTGCTTATAAGATGTCATATCTAAAATTTTGCTGCCATTTCTCGAGGATTAATCAAAACATTCTTTTATTTATCCTGTCATTACAAATGGCACATTAAAGGATGTGTCCAAATTATTTTTAAAAAATAAAAAAGTTCCAACAAAAAAAAATTGCACAAGCTTGCGTGATGTAGGATTTCGGTGGGCAGACGTATAAACCGGTTCTTGATTTTCCATACTATCTTAATCTCTCTAAAATAAATTGATCTAAAAATCTGTGGACATTCTAGTGCCGATAGGGGAGGAATTTCCATCTTACTGATAAATGAAGTGGTATTAATTTTTTATAACTTGAAGATAAAGGCCTGTTTTATAGCAATATGTAGTGTGCCTATTTCATATTACTTCTCTGAAATTTCAAGAAAATAAACGTTATTTCATTCTTTTTTCGTATCCAGGCATGTCATCCCACTTAGGTAACCCAAGACTTTTTCCTTTGCAGACGAATCCAGTTCTTTAGTTTAAGCTTTTCCTAGGTAAATATTCAACGCCGAACTGGAGATGAAAATACCAATTGTATTGTAACTGGCAACCTATTTCCTGCAAACCCAAGAACGAATAAAACCTTATTCGACAGAGCAGCAGTATCTTATCCACAACTTTACGCAACTTTCATCGCTCGGATAGTGTGAAATAAAACTTTAGAATTTCCTTCTTCATTCAGTATTTAAATTGTCAATATTTAGTTTATACTTCGTATAAAACAAATTTATTCAATTGGACCCAGTTTTTAAACTCATATATTTTACAAATCGAATCTTGATAACAAAGGTTGATAAGAGGGTTCTGAATCTATAAGTTTTGTCTTTATCAACACTCTCCTCGACTCTCTGAAGAGAGCTTATACGCTCATACGTTCAAAACTCGGTTAAAATTCAATTAGCTTCTGCAGTCTTCTACTCGTTGGGGAATTCCTTACTGGAAACTAGGAGACGTGTAATATATATGGCTTGAGAGGATTGCGCAAAAGGAGTGAGAATGTATGTATAAATTTTTATGTCTTATTTTATGTAGAGATTTCTATGTCTGATTGGTGTTTTTGATATTAATAAAATACGTGCTAGTTCATCTGAAGGTGTTTGTATTGCCGATCGAACCTACTATCGAATCCTCTCACATTATCCAAGTCTAATGATTCACAGCCAAACCTTACTTTGGTGGTACGCTAGTCTCTTACATGCTAGTTAATCTTACAAGGGAGTGAGTGGCAAGGCACGCTTGGACTCTCTGTCGCGTTGTATATAACATTTATAAAAGGTATAACACAACGTTTCGAGGATTGGAATCCATCCTCTTCATCAGGTGGAGGAGGTATTAATACATACAAAAATAACGAACAGAAATAAGTAAAGAAGGGAAAAAAGGGTTCAAACATACCCAAAAGCTGACTGGAATCCAGTCCATTCGTTGACCCTTCAAACCTTCCATCGTCAATAACAATCTTTAAACAAAGGAACAAGTATGTTGTCACATCAATAAAGAATTTTTGAGTTTGATTTGAGTTGAAAGAAATGTCAAGAAGTTAAAGAAGGTTTTAAAGTTACCTTAAAACTAATAAGTTGACAAGTTCGTATCAGATTAATTTTATTAGAGTGGGTGGTAATAAAATGACTAGTACAATGATTTTGTATCAAGCGATTTTATTTTGATTGAACTGATACTCCTCAGCGGCAAATCACAGATTGAACGTAAAAAATTCCACGGTTGAAGCGAGTTTTGAATCACTCTTCGAGTAACGTTTGTTCCTTGGAATACTCCAGTCTAGGAAACATTCTTTAGAATATTCTACAAACAAAACATATAACAGTAATGATTAGTCATTGCAATATTCTCAAACTCAAACATTTTTAACATGATCACCCTCTTAACATTATCAGCTAATAAGCTTGAAACAGGTCCTGCAACTTAGACAGTACATAACCTACTTCTAAAATAACTTGGTAATTTATTCAGTATCTTTCAATCATTCAAATTTAATATCGATAACTAAGGTACCGTAACCTGCAAAGTACAAAGTGTCCCGTTAGGTCGTATAGGTGGATCCGGCAACTGCAGTATGTGAGCAGCCAATGGGAAGATGTGAATGTCCTCGAAAGGCTCTATACTGAGGTTTTCCTCAAAGTTAGGTCCCATGGCCATAAAGAACGCCCACATAGATGGAATAGCAGGGTCATAACCGTGTTGTCCTGGTTCTGGAAATATATTTGGTACAACATAAAAGTATGGGATTACAGCATAGGGTTTGTACAACATATTATGATTCGACCTTATTTTTAAACAAATAAGGGAATACAAGTGAAACTGGTTGTTATCGTCCGATTTCCACATTGTTTATTACTTCCAAAAAGATTTAAAATTCAAAATAAACAAATAAATATTAATTTAGTACCATACTGTAAGTTTTCTTGTAACTGAATCTGATTTTACAAAAAGTCATTTTTAAGAATTAATTATAACTCACAGTTTTTTTTATAAAGACAACAGAATATTTTGGTGATCTTTGTGCCAGATCAGAAGTCTTTTATATGTATTAAAAATACTAAGAGCTTACTTGGTAGCTTTCTAGTTTGTTTGTGGAGGAAACAGGATTTTCCGGACATTTGCCATCGGTCAGTGAAACTAAAAATCAGTAACACTACGTTTCGAGATCTGCAATATGATCTCTTCTTCAAGTAAACAACTAACCTAACACATAATTAAGAACTAGGTTAAAATAATGTTTAGGTTATTTAATGTGATAAGTTAGATACCTACCAAGAAGATACCTATCAGATTGCAGATCTCGAAACTTAGTGTTACTGATTTTTAAATTCACTGAACTATGGCAAATGTCCAGAAAAATCATGTTTCCTTCACAATCCTTCCATTGTCAAAAATAAATTTCAAACAAATAGTTTGGTAATGAAGAAATCCGAAATACCAAATACTGACTTCTCTGTCACCTACAACGTTCGAGTATATTTAATTATAAAGGTGCAAACTCAATGTTGTAAAGATTCGTATGGCACTTTACAAATTTTAAAACATTCTGAAGGCTTTAGAAATCAGTTGGACCTAACATTCGAATTACTGTGAGAACTATACATTTTTCATGTCACAAAACAATCAGAATAATGTTTAACTCTGGTCTAGGTAGAAATTATATTATTCAGACGATACGAGTAACAAAAGTTGTATCTTTAACTTAGAAAATTTCGGGACATTAAATAGTAAATTTCTACTGTTACCAATGGTTTTGTTCAGAAGAAAGCACTTAATGTTCTGCAATGAAGAAGATGATTACTATACAAAACTTTAAAGCTTACCAATCGACTGTGAAATAGAGGAGATCCGTATAATTTAATGGTTTCTCGCATCCCCCCACCCCCCCCCCCCCCCACCCCCCCCCCCCCCCACCCCCCCCCCCCCCCACCCCCCCCCCCCCCCACCCCCCCCCCCCCCCACCCCCCCCCCCCATCAAGTTTTCATGTAGAATTTATAACAACCTGAATAAATTGACTACTTTCACATTTAATTTTCAGTCCATTATATTTTAACTATTTGCTCAAGATATTACAATATGTTTTTAAGTAACTACCAATTCTAATGATCTTATTTAGAGATCAAATGTGTATTTTCTCATGAAAAAATCAAAGTAATTTTTAAAAGCAACATTAAGCTGGAAAGGAGACTTTTAACACAGCTCCTTCTTCCAACCAAGGATTTTACATTTTTAGGATCTTGTAGTTTATTTTAAACCAATTAATTCTTTATGTCTTTGACTCCGAATTAATTTGGCAATCTTGGCTGAATTTGAATATCTAACTACAATTTATTACTAAGAAAATTAAAACTCAAGATTTGTCTGGCCATTAAATAATTTTACACTAATGAGGAGTATTCAGAAAGTAAGGAACATTTCCATCTGACGCCGTCAGGTGCGCACCAATAGCGTGTACATTGGTGTGATCGTGTTTCAGCACCTCAGTCAGTGTCCAGCCATGGCAACAGGAACATCTCCGTGCTGTCGGTTTTTCCTATATTCAAATTTGAAATGTGTGCTGCAATTGAAAATCCCATCATTTGCGAAGTGCCATCATTTTTTGTTGGTAAAAAAAACTTAAAAACAATAGAAATTAATCGGAAACAACTGTGTAAAGTGTACGGGCCAACGAAATGACTTAAAATTCTGTCAGGAAGTGGGACATTCAGTTTTAAAAATGCAGAACAAACATTCATGATCAAGAGAAGAGTGGACAACCGAGCATGTTCGTGAAAACCGATGTCTCACATAACTGAGCTTCCTCTATGTTTCCCACAAATTTCACGGACTTTATTGTTTGAAATAACACAAACAAGGGACATTATTCACTGTACACTCTATCTGAATTCTTTAGATCAAATATCTAATTATAGTGTAATAGTTTTTCCATTCATAAAAACTTAAACAATGACAGTAATAAACTGCAATTGAAATGTTCGGACATAAATGTGTTTAGCACAATTCAATTAATGCTGGCTGGTGGGCAATTAGCAACATCACTAATTGACACCTGTTTCATATCAAAGGCTGTATTAATAAAGTTTTTTCAGTGTAACAATTTGACTTAAATATTGGTTGTGTGGATATTCAATGGTTGACAAGAATAATAATTTAAACAATGTATTACAAAAGAAATTTGTTAGTTACGATCAAGTATCATATATCATACTAAATTCAACAAAACACATACAAGTAAAATTAGTTGAAAGATTCAAAACATCCAATTAATTGTCTAATTTAGTCCCTTATGTGATTGTGCAATAAATAACCTTAACCCTTTGAGGTCTCAATAAAAATTGCTTCGACAGTCCTCAGGTCGTATTTAATTTCTGTTAGATATTATCCGGTCGACCTATTGTCGACATGCGAGCGTTCACCGAAACTGCCGCGGTCGACCTATAGTCGACGACCGATCGCAAAGGGTTAAATCTGCATTGCCAAGTTCCAAGATATTCATCCTACCAATAAAAACTCATCACTATCAACCTAATCACAATTCAAGCTAACCTTTATCTGGATGCTTCCCATGGGCAGGACATGGACGTTGGCCAAACGGAAATCTTTCACAAGACGTGAATTGATCCGAGAATCGTCGAGACACGTGAAAATTCGCTGCTTCTCAGGGCGTGCCCAGACACGCCAGTTCATAGCCTCTGCTATTCCCAGAAACACTTTTTCTTTGCCTAAAACAATGATTTGATTATTAAAAATTGTAATATAAAATGTATATTAAATAAAGTCCAAAGACCAACCTAAAAAATGAGAACCTTCTATTGTAATAGTGGATACCAGATATTTCCTTTTGCCATTCATCTCTGCTAAACAACCCTTTTAAAATAATCTACATCTTGGGCTATGCTTACGTTACATTTTTTGCAGAACTTCTCGTAGATTATCCTCCCCTGAATGTGAAGAGTCAGTAACTACATTAAAAACGATTTCTTAAGTCCAGTATTCATTTAGTTTAACTTTCACAACTAGAGCCAAGATAAGATATAAGTACTGATGTACCAAGTTTTATTGCTTTACCTGTAATCATTAGGGAATTATCAAGCCCGTGTGGGACTTTTTTTACACCCTGTACATATATACATACATACATATAAACTTTACAAACCCGTATATAAAAAAAAAAAAAAAAAAACTGGAAAAAATCCAGCAAAACAACATACTGTATATACAAGAGAAAAATATAATATAATAAAAATATCCTTTTTATCTGATTATGTAAGAATTACATTATAAACAATTTTATAGTAAATAAATATAATTTCTAAATATGTTAGTCTTAAAAGGTTTCTGTTTATTAAAGTATTTTGTGTATTGATTACGTAACTATTTACTTTGTTACTGTAGTTAAAGAATTGTACCATTATCTGACCTAAAATAACTTCATTATTGGTTTGAATTAATAGGGATGAAATCCAGGGATTGTTATTAGTTAATAAAAAAAATCAGCACACTTATCTTGAAATATATCTTCTAGGAATTCGACCAGTAGAGAGCATGCTGTGCAATCAAAAATTTCTAATTATGTGAAAATGTGTACTGTTATGTGTTAGTTTAATCAGTGGATTCTAAAAGATAGTTTTCAAGGCAAACCGGCTGATTTACTTTAGTGGTTTGTTCTATTAGTAAATCAGGCTAATGTATTGGTGTCTACACATTATTTTACCTATCGTGTAAGAGCCGCACACCACCAGGGTGCGAGGATGTTCCTGCACGTGTGCTTTCACGATGTCGATGATCCTCCCGATCACCTCCTCTTGTGTTGGGAAGCAGTACTGGGGGTTGCAATAGCTGCCAACAACACAAGAGCTTACAACTACAACATATAGTCCATGTGTGTAGTTCTATTCACTTAGAAAAATTTGCGAAGTCAGTGGATAGTTTAGTAAACAATATCAATTAGATCTTAGTTCTTAGACTTATACGGCCAGTGTAATCACTATTTTATAGGTTTTCCAGTTCACACCGCGTTGAAATATTTCAGCCTAGGAGAGCATCTTCAGTCACAGATGTTAAACCAAAACATCTGTTGTGTTATATTTATTTGGAACAATAAATTCATGATAATCACAAAACACACCAGAGTGACTATGACAATACCCCAAGAGGGCTGGTTTTTATACTTTCCAGTTGAACCCACACTGTGTACAGCAAGACCCATGAGTCACTTAAATCTGGGTAAACCTATGGATGTCCAGGAGCGGCGAATCACTAACTGCAAATGTCGAGATTCTGGAGTGCAAGGATGGATCGATAGGTCTAGTTTACTGCGGAAAATGACGGCAGTTGGTGGGGCTCCCTAAGTGTTAAAGGCAGCTACTAGCCTGGAGTGTTACCCCTGCCTGCTTTGACTGGAGGGTTTGGAACAGAGAAAGCCTCCTCGTTTTTTCAAGAAACATGACTAAGTTATAGTACACGCTATCCCCCTTCATGAATCTCAACAGGAGGTGACCTTACCCATTCAGCAATTTAGCGTCTGTTCTCGCGTCTCAACTCAGCTTAAATACAGGCGTGTTTCGTTTCTCAGACTCGGGAAAATGGGAAACTATTTAAAACTTTTCCTTATTTCATTAACAATGTCGATGATTTGTGCAGGAATGGACGGATGTATCTCAAAAATAGGAAATGATTTTAGCTCTTGGCTATGATACATCCAACGGTATGGTTTGTTGAATAATGAATATAAAAGGGGATAAATGTGATGCTTTTATTATATCAGAGCTCTTACTATTAATTGGCCTGTAGGAGCGGTTCTCACGAGCCTAGAATTAAGCAAACTAAATCACTACAACTCGCAGCGAACAGTCCTGGTGCGATTTGGAGCGGTTTCAAACATTGACAGAATGCAGATAAAAGCTGTTGGCCATGGCAGCGAAATCGCGGGACCCTTTAAGACAGCCAACGCAAGTTTCCGCGTTTCCAAGTTCCCCCTCCCTGCCTCATTTAGCAGTAGTCTCTTGCTGAAAGAACATCAATGAAGAATAATTTTTATTTTTATAATGCTTTATGTTTCATGATTTAAGGCGATACAGAAGAGACTGAAGGGTGGCAAGACAGGTTTTAGTTTATTCCATCTTGAGTTCCAGAGTTCTATCAAGTCAGTTTTACCTAATGCTACTGCACTCATAGCTTAGGGAAGACGCCAGAATTTATAAAACTTATTACCAAATGTCGGAAAAATCTATTTACGAATAAATGTGGAATATTAACTTTTGTGATTCCACAGCAGATGGCTACACTATAATTTTCAGTTTAAAATGAACAATTATTATCAATTGGCAAATTCTTTTCATCACAGTCTTTTCAAAGGAGGAGGTGTGGCCATTTTTATAAAAAATTATTTAAAGTTCGGGCGTTTTAAAGCAAACTATAGTTTTGAATTGGACTTTGAAATTAGTGGCATAAGTGTTTCCCTAAAATCCTCTGAAAAGGTAAACATAGTCGGACTGTATAGATCCCCCAGAGGCTGCACCAATACATTTTTGAGAAACTTGAATCACTTTTGGCCTTTTTTCAACTAAAGTCCAAGCATTTCATTATAATTGGCGATTTCAATATCAATGTCTTAGACCACACCAACCTCATGACCCAGCAACTTCGAGACGTGTTGAATTCATTCGGATTGGAGTGGGCTGTGAACTTACCCACTAGAGTGACCGCTACATCGAGCACATCCATTGACAATGTCATCACAAACATTTCAACTGCTGTGGTCTCTATATTGGACACCGCCATCTCTGACCATTTTGCGCAGGAGGTTACATCCTTGGAGTGAGGCCGGAACCCGAATACCAAACTAAAAAACTCAAACGGTCTCTACATTCCAGAAATGTTGATCATCTCTGTCAGTCTCTTTCAAAAGAATCCTGGACTTTCTTAAACAATTTAAAATACCCAAATGAGGCGTTCAACGCATTTAGTTATTGCATAACCACACATCTTGATGCCACTTGCCCATTCAAAATGTTCAAGGACAAAATAAAATTTCAAAAAAATCAATGGGTTACTCAGGGCATTCTCAAATCAAGAGAAAAATTAAAGTTTTACTACTCCATATTTAGGGAGTCTCAAGATGAGCAGTTTAAAACCTTTTTCAAAAGCTATAAGAGAATTTACAGGAAAGTCATAAAAGCAGCTAAAGCATATGACATTGAAAGTAGACTGAAGAGAGCAGATAACATATCGAAAGTAGCATGGGAAATTATTAACTCAAATTTAAAACCAGATTTTTCAAAATTTTCAAAACCAATAAAAATTAAAGTTGGGGATGAACTTTTACAGACCCCTGAAGAAGTGGCCAGGGAGTTTAATAATTTTTTTGCAAACGCGGTGCCGAACCTGCCTTTGAGCGGCAGTTGGTCTAGTTTGGAACCTATAAGCGAGGACGAGGTGGCGGGAGTGATACGGGGATTCAACACAAAAAAATCATGTGACAACAATGGCATGTCAGTGTGGCTAATCAAACGTTGCCTAAAGCACATTTTTGAAACCACTGACAAGACTGGTTAACATGTCCTTTGAAATAGGACTGTTTCCAGCCCAGCTAAAAACAGCCAAAGTGATTTCAGTTTTTAAGAAGGACGATTCTTGCCTCGCAAGCAATTATCGTCTCATTTCAATTCTGCCAGTTTTAAGTAAAGTATTTGATAAACTTTTTCTTGCAAGACTCATGGATTTCCTCAATAGGTTTGACATTTTGTCTTCAAGCCAATTTGGATTTCAAAAAAACATGTCAACAATTGATGCTATCACAAGACTTGTGGACGTGATCGTGGAGGGTTTTGAGGGTCGGGAGCACACAATTGGTGTATTTCTCGATCTTTCGAAGGCCTTTGATTGTGTTCACCATGCTACTCTTTTGTGAAAACTGGAATCGTATGGGGTACGTGGTCTGCCACTGAAGTGGTTGAAATCGTATCTCAGTGACAGATATCAGTTTGTAGAAATTTCCAATGTTCAGTCACAGAGAGTTCCTTTGAATCAGGGGGTCCCCCAGGGATCTATCTTTGGACCTGTACTGTTCTTAGTTTATGTGAACGATCTTGGACTATCAATTCAGAATGGAAAGATAGTCCAATATGCGGATGACATGACTCTCTGCGTCAGAGCAAAATCAAATACCGCTCTGGAAATAGAAACTATTGTTGAACTGAATTCTTTTATTCAGTATTTCTTGGACTTAAATCTTAAAACAAATAATACAAAAACGAATTATATAAGTTTTTTTCTCCGTCAACAAGTTAACGAAATTCGACCCATTGTCATGGTAGAGGACACCCTTTTAGAGGAAGTGGAATCTACTCGATTTCTAGGAATACATCTCGATAGAGGATTAACTTGGACCGATCATGTTGAGCATATATTTGCAAGGGTTGCTTCAGGCATTTTTGCCCTGAGGAATTTGGCACAGGTTTGCTCTTTTGACGTTCTAAGGATAGCCTATTTTGGCCTTTTATATCCCCATTTGACCTACGGCATACGCCTTTGGGGTGGATGTGCCAGGATCAGATTCAACAGAGTTTTCAGGCTTCAGAAAAAAGTCATCAGAATCATGTGTAAACTGAATCCTAGAGAGTCGTGCCGCTATGCTTTCAGGGAGCATGGTTTTCTGACTTTACCCTGCCTCTATATCTTGGATGTAGCTCTGTATTGCCGATTCCGATGTGAGTTAGTGCGTGGCAGGGACGTCCACAGGTATGATACTAGAGGTGGGGACAGCTACAGGATGCAACATCATAGAACACTGGCATCTGAACAACTTCCTTCACAAGCTGTTGTCAGATTAATTAATAATCTCCCTGAGAGCATAAAAAATGTCAACAACCCAACCCTGTTTAAAACTCGATTAAAGGACCTTTTAGTGTCTGAAGTGTTTTACTCTGTAGATGAGTTCATGTTACGCCGCTGGGACAACTAATTTTTTGTAACTTAGTACCAATACTGAAGCCATGTATGAATGAGAGGGAGAATGTAATTTAATGTATGTATGCGAGCAGTGAATGAATCTTAGAATAGCAAAATGCAGGATTTTTAGCTTTATTTATTGACGTTTGCAAATACAATGTAAAATTGTTTGAAAGCAATAAAAATATGATTGATTGATTGATTCTCAGGAAGAAGCCAGGGAATTGGCCTTAAAACCAATTCCAGAAGAAAAAAATAAATTTCTGAACAAACTAAAGGAGGGTAAAAAATCAAAAAGACCTTACTCTGATGGATCCACACCAGAAGTTCATCAGAGAAAGAAAACAAAAAACGAAGGAAGACAGGGGGAACATAAGGAGCAATCTGCACAACCCCAGAAACCTTCATATAAATAAGCAGTAGAAGGTATAAGGGTGGGGGTTCTACACTCCAATTTTCCCGAGACCCTACTCACAACAAAACAGATGGAGGAGATCCGGAGCTTCATCCTGGAAGCTATCGTGGAGGAACAGGAGGGTCCCTACTCTCTAAGATTCTACGATATTAACAGGAGACAAGGAGTTCTGATCTTCAACTGTGAAAACACCAATACCGCTGAATGGCTTAAGGGAAAGCTAGATTCTTGGGAAGGGGCCAGTCTGAGGATTGTACCAGAGGAAGAAATTCCACGTGCAAGAATTGCGACTGTCTATCTTCCTAACAGTATACATGAAACCACTGACAAGATTATGAAGTTTTTGAAAGTACAAAACAAAGAGCTCTCTGTCGGAGAATAGAACGTTCTGCGTAGAAGCGACGAGGGAGAGTCAGTACTAACCAGGATAGGTAATATTACCAGATCACCCACTTAGTCTCACACAACACGCTTACATAGAAGGTAAATCAACTACCACCGCTCTCCACAGCTTAGTGGGAGAGGTGGAGAACACCTTAGAAGAAAAGGAAGCCCTAGTCAGCGTCATTATGGACATTGAAGAAGCTTTCAACCGAGTAGCTTATCAATCCATGGAGACTGCTATGGAACGTTTTGAAGTTCCCCCAGATGTAGTCAAATGGATAGTAGCCCTCCTAAAAAGAAGACAAGTAAAAGCAAAGTATGGAGACGAATCTGCCGCAATCACGGCCCAGAAAGGTTACCCCCAGGGGGGAGTTCTGTCTCCTCTCCTGTGGGCGATGGTGGTGGATGATCTTCTTAGCAAAGCAGAGGGGAACAAGGTGACTATGTTATGCGGACGACCTAGTGCTTATGATCAAAGGAAAAAACAAAGGCACAAACACAAAATTAAAGTAAGGGAAGCGCAAAGGTCCTTTTAGGACAAGCGCAGGGACAAACTGTCCTTTTCCCTCAGGACAAAAAAAGCTGTTGATAATAATAAATGAAGACCACGCAGCATATACTCACGTTGTATCTAGAAACAATTTGGAGATGGTGATGCTCCGCAGGGAGGGCTGGTGAGTCATGGCGCGGCAGGCTCGGAAGTCACCCACATGGAGGTAATTGCGCCCATTGGTCAAAGAGAAAAGGAACATGACAGATCCGGGGCAACTGCAACAAATAAAAGGTAAGTCATAATTGTACATTTTGAAAAGTTAATAGACTGGACACCTGTCTAATCTACTTTTCAATACTCAATCACTTGAATTTATTTGGAAGAATTTTCGTAATGAGTTAAATAGCTGATGATGTCATGGAAAATCACAATAGGTGACAATCTACTACAGTTATATAGGTGTTGAATTAGTGTACGAACAATAAACAAGATGTTGCTAAGTGAATAACTAACATAACTAACTTACTGGTTGGCGTCCAGAGCTGTAACCTCAACACCGCAGATAATTTCTGGCTTATTGAGCTCCAGAACACGCAGTAACTTCTCCGCAACCCGCAGCTTCATATGTACCAGGTTCGCTGAAAAATTTGCAATCAACAGCTTAAACAAAAACTATAATTATCTGATGGAATATATTTATTTAAACTTGTGATTAAAAAAGATAATAAAAAACCCTAGAAAATATTAAAAATTACATGTGAATATTGAGTTCAGTTCCACTTCACATTCTGCTTAGTACAGCGTCAGAAATCTGACAATATCACAGACTTGACTCCTAAAACTGAGTGTCATTAGGCATAGTTTTTGTAGTATACTATAATACATTGCAGCTGCTAAAGTTTGATGAAACTTATTGCATCGTCTAGTAACTAAACTAAATATATATATTCTAAAAAAAAAAATTATAGTCGAAATAAATTAAATAAAACTTTAAAATCAATTAATAAAATAAGTAACAACAATAATAATAAAAAAACAGTAATAAAAAGTTAACAAACAAATTAACTCTTTGACCGCCACTAAATCCATTGGTTTCCCTATAATGCCAAGACATCTATAAAGTATATTTTTCTTTAAGTTAAAAGCTAATTTTTTACTATAAATATGTTATAAGAGGTAAACGCAAAAAAATATTAAATAGGGACTTTTAGTTTACATTAGCATATTTATTGATAAAAATCTAAAAATAACAATTTACTATATTATGAATTTGATCTAAATTCAAATTCTTGGTACAAACTAATAAATTATATAAACTACTAGTTATTAGAGCAATTCCTTATCTAGGGTTTCACAGATAAGGTCAATCATCTTATCTTATCATCTGGGCAGATAATGGATATATTTGGTTATGGCTCTGTAGGACACTCCAAACAGATGAGCAGAAACAGGTGTTTGGTGCTAGACACCCCTCCCCCAGAAACAGGTGTTTGGTGCTAGACACCCCTCCCCCTGTAGTAGTGGACTGAATTTTGTCTATAAATACTTCCTTATCAACAGTGATAAGCAAGGAACATGCACCTGCCATTTCCATGGTCTTTTGTGAACTGAAAAACTCTACAAGAGAAAAAATGTGCAATATTGGATATATTCTCATGTTTGGCGTTTTGGTCAAAGTCTGTCATTCTGATGTATCCCTCTATGGATGGAAGGGTTAATAACCATACACAGTTGTATTCAGATATTAAAATTAATATTAAATAATATTTTTGTAAAATGTAAAATATATACTCATCATATGCCTGTAAAGTAATGACTAAACTAACCTGTGATTTGGGTACAATATATCGGGAAAGAAAAGCTTTTCTTCAGTCCGATGTAGTGGTCTGAGTGGAAATGGCTCAAGAAGTACATTTTCACTCCAGGAATATTCCAGTACTGGAATGCATCCACAGCAAATGGTGTGTCTGTGTGGAAAAATGATAATTTACAGAACTGTAACATATTGGGTTTTATATTATGAAGGTCAGTCAAATTTAATAATCTTTTTCTCTCTGTAAGTGACACAGGACAAGTGAATTGTCTTTCCAAACATATTTCAAAACAAAACATATTCTATGGAGAATTCTTGGACTGAATAATCAACTGATATAAACAATCCTAATGCATTTTTCTTGGAACTCTGGTACTAAATACCTTCCATTCATATGGTATGATGGTCCATATAATTTATTTGAATTAAAGGAAAGTAAAAGATGTTTTCGTTGATAACTGTAAAAAATCAGAAATATTTTTGCACTACTATCCTGTCATTATTCATAAAAATAATACCCAGTTTAGTTCTTAATTTTTAATTTAATAGCTTATACAATTACTTTGAAACATAAATAATATTTAATATTTCCAACAAAGTAAATAAAACTCAAACATACATGTGTGTACTCAGAAACAGTACATGACATTATTATTTAAATCCTAGATTACTAATATATTGCAAATCATATTTGAAAAAGTAAACGAACTCATCAGAATTTACAATCAAAATACATATTCAAATGTTAAAAAACACCACTACTTTATCAATACCACGAAAAATAAATATTAAAGCGACAAAAAAGATAATAAAAACGGTTATGGCATAAGAAAACTATGTCATATAAAAGAGTGAATTACCATTAAATTTTACAGTACAATATCAGTAAGTTGTCAAAATTATTGATAATCTCGAAAGTATAAGGAAATAATCCTAAAATAGACTGTTACAAAAACTCGTAAAACTGTTAGCCAGAGTCACGTTTACTAATTACCCTAGTCAATATGTTAACTATGCTGTTAGTAACAAAAAAGGGAATGTATCAAGTCTGCAATAAAAAAATTATGGTGTATTTATCAATCAACATGATTTAGACACGACTGGAAAGACAATTTTCCGAGCTGAAAATATTGGTTATGAATAAAATGTACCAATACTATTTGCGCAAAAATATAAATTATGTTGCTTAATCCATTTTTATGGATTTTCAAATTACTTAAATACGGCTAACATGGATGAAGTGTCCAAAAACCCTAAAAAAAAAAACACACTTAAAAATATACCTTTTCAATCAATCAATAGCTTTATTAGTTCAAAGTACAATGTACAGTATGAATGGTGTCAGATGGAAAGTTAAAAATATAAATTATAATTATAAGAAATTTGTATGTGTAAGTTATCAAACTCATAAAAGAATACAATACATGGGATAAAATTAAAATTAATAACAATTTCTTGGAAAAATAATAACAAGAAACAAACACAATAATAACAAGAAAGTCAATGTTTTTTTTTTCCCCCTTGGGGCGGCCTACTGCCATGCACTTAAGCCTCAAGGGCTTTTTGCGCACCCCGGAAACACACCATGAGGCCCACCAGTCAACAACTTCAGCAGTTCAACAAACCGCTGAAAACAACCTATCAAGTCCTCCTGGGAAAATTCACCGCCCCTGTCCAAACTACCAAAGATGTCATACCGCTCTCTTGCTATTGCAGGGCAATCAAAAAGCAGGTGCTCAGCAGTCTCCTCCTGCTCATCACACCTTCCACAGAGCGGATCCTCCTGAAGGATGCCAACTCTGTGAAGATGCTTCTTCCTCAGGTGACTATGCTCCGTAATGAGGCCAATGACCTTAGAAGACATTGATCTGTTTAATGAGAGAAGGTCCGAAGCCACCTTGGAGGAAGGTGACTGTAATACCATTCTACTCACTCTCAAACCCGGATGCAACCTCCACCTTCTCCCATGCTCCGCGCGAATCCATTTCGAGACAACCCTAGAGGATTCACACCTTGGAACACCACAGAACGGTTGAGGGCCCGTTATAATTGTCGCTGAGCCCTGGTTGGCCAGGGCATCAGCTCTTTCTTTCCCAACAATCCCCTCATGACCAGGAACCCAACAAACGGTTACATTGTTGATTCTGGCAAGGGAGGAAACGGCCTGATAGCAATCCCAAACCAGTTTGGATTTGATCACGCAAGAATCCAGCACCATCAGCGCTGCCTGACTGTCCGTGAAAATGTTAATCGTCTTGCCCCTATATCGCAGACGAAGATTCTCACGAGCACATTCCATAATAGCTGCGACCTCCGCTTGAAAGACTGTCGAATACGGACCCATAGGGACCACCAGCTCCCTACATCTCACTCCCAGAATTCCAGCGCCTGTGCCGCTTTTTGTTTTAGAGCCGTCTGTGAACCATTCGAGCTCCGCTGGTGGAAGAGGTTTCTTCCCCTCTGATCAATCATCCCTTGAGGGTAAAATAATCCTAAAGGGTTTGTCAAAGGAAAATTTTTGTGGCATCTGATCAGAGATCATGTGCAAAACATCCTCCTGTATCAGAGTGCTAATTCTGCAGTGCCCACCGCTGCAGCCCGACCAGAGTCCCATCTGCTGAAGACAGTAGGCACTCCTCCTGGCCATAGCTCGAATGACAATGTCCAGGGGGGCGAGGTTAAGACAACAGTCCAGAGCCGCGCCTGGTGCACTAGGAAAAGCCCCAGTGATAGCAAGGCAGGCCATCCTTTGGATACCCGCCAGACGAGCTACTACCGTCTTGGCCTCCGTTTTTGGCCACCATACGACAGCTCCAAGTCAATGTTACAGTGGACTCTATTAAAATTACATTGTTTTTTTATAGAACTTGGAAGACAGTATAAAACTTTATTCCTGTGTATGACGGTCTCCTGGTATACCTATGAGAGGGAAAGGCAAGATCATTTCGACCACACGCATTGTGTTGATGATGAATACCAAGAGTGGGTAAATCAATGCTTTTTCTTTTGACATAAAGCAATGTATCATAAATGTATTGGCAGAAAACGGTCATAATTCCCGATTCGGAGAAGTGATGGTTTATAGAATTAGTTTGATCAATTCTGGGGTTACCTGGTATTCTCTTGTAGAAAGGACACTGCCGTCCAGGTAGGCCCATGGAGGAGAGTGATGTATCAGAACTGGAACAGGAACTCTGGACTGTGAGACTGTCTTCACTGTCGATTTTCAGGTCCGACGGGAAACAACCTGTCCGCATCTTGGTGAGCAATGTCTGCCACCCGGACCTGTCTGTGAAGTACAATCCACCATAAGAAAACTTGTAACATATGGGGATCTATGCTCATTCTATACAATATTTCATTCCGCATTCTTAACACGCTCACTGCATTGTTCAATTTGGTAATCTTCCTCATACTGTGACGTGAGTCTCCGGTAAATCATGAAGGTTGTCTTTGGTATCTGATAATTTAGGTTATGTCAGTGCTAGAACGTTCTATGTGAAACTATTTTCTGTGGGGAGCTCAACTAACTGTGTACAATGTTTAATTTGAACTCGTTATGAACCACCCGTGACACACTATTTATATCCTATTAGTTAAAAGAAAATAAACTTTACATTCCATAAAATGTAGTAGGTTTGGTGAAAACCAATACGGTTTTAAACTACAAGTGTACTATGAGTAAACTGGTCAACCATGATACAGTAATTGTGTTAACAACTTATTATCCAGCAATTTATTAAATACATAAAAAATAAACCAAAGTTTTAATCCTTAAAAATCAATTTGAGTTTTAAAATATATTAAAATAAAAACACAACTGAACAATTAAAAGTATGTGCTTACAGAATACACACATTTGTAAAGGTTAATTATGACCATTTTTTATATTTTAACATCGAAAATTTATTTTTAGGAGGTAAATATTTTGGAATAAACAAGACTATCAATTTCTGTACCTCAATAGCTGACATTTGTTTTACTATTATTTTGTGTCCCATTGATGGTTTTTAACTATTTTTCTACCCTCCTATTTTGATCTCTAACTTGTGCAATAGATAATAAAATCTTTTAACACTTCACAGACTTTAAAATTTAGTTTATCCTGTATAATTCATTATTGAGCAAAACATAAGTTATTAAAAACCAACTTACTTAATAAAGTAAGCAATAGTTAAAATTTAATTTAACTGAGCAATGGTAGATTTTTATATTCAGAAGTAAAATCTGTATCTGTTACAAAGACAATCTTAATTCTGTTACTTAAAGAGAACCTAGCAATCAAGTAATATGTAATTAATCTGATAAGACAGATAATGCACACTGTACTATAGCAGTATACCTGTCCTTGTGACAGGACAATGAACTATAGCAGTATACCTATCCTTGTGACAAGACAATGTGCACTGTACTATAGCAGTATACCTGTTTTGTGACAAGACAATGCACACTGAACTATAGCAGTATACCTGTCTTGTGACAAGACAATGCGCACTGTACTATATCAGTATGTATACCTGTCCTTGTGACAAGACAATGAACACTAAACTATAGCAGTTTACCTGTCCTTGTGACAAGACAATGAACACTGAACTATAGCAGTTTACCTGTCCTTGTGACAAGACAATGAACACTGGACTATAGCAGTTTACCTGTCCTTGTGACAAGATGTTACAGATATTCAATATATAACTCGTAAAATGAACTCAGTTATAT
This sequence comes from Homalodisca vitripennis, assembly GCF_021130785.1. Taxonomy (NCBI): domain Eukaryota; kingdom Metazoa; phylum Arthropoda; class Insecta; order Hemiptera; family Cicadellidae; genus Homalodisca; species Homalodisca vitripennis. The sequence continues at coordinate 9,839,777 of NC_060208.1, forward strand.
CTATATTCCATGTCGAGACAAACAACTTACTGTTTAAACTTATTAAGCAATATAGGTGTCATACAATTCTAAACTTGGTGCAAAGTTTTAATCTTTGACAGAAAAATATTAGAAATAGGTGTATAAACAAAAATCTAAACTAATTGAAATTTTTTAGGCAAAATTGGATTAAAACAGCTGTATACAAAGCTATACTAAAAATAAAATATATTGATGTAATATTTTTAATTAAGTTATACATCACCTTCCTGATTAACTGTGGTTGTGAGTGTAGGTATAATACAACTTGGAGCTTTAGGTTCATCACTTTTAACACTAGCTTTAGGAGGTGATTTTTTCTTGTTACCAAATAGCAACTTTTCTTTCACGGATATTTCACTGCTACTACTTTCACTGTGCAAATGTAAGTTTTTGACAACTCGTTTGTTTTTAGTAGGTGTTGCCAACTTGCCATTTCTCTTAGGTGTGATTTTTTGTTTTGACTTAGACCTGGACACAATACAATCTTCAGAGCCCTCAGAATAACTCAGGTCTGAGGTGTGGTCATTCGTATAAGATTCACTAGAAGTCGATGTAGACGTTACAGAAGAAGACGCGAGTCTGTCAGTAGATTCAGCGGAGTAAGCAGAATCAGAATGGTTTGACGAGGAAGAAGTTCTTTCACTGGGATTGAATGAAGAATTAGTGTTCTTTGAAGCAGATGATTTTCCAGAATCTGACTCTTTATCGGATCCCGTGTTCATTTCAATTCCACTGGACACAGATTTTAATGAACCATTCAAATATACTGGAGCTTTAGCAGGGGTTCTCAGAACTTTACCAGCTTTTTCTTTACCGACGACTATAACTTCACTACTTACAGGTCCTCCACTTCTAAGCCTACTTTTCATCTTACTAGCTTCTTTTTTCAAATTCCCTTGTATGGTCGCAACTATAGAAGATAAAGGTATATCAGAATCTGAACTGGAAGTCAGAAATGCTGATGGTTTTTTGGGACACTTTGGTGGAATCATTACTTCAGGTGAACTTGGAGTTGTGTCACTGAGATCTTCGTTTTCTTGTACAACGTAATCTGTTGCAGATGAATTAGAGTCAGCATGAGAATCTAATTCACTGCAACTGTATAAAGACTTTGGTGATGATATGGGTTTGCTTTCCAATGCTCTAATCGATTCTTTATTTAATTTTGACACTGGAATGATGTCTTCAAAATCAGCATCGACTAACGAAATATTAGTGTCATTTTCCTTTTGTTCCTTAACAGTCTTCTTGTTTTGAGGATTAAGAATTTTTTCGGACACACTGTTTGATGGAGAGCTAAAATTATCTTCTGTTGATTTGGTTTTTGTCAAATTACATACCGGCTTCTTCTGCATAACTTTTGATGGAGTACTTTCACTCTTACTCTTAACACTCGAAAGTGTTATTTCACTATCTAAATCCGAGTCTTCGTTTTTGCTTGTCGCAGTGGTCACACTTAAGCTGGACAAAGGTGAATGAGACCTTGAATGTGTTCTGCCTAATGTTACCTCTTTGCCTTCAATCAGCTTAACATTCAAAACTGTTAACTTGTTTTTGGAATTGTTCTGGCAGTTTCCTTTTTTGGATGAAGTCACGTCTAAATCATCAGAGTCATCCGTGACAGTGTTTGTTTGTTCCGCCTCCGAATGACTCTGCAAGTCTGTTGTTGATCGGTCAAATTTAGTTTTGCTGTGAACATTTATTGTCTTTAATCTGTTTCCAACACTATTTTCTGATATCTGGACTTTATCATTGGACTTTTGAGAATTTCTGCGGGGTCGCTTTGGTTGAACTAAAATGTCTGAATCAGAATCACTATCAGTGCTCTTATCTATCTGGCATTTTATTGGTGTTCTGGCTTTTCTCGGTGAGTGGCGCATGACTGCGGGTTTTCTTTTCTTAGGTGAAGGTTTTATTTCAACATCTGGAGGTACAAAATCAGACGAAGACCTGTATGCAGCCAATAGTTTGTGTGTGAAATCTCGATAATGAAACACATCTGTGCTCAGACAGTGCACTCCCTTCACACATTCTGAAACAAAATAAAACATGAAAATTAATGCTGAATTTCCAAAAATACTGTTGAATATTTTTCAATAGCAAGGCCTCACAAAGTGAAAAGTTATCAAAAGTTATCAATATTGGTTAGTGTGACTTTTCAATGTAAGGATTAAATTAAGAAAGACCAATATAAGCTCCATCTTCAACATTCTTTTGGTTCTATGACAGTATAATTTTATTAATCAAAACTTTTCCCTTTTGATTTCCCCAAATACTGAATAAGTGACAATGGTTTTAACCCATTTCAATCCACTGGAAGTCGTCATGTGTGGAGAAATTGATAATTTTGATAACAATTCACTACATATTAGAATTTAAAGTTGACAATGGATGTCTTTGCAATGGATACAATATGACAATAGTTTGACAATGGATACAGATGGTTACAAAAACTTGGCACTACTAAGGACCTTGCAAGTCACTCTTAAAATTTTGACAATATCTACCTGAGGAATAACTCTTGATAAAAAGGTCCTAGGGGCGGGCATTAAACTTGGTATATATGTTTCTCTTGGTTCAGGGAAGAACCGTATTTATTTTGGGGTCAAATGGTTAAAGAACGGTCTGAACATCTGTCTGTCCGATAACTTTTTCATTACGTTCTCCCATGTCCCTCTATACTCCTTTATATCAATTTATAAAGTTTTACATCATAACAACTTAAACACTTACAACTTATTTAAATATAAGTTATTGATAACTAATGTCTGTTCTTTTCTTATTTATGGCACATTTAAAAATAATGTTAACAAGTCAATCTAAGATTTTTCTGAACCTTTTTATCATGTTACTGCATGGTATAAATGCAACCTTTACAAGTTGTCAACTGATCCAAATATGGAAGACAGGTATAAATATTGGCCAATATCTATATTGACCCACATTATAAATAATTATGGTGAAGAATTCCAAAGCTCTTACATTTTAGAGAACAAAAACATCTTGCTTGACCCTTAATAGTGTACGGTTTGTGTTTCCATATGCTTTGAAATGTTTAAATCACTTTTGAAGGAATGCTAGTTTATATTACCCTTAAGTGCAGCTGCTTTTCGCACCCCTTCCCCATCACAAAGTTTGGAAATAACATTTAATGAATTCTTGAGTGCAATGGACCGTGTTTTGCAATCTGAACTGTTTTTCTTGAGTAACATTATTATCAGTTACTACTTGTAATGTTTTAAGTTAGTATAAATAATTTAATCAATGTTTTTTTTATGACTCGATAAAAGTAAGTGTTATCGTTTGCCAATAATTAAAAGGTTAAATAATTAGTTAAAAGGTATTAAAAAATATATTTCACTATTATTAAAATTTAAATCTTTCATAATTTAATTACTATAAAACCTTAAAATGTGATATTAAAAATACTTTTAAAATCTTTTTACTTAAAAAAATCATTTTTGGTAAATAAAAAGTGTCTTGAAGGCTAGCTAAACCAACCTACTTTTGGAAGTATGTCAGGTAGTTTCTGAAGAATTACCACTTCCCCACACAATAACAATGTTATACAATGATGTGACTGTGCTTTATTCTAAAATTGGAACATACTTTGCTTCCATAAAGCAATCTTGTGATGAAGCACATTTGTGAGATGAACTTGAGATAGTATACAATCCATGTTCAGCTGACAATGTTCAGTATGCCATTAAGAACCAAACTAGTCTCTCAATGTGCCTGAGTTTACTGACAAAAGGACCATTTCCTCCGTGTGGACCGCGCTGTAGTTATGCTGTTCGCAAAAAAGGGGCCAACAAACTCTCTCTTTTATAAAGTTTGTACATACAAATGTAATAGGTAGTACTGTATAGTTTTCTTTGTAAGAGTTTGCCACCTTATCTTTTTACATCAGCGTGGCTTCATGAGAAATCATTTGATTATGACAAATTTACCTATAGGCATTTTAGGAGCAGCTTATTCAGCAGTGATGAAGCAAGGTTGATACTACGAAGGCTATTCAGAAAGTAGAATGCGTTTTGCTCTGTAGCCGCTAGGGGCGGAACTATCGTGTCCATTTTGATGTCAGGGCATTTCTCTGTTCAGTGGCTATCCCACCGTGGTTCCGGTTGCTCCTTCTTGTTTTACAAAAGCAGTTTAAAATGTGTGATGCAATTATATATGTCACGAGTTGTGAAGTGCGGTTGGTAATACAGTAGAACCTCGGTTAACCGAGGTAATTGGGACCGAGGGTACCTCGGATACGGCGAACCTCGGATAACACGGAACGTAACCTAAAAATCGTTACCGGGGCTAAAAATAGCTCAAGATATACTAAAACATGAACAAAAGTTATTAACTGAACTGTTGTTTAGTTTATTAGTACAAGAAATGTTATTAGTACGCAATAAAACGTGAGAGGAAACGGTAACACTCACAATACTAAACACTGTTTTAATATAACACTCAATTTATTGCACAACTGAATACGTATGATATAGGCTACACAATGTACAGAAGTTTAGTTACAGTACAGTATTCCTGTTTACAAAATTAAATCAAAGAAATGAAAATTAATTTACTGTACATTGTACAAAAATAAACAAAGTAAGCTAATCTTTTTTCCCAAAGAAATCAGTTATTGTTTTTTGACTTAGATTAGAGGATCTTAGGCTAGCCGCCCTGTTGCGCCAGCGTCGCAGCCAAACTAAATCGTTTGTTGTTGCGGTTTCTTGTTGTTCAATGTATGCCAGTGCTCCCTCGATCGTTCTTAGACCTTCTGTATGTGATATTTTCTCAGTCGCCCCATCAGGTTCATCGCTGTAAAAAAAACTTTTGTTTTACGTAACCGTAACGCAATCAAAAGGCAGCAGTTGGAATTGGTATGAAATTAGTTTTGGATTGATGAATGGGCAACATTTAACTAAAGTGTAACAAATATACTGTAGTTGTGTTAAAAAATTGATGTTGGATTATGTTTTTATGTTAAAATTTTGCATAAATAAAAAATCAAAAACTTACTTGTCATCATCTTCTGGTTGGTTGAGCATCTGGATAATCACGTCATCAGTTAGGGCCTGATCCTCATCTCCATTGATCCATTCACTGATGTCCTCTGCACTGATGGGCTCAGCCACTGGAAGGTGGTTACAAAGATTCACAAGCTCTTCATTTTCAGGAGGACATGCTCTTGGCTGGTTTTCAGGAGCAGCTGTCTCTTGGCGGCTTGCCTTTTCAATTCCGAAAAGTTTGCGCCATGACCTTCTTATAGTGTCCTCCCTAACGTTATCCCAAGCTTCTGACACCCAGTAGACAACATCTTTCATTGTGATTAACTTGAGAGCATCAGTGACACCCAGCCCGTCCTCTAGCTTCTCCAGTAGATTTCTAAGCAGCCTCTTTTTGTAGTTTCGCTTAAAAGTTTCTAGAACTCCCTGGTCTAGAGGCTGGATGAGGGCAGTAACGTTTGGAGGCAAAAATAAGGCTCTAATGCCATCGCTGACTAGCTCATCAGCATCTGGATGGGACGAAGCGTTGTCAAGAATAAGAAGGGCCTTGCGAGGGAGTTTTTTGTTCTCCAAGAAAGCTTCAACGACTGGAACGAATTCCTCAAAAAACCATTGTTTGAAAATCCGCGAGTCCATCCATGCGTTTTTCTGGTTTGTGTATGTGCTGGGAAATGTGTCCACATTAGTATTTTTAAAAGCACGTGGCTTTTTATACTTGCCTATTACAACTGGTTTGAGTTTCAAACTTCCTGCAGCATTGGCACATCCTAAAACTGTAACTCGATCTTTAGATTTCTTATACCCAGGAGCTGATGTTTCCTGCTGACTGGCTAAAGTTTTTGAGGGCAACATTCTGAAGTTAAGGCCTGTCTCATCACAGTTGAATATTTGATCGGATGTAAGACCCTCACTCAAAATCAATTTTCTTATTTTTTCTTCAAAAACTGTCACATCAGTTTCATTACCTGAAAGTTTTTCCCCAGATATATTAAGTTGCCGCACTCCATAACGGTTCTTCCATCGCATTAACCACCCGGAACTAGCGGTAAAAGGTTCATCGCCATCGCCAAAAGATTTATGGAAATCTAGCGCTTTTGCCTGCAAAATAGGCCCACTTATTGGACTTCCCCTTGCTCTCATTTCCGAAAACCATAAGAATAAAGCCTCGGAAGTTTTTTCATACTCACACTTTTTAAACGTTTTTCTCTCTGAATTGCAATTGGAATTTAAGCTCTGAGCACCCCATTTTTCTAACTCAGCCCTCTTCCTCCTCCAATCTCCGACGGTAACCTCACCAACACCCAAGTCTTTAGCGACTGTTCTTATTGACTCACCATTGTCCAGACGACGAATCGCATTTAGTTTAGTCTCTAAGGACACAACGACACGTTTGCGTTTAGCACTCATTTACACCTACTGTAACTGCACTTAAACACACAATAAAAAAACAGTGATAGACACTTGACTTGTAAAAGTAAACAAAGGACTGCCACTGAGACGAAATGGCGTCTTCGGGCAGACCGATGATGCACGAACACATCCGAGCTGAAGCTGTACACCAGGACAGCCCACTAGATGCGCAATAAGCTACGGAGTCGAATCGGGGTGGTGGGGAGAGCGAGTGGCTCAGTCGCGTCTCGGCATTGAAACAGTTCGCATTGGTCCGGCGGCGAGCGGTGTCGGGTTACAACACCTGCAGCTGCTCTGGCGAGCGGTGTCGGGTGACAGTGCCGTATGCATTCGGCAAAGATAAGCGCTAAGCTACGCAAATATTTGGCCGAGGAAACACAACAGTTGCCAACAATTTACTGTACAGTAGTTTTAACGCATTGCAGGCTAGCGTGCGTATTGCGATAAAAGGAGCACCCAAACGCTCATTACTGTACGTAGTTTGTGCGTGTTTCTTTTGCTTTTTAAATAAAAAAAATCGTCCGAGGACGGCCTCGGTTAACCCGGAGTCTCGGTTAAGCGAGGCTCGGTTAACCGAGGTTCTACTGTACAGTTTTGTTGGCTAAGCACAATAAACCATTTGAGACTTATCGCCAACTCTGTGAGGTTTATGGGAATGATATGATGGTTGAGTGCGTCAGTGGTGCATTAGGTTTAAAAATGGCCGAAATAATGTACATGATGACGAATGAAGTGAATGGCCAAGCATTGTGACCGATGAGATTGTCTCTTTAAGTCAATGAGAAGCCAATTCACAATAACAGAACTCTCACACTTAGTTTTTCTCAATTTTCAAGGAGATTGTTATGCAGAAATGATTACCATTCATTTTATGTAAGATGGGTTGTGAAAATCTTAACAGAAACTCATAAAAATCAGCGTATGGGTGCTTTATTGATATTTTTGGACACTTTCGAAAAAGATGGTGAATCGCTGCTTGATCGAATAATTGCAGGAGACGAGACATTGATAAAACACATCAATTATGATACCAAATTACAGTTTATGGAGTAGAGCACACACACACACACACACACACACACACACACACACACACACACACACACACACACACACACACACACCCAAAAAGAACCAAGGAAATGCATGCAAACATTGTTGGCATGGAAGATTATGGCAATTTTTTTTGTGGTACGAAAAAAGTTCTTATTGATTTCATGGAAAGTGACACAACCATAAATTCTGCGAGGTATTGTGATACCTTGCAACAGTTAAGAAGAACAATACAAAGCAAGTGCAGACAGAGGTTAGTTAAATTAAAAAATTTTGTTTTGCATGACAACACCCGACCACACATGGCAAATTGGACTCGAGAAATCCTGGATGCTTTTAAGTGGGAAGTGTTTTAACATTTGCTTTACACTTCAGACCTTGCACCCAGCGAGGTGATAGCGGTTTTCAACAGTGAAGACCTAGTTTGCAACACAATGCTTCTTGTATTTTGCTTTTTGTTTATACAGTGGGTGGGGGAGAGATGCTGTCTATGTCAATGGCATTTTAATTGGTCACTCAAAACATTTTTAATCGAAAGAAGTACAAATGTTTATTGATATCCCTAGGAATAGAACCTGTGACATCTTGGTTAACGAACTGCAGCCATAAACTTATGCTATGATAAAGATAAGGTGAGGATTTGGCAAGTTCTGTCACCATACTTTGAGTAAACATCCATCTTTTGGATTTTCTCCTAATTGTATTCGCTGGATCAAATCCTACTTTTCAAAAAACAATATTTTGAGTATGATTTAGGGGAGTGTATACTGAGAGTTTTATTCCGATTTTAAGAGTGTCTCATAGCTCCAAAATCAATCCAAACAACATTAAATTACTATTGTAAATGTAAATAAATAATTCTGTGAACACGATACTCTTAAAAGGGTGTAGGTAATGGTATAAGATAGATAAATATATTGACTTCCAGTATTATATTAATGAACATGAATATTATTTACGTAGCAAAAGGAGACACTGGGCAACACCGTACCTGTATTGTGCAATAACAATCTAATGTTCCATAATGAACTAAAAATTAAATAATAAGTTATCTTACCTTTCATCCTAATACAATATAAAATAAAAAAACAAACTTAAAACAAGACCCACTACACAAATTGTACTAAGTTTCAGCGAAGTTTACATCACCACTGTTGTAAAAATAGGTATTTTGGCATTATCCTAAGACCACCTTTTGTTACAGTAAAAAAAAACTACAGTTACAACTACATTCTTAGAAAGAACAGACTATTTGATGTACTGTGAAAATTACGTGTTATTATAACGATCGGTTCTCGTTTTATGGCAACACAAAAGGAAGCGATGTCAGCGAGAAGTAGGTCACTCTGCACCTATCTACTTCTTGTTATTACAAGATATAATTTCTGGTACATGATCTGAAATTATCAATCGGTGGGCGCCTTCACCCCACACTTCTGGCGAAAAAAGAAAAACATCCCTTGAGATAGCACATAATTCAAGCTCAGATCATGTAAGTCCTTGTAAATGTCATCTTTAACTTTGGTACTACTGCTAACATATTTAATGAAACCTAATATAAACCTACTTAGATAGCCTAATAACAAATAATCAATAGGGACAGATTGGCCTTCTTCTCGCCAACATAACTTACTTATGGAAGGCAGAAAAAAGAACCGATCGCCATAACGACATGTAATTCTCATAGTAAGTCAAATAAAGTCTTTTCTTTCTAATAATGTAGTTGTTTTAGGTCCCCAGATGATAAAAAGTACTTTCTTTATGACCCTAGTAACACAAATTGTTAAAACAATAGTGGTCTCCAGATAATACAAAAGTACCTAGAAATAATACATAATGCATGTATAAAAATATTCACATCTTCCTATTGAAATTAAATATGCAGCAAAATATCACCAATGCTGAAACTGAATAAATATTTCTATAATAAAATGTACAGTACCAAACATGAATAAATATTCCTAACCCAATTATCTCTACATATGCTTATTCCTCCTTAGCTTATAAACCCTACCCCATCCCCGAAACCCTGATTCCGCCAGTCCCTTAAACATGTTATTTTCGTTATTGTGCAATATATGGTTTGTGCTTCCCTAAAAATTCTGGTAATGAAAACATACTATTTTAAGAAATTGTAACTGTAAATGGTTTTAGATCATATTAAGTAATGTGACTATTTAAAGTAAATATCTATATTTTTTCCTTTTGCTACATACATCTAAAATTTAGATACGTTAAGTAATGAACATAAGTCTGTTTATATATACATATATATATATAAATGATGTATATATATGAATGATGTATGTATATTTCAATTAGCCTATGTGTGTTTATATATAAAACACATGGTATGTTTATATATAAAACATAATTTTCTACCTTTTATAATAAAGGCTACATAAGATGGCATTCCAGAGTGCAATGATAGGCAATTGGGGGTTAACTCTGATTTTCTAAGGGAGTTCACTGAATGAAAGGAGGCTACTACTAAACAACAGAAAAAATAACTTTATAAAGACCTATGGCAACAAAATGTAATTAATTTTCTAAGGCCTATGTCTACTGTACCTTCATTATCACTATCATACGTTCTTGTCATACATTCAGATACATGCAAATCTGGTGGAATACTTATAGCTTTTAAAGGTAATTGGCAAATAGGACAGAACGAAAAACCCTCAGCCATTGTAGTATACTGTGTCTACACTTAGGCGAGTTAGGTTAAGACAACCAACACCAACAAGTTTCTTTCAATCATCTCCCGCCATGCTGAAAATCTCTTGGCCGACTTGACAGATTGATGGAAACGAAAACAATAACGACTTGGTACAGGTTATAAGACTATGCTAAGCGGTGAGGTCAAAATAAGTTAACAGGATAGATTGCCAACAAGGAAAGTAATAATTATATAGAACATGTATACAATAATAATTTACAACATACGACTTATTTTATAAGCTAGTGAACTAAATTTAGTAATCAATTAAATTCTCAGAATCAGAATTATAACATATAAACGCCGTTCTAAAGTATTAATGTTATAAAGTAGGTCTAAAAACCTATAAATTATTCGAGTGTAAAATTGATAAAGTATGCACTGAGAATTCAATTTTTTTAAGTAGCCATTGTACGAAAGGATTTACATTTTTCATCTGTTACTTTACATTCAAAAAGTAAATGGTTAATGGCTTGATCCTCTTCCCCCTTCCTTCTGCTTTAAAGCTTACACTCACAATGTGAATTATATAAAATCTAAATTTTATGTATATGATTAAATATGACGAGTAACCAATCCGTAGCCTTTTGAATAATTTTATATACTTTCTGTTTCATCTTACCAATGGGAACCATGGAGGAGTAATGTCAAAACTACGTTCAGATTGAAAATAGTAACTTTTTCCTTAAGTTGTTCAATCATTTAACTACTAATGAAATCAAAATACAATATGGTTTATAAAATAATTCAAACTTATTTTAAGGTACTGGCATGTTCTGCTGCGAAATTTACTTTTTATTTACCTAAGTGAAATATGCTCGTCTCGCCTTAAGTCAGTCATGTCATTAATCACGACTAGGGTTGTTCCGATACAAGTAAAGTATCGATATTTTTGTCCGATCCAAGTACATTTGGTATCGATACTCATGTTTCAATACTTGGTATCGGAATACTTGGTATCGAATCATAAGAGTACTTTTGCCTGTTGTTAGTGTTATTTAAAATGTTTAAACACTTTCGCACTTGCAACTTGATTTTTTATCGTAGATTGATATAGTTGATTTTGTTCCAAAAATAAATGTTAAAAATGGCTCCAAGGAAATCTCTTAACAAACCCCCTTTTACAATGGGAGGAGATGAGGTATGTTTCCCGGGGTTGTACAAAGAATCCAGAAAATTTATTTTGGTTACTGCATCCTCTGGTTCTTGTGAAAGTTTATTCTCCAAAGCTGGTAGTTACAGTAACTGAAACAAGGAATAGGCTCTCAAGCAAGCACTTATATATGCTTTTGTTTCTCGGAGGGCTGTCAGCCGACGAATAGTTCAAGTAATTTATGTGTTAATTAAATGTGTTTAAATGATTATACAATATATTATTTGGAACTATAGTTTAACATTACTAAATACCTACAATTTGTAACTTATATGTTAATATTACTATATACGGTGCTTTAAAGACATGTGTTAAATCAGTTTTGTCCCTCCTACTCCTTTATAGTTTCACTAAAATTGTTAAGCTGTTTTTCTCACAATAACATGCATTACACCAACTGTTAGTTCGATAAATTAACGTTTTTAACCGTAAACTATTATTAATAATTCTTTGGGGTTGTTGTTTGATATAGTGTATTAACAAAAGTATGAAGACAACTCCATAACACGAAATTTACCACGAATGACTACATACGGACGTGGATTGACTCTTTGTACTCGATACTATCAGGTATCGATACTTTTCGTCCAATACCTGAGTAGTATCGAGTAATTTTTACCGATACCGAGACAAGTACTGGTATCGATACTTTCGTGGTGTCGGAACAACCCTAACCATAGCACAACAGTAAAATAAATCGAAACATTCTTTTTAGCATATGTACTAATACTTTTTTCGGGTACCTACAGCAGTCAGCCAGTCCAGCGTTTTTTTACTTGTCAATCCCAAACTCCTTACACTACTATAGTATGGTACAGCCTCCGAGTTTTCCATTATTTATCGTCCAGTGTTAAAATCAACCGCATTAAAAAGTCTAAAATGCCCAATTATTATGGTTTAGATTTGTCCGAATTGAGTTTCAGTCCGTTTTTAGTCCATTGTTCAATGTGTCGAATGTCCGAGTTACTGCTTTAAATAGTTTAGTTTATGTTACTAACATAAACTAACATAAATACAAAAACGAACATGCCGTATCTGTAGATCATTAACATAAGAGTGAAACTTTTCACATATAGTGAAAAAGATAAATGGCTAAGAATGTATCCTTGTTGCACGCTACACATAACAGACGACTTCTAGTCATATCTGATGTCATCTACAATAACACACTGCTTTATTCTACCTAGTATGAAATTCCATGTAAGAGTTTAGTGGAAAATCTTGTATGTCTCAACTTTTATACTAATAGAGTGTGTGTAATGAAACTAAGAAAACCTTTTTACAAACTAAGGCTTTAATCAACAAAATTCAACTAGATAACCTTAAATATTCAATGTATAAACTCAATCAGAATGTATAACAATTACTTAATATCTTCTTTAAATTAACATGTGATCTAGTTATGTTTACATGGAGTAAAATTATATAACATTCTCCCCCACTGAATTTAAGAGGTAGTCATTGAAACGTTCAGGGATCCTTCTTATTCTTGATCCTCTTCGAGGAGAAACTATTTTATTTTCTTGATTGAACTGTTCAGATTCAACTTCAGTGTCTTTTGAAAAATCTTTCTTATTTCCTTGTGATGCATCTTCATGTTCATCCTCCACCTCCTGTACTTCCGACCAATTGGATAAGTCTGTCACCATTAGACTTTTATCACCTCGGGGAGCTAAGTGTTTTAGTGAAACAGTAGATTCTCTTCCATTGGGGTAACGAATTAGAGCGTATTGTGGATTTGCTTCTACTAATTCAACTTCATCAACTAGTGGTTCGTATTTGCTGCTTCTTACATTTCGCCTAGTTAGTACTGGACCAGGTTGCAGTAACCATGCTGGTAGTGAAGTACCTTTAGTTGATCGGCGTGGATGTATGAACATTCTCTCGTGTGGAGTGCAGTTTGTTGCTGTGCATAGTAAAGAGCGTATCGAATGTAGAGACTCTGGAAGTACAGACTCCCAGTATCGTTGGTCCAGTCCTTTGGATTTTAGTGACAGTGTAACGGTCTTCCATATAATTCCATTATACCTCTCAATTTGTCCATTTCCTGCAGGATTGTATGGACTGGTTAAACTTGTAGCAATCCCCTTTTGATGAAGATATGCCCTTATTTCATCAGACAAAAATGATTTGCCTCTATCAGAATGGATGTAATTTGGTATCCCATAAACAGAGAACAAGTTTTCCAAACATTCTATCACAGTACTCGAAGTCATCTCTTTGCAGGGGTAAGAGAAGGGGAAGCGAGAGTACTCGTCAATAATATTTAACATATATCGATTTCTACTTGACGATGGTAGTGGTCCTTTAAAATCAATATTGAGTCTTTCAAAAGGTGAAGTGGCCTTTATCAATGTGTTGGTTTGTTTGTGGAATCTAGGTTTGACCTCTGAACAAATAGGACAAGATAAAGTCATTGATTTGATCTCATTCAAAGAATATGGCAAATTCTTGCTGCGTACCCAGTGATAGAAACGCGTTATTCCTGGGTGACAAAGAGCCTGGTGCATTTCAAAAAGTTTGTTGTCAGTCGTAGATGCATTACAGATCCGAGAGAGTGCGTCTGCAGAAACGTTTTCTTTACCAGGTCGATATTGAATGTCGTACGAGAAAGGAGAAAGCTCTAGTCGCCAGCGCATGATTTTGTCGTTTTTAATTCTGCTAGAATGTTTTTGGTCAAAAATAAATGACAAAGCTTTTTGATCAGTTAAGAGAATAAATTGTCTCCCTAACAAAAAATGTCTCCATTTCTTAATAGATTCTACGATGGCCTGTGCTTCTCTTTCTACTGTTGAGTGTTGTTTTTCACTTCCAGACAAAGTCCTAGAAAAGAAGGCAACAGGACGTCCATTTTGGCTTAGTGTAGCAGCTATTGCAACTCCTGAAGCATCAGTTTCGACTATCAATTGATTTTCCGGTTCAACAGTCACAAGAAATGATCTTTCTATATCCTTCTTAATGTTTTGAAAATCACTAGCGGCAATGGAGGTTGGTTCAATAGGAAAATTCTTACAGCTTACCAAACTTCTAATTTTGTCAGAAAACCTTGGTATCCATTTGGAGTAGTATGATAACAATCCAAGTGTTCGTTTAAGAGAAGCAGCATCATGAGGCAGAGGCATGTCCAAAAGTGGTTGTAATCTCTCTGGGTCGGGACGTATAGTTCTATTTTTGATTTGATAACCAAGGATAGATATAGTATCTTGAGCAAATTTACATTTCTTCAGGTTCAATGTTAGATTGTATTTCTTAGCCACAGCCATAAACTTTTCTAAATTTTTATCATGATCTTGTTTACCCATTCCTCCTATTGTAACATCATCAATATATGCGAAAGTACCTTCGAGTCCTTCTTCTGAAATAATCTTATTTATAGTCCTTTGGAAAGCGGACACGCCGTTGGTTACTCCAAAAGGAATGCGTTTGAACTGATACAATTGCCCATTAGCTTCAAAAGCGGTAAGTTGTTTTTCATGCTCTGGAATTGGTATCTGATGATAAGCACTAGACAAATCCAATGAACTGAAAGTATCAAATTTAGCAATTTTTAACACAAGTGATTCGATATCGGGCAAAGGATAAGCATCCAATAATGTAAATTTATTTACTGTCTGAGAATAATCTATTACAAGTCGTTTCTTGTGGTTTTCATTTTTGGTAATGAGCACTTGAGCTCGCCATGGAGAAACACTTTCCTCGATAACACCATCTTTCAGAAGAGACTGTATTTCACATTGTATAAATTTTTCATCTTCCCCAAAAAACCGCCTTGTCTTAGTCACAACAGGTCGACAATCTTTAGTCATGTGCTGAAATAATGATGGTGGTTCCACATTAGCACAGGCAACGTTACAAACAGAGAAAGATGATCTTGGTCCCCCAAAGTCTACAGTAACATTTGTATGTAGTTTCATGATATCATGTCCTATCAGTACATCAGTACATAACCTTTCAATTACAAGCATTTTGATTTGTTTGTAAGCATTGTCTTGTACATACAGATCTACCCTAACATACCCTTTAATTGGTGAAACGAGTGACGTAGATGCCATCGACACCTGTTTGACTTCTGGAAATGTTTTTAAGGTTGTTAGCCTTTACAAAACTACTATCAATAAAACTATCAGAACTTCCAGTATCAACTAAAAACTTAGCAGAAATTCCGTTTACATTTCCGGATACAATTGCTTTAGATAATACTTTGGGTGTTACTGCTGAAGTTATTATGGGACATGTTGTTAAAGAGGCTGAATTTATCTTACCATTTTTAAGATTCTTAGATAAACAAACTCTGAGAAAATGACCAGTTTTCGAGCAACCTTTACAAATAGCATCTTTTGCAGGGCAGTCATCTCTTGAAATATGTCTTGCTCTTCCACAAAAATAACATTTCTGTCGGAGTCTGTGTGCTGATACAGCAGCAGCAGTAGAATAGTCTTCCTGAGTTTTTAGTTTGTCTGAAGGAATCTTTAAATTACTACTCGTATCAACGTAGTGACAATATGATTGAGGTACACCTGAAGTCATGGAATAAGCGTCCGCATGTTTCTGAGCTGACTCTAAGGAACGAGCTATTTCTTCAACTTTTTCCAAGGTTAAAACGTTATGTTCCAGAATACGTTGTCTGATTCGAGAAGAATTTAAACCACTAATAAAGGCATCTCTGATAGACTCATCACTATAGGTTTTAGCATCGACATTTACGAAATCACACTCCTTACTAAGAGATTTAAGCGTTTGCAAATAGTGATTTATTGATTCTCCTTCTTGTTGTTTATGATTAGCAAGCAAGTGTCTAGCAAAAAGTACATTTTTCTTAGGTATGAATAATGTTTCTAAAGTTTGTATAGCATTGTTGTAATCTTTACACTCACTGATAAATTCATAGTTTTCATAGGTTAGAAAGTTCACTAGTACTCCAAGTTTCTTATCTTCTTTAACTTCAGCATTTTCTATGAATGTATTGAACGTTTGAAACCAATGTTTCCATTGTTTAGAAGCATTTGTTGTTTCAGGGCTGCATGCAAATTTCTCAGGTTTCAGTAGTTTTTCCATTACAGAGTATTGAAGTTAGTATAGCAAAAATGTTGATTAAATTGTAATGAAACTAAGAAAACCTTTTTACAAACTAAGGCTTTAATCAACAAAATTCAACTAGATAACCTTAAATATTCAATGTATAAACTCAATCAGAATGTATAACAATTACTTAATATCTTCTTTAAATTAACATGTGATCTAGTTATGTTTACATGGAGTAAATTATATAACAGTGTGATTAACAGTGTCAAAAGCTTTGGAATAGTCAAACTGTACTAGCACAGTGCACTGCCTTTGGTCCATGGTTTCAGTGCAGAAACTATAGGGAGAACCCTGGTGAATTCCTTTCCAACAAACCATTTGAGATGGCACAGAACCGTTATATTTAACCTTAATAGCCCTTGTAATAATCAACAAGGTTACAGAGTTGGTAATGTTAGGATGGATTCAAATATGATGTAATCTTTTCATCAATACGTTTAAAATTATATTGTCATTTCTGTATGTTGATAAAACCTTCTGTTATGACTTTGATTGAATAAAAGAGATTTAGATATCAGTTTCAAATAATAAAGGTAAATATCTAAACATTATTCTTTTCGGAATCCAAATAGAGTTGAAGGAAAGAAGTTATTTTCATCCCACCACCATTTTAATCTGTAAACATTATTTCAAAAGCGTTCTATACTTGATAATAAGACTATTGGTTGATGAGAATCTGTTGCAAAGGAGTCTGTTTTGTTTCAGATTTCAGACAATAATTATGTATCCTCTCAAGCATTAGGAATTAATAATGTCGGAGAAAAAAATAATCAAGAATAATACATTAAGTAGGAAAGCAATGGGTTAGTGTTATAATTCGATTATGAGCTTTATGAAAATCTACATAAAACTTATTGTTTTATGATTGTTTTTTGAATAGTTATACAATCATGAACCTTTACTAGGAGGTATATTTCGTGTAATGAGATTACTGATTTCAAAACTTCTTCTATTTTAAATGGATTATTTAAAAATTTGTACTTGTCGTTCGGGGTGACAATAGAATAAAATAATCTGTATTCTCTTGCTCTGTATTAAGTGGGTAAAAGAGGAGCAACTTCTTATACAAAATCCTAATAACACTTTAAACAATTGTTCAAATTAGAACATTTACTTTGAAATTTAAAACTGTAATTATTTTTGTCTTGACTTGGGACCATAATTGACGAAGCCCAACTCGAGGGGTTGGAGACTTTTGTTTTGTATCTGTCTGTCTACACGAAGTCTCGAGAACAAACAGGCCTAAAATCTTGAAATTTTGCGTAAAATTCATTACAATACTATACGAGGAGCATTGAGTTCGATGATGGTGCATAACCCTACTTGAAGATTGGCTGACTGTTAGTAAACATTCTTACATTGGTAACCATGATTGCAACGAGAAAATCTTAGAATAAATAGTATGAACTTTTAACACGTGATATTTCATAGATTGGTTGGTAAGACAAAAGTCTTACCATACAAATACAAATGTAGCAAAAGCTACATTCTATCAGGTACATCGATATCCATTGATATAAGTTTATATTAATAATATACAACATAGGTTCGATGATAGTACATACATGTCTCTTCATGTGATTTGGCTAGGCGTTAGCAAATCCTATAACTAGGATATGTCTAGAGAAAGACATACTTCTTCTTGTATTCTGTGTAGAGAAGTTATTACAAAAAATCAGTTGCTTTGTTTACAGTTGTGTTTATGCCTTTTAGTGGTGAAAAATGTTTTATTGTAGTTAAATGATAATAATGTATGGTTTAAAGATTCCCGTATTACAAGAATAAGGGTTATTTATCCGCAATTTGCTTGGAGCATGAAGATGGAAATACTGAATTTTGAGCAGCAGAGGAAAGTATAGTATCATTGGATGCTTTGATAAGTAGTTGTTATGGTAATGTTAGGGATCACTTACTATCTTAAACTAATCTAATAGACCATACACGTTTTTTGAGAATAAATCCCAATTTGCTTTCGTGAATAATCATCAAGGCTGACTTCGTTTGTAATTACAATATGAAAATTATAATTAAAAAAAAAAAAAAAAAAAAAAACAAGTACATGGTGTGCATAAATATATAAAGTCGTCAATAATACGTTAATTTTGCCGTAGAATAATTATTGTTTTAATACAATGTATTAGATATATTCAATATCTTTATACGCCTGACCAAAAACAGTGATCGTTTCTTAAATCTTCCAATTATTGACTTTAAGTACTACATTTGTTAAAATCGACGTAATTCAACAGCCTCATCTGAGTAGCAGACTGAAAGCTACAGGCAGAGTGATCAGCTCCTAGAGAAGCATACAGGTAACAGTGTTTATCACAAACATCTCACCTTTATCTTACTTACACTCATTAGTTTAGAAGGCATCCTAGTTGAGAGATTAGTTACTGTTTGGCGAAGATTAGGAGCGCAGTTTTTGGACGCCTCCAGTTAATGGAATCTTTTTTCACAACCGGAAATTAGGGTTTCCTAGCAAATTGAGTCAGAGTGTCGGGAGTATAACACTTTATCCTGGATAAGACCCACATAAATTTCTTTGATCATTTGGGAGCTCATCCTGTAGGAAAGACTATAATAGTGGTTGCCTTGTCGCGCTCGAGGAGAGTGGTGACGTAATCGGTACTTTGGGATTATACCGACCACACCCAGACATGAATCGTTATTTGACATTTTGCTTCTACTGATTACTAGATTAGCGTAAAACAATATTTCGTCAATATAAAACAGGAATTGCCTTATCGCAAACCCCTCCCCATCCTCAGATAGAGGTCAAAGTCGAGCGGTCTAGTAGATAACGCCAAACACAAAAATTCAACAAAAACAAACATTACCAAACTAAAACTAAACTCTTTATTGAAAAAACACTCAAAACTTGTTTTTATTCTTGATCACATTCCGCCACCCAAAATGCGAGTGCCTCCGGCCATCAGCGCGGGCTTCGGCAGGTGCTGCCCCGCGCTGATGTCAACGAAAGAAAAACATCACTCGAGATAGTACCTATCAGTAAAATATCAAATTCTAGAGGGGCTGATCAGGAATATAAATTGAATTGTAATGGAAAGGGAATTATGTACCGTGCAAATCATGTGATGCCGCGCGGCCTGCCGTAATCGGGATTCTCGAGAAAGATAAGATAACAGCGACAACAATACCGATCACAATACCTGGAAATACTTGTAAGTTTGTAATTTTGTAATTGCAGAGTTGTTTTTTCGTGCTATCATGTTTGTTTCTATAAATTTATATTTTTGTGTTCTTCATACTGGTGTGGTCGGTATAATCCCAAAGTACCACGTAATCATCTCATTGGGATCAGTTGACAGCCTGCTTGATATTCCTCCAATGATGATCGAGTCAACCGGTGATGGTTGAAATGAATACTGACAGTTCCCTGGGCCCAACTTAGGATACACGGATGCCGTGTGAGGCTGAGGTCTGGGTCTCTTTTTGCTCCGCGTGTACTGCAAGACTGATCAGGTTGTTGGTGATCGAGCGTGTTCCTTATTAATGAGTTCACCAAATCAACGAAGCTCAAGTCACCTACATTCTATCATTAAGGTTTTCCTGTTCAAAACGTATTGAAAATTGTCAACACAGTTAAAATCTTCGAAGACTTGAATTCTGTTACAAATATTTAACACGTTTGAACAGGAGCTTTGATGACGGTAATGGCACTACCGGCGTAAACGGTAAAGGATGTCTCATTTTACCAAGCGAAGTTAGGGCTTAGAAACCCTCTCTAACATTTAACCTGGGATATCAACGGCTTAAAAACTTCCGAACCATAACCAATGGCCGGGAAGGTGGAAATGCCTCAGAGTTCAGATCTTTTATAGTCGTCATAGTGGACGATCCAGTTAATAGGCTAGGAATTTACAGGAGTTGAATGATTATTAGAGACGTATAATAATAAAAGCTATATTTTAACAACAATATTAGAAACAGAAACATGATCGTCTAAAGTTTGCACAACACATTTTGGTGTCTAAACAGGCAGTGAGCTCGGCGAACAAGGATTAGCCCATTTTATTAAACATTATGTTAATGGGAGACATTGATAAAATTATAATCTATGGAATGACTTGATAGTGAATAGTATCATCACCATTGTACATTCTGGGGAAGTTGTCAAAACTAAAGATTTCCTTGAGAAGAAGTCAAGAAGCACTTTGATGGGAGTGTCCACATGTTTTGTTCAAATTTCTGATCAAAACTCCATTTATGCCACTGCTATCCCTATTTATACTTAAAGACTCACAGTTAGACAATTTTGCTTGCGTATGAGGTACACTACAAAAAGTACGAGGCAAGACATATATTTTAAAGAAAAGTCTATGTTTTGTTGTACGCTGTAAAAGAAAACAAACCAGACAGAAACTTGGCTCTCTATCGCTTCGTATTCTGTGAAACGAGTTTGAGATTTGACTGTATTTTTAAGAGTAGAAATATGTTGGAATTGTTTGTTCACTGGAATCTGACATTTTCTTTAATTAAAAATAAAATTTAAAGAAAGATTTGTGTTTTTGAACAGGTTGTGTAAGTTTGTGGTTATTCTGCTTTTTGCATGTGACGGTTTGAACTGACCGTATCTTATCTATTTCGCCAAAGGAGCAAAATTATTAAAGTTTATTTCAACTTCATATTTCGTACTTTTTGATCTCACAACATTTTTAAACACATTATAGTTAGACAATAAGTGTCTGTAAGAATATTTATCAATTTAATTAAGAGTAAAATATTTGACAATAGATGTTTTAGCACGAATTGTACCCATATATATTGTTCTAACATGCGACTACTGTTGGTTTTTTTTATAAAGATTGCACCTCTGCATGACCTTAGTGTTTTACTGCATGCGCTCGCCAGATAGCATGCTACCACCTGTATCACATAAATAAATGTGGACAGAGCGATAGCAAAATTGCATTCCTTTTCTCTTTGTAAATATTAGTCTAATAATATTCAAATCTGATTTATAATCTCAACATAATTTAGTTTACGATAAAATTATACCATTTCATACAAATAAGGCTTACTACGAGAACAGTATCTAAATTACCAATAAATAAACAACCTATAATTAATAAACATTACAAATTTTCAACATTCCTTAAAAGTAAATTGATATTCTAACAAGATTTTAAACTTATAACAATATTATGATAACAGCTAGTGATTATGATAACTTCAGACATAGACACAAACAAAAGCCTCAACATTAAATATTCTATTTTCACATTGCTCTATATCTACACTTTACAATCTAGTATTGTCTACTTTGCTAACTGAGAAGTACATCAGTTTAAGAGGCTACAATAGAAAGCTACTTATAAAATTCATCCATTACGTATAAATGCGTTCAGCAAACCAGCGAGCAAAGCTGTTAATATTTTTGGTCCACAGTTCCAAAACTACGTCGAACCGCAGCAAAAAATCGTTGTGGAATGACTTTTAATGTCTTTTTTAAGAAACTTTTTATAAAGTGGACAAAAAGTGGATGAGAGAGGAAACAAAAACAGCGTTCAGTCGTGGTGAAGGGGTTAATGATTAGGATTTTTGGTAAATATATAACTCATCATACATCGTGTTTAATATTACTTTAGAAGCACTGAAGGAAGACTTCTTCCATACTAGGAATATAGTTAGCCATTCGAGAATTCTGAGTAGTCGTTTATTATGTATTGATTTCTTTTACTTTCTTTATCAAAAGATGTCCTTAAAAAATGGACGTCATACTCTTTCCAGCTTCGTCGAGCCCCGTTCCATATCAATATATACATCGAGGTTTCTTTAATATTACTTTATAAAAGTTAAAAATAATAATTTCAAGTTAGTAGCTTCAGATTGTTGGATAATGAAAGAGATATCGCTTCCATTATCAGTTGTCTCTGTCCATCCTCAGACACCGCGGGCTTATCTTATTAAAAAGATATGAGGAAGGATTAGTAAAGAACTGTATTGTGTAAAATACAGGACATAATTCCGAAAAGCCTTCGGATCTCTAAAAGGCAAGTCCAACCTTGTGCTACAAGATTTATAGAAATCTCGTTTTAGAGAGAGAGAGAGAGAGAGTTTGAACAGTTCAAAGTTTTCTGAAGGACGAGGAGCTCTTCTTATTGGAAACATCAATTTTCTATTATTTACACCTGATGATGGCATCTTCGATGTCGAAAGGCCTCGTGTTAAAATATAAACAATTATTCGAGAATTGTGAGTTTTCTTTTGTAAAATAACAGAAAACATTTGATATTTTAAAAAATTAATCAGATATACTTTATTTGGAATGTTTTTAGATCAGGATTTTTTTGACTTTTTATGTTGTTATCGGACCATATTGGGCAAAACTGACGCAGCCATCAATAATTGCCCAATAATTGTTGTAATTCTTGGTTTGCTGTGAGTTTAATCGACAATCATAGCTGTATGTTAGATTCAAATCGTGTCCATTACAAAAATTAGTATTTTGTTACCAAACAAAGTTTATAGGCATTTTAAGAATGGTTTAAATCAATTCCTTTTGTTAATATTGTGCCCACTTGAAAAGTGAAAAGTCTTGCACTTGAGCAAGGGTTAATTTTACAATATTAGGTTGTGACTTGGAAAGACTAGACCGATGCAGGCTGAATCCTCTATAGGGCTCGGCCGAATGACTACTTGTGTGCCTTGGCGTTGTCAGCCCATGAAGGTACCCACTTCTCGGCTGCTTGGCTGTTTTCGGCCCTTGCCATCCACCGACTCTGAGTAAGAGGATCGGCCGAGGATGTCGTGTTGTTGTTAGGGTCCTTCAAAACCACGAAGGCCCGGTTATCGTCCACATTTTCCACAGTGAGACGGTAAGGAGGCGCTTGGGTAGAGGATTCTGTCGTCGATGTTTCGCTCGTAGTGTCCTCTGCTTTGGCTCGACGCGTTGCCGCCGATCTGCAAAGTAATCAGCGAATTAGTTCATGTTACAGGTCACCAGTTGGGTGAAAGATTTATTCGAGCCGAAAAGAAATCTTGCGGCTGTTGCAGAAGCGATAAGTCCGGAGGCCACTGAACGATCAGATCTAGGCCATGATTTTTATCTTATCGATTGAACGTAAGATAAGATGAGATAAGATTAGATAAGATGAGATGGGATAAGATAAGATATTTATTGACCATTAAGACATTACCAAAATTACAATAGGTGTCATCAACAATTATAAAAATACTAATCCTACAAACAGAAGTGGTAAACAGTTCATAAAATCCAAAAAAGAAGCAGACAACAAAATTAACAGTGTTTTGGCCCCTTGGAAATCCTCATTGTTCAAGTAATGTTATAAAATGTTAAACTACAATATAAAGTAACAACAAAATTTCAAATAACAATAACCAATAAGACAATAACAAATATAAAATTTTGAAAGTTATAACAAAGAAACAATTTAAATTAACAAGAATAGAGGCTTTAGATAAAAAAAAACAAATTTGGTAAGAAAGAGCAGATAGCAAATAACTAAAACGAAGTGTTAAAATTAGAAACACGCTTATTAAATTAAAACACCAATTTCTCATTCAAGACATTCGCTTTAGCATGGCGACGGTTACGTAAATACCTTTCTACAATGATTCATATCGTGGCAAGATTAACTGATACGTTATCAACGCAGAATGGTAAACATCGTGATATAGTCGATTTGTTTGCAGTAGTTCCAGAAGTGTGATAACTTACACATTTCTTAGCTTTCAGTAATTTCCATGTATGACAGTTTCCAGTCTGAAAAAAGCCGAGAAATTACTATATTATGCACTAGCAGTTACTCGCTGCTTCGCACCCAATTTCGTAACTGTTGCACCTGTATGTGCATTTCTGGATCGAGTGAATTATATTTCCTACGGCAATGTTGAGTTTGCCTTCTTGAAGAAAATGTGTTACAAACTGTACATTTATGGTCGTTGTAATTTACTCCGACCTTTGTATTTTTTGTTTCATAATTTATTTCTATTTGTTTCCCGATCAAGAAAATATATATCACAGATCAGAGAAGCCTAATTCTATCAAAAGACAACTAAGATGGGTTTTATATCAGTCTTTAATTTATGGTGAAAGTTTTTTTAAAATATTTTAGAACATTTAGAGCTGGAGAGGTACATTAGTTCAAAAGAATAGTGCAGTGAAATTTAATCTAGCATAGCTCTCGCCGACTGCTTCAAAGGGAGTCTTCGGAGTCAAATTCTGACTATGCTTTAGAATATTTTCTAAGGTGGATTAGTACTCACCTGAAATATATAAATCGGTTTAAAAAATTATGGTTACTCTTTGACAATTTACAAATTTAAGTGAATTGAAAATAATAAATAAGTTTACATAGAACAGTTGATTACATTTTAAGGACTCGTTAAATTAATATTACACAACTTTAGAGACCAAGATGGGATTCTTCGTTGTTTTAAAGACGAGTGGGGCGTATTCTGAAGGAATTTTAGAAATAAGGCGGGCCTATATTCATCCCAGGAACCGCAAGCATGTCCATGTAAAATATTCAGTACTATCGGTTGAGTAGTTTTCACGTGAAAACAAAACAAACAGACAAAGACACCTTCGCATTTATAATATTATTAGGATAATTGCTAAGCCAACCCTTAGAGGTAATGAAGGTTGCCTCGAGCCAACCCTTAGAGGTAATGAAGGTTGCCTCGAGCCAACCCTTAGAGGTAATGAAGGTTGCCTCGAGCCAACCCTTAGAGGTAATGAAGGTTGCCTCGACCCTAAAAATAAAAAAGACAATCTATCAATTACAGTATTGTTATTACTTTATTCTTAAATGCATACGAGTATGCACTCTAAGTTGTTTTTTGTTATTTTTTAACTTCTATCTTGTTAATTGTCATTTAATACCGCATTCATATCTAAATCAGAATTTTTATTTAGTTTCTTACTGAAATATTCAAATAGGCTCGTCAATTTTATCACGTCTAAGAATACATAAATATTGTCTTTTGTTATACTATACCATTTCTGTTTTCCAATGTATTCTGCACGCTCACTATACTGAGCCAACATGCGAATATTAAGTTTAGCTGTATTTCACCTTCCACTTAGTGCAGCATCTGAAATGTTACAAATTGTACAGGTGATGAGACAATGAGAACATCTCTTCTTCTAGATTACACTGGAAGGCTGTTGGGTAAACCAGACAAAATTCCTTTGTAGCCTAGGCGTCTCTGATATTTAAAACGATGTTCTAAGATTTCGTTTTGAACATTTTCGTCGTCGAATGTTTTGGATCTTTCCAGACGGACGTGAACTCTAGATTCCAAGAGTTAAGATTGTATCAGTGTCAGTTGTTGCACTAAGCAGAAGGTAAAATGGAGCTAGAGCCAATATTCGCATTGAATCATCCATTTTTACTATAGCTAGGTTATGTACTTTGTTTGAAGTTTATTTTTGACGATAGAAGGATTGTGAAGGAAACAGGACTATTCCAGATATTTGCCATAGTTCAGTGAAACAAAAAAAAAATCAGTAACACTACGTTTCTAGATGTGCAATCTGGTCTCTTCTTCAGGTAAATAACTAACCTAAAACATAATTTCAGAAGATTAAAATAAACAAATCATACCAGACCGTTGTGACAAGCCTAAGTCAGGAATTACAACCACCTGTTGTGTTTCATTTTCACTAACTCTAAAACATGCACTTAATAAAAAAATAAACACAACACTAATCATTAAAACTAAATTACAGGATACAGGTCACAATACGTCTGCATTCGTCGACCAACCACCTACGACTGACCCGATGCCAATGGCAATTGGCGATCGTCACGGCAGAAACAAGATGGCGGCAATAGATTACCTATCTATATACACTGGATGGTGAATCGCCTTCATGAACGATACCGTTACTAATGAATTCCCTATAAATATAAACTTCATTCTCCAATTTTTCTATAGGTGCTCAAAGGATTTCCAGGGTCCTTTTCGGTTCAATATTCCTACAGAACTTGACAGAAGATATTAATTCCAACTTTTTTCATTAATTAAAAAATGTTTAAGCGTTTAATAACACTTAATCCTATTTACACTTTCAGAAAAACATATTTTAGAGCACATAATATATTTATAAAAGAAGCGAGCAATCAAGTATCGACTCTGTGGAAGACCTCGAAACAATCAATGGACAAGGCGACAGACGTTGCGTGTCGAATGAAACGATAAGTTACAATTTGATTTGATAATTTATAAGGCTTTTATTTTTATAACAAGCTTTCGACGTTCTTAACAACCGTTAATTGTGCACAAGTTACGCCCACACTAATTTGTCGATTGTGTTTCCTTAGATATGTCAGTATACACAGTGCCTTAACTGAACCACCATTAGTATGTCAAAACGACTTAATTTACTGGAAGATTGATTGAGATAGCTCTCTAGTGTACATTTTTCAGTAAATATTACAAGTTTGTAATTGGCATTATTTTATAGTTTTAAAACTTTGCCACTATTTATGAATATGGATGATCAATACCATATTTATTACGCTTTTTACGGAATACTTTATTGTCTTGCAAATTAAAACAGTTTTCTTATTGAAAGTTTTTGCTCAAATTACTCGTTTAGGGGAGTGTAATAGAATTTAAAATTTCCTACACAATGTTGCTAAAATATGTCCTAATCTAGGAGTTTTAAAAACGTTACTAGGCTATATAAGAACATATCAAGAGTAATAACCCTTAAAAATATTTTATATTCGAAATTGCAATATAATTTTGAAATTATAAATTCATATATTTAATGTTTACTGAAATGGAGGCGAAGACGCTCTTTAAACCTGCCTGTAAATTTAGTCGTTTTTCTCGTAGAAATAGTGTTCAATTAAAATGTACACTCTTTTCCAAAATTACTATCTTTTTTACAGATAATTTTATTTAAATGTATATTTACATTAATCAAATTTGTATACATGGCAATAGGCTAATTTTACTTTTCAATAATCATTCAATCACACAAATTACTTGCTCCGCCGGGACTCTAACCCAGATCTCTCACTTGACGGGTGAGTGTGCTACTACTACACCACAGAGCCCTTACTTTTTTCCAATCAATTATTTTGTATTTGGCCGTATCTGTCACACATGCATTTAAATTACCAAACTAACATATGATCGGAAGACCAAATACCTGTCAAACGACTTTAATATACATGGTCTTCCGATCTCCCTCTCTCCTTTCTCAGCAATAAATTATTTTCATGAAGTTAATCGCGAGAAATACATATTTTATAGTATTTTTACACATTCTAAATAAGTTAACTGGAATTTCTTTGCGACGGATCCTTCAGTTGATTCCTTCAAGTCTACAGCTCTTCCTGTACTGGGCAGGTTCTTGGTGATCAGCACAGACCTCGATCTGACCACCAAGAAGAGGGGGATAGAGCCTGATGGAGGGGGTAGTTTCTAAAAAAACTATTAGAAATTAAATGCCAAAGAAATATACCTACTCAGTATATTTGATCTATTTCCTGACCACGGACTTTTTGTAATTTCTTATATAGCGTTACGGTCTTAATAATGTACTGCCTCCTCGATTCTTGAATTTGAATCACAACATGTAATATACCAACATGGGAAAGATTTCCTTAAACTAATTTGAACCATTACAAGACTATGCTACCAAATCTACACCACCTTTTAGTCTTGGACTCGCCGAAGGTGACAGTCTTTCCCGGGGGAGGCGGTGAAGTTCCTGAGGTGACAGTCAGGACTCGGAAGGCCTGGCCAGGATCGGCGAACCTGGCACGGTACTCGGGCTCTGCCTTCATCTCGCCTTCCATCCGCAGGTTGGTAGGAGGTCGGCGAGAAGCGGCAGGGCGGGAACCGTCGTGCCGCACGAACTGCTCGTGCATCTCGCTGGCCTGAACAGAAGAGGGCGAGGCCACATCAGCATGTGAACTGGTCAGGGGCTGGCTTCAGCAAACGTGTTAGTCAAGGAGAAGAATTCATCAGCGTGTGAACCACGCGAAGAAGGTTTGCTTGGAGAGGCGGATAGTTAGAAACATGAGGGAGAGAGGACAACAGCGCTGAATAACAGTTGTTTGATGGGTAATAGTTTGGATGCTGAATGACAGCACATAAACGAGCATCAAACTTAAAACCATTAAATAAACGAAACTCATTGACAATTTGCACCCTTATAGTATCAGGACTGAGGAGACTCTGGAGACTATTATACAACTGTATGCTGTAAAACTGTATGTATAAGATATGGCCATTCAAAAATCTCGGAAATTACTTAGGAATTACTGAATGCTGTTGAAACACTTGCGCATGGGGTGGAGTGGCTATTTAAACACCTAGTACATGGGTTGAAATGCTATTGGAACACTTAAGGAATGGGTTACAATGTTATTGAAACACTTGAGCATGGGGTGGAGTAACTATTGAAACAAGATCAATAAAATCGAGTCCTGAAGTTGAAGGCTATAATTGATTCTTCTATAATATTCTATAATTGACAGCCCAGAGGATATCCAAAAACACTTTGTTGGTATTTAAGAGATTCCATTTATCTTATCATTTTGACTAAATTGAATGTAGTTTGTAATATTGTCCTCACGTTATTTGTTTTGACAAAAAACAAACTCAAGTATGAAAAAAATGTTTAGTAAACTTTTTGCCAATATTAAGGACTAAATTGGTTTTAAAAGTTTACTTCAACTGTTCAATTAAATTAATTGTTGACTTCAAAGTGTATTTTGAGTATTCAAATACATCGATACGAGTATAATGCCACATTTGTAACATTCTCGGGTTTCGATATTATTACTATGACTTCAACATTAACAGCTCATTTCCCTTAAGTGGATTCGCTAATAGCCGTAAACCTACAAACTATGAATAGTATAATTACAATTACATGCTCTTGGTACACTCTATCGATATTGATTGTAAAATAATTGTTACCTAAGTCCAAAAGGACTAGGAGACTACTAAATACGCCAATTCTTTAAAAATAAGGTTCAATGATATAAAAATTATCCAAGCGAGTAAAAAAAGAATGCATCTCCTAATAAATAATAATAAATTATATTTTAAAAGTTCTTGAAAGTATATTACGAATATAAGGGTTAAAACAATTGTACATGTGTGTGAAAATTGAATTATGAGTACAAATCTTGACATATTTGTCATATGAAATGAACTTAAAGTTACTTGTGAAAACTTTAAAAGAAGCAACCTCACCTTGGACATTTTGCCATCTGGGCGGTCCAGTTGTTCTCTTGGCTTATTCAGTACAGGACGTTCTCGTGGATAGTTGAGATATGAAGAACGATACTCAGGGTCAGAGTCTATTCTGCCCTCAAACCTCTTGATGACATCCTCAGGTCTCTGGATCACAGGTCGTGGGGTGTTCTCATTTTGGAAGTATTGAGAGCTCTCAGTGGTCGTTTCAATATTTCCTTCTGGCTTGAGATTCGTATTGGTTCTCTGGAGGACAGGGCGATCTCTCGGGAAGTCTTTATACTCAATACTCTTTTCAGTGGCTTTCTCCATTTCCCCTTCCGGTTTCAGGTGAGAATCGGTCCGGTATAAGTGGGGCCTTTCTCTCGGAAAGTTCGAATACTCAGCGCTCTCCGTCCTCGTCTCTATCTCTCCTTCAGGTCGCAAGTGAGCTTCTTGCTTCTTCACCCTAGGCCGTTCCCGAGGGAAGTCTACATATTCAGATCGCAACTCAGTTGTTTTTTCCATTTCTCCTTCAGGTCTAAGGTGTGCCTCCTGTCTCTTAACTACAGGACGTTCTCTAGGAAAATCCACGTATTCCGATCTCAGTTCAGTGGTTTTTGCAAAATCTCCTTCTTGCTTTAGGGTAGCCTTTTGCCTTTTCACTATCGGTCGCTCCCTTGGAAAATCCACAAACTCGGATTTCAGTTCTGTCGAATCCTGAAATTCACCTTCAGGCTTCAAGTGGGCGTCTTGTCTTTTAGCAATATGCCTTTCCCTGGGAAAATCTATGTATTCAGATTTTATTTCCGTGGCGTCTAAGAAATCGCCTTCAGGCTTTAAATGCGCGTCTTGTCGTTTGGCTATATGCCTCTCCCGAGGGAAATCCACAAATTCAGACTTAATTTCAGTCGCATCTAAGAAATCTCCTTCTGGCTTCAAATGAGCGTCGTGTCTCTTAGCTATATGTCTTTCTCTAGGGAAATCCACATATTCAGACTTCAACTCGGTCTTGTCAGAAAACTCTCCTTCAGGTTTCAAATGGGCTTCTTGTCTTTTTACCACTGGTCTTTCTCTAGGGAAGTCCACAAATTCAGACCGAAGCTCGGTAGTTTTACCAATTTCTCCTTCAGGTTTTAAATGTGCCTCTTGCCTTTTCGCTACGTACCGTTCCCTTGGATATTCAATGTACTTCTCCTTATACTCAGGTGAATACTCGTGATCTCCCTCCATATTGAGGTTACTAGGAGGTTTCGTCGGCTCTTGTCGGTGAGCATTTGCATACTTCACGTATTGGGAAGACTTCTCCGTAATGAGATCCATATCACCCTCGTGGACGATGAGATTTGCCTGTCTCCTGATGAGGTCGGTCCTGATACCGGCCGGTCTGACGACGTAGGACTCATTATTCTCCGTCGTCTTGTTGAAGTCTCCCTCCATATGAAGGCTGGTGGGTCTCCTCAACAGTTCTGGCCTCCTTCCTTCTTTTGGCACAAATTGTTCTTTTTGCTCTGAAAGCTTCACTAAAAACTCGCCCTCGGGATGAAGGTGCGTATCGGCCCTCAGTAGTTCTGCCCTTCGCGCCTCTAAGTACCTCACGTATTGGGCGTGGATCTCAGATATTCTTTGTATGTCGTCATCCCCCAGAACAGGAAATTGTCCCAGAGGTCGCTTCACCCTTGGCCGAGTTCTGGGGTAGTCGACGTACTTTTCCTTATACTCCGGGTTGAAGGCGAAGTCTCCCTCGAAGCGAAAGTAGTCCTGCCTCCTCTTGGCACGTTTGATACAACCCTCTAGTTCTGCCAACAGTTTCTCCCCTCGATGGTTCTTGAAGGCCCTCTTGTACTCGGTCTTGAGCACGGAGAAGGAGCCCGGCTCAGGGTGGAGGTTGTCGCAAGGTTTGGTGAAGTGTCGTCGCCTGAACTGCGCGAGCTGGTCGACCGTGAGACCTGGAGGGTAGTGAAGCCTCCAGTAGTGCTGCCTGTCCGGGATGGCTGAGGTCTTCCTCTGGCGAGGGCTCGGGCGGGGGGTGGTCTTCAGGCGGTACGGACCCCGGCTGGAACAGAGGATGGCAGGATGAAGATCTCTCTTTACTTACTGACACATTATAATAACATAGTTGTAAATCAATACGAAGCTAAAGACCACTTTTCGTTGACCTAAGCTTCAGCCTCAATTCTTTTTTAATTTCTTCTAAACTTTTAACTGATTCAAGTTTACTTGTATGATGCTAACAGAACAGGAGGAATAAAATTACTTCAGCATAGATGTACTTTAAAATATAGTAAAATATTAAACGAGGTGTAGAAAGTCTCTTTTTCAACCCCATATAAATTATTACCAGACGTTGCTTGATTTCCAAAATAACGAAATTTGTATTAACTATTCAAACTACAACTATAGTGCATACTACGTGTATTTATTAACAAACTTGTATTATTATACGGTGTGTTTAATAAGTATAAAATATATGATTAATCATCCTTTTATTCTTGGTACAAATTGTATAAGCCGTTATTCAATCATTTATATCTGTTAAGTATGTATTTTTCCACGGAGAAGGTTTATATGCTATGCCCATTGATGTAACTCTACACCTGGTGGCGCTGCAAGATATAAAAGTTTTCAAAGCGCCTGCATATTATACGCCAAACACCATTTGAAGGCGCTAAGTTATGATGTATATATTGTTTAAATATCTGGTTGAACTTGATGTTTGAGTGTTAGACCACTTTATAATAAAGTACATGTACGTGTACAATATATAGATTTTCCTGATCGTGACATCAAGGCAAACTCTACATCGGCGTTGGAAATATAATTCACTTGAACCAAAAGTACTCATACACGGGCAAAGCTTACGAAAAGCGTGTGAAGGCGCCGGACACAGCTAGTATTTTATAATACATCTAATAAACACATATACTGTACTTTATTTGGTTGGGGTCCCCTATGCGTAGAACCCAAACAGCCTAAGGTTAACCCTTGAACGTTATGAAAATTATTTATAAACTAAAATAAATGTATCTCACTGACTTGTTAATGAGCTTGTGTATATTTTTACATTTAAGTACTTAAATAATAAATGTGCAATATTTAACGAGTGTACATTTAAGAACTAGATTACAAAATATAGGTGAAGAGGTATTCTCATTATCTCATCATGTGCACAATTGAGTGCACTACGATGTTTTAGACACGATCTGTAAGCACGGTGAAGCAACCGAGTTTTTTTTTAAACATTGATTTAACGAGTGTTCTCTTTTAAGGACAAGAAACCGTGTTCAATGTTAATAGTGAAAGGAAACGAAAAACCTCCGAATTTGATACTAAGATTATTTTAAAAAATACTATACAATCTTTTATAACCTTATCGACAAAACTGATGACTACAGAAGAGTGACTAATTTTCAAGTATTCGTTAAGACCACAACAGAGCTGGCTACCAGTCGAAGGTGTTTTAAATGAAAGTGAGAGCGAAAAGAAAGTAGGCAGAAGATTGATAAGCAAATTATAAACTCTTTTCTCGCCTTCCTTTCGCATGAGTCATGCGACCGGTAATGGATACATTAAAACCCAACCTCCTCTCCTATCGACCGGATCCTCCATTAGACTGTGGTGTCGGTGTGATAGCCCTGCAACTGGGGTTGGAACGAGAACACATGTACGATATGAGTACATCTAGTCAGGTAGCCAACTGAACCTATACTATAATCATGGTGGCCACCATAACAAGTTAAACATATCTGGAAATACGCTGCCGTTCGTAATAAAAGGCTTAGTTCAAACGAATGTTGGAAGATTTCCCCCCAAATATTTTTAGGAGTGATTTCTTAAACTAAATTAAATCTGTAAAAAAGCTTATACAGTTCCTTGCATGGTTTTTTCGTAAATCATAATTAAGTTAGATTATGGTGATCGCTTCCAATTTTGTCATTCGACTGTATCTATAACTTGAGTACTACACCAAAAATACGTTAGATATTTATTTTACTTAATTACTTATTTTGCTTACATTATTGAGCTTGATTCAAGTAAAGATATAACAAGTCGGAAAATTTCTAAAATCTAACAACTAAAATATTTTTAGAAATAAATCATTGTTACAATAAGTAAACAACATTGCAAATCATAATAACAGCAAAAAAGGTTTTATAACATAAAATAGTAAACTTTTACTGTTGCCACATCAACAGAGTAATGATAAGTTCTAAATATCAGCTGTTACAAATTAGTAATTAATAACTCAGATTCACTGTATTAAACTACTGCCTGCGGGATTAATCCACATCGCTTTAGATATCTATATTTTAATTTAAGCTATGATCTCATCGTAATGTACACGTTGAAACAAAAATCGAAACATCATTACACAATTGCAGTTTTGAAACATTCGACCTCACAGTGGAGAGGAGCAATTTTCAGTTAACTGAAACTGCTAATAATAACATTTGTCTGTAAGTGCATAAAATAAGTCAGAGCTTTATCACGATTGGCTGAAGTTCAACCAACCACCGCCTGACTAAGATTAATATGGTTTCTTTGTCACAGGCTACCAGCTTTTTGATAATTTCAAGCTATCTTATTTGTTGAAATACAGAGTAACTTGAAATAGGTTCTTCAAGTATTTGGTGTGTCTCGATGGCCAACACAATTAAAGAACCTTAAGGAATGAATCTTCCTGCAAGGAGTTCATTGTTGTTGTTCGGTACACCCGTCGGATATTGAAATAAGGATATACAAAAGATGAGTTTTATTATTATCATGGGTATGTCA
The DNA here is from genome assembly GCF_021130785.1 of Homalodisca vitripennis. Classification (NCBI taxonomy): domain Eukaryota; kingdom Metazoa; phylum Arthropoda; class Insecta; order Hemiptera; family Cicadellidae; genus Homalodisca; species Homalodisca vitripennis. The sequence goes on from NC_060208.1 coordinate 9,874,188, forward strand.
GTAAAATTATGTCACACCACAAAAAAAGAGTATTTTGCAAATCTGTTCTAAAATTAGGAATTATTGAACTTAGGTTGTTCATCTGGACCTTTTTGATTGGCTAAAGGAATTGCATTTGGGATAGTCTATTTGACTATTATGTATTAACACATTGCGTTATTAGTCTAGTTGAAATATGTTGACCTCAAAATTGGGGTTGATATAATTATACTTTATACATTCTTAATCAATTGTACAAGATAATTGTGCACTTTCCGAATTCCTCTAGGTTCCTAGCCATTTTCCACATAGTTTTTCAAAAACGCGAGCGAACTTTAAACCAGCAGGGCAAGTAGTGTGAATGACTGTGCGTGTGAGAGCAACAAGTGTTGGAGGGGCGAGAGGGGAAGTTACGATCCAGAACTGCGTGGTACCAACATTGATCCTCAGCCCTTCACCTCACAGTTCTCTGTGCTTTACACAAACAGAACGCCCCATTATTGGCCTGGAGTCGGCCCTAGTTCAGTGACCTACTTTACAATAGGGGGCGCTCAGCCTGAGAGCAACACTCGATACGATACCGGTCCGTTCCTCACTTTTCACTTTCACTTCACCTTTATTTCTCTGGATAAAATTGATTTATAGAAAGATTTCTTATAGATGAGCATACAAGCAGTTACTCAGGAGACAGACATTTGAGTTGTTGAAGTTTGTCCACGGCATTGTAAAGGTTGTTATGTCCGCTTGCCATTCACTTCAGAGAAATCCAGACACGCTGCAACAGAATATAATAGAGAATAGAGAAATCTTAATTCATTATTGATAACAGAGTATTTGTCATAAGATAAATTAATAGTGAAAAGAATAAATTGGTTACAAATGAAAATAGAATAAATTTAAACAAGAGGACAAAAATTAAAGGTCGAGGGTGCAATCGAATTCTTCCATACTGTAGATGGGCTCCTTCACCAGCCAATCTTGTAGTTATCTTTTCAGTGTCTTCGGGTTACAACTTTTAAGGTCTTCAGGAAGTTTGTTAAGAAGCTTGGCTCCAGCAAACGATAGCTTTTTAGTGTATAGAGTGGTTCTGTGGGCTGGTAGGTGATATGCCTGAGTTCTTCTAGTTTGATGAGTGTGCACATCCTCAATTTTCAACAAGTTTTGTTTTGAAGCATAAATAATGACCTCTATTATGTAGATTGACTTGGGTTTGATAGAAAAATAATTTATCATTGTCTGCAACCACTGCTTCAACAAAGGTCATCGAATACTCTTATCTGGATGCTGAGACCTCTCGAAAAAGCTCTGAGATCGGTCATGGGCATTAGCAAAACTCCTATCCTCTTTGCATCTTTTAATTTTCACTGCAGTCGGCTCAACAATTTCAGGAATCCAACAGCAATTTGTTATTCTCACTTGGATAACATTCGCATTAACGGGTGGTTGCCATAATTACAGCAAAACATGTGTTAAATAGAGAAACTAAGATATTGGTACTGCCATAAAATGAATTTTGGTGAAAATCCCAGCTCCAAGTGGAATTTCCAATTCCACGTGCGACTAGGCGAAACTCTTGAGGTCGGAGATGGTCTCTTTGTTAGTGAGAACAGGTGTGGCTGGATTATTTTAGGGGTGAAAAATTCAAGAATTAGGTTGAGAAGTTGCTTAATACTGTAAGAAGCCTTTACAATATTTTTAGTTTGTGGGTCTTGATAGTTACAATCTGATTTATGTCCAACATATAAATGTAATTTTTCAGGGTTCAGAGGTTGCCACTTTTCTGATTCAACTCTAGATAAAACCATTACGCTGAAATAATTTTAGAAGTTCTAAGTGGTAGTACATGTTCTGGAGAGTGACCCTAACAATTTTTACTTTATATGGTATTTAAGTTCAGGAACAGTCAGCTCGAATTACGAGCTGATGGCTGGTTGGTGGTTAAAACTTCCAATGCGTGTTTCCTACAAAGGGATGTCAACTCTGAGTTTTATTTTCATACTTTCCAATCTTATATTACCAGTTAATTTAAACATCAAAGAACTGAACGGTGGCAAGTCAGGAAAATCCTGTTTTCTTCACAATTCTTCCATCGTCAAAAACAAATTTCAAACAAAGAATCTGTAATAATTCTTGAACACGTTAAAACATAAAACATAAATTTACGACCATATGAAAACACAAGTCATAAGTCGAGAAATAAAAGTAGGTACTTGTAAACATGACCAAGAAAACTTTATAAATAATATACAGAAAATAAACTAAACAAAAAGGCCGCTTATCAAACAGCTGACAGCTAGACATCATATTGATCACAGATTTGTGCAGCTGTAAGAAATCATGACATATCTCCTCCCTCTCCACACACGTTTATAAGCAGGTGTGCATAGCTGATTTGGCCAATTTCGATTTAAGATTTCTTTAAGCCGATGTATCTCAAGATTATTATAAAAATTGTACTAACAATGTTTTGTCACGATGTAAACAGAGAAACTTAGAAGATATTCATGTATTGGTATTGATAGGTCTACGGCACGAATTCACTTTACAGACTTTATTTGCCAGGAAACATTAAAAAGACTCCATGGCATTGAAGCAATTATTACGAAATGTCAAGTACTGGAGAAAACCTGATTCCACACTTTAGTTTAATATCACCCTCGCACTCCCATCTTCAATTAGCAGATTCAAAGCAACCTGTACTGAAATCCACAGAACTTAAGATGAGCCTTTCCAGTTCTTTCAATACATGTGCTGGTTAATTATTGAATGCTCTGATGCTGGGGAAGATATAAGGAATAGTTTTAAGAAAAGTCAAATCCGATATAAAAATTTAACAAAATCACATCGATTTTACACTGTTAGGCTTATACAATAAAGTGAAAATATTAAAAAAGAAAGAAAATTGTCGTAAAGTATTACAATTATTTGATGTCACACTAACGAAATTTACAAGAACAGCCTAGTAGCAAACACAGATTTCAGAGTTTTCTCGTCGCGTGCGAAGACCTACAACAAAGAAAGCCCTTACATAAATAAAAAAGGTGTCCTTTACGTCCATACTAGATGACGGTATTTGTACGGCGGTACTGTTTGGTTGTATTTGTGGTACAATTGCACACCAAATCGTGATTTCACTTTTTAATGCGACGTAGTTAAACACTCATTTCCGGTATAAGTGTTATGATATCACTTAGACAAAGTGCCTGTCTCAACCACGGAGCCAAATTCCCGCGCAAGAAGTATTTTTTTTATTAATTGATGTCACGGTTTTAAAGCTAATTAGTTTGGGGTTGTTTTAGGCGGGTTCGTGGTCAAGGAGTTTGTGCTCAAGGAGTTCGTGGTCAAGGAGTACGTGATCAAGGAGTTCGTACTCAAGGAGTTTGTGCTCAAGGAGTTCGAAGTCAAGGAGTTTGTGCTAAAGGAGTTTGTGGTCAAGCATTCCGTGGTTACCAGCTTGCATGATCATCAAGCATACAATGGAGTCAAGAAAAGAGGGAGTATTTTATTAGGAAATATATTTTGGAACTTTGCGTTGATATTAAGGTCAGCGATTCGTCACAGACAAGTATCAGTTTGTGATATCACACAGTGTTACAATAAATCCTTATCAATGTTTATCTATTAGTATCCACCCCATTTTACTTCGGCGTATCCAAACTTCCAGAGGTCTGGCTGGATATCTTCAGAAATGTAAGTAATGTACGCAAGTCAGGGCACCTCCAGTGCTTTGCCAGGTTGTAACAGACTAGTTGCTAAAGCCGGCGGCCCAATCAACAGGACATGCTATATTTGGGGCGCTGATCACCAAACTTTCCCCTTCAACAGTAACTGAGCTAACTGCTGTAACTGGAGTGCGTCTGATAAGCGACCGGGTCTGTGGACACGCTAAGGGCCTAATTACGTACTGGGGGAGATTCCATCAGCAACAACAACAAAGTTAACACTGAACAGTCACTACTGTTCTTGTTAGGAACTGCACATGTTAACACGCCAACACAGGGCAGGGCGCACGAGAACAGCTTTGTGTGGTCGACTGTTTGGTTTTTGGATCATGCTTACTTATAACGCTTAATGAATTTTAAAAAAATAGCTGACTTCATAATTTTGTCTCGTTCTTATACAATCCTCTATCGAATTTGGGAATGCCGATGGTCGAGCAGTCTTTGGATCTAAAACGTAGGTTCAAATCCTGTTGGTGACCTTGTGTACTGGGTCGACTCCCCTGTAATCTGTTTGATAAGATCCCCGCACAGGTCAGTGGCCCTTGGAGACGGACAGATAAGGCCAGTTGAAAAAATCCTACGAAATGTTTGGTATTACGTGATTATTGGACAAATTATATTTTTTTATACTGGGGTTACAAGAAATTTAAAATAAATTACTGCTTGTGTGTTGTATCACTACTGTAAAATAAAATCCAGTTAGAAAACATTATAACACCATATTTATTAACATATTCCTTGGTCCTTAAAATTATTAAGGATGTAGTAAAAAATCTCCATAAATCAATAAAAAAACCTATTGTTAAAAATTTGTAAATCTGGAACCAGGTTTACAAAGTAAGTAGGGTTACATGAATGTTAAGATACTTCAGTATTTTTTTTTTTTTATTTCAGAGTTACAGTCAATTGGGGGTATGTAAGAGAAATGTAAGAGTAAGAGAGAAATGTCTGAATATAAGAAAAAGTTCTTTCAATAGCGCTACTACAACTTCATAATTAGGAACTTTAAATAGGAGTTTTTACCAAGGCTGTAACGAGACCAAAGAGAAAATATCTCAAGAAAAATTGTGATAAATTCGTATATTGACATGTTTTTAATCATTTGTAAGAAATAACATATTTGATTGAAAACATTTGAAAAAACCTTTGAAAAAGTTTAAAAATAAAATGTTACTTTGAAAATTATGTTTGGAATATATAAGAACATGTTTATATATGTATATAATATATAAGAATATATTATATATATAAGAATATATAATATATATATGTATTGTAACAAGATAAAAATGAATTAAAAATGTTGTTTGACAGGTATTTAGATTGCCGATCACATGCTAGTTTGATTATTTTTTAAACACACGTGACAGAACCGATCAAATACAAAAGAATTTAATCATTAAAAGGAAGGGCCCTTTGGGGGTGTGGTGGTGGTATACTCTCCTGGCAAGTGAGAGATCCGGGTTCAAGTTTCGGTGGAGCAAGTACTTCTTGTGATTAAGTCTCTATAAAGACACACACAAGGATTTCTACGTACACCAATTCAGCCCCACATCGGCCTCAAAACACAGCACCCGGCTCCAACATTGGCTCTTCCACAGTTTTATTTCGCTTTGATCTTGTTGCATTTATAACTCAAATGGATATTTATTAGGGAGTCTCCAATTTATCTGTAAACGTTTAAACACTTTGACAACGTCCACTGAATCACTGCCAGTTGTAAAGCTGCGTTGTAAATCTCGGCCAGGGCTGAAGGTGACAATAAAAAAGGATCTCCCACATTTCACAACACCGAAATAGCGCTAAAGTGTCCAGTCTAGTCAAGGCTAACCTAGACGGCCATTAGTGGCCGAGGTCAGGACCGCGGGAACACGCGACTGCCGCGTTACTCCTTATCTCAATCAGCTGACTGCACTTGACAAACATCTGATCCCTAATCGCCGCATAGGCAGGCTTTATACACCTCTTTAGGCAGGCGTTATACACCTCTTTAGGCAGGCTTTATACAATTATTTAGGCAGGCTTTATACAATTCTTTAGACAGGCTTTATACAATTCTTTAAACAGGCTTTGTACACCTCTTTAGGCAGGCTTTATACACCTCTTTAGGCAGGTTTTATACACCTCTTTAGGCAGGTTTTATACACCTCTTTAGGCAGGTTTTATACACCTCTTTAGGCGCTTTGGCTTTATACACCTCTTTAGGCAGGTTTTATACAACTCTTTAGGCAGGCTTTATACACCTCTTTAGGCAGGTTTTATACACCTCTTTAGGCAGGCTTTATACAACTCTTTAGGCAGGTTTTATACACCTCTTTAGGCAGGTTTTATACACCTCTTTAGGCAGGCTTTATACAACTCTTTAGACAGGCTTTATACACCTCTTTAGGCAGGTTTTATACACCTCTTTAGGCAGGCTTTATACAACTCTTTAGGCAGGCTTTATACAACTCTTTAGCCAGGCATTATACACCTCTTTAGGCAGGTTTTATACACCTCTTTAGGCAGGCTTTATACAACTCTTTAGGCAGGCTTTATACAACTCTCCCTCCAACTGTTGTTCATAAAAATTTTGATAAACACAACCCATTTATGATTGTTGTTCATCAAAATTTTGATGAACAAACATTCCCTTGCATAATCACTCATTACAGTATATTCCGGCAACGTATCGATTCGATTCATGCACCATTGGATTCGGGAAAAAAAAGCCTAAGGAATACTATAGTTTTATTCCTCTTTGTATCGTAGTTGCAACGTACCAAGTTCGTAGTTTGGAACGTAAAAGATGTGACCGCCATGTTGTCGATGCTGTCTGAGTTGTTGATGTGACGAGTCGTGTTTATCAGTAAGTTTTAGTAGGTTTATTTGTGTTTTAGTGTTGTGTTTAGTGTGTGGTGGATTGTTAAATATTGCAGTAGTGCAAATAAATATATTTTAGATTAAATAAATTTCTCGAAAATTTTTCGCAAAAGTTTTAAGTAATGACAAAATGAAACTTTTTTCGACTCTTAAAAAAAAAAGTTATGGAATTTATTTTACTACTGCTGTATAGTTTACTGCATTCTGAGTAATAAAATATGCAATATAACATGTATTGAAGTAAAACTGTATTAGTAAAACTTTTATTAGCAAACTCTTACATATACACCCTATTTTCACAATTTATGCGCATCGCTGCTTTTTGTTATATAGTGTTATTATAGTTTCATAAATTTGTATAATGCTTATGTGTTTCTGAAACTAGAATAAATTTGACACAAAATGGCAATTTAACTTTTATAGTTTTCTTACTATAACTTGGTTTGCTAGGTATGGTCCCCCCCCAAATTAAAAAAAAAAAAAATGTAAATTTTGAATTTCATGGAAAAAAATTTTTAGTCAACATTTTTTTAAGGCCAAATTTAAATACTAATATTATTATATGTTTAATTCTGAACAAAAAAATATATACTTCTATATATATATTACTTTTAATTTATATTTTTAATAATTTTTAAAAAAAAAACCCTTGCACGAGGCTCGAAAACATGCCGCCACTACAGGAAAAAATGACTGCCAGTTGGAGGGTTAGGCAGGCTTTATAAAACTCTTTAGGCAGGCTTTATACACCTCTTTATGCAGGTTCTAGGCCATATTGAGAGATTGTACAATCGAAGATTGTTTTAAAACATTTGTTGTGTGGTATCTAGAATTTTAATCAATAGTTACTATCAAATCGTGAGAAGTAATATAATAAAATAATGAAATAATAATTTATTTCCAATTATATTTTACATAGTTGTATACATACATAAGTCATCTGTAAATTTCCTGGCCACTTTTACAAGTATTGTGGCCAGGTGAAAAAAATGTGTAATGTAAATAAAAATTAAAAATGAAATTATGAGTCTAGCATTAAAATTATAGTTGAAAAAAAAATGTTTTCTGCAGCATCTGAAAAAATCCTAAACTAAAAAAACAGACTTATATTTATTTTTCTAAGCTTATAGAAAAACAGCTGTTATGATTATATAAAAATACAATTTAAATATTGTTGTTAACAATTTTTGTTTACCTAACAATATAACTATAAAAATTGTCAAATTAACAAATTTAATATACATTTATAGAAAAAAACACTTTAAGGAACAACGTACTATCTTATAATACTTTAACTAAGAATACTATTTAAAATCTATAATCTTGTCAGTAAAATATTAGGCTAGATTTAGTATAATGTTGAAGTACGGATGCATTCTATTTCTAAAAAAAATATTTTAGAGAGGTATGTCTCGAGAATACATAACTTTCCCCTAATATGTGTCCTTAAAAGAAGGTGTAAACCTAATAATGTAGAGACCAATCGGTACAATTTCGTTTCAAGGAGTCATATGGTTAAATTTACGGAGTTTTAAATTGTATATAATAATGTCTGTCATACGTCAAGTATATAGAATCATCAAATTGTGCACTTGTGGTACTTCTTTTACGTCAAACAGGAGGTAATAGATTATTATGTGCTGCATTTACAAGGAAAGGCAGTCTGAATTCTATATTGGTAGAATTATACTTATCGAACCACGTAAACAGGAGGTGTTAGGTCTTTAACACGGCAACCACATTACTGACATAGTAATCACAGAGATATTTCAGTCTGAGTTTTTAAATCCAAATTGGCCGTCAAATAGATTTCAGCTGTCAGAGTCCAAGCTCCTAGTGTTGGCCCCGATTTAGATCTCCCTTCACTAATTGGCTGATGCTCATAAATAGATTCCCTCGCTCGTCAGAGAACGTGACGAAAAGAAACTGACACGTTTTGGACAGAAGGGACTGATGGGAGGCGAGTAAACTTTATAAAGGTGAATTTGTTTCCTAAAATTATGGTGTACATTTCATCAGAAAATTGTTATAAAGTCATCATAAATAATTGAAATGTTACAAAGGTGTATTGATTTTTAAATATAGCATAGGCACTTTATGTATTTCAATACACCTGCAACTGTGAATTATACATTAAAAATTAAAATAGCATTTCTGCACACTCATTGAACGATGGCTCTTGATGTTATTGTGTTGTTGTGCTTTCGAAAGTTAAATACCGAAATGATGATTGGCGTGGTTGTTGTAGTAGGCACGCCTTTTCCCACAAATTCAGCATTTTGAAACGATGAATTATCTACTGGCAATCTATTACATTATTTATTCTTTATATGTGCAGAAGCTCTTAAATACCACGTTAAATAATATACAAAAAGGCTATTATCGAATATTGGAAAAACAGTCCACTCAAAACACAAGAAAGAAAAGTCACAACATGTAATTTATCTCATAACGATTTCTTGCTGCCTCATATTCATTCCAAAGAGTACGTGAAATGAGCTGACTAATTTCGTAGCTTATTAACTAAAAATAGATCAGATTAATCGTAATAAGCACGTGGAGGTACAAAGTTTAAGCTCTGTTTTAGATCAACTCGATTGGATTCCTTGATAATTAGTTTAATCAATTTCCCGCCCACGACTGCACGGGCGTTTCTAATAGTTGCTACAGGACCCGAGGGATGGCGCTAACATCGTTCTTCTGTAAATTGTTCACTCCTTATTACACGAGCAGTCATTCAGTATAGGTACATCAACTTAAAAATATAATTTAAATTGAAAAAAATATTTACTTTTGTCTACAACAACTACCAATCTGTAGTGCGTTTACCACGGTATTGAAACTGTTTGCAAATCCGTTTAAGATCAGTTGGCCAGGACATGTATTATATAGTCAAGAACTAGGATGAGATAATACTAAAAGAATTGTTTTGCGTTAGAAGTTAAATAAAATAAACAAACAAAGAAAATGCTTTAATTTTTGAGGACAGACTGCGTGTAGCCAATCATATTAAAAACACATTATTAATTCCCTCAATAAGATTAGAGGAGTTCCACAGGGGAGCTTCTTAGGACCTGTTTTGTTTACGATGTACAATTTGGATCTAACCAACCTTACAGTATTGCACATACCACGTGCATGGAGATGATTTAAACCTGTGTCACTTTTCAAACCCTAAATTGACAGAGTTGCCTTTTCTGACATCAATGACGACTTGTTCAGTATTACTAAGTGGAACATTTCAAACATGGCTTTAATACTGAATGTGAATGATTAGCTTACCGTAACTCTATGAATTTGCGAAAACAATTGAATTTAGAGAATTTGAAGAGTTATTATCTAGAGTATAGTGAAATGAATGCTGGATAACTCGCTGTTACTTGCAGATCACGTGACAACTGATCGTTGCGAACTCAGATTGAGAGGTATGCACATTGCACTTGTTCACAATTCTTATACCTGAATTATTACAATGCCTCATTTTGTCAGTAAATTGCTACTGTTATCTAGCCTGGTGTAACTGATTTTTCACATCTTCTCAATAATAACTATAGTTTTAGATATTATGTTTTAATTTTTTTTTAAGGCTAAGTTGTATAAACGGTTGAAGATAGTCTATATATATAAAATAACCACCTTCAGCTTGAATTGAAGGCCCAAGAGAAAGTATTATCTGCAGTAATCTATGCATATGATGTCAAATAATGTCAAGTTATGCATAATGTTTGTAGGCTACTTTTGTTAAGTTAGTTTATTTTAAAAACACATACAATGAATGTAAAACCGGTTATCTTATTAAATAATTATAACTAATAATTTACTTAATAATTATTAAATACTTATAACTAACAATTTACTCAATAATTATTACTAATAATTTACTTAATAATTATTAAATAATTATTTAAATAGTTATTAAATAATTTGGCTTAAATCGTCATATGAGGAGTATACGAGTATTGAAATGGAATGAAAAATTACTTTATTTGAGGCGGAGTTAGAGCCCTTAGTAATTTAAAGTAAATAAAATTATCAAATTTTGACTAACAGGCTACTTTTAATAATTAAAAGTCTGAAATGTGTAGATAAAGCATTAGTGGTTATTGTCCTGTCAAGATTGTTATCCACATTTAAATTGCATTGCACTTGTAAGCCAACAGCAAAATATATAAATTGCAATTCCATGTTTTAAATGAATTATTAAAACATTCTTTCCTAACTATTTGAATATAGATAAACAATCATATAAATTTCAAATACTAACCTTTTTTTTCTTACAACCCATGAAAGGCTTATTAGGCCTTGTTTTTGATACTCCAAAAAGCAAGCTGTAGGTCTGTAGTTGATTACCATCTCGTTATCCATAACAGAGACACAGCTTTGAATATATTAGCATAATGTTGTTTATACTGGCGTCAGGCACGGAACGTCTAGTTAACTGTATTGCAGGATTAAACATGCATTCAGGCGGACACGGACACAAAAATAATTCAGTCGTGTATTTGTTGTTTGTTCATCTCCTCAATTCCGACTTCAAAATTCCGAATTCATGAATTCTGACTTTATTTACAGAACAAACTCTTTAAATCAGTAACACTACGTTTCGAGATCTGCAATCTGATCTCTTCTTCAGGTAAAGAACTAAGGTTAGTTCTTTACCTGAAGAAGAGATCAGATTGCAGATCTCGAAACGTAGTGTTACTGATTTATTGTTTCACTGAACGATGGCAAATGTCCGGAAAATCCTGTTTCCTTCACAATCCTTCCATCGTCAAAAATAAACTTCAAACAAAGAAACTCTTTAACGTATACACCACTCTAGAGCTTCATATATTGTTACAATTGTGTATAGCAGTCTACAAGAAATTAGCATAAAAAGTATTCAGTGTTTTGTTTATGATTTCAGCTTTCGTAGGGAACTTTAATATTACTGCAAAATACGGGTCTTTTTCGTTTAAGGACCAGCACCTTACACACATACTATACCTGACTGACAGTGCATTTAATCGTTTTTTGTGTGTTATTAGTTCGTAGGGCAGTAGTCCAGGTACTACTTCTAGTATAAACTCGTCTTATCTTATCAGTGATAAACGCACGCCGCTCATCTTTTGCCTGTAATGAAACCTGCGTTAGTTCTGTGTGAGTTTTGTGTGTGTAAGCAGTCATGGGGATGTTCAGTTTAGCTAGAGAGGTTAGTTCTAAGAGTAGTGCAGGTTGATTTGTGTGATGCCATTTGGAGGGATATCAATTTGTACTGGCCTCCAGAACAATAAGTTTTGCTCTCAATTACTTCCATTTTCTCATGAGTGAGTTAATCACTTAGTTGAGTTCATCTTAGTTTTTCTTGTTCAATAAAGCGTGGTGAGTTGATCTGGGCTTGGACTTTGCAAGCTCGAGTTAATTTTTTTTTCTAAAAGAGCAAGCAGCGCATAGCGCTGCGCAGCGGGCAAGCATCGCGTGATCTGAGTTTTGAATAGGCAAGCTAGGGTCTTTTGTGCTGGCCCTTAAACGAAAAAGATCCCAAAATACTCTATAGAAAACGAGAAAAACATTAAATTAATACTGTTAGAGGTTATTTATTACCCCCTTTATAATAGTATCAACTATTTAATATTTGGGTTTAAAAATTATTTTTTTACATTTTACGCTTTATACAAACAAACCTTGAAAGAAAACAATTTCAATAGTTGTCTTTTCCGTTTAGGTATCACACAAAAAAATAAACCGATACAAGAAGTATGAAAGGGCCCGACAGAACCTTACGAAACTGATTTACGGAACTGACTGCAATTTTTGACTGTTTTGGATTCTGTCTTGGATTGGGGCAACTTTGCCTACCTTTGACCTTTTGCAACAAAATTAACTCCTTTCTTCCCAGGAGCAAGATGTTCTACTCTCGAATCAAAAAAGTATGTATACCAGAGTTTTGTTTTATATGTCTCACCTGAAATAAACAAGCTAAATTTTAATGTAACTCCAGTTATTGTAGCTCTAATGGGTACTTGTCGTTATTTTTCAAACTCGGGGATCTATACTTTTCGTTCCGAGAGCATTTCCAGCATTTGTCATGAATATTCCTTGGTTACATGTAACCTAATATGGTGTGGTTATACGACGTGTACAAGTATGGCATTCAATGTGTAAGTGTACATAGTACTACTACCAGTACCAAAGTTTAAAGAACTATAAGTTAAACTTTGATAGGTTTTATCATTAATGTAACCAATATCAATACCAATTATATCACATAGTCCTTTCTTCATGCAATGTAAAACTACTTAATATATGTTATGAATTAAGAACGTTAACACTTTCAAACAGTATTGTATCAAACTAGGACATTTAGTTGAGTACCAACCTGTTTTCCTGTATCGACTCTGACCATTGGTTGAGACGAGCAGAGCGTTGGTTCGTCGAAGGATCTGAGAAGGCAGTGAATGATGGCATTGCATCCTTACGATTTCAGAAAGGAATACTAGACATTTAGTATTCTTAAGTAATATTTGTCTCTATGCAAAATAACTACACTGAAATGAAAAATGTGCGTAATTGTCTGTAACCTAACCATTCGATATTTTGAATAAATCTTTGAAGGTAAAAGAATTATTGAAATCAACAATCTCAGAACAAAGTACACAGCCTTTCATTTTCACACTAAAAAAATAGAATCACGTACAGCAATTTGGTTCTTGAAATGACTGTTGTAAAAGAAAAACAATAATATGTCTATTTGACGTGACAAATCACACCACCGGTTGACCTGTCCTGACCTAACATAACCTCACTTTACTGCACGACATGTTGAGGTAAAATGAAACAGCTGAGCGGAGAGGTCAGCTGACCTTATTCACGAAGCTTGCAAATATTTACCAGCTGATCCGACAATGGGTGTCTCGTCACAACGAGGCCGGACTGCCCCACTGCCCAGGTTTGCCAACCCCTCGGTGATTTATGGGGGAAGGCCTGATTTTATCTGACATCATATTGGTGTTTTACAACTTTTACCTTGAAAATTATTGTTTACAGTTAGAATAAAATTTGTATTATTGAACACATTGAATGCTGCCTATATAAATGGTCAAACAATCTTGAATGTAAGAAAACTAATATTTACCAAGTAATTAATGTTTGGTAAACTGCATGATTTTAATTTTGCTCGCAACAAAAACTAAAAAAAAAATTGGATATTTAGGATAAACCGATGATAGAATGCTTCTGGTCACATGTATGAACAAATGTAAAACACACACACACACACACACACACACACACACTCTCTCTCTCTCTCTCTCCCCTCTCTCTCCCTCCCTTCCTCCCTCCCTCCCTCTCTCTCTCTCCCTCTCTCCCTCCCCCCCCTCTCTCTCTCTCTCTCTCTATATATATATATATATATATATATATATATATATATATATATATATATATAAATTGTGTAGGTAGGAAGTTATTGATGAATTCCTCAGGTATACTGTAGAAATAATAATTTAATCAACCCCCATTGTATATTATTCTAAATAAATCAAACTTTCATTTTACGGCAAATCCTCGGCGAGCGTTTGAATTCCATAAGAGGCTTGCTTGTAATTATTAAGGTCAGTAATCATGGCCGCCATACTTTTCTCACAAAGCACCTTTCTGGTAGTATTTTACACTTATATTAACTATTTCATTTAAACAAATAACCGAAAACCTCAAGCTCAGACCAATAAAAATAATTTTACCTACATAACCTATACTACAATTTCTCTTTTTTTGACAGTCTTGATACGACCATTAACGATTAACATGTCTTTCCTAACGGTTAAAGGCGCACTATCTTATCTTTATTTTATTTTGTTATTATTGCTGTCATTTTGCAAATTCTATCGATGTTTTTTCTAGAAAGTCTATTATTATTGTGGCTTTTAAAGCCTATTTAGTTGTTACATTTTCATAGCATATGGTTGTTAGGCATATACAGTTTTTAACTGTTATTTCTTTATATTTTATTTATTTATTCTTAATGCAGCAAATTATTTATTATATTTAGTTTATTATTATTATTATTATTTAGTGTTTGCTAGCTAAATCCCTCAATATTTATTCAAGGAGCAATCTGAATTGAACTTGTTTTATTGTATTTCAACCATATATGGTTTTGGCATTAATTTCTTGTTTCTGTTTTTCTAGTATTTATTGTATTTTTGAACTTTTTAACTCCACTATTTACAATGTTGTAGTTATTTTTGCATGTAGGGCCTATGCAATTGTTTTTCTAATGTCTGTATTTTGTTTATAAAAAATGGCGTATGCCGTTGGAAATAAATCAATACAGACTGTAATGACAGCTCTTGATAAGAAACAGAACATGATGATTTTTTGATCACGTGATTGGTTATCCCTGAGACGTGGCGATAGCCAGTGTACAGCTGATATAACGATTCGGCCACTCTTCTTACTTACATGCACGCTACTTCCGCCGGGGTTGCAAATGTCAAGGCTAAGAAAGGTGGTGGTGATTTATATACACTTAAATGGAACCGCTTTATACAGTATGGCATGCAACCCAATCGTCACGGGGCTATAAGAGGTGAAAACATATATTTAGTTAATAAATGTGTCCATTTATTTAAGCACGCGTCATTGTGCCAGTGCTCGCTGGAGCGCTGCATAGTGCAGACATAGGCTACCCACTGCGCATGCGCGTCTGCGTCGTGCGTGAATATTATTAGCGTTTGTGAAACTTCCTATGCTCTGTTTTACTACGTTGTTAAATTGAGAGCTGAGACCTAGAAACCTTCTACTTCATTACTGTCCGGTGCCAAGCCTCCGGATTGATTGTGTCACTATATAAAATGTATACTACTGTACATATTTGTTACATGTTATTTTGGCCACATGGCAAAGATTCTGTTCAGTTCTGTCTCAAAATATTCCTTAATAGTGGATTTGCTTCCGGCCATTTCTTTAGTCTTGCCCCGAAGTCCCTAAGGTGTATGTTTTCTTATGTCATGAGGCAAAGCATTGAACATGCGCAATGCCAATACTGGAAAAGAGGTATCCCTGCTCCCCTTCCTTTTTATTGCTACCAAATTGTTTCTGCCGTGACGATCGCCATTTGCTATTTGGCCTCTTGTCAGTCGTAGGTGGTTGGTCGACGAATGCACACGTATTGTGACCTATATTCTGTTGTTCAGTTTTTATGAGTAGTATTGTGTTTAGTTTTTTATTAAGTGCATGTTTTAGAGTTAGTGAAGTCGACACACAACATGGTGGTTGTTATTCCTGGCTTAGGCGTGTCACTAAGGTCTAGTCTGACTTGTTTATTTTAACCTAGTTTGTAATTATGTGTTAGGTTAGCTATTTACCTGAAAAAGAGATCAGATTGCAGATAAAATTTGTTCTATTTTGTAGATAGGAGTCTACAAGGAAGGTAGCTTATAGAAGTGACACTAAAATATTTGTTAATTCCAAAAAGTTACTGAACCGAACAACGATCGCCCTAACTGAAGTTAATTAACTTAACTCATAGGCATGTTTTCTATGAAATACCTTTATATCGCAAAAAAATTATTAGTTTATAACATTTGAGTGATTTTTGAGTTGAAACTGCGGTACGGTGTAATAGTTCGTAATTAATTAACTCTTTAAGAGACTAGAGATAACTCTTTAAGAGACTAGAGATAACTCTTTAAGAGACTAGAGATAACTCTTTAAGAGACTAGAGATTATGATAAAAACATAATAGAAACTATTTGATAAAATGAACTTATTTGGTTAAGAAACGCAGACACCGGCAACAATTTTCTGGTCGGAAATAATTATGAAATTCTTAAGTGTATCAACGAGAATATTCAAGTGTATGGCTGAATCCAAGTTGACTGTTCCCAGTGTATCCATCATCGAGCAGAAATGAGTTATGCAGATGATTGGCTGCGTGCAGATACTGCAACTACGCAAATAACCCCGCGTTGGCGCGGGCCGGCGTACACAAATCTGCTTCATAATCAACAGCTGGAGCAACAAACAACTGGGTAAACTGCAGCGGTAACAAGTCACAGGCATTTGGCTCGCATTAGATCCAATTTATACAATGTGACAGCACCTCAGTTTTTCATTCAGGCTTCTGCGGTCCCACTGCTGCGGTTCTGGACCGCACGACTACAACATGTCCCCATTTGCGGTTAGTGCTGCGGTGTTTGTCTCGACTTGGGTGGAGTGGAGCCAATAAATTTAATGCAACAAATTAGTTCAGTAACCTACATTTGCCTTTCTGAAATGAGTATATTGACTGACAACCTTTATGAAATGCAGTGGAAAATAAGTAGGTATCTGAATGTCTGAGAACAAAAAAAAAATTGAAAACTATTATAGCCAACTTCTCTGTATCATGGCGAAAACCTTTACCAGTTGCCACGATTTTTTTTCTTTTGAATTTGTCAAACTGAATGCAGTACTTTCAGAGGAATGTATTTAAATTTCGGAGTGTATTTAAACCAGTCGTCTAGTAATATCATTATTCTTAATTCAATCCCAGTTTTATTAAATGTATTCACAGAACATTACGAAAATTCTTCGTTTGATGTTTGTTTTTTACGATGGAAGGATTGTGAAAGAAACAGGATTTTTCCGGGCATTTGCCATTGTTCAGTGACAACACAATAAAATTTGGAAAGTGTCGACTTAAGTTTTGATAAATTGTTAAAGTAATGTGGTTAAGATTTCTAATTTAATTATCCACTGTTTTTGGCTTTTGATACAACGTAAGCTTAAATCTTAAAAACCATAATTTTAAAAAAAAAGTACATTTAAGGTAAATGCAACATTTTAACTCTTCGAAAATAATCACAGTACATGTAAATTTCCCTATAAAAGCAGTTGTTTAGTTTGTTGTTAGGTATTGATTTACCTGTTACTCTTAATGTTTGTGTTTTGACCATTGTATGTAATAAGGGATAATAATAAGGGAGTAATAAGGGATTTTGATAATCTCATATCTAGTGAATGCATGAATTTTTACAAATTTAATCATGCAACCAAATTTCCTCCTTAGGATTGAGACGCTTGCATGCCATAATTGGAAACTATAAATCAGACTTGCATTGAATTAAACTTTGAAAATTACGCCAGTAAATAAAAATTGCACAAATATGTAACCATTTCAATTATTAACACCTGACTTCCACGTGTGGCAAAAAAGCAAATACAAACTACCTGCTAAAAAGTGTAGGTTTTGTAGTGTAATGGTTAGGATGGTGAGTGAAAACAAATCTGACTTTCTGAGAAATTATCTTGAGCCCACTACTTGTTTTAACATGAGTTATATTAAAATTTAAATACTTCCATTTGATTCTTTGTATTATCTAGAAGACTAGATGTCTTTATTATTATACTGAAAGTACTGCTTTTATAACATCCCAGGAATATGACTTTCAATCAACCTGTAGGCAAAGACAGTCTTGCACAAGTAAATTAGATGAACTTTAATTACTGTCAGATCTTAAATCCCTCCATCAAAACTGATACTGTGAAAAAGCTACTTTCCTTCTTGCAGCCTAACTACGATCCATAGTCAATGCAGTTAACCGTCTCACTGGCGCTGATTCTTGGACAAAATTATTCCCAACGTGGTGTTGGTAATAAGTAAACGTACGAAAAAATTAAAGGGACCCTGTACAAACGGCTCATTGAAATGTAATACAGAATCCCTTCACTCTTATCAATAAGGAAGATTAAAGCAATATTAAGTCCATACCTGTTCATAATTTAAATATTACACAACTATGAATAGTATCGACGACGGTCGAATATACACACCTAGATCGAGGGTTGACATGGAACATCGATTCGGTTTGTGCAAAATTGTCTTCAGGCATTTATGTCTTCGAGCTCACTAGCCAAAATACTGCCCTAATCAAGTACTGATGACGGCGTATCATGGCCTGATTTATCCACACCTTCCCTATGGATTTGTTTTCTGGGAAACAATGTTCGCAAACAGACAATTTTTGAGAGCGTTTAAATTGCAAAAAGAAAGCGATTCGAATAATCGCAAAAATTAATTTTCAGAGAATATTTTCAGCAAACAAGCTTTCAAAAAATTGCAACTGTTGACTCTGCCGAATCTGTACATTTTACAAACAATTCTGTTCTGTAACTCAAGATGTGGCCTGATAAGGCCACATACATGAGTATGAGACTGGAGGCAGAAACAGCTACCGAACTGAAAGACACAGAACGGTTGCTTATGAGCACTTGCCCTCACAGGATGTGTTCATTTAATCAACAGATTGCCAGATTCCATCAAAATTGTCTCAACGCCCAAAGCGTTAAAAAATCAACTAAAACGCTTTTTTAGCGTCAAAGGCATTTTATAATGTCGGAGAATTTATGGCACACAACTGGAAGACCGATCATTTACAAGACTGACCCCGACGTTGGCAGTGGGTAGAATTGGCGTATGAATGAGACCAAAATGCAATAACTGTATGTCTGAATGGAAATTGTGGTATAAATGATCAATTATTTTAATTTAAATTCCTAGGCGTTTGATATACATGTTAACATGTTTTCGCAATAAAAGACTTGACGTGACTTGAAGTATGATTATACTTTTGGACGTCATAAAATGTAGGTACATTCGCCAACGCCAATATCCACAGTCCATGCAGTTTTGTCTTTCAGTATCGCGGTTTGTTACTTCCCTTCAAATGCATACTCAAATCATATTTTGGATTTCCACGGTTTCTACTCCCAATACAGTTTCGTTAGTATGATGCTACAGTTACAATATGATTTCTTGATTGTCAACGACCTCAAGAAAACCACCATTTCTTGTAAAGGCAACTATGTTATCAGGGACCTAGATAGTTTAATACAATGGTGCAGTATTATGGAAACAATATAATTTTTGAAGCTAAACCTAAAGTGAAAATGAGAGTAATTTCTTTTGTAGTAAACACAATTTCATGATATAAATATGGTTTTTTTTAAAAACAAACTTTTTACAATATTTGTTACAAAACTATACGTTACTTATTTTTTTGCATGTTTGCGGTTCCAGTTGAAGTTGTTACATTATTTGCGCTGTTCACTTCAGCCTTGTTGTTATTTATTATTGATATATTTATGGATTATATAATATTTATTTTTGTGTAGGCTACTTGAGTAAGTTTGTTGTTGTGGTTGTTATTTGTTGCACTATTGATAAAGATATATTTGTTGTTAAACCTTTTAATTTGTTATTGATTATGAAGTTTATAATTTTTGTGTACCTTGTTATATTTTTTACATCGTATAGTAACTATTTGTACACTATGTTATAACTGTTGTATATCACGTAATAACTGTCGTAAGGACATTATATAAATTTATAGGATAACTAGCGGTTTTCCCGCGGCTTTGCACGCTTTTCGTAAGCTTTGCCCGTGTATGTGAACTTCTGGATTAATTGAATTATATTTCCAACACCGGTGTAGAGTTTGCGTTGTTGCCACGATCAAGAAAATCTATTTATGTTTATAGCCATTGTTAACGTAACTGTACTTTGTTATATAGTGGTCTACTTTACACTCAAGCTTTAAGTTCAATCAGAAATGTATCTTAAAGACAAATATACATAATAACTTAGCGCCTTCAAATAGTGTTTGGCTATGTAATATACGTAACTGTCTCGTAATTGCAGTTTATAGTGTGCAGGCGCTTTGAAACCTTTTATCTTTTGCAGCGCCGCTTGGTGGTGAGTTACATCAATGGGCATAGCTTATAAACCTTCTCCGTGGAAAAATACGTATGCATACAAATTTTTATAATGGTCGGTCTAATACTTTGCGATTCTATAAAGGACATACACACAAACATTCATTTATATATATCAGAATGTTTTAAGTACGAAACTCTTTCTTTGAGTTGCATGGGAACTATAGAAAGATGTGTTATGTGTTTTTCCTGAATAAAGATGATTTTGACCTCTCCTACGTAAGCGGTGGCGGTATCCCACATTAGCTGATCAGAGATGACGTCGTGTTCCAATGAGGGCCATCTGCTTTCTTCCGCCTTTTCGACGACATTCCTGTAGCGGTCCTCCAACCTTTCGACCTTGCCTGTACAAAATAGGTATCATTACTAGCGAAGAGTTCACCGAATAGATGTTTGCCTTTCCGTATTTCCGATTCACCTGCCCGAGCAGGTCTTCTGTAAGGCAAACTTTGGCCGCCAGCGATGTTGCTAGTTCTCGATGTTGAGCATTCAGAGGTTAAAACTCAAGTTTTCTACCATCATCATATACATGTTTATCTAAAAAAACTACCAGATTGATTAATCACTACCAAAGCTAGCATAACGGCCAGCTCAGAGATTCTGATTAGGCTCTGAGAGCAACTTTGGAGATGCAATTGAAACATTGAAAAGCGTTTGAAAATTATATAAAGACATTGATCCTTCCACATACAATACGCTTCAATATTAAACAGGGCATAGAGATAACAAAGTCAATTTTCAATTGGCAAGAATTGCAAAACGTTGGAGGCGTTACTTTTTAAATCTATCGAGGAAAAGAAGATATACATGTGTTGCATTAGATTTGATCGTGTTTAACTGAAAGGATTTGTGTATGGGTGCCGATGGGAATTGGTTTGAGTTTGGAAATTCGATGTAATCACGTTAGTGGTTCTGAGTTGTGTGACAAATAACCCTTCATTTTGACATTTTTGTTACCCGTATATACTGAACGTGTTTATTAAAACAACGCATGTTTTATTACCACTGACATAAAACTGAGTTTGTTTCATATTAGTTAATTAGCCTAACTTGACGAATTAGTGACAATTGTTCCAGCACTACAGTCGCCAGCTCTGGTATGCTCGTATGTGGTGTCAGTGTAAGGCAATGCTGCAGCTCTAGTGTGTTTTTCTGCATCCAACATAACCTTTATTTCACCGATCTGAACTTCCTCTGGGTGAGTTACATAAGAAAACTTGTACCTATTAGTATCGCTGTAAAATGCACTCTAAGTAGTAGATGATTTTAAGGAGGAAACTAAACCAATGGCATTGACCATCTCTCCGGTCTTTTGCTGTCAATAACGTATAAAAAGTGAAAAAAAGAATTTCTAAATTTTTGTGAATTTTTTATCATTCATATAATATAATTTAGCCCAGTGACAGAAAAAACAGCCATAACAAAATTTTTTAGCGCGTCCATAAATAAACTACTTACTTTAATCGAAGGATAATTACATTATTTCTTAAATACCACACAATGTATTTTATAAAGTGCTTTTTAAAAGGAAACAAATCTTCCACTTATGTTAATATGGTATTAATGAAATATACTACAAAAGCGATAATCGTAAACATATTTGTTTTCTGTTAACGTTTAGAATATTGTAAAATATTTTTATGGGAACGATCCAAATCTTATACGTGAATAACCATGTGTTGAAAGAAAGAGCTCTAAAATTTAGTGAATGGAATATATAAGGTTATAAATTTAATGTATAGAGTTTTCGCGAAACCGAAAGGTCAGACGACTCAAAACGTAATTTATTTCTGTACTAAATTTCTTTTTTCAGTCACTTTTATAGTGCGTTATTGCAGCTTCATCAAAGTTATTTATGCAATGACTAAAACAAGTGTCATTTATTCTCAAAATCAAAATCTTAGTGTTCCATTTCAATTCTTTCATTCATGTTCTCGTAATATATTAAGTATATATTATATAATATTATATATCACAACGGTTAATTAAACATTGTTGCAGCAAAATATTTTTCACGTTTAAATTACAACCATTTTGTTGTGTAATATTAGCTTATAAAATTTGTTGTCAGCTCTAGGAAATTTGATCCGAAACCTCTAGTACCCAATTCTTTAAAGGTATATGGCAGTCCAATTGTCCACGTAGTTAAAAAAGTTTAAGGTTAACAAACCTGATTTTGAATTGTGTATCAAATCCGTTTTTGGTGAATTTTCAAACTCTATTGAAACTCGCATGTTAAAACTAATTTCATCATTATCAGTATTTCAGGCTGTATAAGATTTCAATAAATTGTTATCAATTAGTTAAGCTTTTACTGTGTCACTTAAATTTTAATTCAACATTAAAGCATTTATGTACTGACAAATACAAAGATGTATAAACATTTCCTTGATATATTATTCAAGAAATGAATGTGAATTAGAGATTTTGACAAAATAACTCAATTATCGTTCACCATTATCGTACCTGTGCAAAACGAACGCATTCACAAGGGACGAAAGTGCTTGACTGACCGCCGGGGCCGGGCGTTTGCAGCGGAAACGGAAGCTGTTTCTGGGAGATGTCGAGTAGGACTGCGCACCTGTAGGGCTGTCCCTTCACCTCGCAGGGCGGAGGACGAGAACTGATCGATTAGTCTATTGAGAAGTCATCGCCTTCGCCGAAGTAGGTGGGTCGGCCCGCTGTGTTGTCCTCATATTGTACTGTACGACCCCACACGCTATACGCCCACAAGGGTAGTTGTGCAAGAACACACACACACACACACACACACACACACACACACACACACACACACACACACACACACACACACACACACACACACACACACACACACACACACACACACACACACACACACACACACACACACACACACACACACACACACACACACAACGGTAGTGACCTAATTCGTGAAGTAATTGATTGATTGAGTCTTCCAATTAAATATAATCTGCTCGTAGTGTACCATGTACTTTGTCCGATCTATTGTTAAATTAATTTGTAATTAAGTTCTTTATTAGAATGGTTCTAGTGTAGAGTTTATGTTTGACTATGAGTTACTACTTTATTGAAATTGCTCCTACATAACATTCACCAACCCTTATCTACAAATTGTATATGTTAAAAATACAATGCTATATATACACAGTGTAACATGTACGGCAATTTACGATATTTTTAAAACAAAACATATTGTATCTTCTTTGATATAATAATAAATACATTATATTTTAAATTCAAAAAATGTAGATTATCCTACTTCAACGCTTCAACTAGCATTTTTGACAAGCTTGGAAGCTTTTTCTAAGAAAACTTTATTGTAATGGATATATTCAATTAAATAGACAAAGACGGATTGTTAATTGGATGTATAAGGGGATATTAGGATGTGTTAAAGGACTGATTGGGAAGGATTTGAGGGTGTAGAGTTAGAATTACACTCGATTTCTTGTTGTGTAGTTGTTTAATGGATGTTGACACTTCATAGCCTACTTACACTCACACTCATAATCCATACTGTTAATAGTCCTAAAAAGTAGGTACTTATTAAACCGTGTAGGCTTTTTTTGTGTAATGTTGTGTAATTTTGTGAGGTGTTGACATTTGATACTTACACTCACAATCCACAAAATTAATAATCCTGAACTAGTAGGTAATTATTAAGCCGTGTAGGCTTTGTTGTTTAGTTGTGTAATAGGTGTTGTCATTTGATACTTACACTCACAATCCACAAAATTAATAATCCTGAACTAGTAGGTAATTATTAAGCCGTGTAGGCTTTGTTGTTTAGTTGTGTAATAGGTGTTGTCATTTGATACTTACACTCACAATCCACAAAATTAATAATCCTGAACTAGTAGGTAATTATTAAGCCGTGTAGGCTTTGTTGTTTAGTTGTGTAATAGGTGTTGTCATTTGATACTTACACTCACAATCCACAAAATTAATAATCCTGAACTAGTAGGTAATTATTAAGCCGTGTAGGCTTTGTTGTTTAGTTGTGTAATAGGTGTTGTCATTTGATACTTACACTCACAATCCACAAAATTAATAATCCTGAACTAGTAGGTAATTATTAAGCCGTGTAGGCTTTGTTGTTTAGTTGTGTAATAGGTGTTGTCATTTGATACTTACACTCACAATCCACAAAATTAATAATCCTGAACTAGTAGGTAATTATTAAGCCGTGTAGGCTTTGTTGTTTAGTTGTGTAATAGGTGTTGTCATTTGATACTTACACTCACAATCCACAAAATTAATAATCCTGAACTAGTAGGTAATTATTAAGCCGTGTAGGCTTTGTTGTTTAGTTGTGTAATAGGTGTTGTCATTTGATACTTACACTCACAATCCACAAAATTAATAATCCTGAACAGTAGGTAATTATTAAGCCGTGTAGGCTTTGTTGTTTAGTTGTGTAATAGGTGTTGTCATTTGATACTTACACTCACAATCCACAAAATTAATAATCCTGAACAGTAGGTAATTATTAAGCCGTGTAGGCTTTGTTGTTTAGTTGTGTAATAGGTGTTGTCATTTGATACTTACACTCACAATCCACAAAATTAATAATCCTGAACTAGTAGGTAATTATTAAGCCGTGTAGGCTTTGTTGTTTAGTTGTGTAATAGGTGTTGTCATTTGATACTTACACTCACAATCCACAAAATTAATAATCCTGAACTAGTAGGTAATTATTAAGCCGTGTAGGCTTTGTTGTTTAGTTGTGTAATAGGTGTTGTCATTTGATACTTACACTCACAATCCACAAAATTAATAATCCTGAACTAGTAGGTAATTATTAAGCCGTGTAGGCTTTGTTGTTTAGTTGTGTAATAGGTGTTGTCATTTGATACTTACACTCACAATCCACAAAATTAATAATCCTGAACTAGTAGGTAATTATTAAGCCGTGTAGGCTTTGTTGTTTAGTTGTGTAATAGGTGTTGTCATTTGATACTTACACTCACAATCCACAAAATTAATAATCCTGAACTAGTAGGTAATTATTAAGCCGTGTAGGCTTTGTTGTTTAGTTGTGTAATAGGTGTTGTCATTTGATACTTACACTCACAATCCACAAAATTAATAATCCTGAACTAGTAGTAATTATTAAGCCGTGTAGGCTTTGTTGTTTAGTTGTGTAATAGGTGTTGTCATTTGATACTTACACTCACAATCCACAAAATTAATAATCCTGAACTAGTAGGTAATTATTAAGCCGTGTAGGCTTTGTTGTTTAGTTGTGTAATAGGTGTTGTCATTTGATACTTACACTCACAATCCACAAAATTAATAATCCTGAACTAGTAGGTAATTATTAAGCCGTGTAGGCTTTGTTGTTTAGTTGTGTAATAGGTGTTGTCATTTGATACTTACACTCACAATCCACAAAATTAATAATCCTGAACTAGTAGGTAATTATTAAGCCGTGTAGGCTTTGTTGTTTAGTTGTGTAATAGGTGTTGTCATTTGATATTTACACTCACAATCCACACTATTAATAATCCTGAACTAGTAGGTAATTATTAAGCCGTGTAGGCTTTGTTGTTTAGTTGTGTAATAGGTGTTGTCATTTGATACTTACACTCACAATCCACAAAATTAATAATCCTGAACAGTAGGTAATTATTAAGCCGTGTAGGCTTTGTTGTTTAGTTGTGTAATAGGTGTTGTCATTTGATACTTACACTCACAATCCACAAAATTAATAATCCTGAACAGTAGGTAATTATTAAGCCGTGTAGGCTTTGTTGTTTAGTTGTGTAATAGGTGTTGTCATTTGATACTTACACTCACAATCCATACAAAATTAATAATCCTGAACTAGTAGGTAATTATTAAGCCGTGTAGGCTTTGTTGTTTAGTTGTGTAATAGGTGTTGTCATTTGATACTTACACTCACAATCCACAAAATTAATAATCCTGAACAGTAGGTAATTATTAAGCCGTGTAGGCTTTGTTGTTTAGTTGTGTAATAGGTGTTGTCATTTGATACTTACACTCACAATCCACAAAATTAATAATCCTGAACAGTAGGTAATTATTAAGCCATGTATGCTTTGTTGTTTAGTTGTGTAATAGGTGTTGTCATTTGATACTTACACTCACAATCCACAAAATTAATAATCCTGAACAGTAGGTAATTATTAAGCCGTGTAGGCTTTGTTGTTTAGTTGTGTAATAGGTGTTGACATTTGACACTTACACTCACAATCCACAAAATTAATAATCCTGAACAGTAGGTAATTATTAAGCCGTGTATGCTTTGTTGTTTAGTTGTGTAATAGGTGTTGTCATTTGATACTTACACTCACAATCCACAAAATTAATAATCCTGAACAGTAGGTAATTATTAAGCCGTGTAGGCTTTGTTGTTTAGTTGTGTAATAGGTGTTGTCATTTGATACTTACACTCACAATCCACAAAATTAATAATCCTGAACTAGTAGGTAATTATTAAGCCGTGTAGGCTTTGTTGTTTAGTTGTGTAATAGGTGTTGTCATTTGATACTTACACTCACAATCCACACTATTAATAATCCTGAACTAGCAGGTATTAAGCCGTGTAGGCTTTGTTGTTTAGTTGTGTAATAGGTGTTGTCATTTGATACTTACACTCACAATCCACACTATTAATAATCCTAAAAAACAGGTACTTATTGAGCCGTTTACACTTTATACAAGCCAAGAACTTATTGAGAAATAAAAAGCGAAAGTCTGCAAAATGGTTCATAAAAACGTTAGGTGTCTACCAAAAGTTAGGTTTCGATTCCATTAGAGTAATCAAATTTTTGAAAACAAGTAATTAGAAGAAGCCTTTGAGGATTACTTATAATATATTGTGATTTATTGTTTGGAAAAAGAAGAATCAACTTTTTTTCCTCTCTTCTGTTTAGCTGTTTAGTTACGCATCAAATAACTTAAACAATTCAAACATAGGATGAACATGCCAGAGCTAAAGTTGGCAGTTCAAAGCCTGTAATCCAGCGCCGGTAAAGGTATAATTCCATTTTTTTACCGGGTGTGTTCATCGCCATGTGGTTGGAATGTTTACATTTTTGTATACTTAACCCTATATTTTACGCTTCATCACCTGAAGAACAGAGAAGATACGAATTTTCGAAACGTAGTATCCTCGTTGTTGTGAAGGCTATGGCAAATGTCTGAGGTCTTGTAATCCTTCAATCACTCATCCTCAATGTGAAATTCAAAACAAAAAAGTTTGAAGTGTTGTTGTAAAATAGATTATGTGTACTGGTATTTGTTAAACCTGTACTTGTATAATGAAACATTAAAGTGCATGGAGTAAATGATTCTCTTTCATCATCAGCCCATGCAAAATTAATCAGTTTTGCTTCACAGTATCAACAGTCCCGCGATTACCGATACAGCTGGGACGATTTATCGTCGGTTGGCACGCAACGTAACATCGCACCGCTCACCAAAACCAACGCTTGAGGGAAGTAAACTGAGTGTACTCATTACTAGATTAGAAGAGGCACTTTACCTAAATAATTGTGGTTCATAGCGAAGGAAAGATTATAGCAATCTTCCAACTGTAGTGTTCAAATAAAGTAACTGGTTAATTTATTGGATTGAAAATAGATTTAAGTTAAGTACATGTATCCTTTCTCATTTACATGATCCAAAAATTCTAAATAATAAAACATTGCTCATTTTAAAAGCCTCCTTCTCTTAAACTATAACAATGTTCCTTACACTCTTGGTGGGACATAAATTAAATCGATGAGTTAATTTTTAAAATTTTAGGATAAAACATAACAAACTTAACAATTCATTGCTTGAAGATTGTTGTTTGGGCGATGGAAGGATTGTGAAGAAAACAGGATTTTTTCGGACATTTGCCATCGTTCAGTGATGACAAAAAATCAATGTGTTTCTGATTTGCTGTATCACTGGACGATGGCAAATGTCCAGAAAATCCTGTTTCCTTAACAATCCAAGCTTCGATTGAACTATTTTTCATTAGAGTCCTGGATCGTGGAGGTTGCAAATTAGACTTTCCCCGTTGTGGAAAATAAAATCTTATCCTTTAGGTGAAAAATAGAGGTTTGAAAATATTTTATTTTTTTATCATCCACTGAGAGTTAATGAGCGAATTGGTAAGAAGAAATGTTTTGATGATGGGTATAAAAGAGAAGAAAAAGAAAAAGTAAGATGGGAATTCAAAAGAAAATAAAGTGAAGAAGACAAAGAAATTAAGAAGGTATATGAAAACTCATGACGTGGAAGTATAGGTTGAAGAAGGACGCTAGGGTGATGAA
The DNA here is from genome assembly GCF_021130785.1 of Homalodisca vitripennis. Lineage (NCBI taxonomy): Eukaryota > Metazoa > Arthropoda > Insecta > Hemiptera > Cicadellidae > Homalodisca > Homalodisca vitripennis. The sequence goes on from NC_060208.1 coordinate 9,902,785, forward strand.
AAGGGAGAATAGAAGAAAAGAGATAAACCAGGGAAAGAGGCGGAGTTAGGGCTATTTAGCCCTCTCTACCACTCAACCTCAGTGAAGGAGAGTGAAGGAGAAGTGAAGGAGGAAAGAAAGACGCTAGGGGGATGAAAGGGGAGAATAAAAGAAAAGCGATAAATCAGGGAGAGTGAAGGGGTTTGGTAGATTTAACCAATCTATTTCGTTAATCTAAATTTGTTGCTTCAGCATAAGTTGATGATAAACTGGAGTTGCTGAAAGGTGACTCACTCTAAGCTATATTCGGTGCAGTCTGAGAACAGCAAACTCCTACATTGCGCCAGCAGCGAGAAACAAACAGCAAACAAACAAACAGAACTGACAAACAAACCGCGATTAATAGAGTAACGAGCGAACGTTTGTCCCTTATTGCCGTATGGTTCGCCAGATCGTTTATCCTTGGGCGGTTTGAAATAAACATGGTACGATAATAAGATTGACTACATCCAGGTAAATACGGAGAGCGTCCTTAACACACTTCAGGAAAAATTATTTAGGAATGTTTCCAAGAGTTGAAAACCCGCTGGAGTCGGTGTGTACTCGTAGAAGGAAACTTGAACTACTTTGAAGGAGATGCATCACAGTAGCATATAGTACCACCACCACTGTACCATTACAAGCCCATTCTCAAAACTTCCAATCACACCTCTTATTATGATATGGCAGTAAAAAATGTTGGGTAATCTTACGATATTTTGTGAGGTTTTGAAATACACTGAATTCTGAGCCGTCTTTGAAATTATTGAGCTTGGATAGTCAACAGACTGGAGGGAATCTCTAAGTTATTTCAACAGTGTTTAGGGGCATTTCATTGCGATTGTGAAAGCGGTAACTGTAAAACATTAACAGTAGTTGTGCGAACAAGTCTGGTTAACTTTGAACAAGTTTTTAGGAGCTATACCTCGTTATAACAGAATTTATATCTTACCTCTGACTATAGGGTGACAATTAAGTCTGGAACCTCTTTTTTAATTTTTAAATCACAATATTAAAAAATTCCAAAGTTCACACGTTCTTACTGGTGATAGTAACCCACACATCTACACAATTACCGACCGGATAATCCCCTAGGGGGACGGTCCACAAGGAGTCAGAAAAAATTCGTAAATAGCAGCATAGGTCAAGTTTGGTATCAAATTAAAGGTCTCGCTTAGCAGAGTACAATTCCGCAAACCGGATTTCAAAAGGTTGATTCATTCAGTAGTTATAGCTGTTTGAATTTTAAAACTATTGAACAATTAATTGTTAAATTATTAAGTATTACAAGTAAAAATCAATTTTTAAGTACCTGTGATCAAAGTAAGTGTTCAAAATGTTCCCCTCCCATCGCGTCTGGCAATGTCCTAGGCGGTTGTAAAAGCCATCTACTGCATTTTGAAGGTAGTCACGAGGAATATCTTGAGCTTCTTGGACTATGAGATTTCTTATAAGAATAAAATGGAATACAACTATAAATAAAGTTAACTATTCTAGCGCTACCTACGCATTACGGAACAGAATTAGCCGGACAACTTTAATCGAAAAAATGTCTGCCACACAATCCCCACATGGTCTGATTCCTCATGTCACCTGAGGAAACATCTTCACAGAGTCGGTATCCTTCTGGAGGACCCGCTCTGTAGAATGTGTGACGAGCAGGAGGAAACTGCTGAACACCTGCTCTTTGACTGCCCTCCAATAGCAAGGAAACGGTATGCCATCTTTGGTATTCTGGACAAGGGTGGTGAATTTCCCCAGGAGGACCTGATAGGTTGTTTTCGGCGGTTTGTAGAACTGCAGAAACCGTAGACTGGTCTGCCTCATGGTATGCTTCCGGGGTGTGCAAAAGGGCCCTTGATGCTTAAGTGCATGGCAATAGACCGCCCCATAGAAGAAGAAGAAGAAAAAGAAGAAGAAGAAGAGGAGGAGGAGGAGGAAGAAGAGGAAGACGAAGAAGAGAGAAGAAGAATGCCCAAATGGATCCAAGGTCACTCCTATTATAGACTGGACATGGTAAGTGTTATCGTATCAACAACTTGCTAAGAAATGTCGCATTTTACGTATTTTAAATTCTATCTTTGTTAAATTCACTGACCCTGTGTGAAGTAGCGTCTCAAGACTTCTTGGAAAGGAATCGGCAAACCTGCTGGCTCAAAAGCGAAGCAACAGTTCTTGATGGCTTGAATTGATACTATTAAATGGACTAATTCCTATCGGAAATGAGAGCGTCGTCTTGTTTCGTGGAGTTATTATTGTTGGCAGGAAATGTTCCAAAGTAAACAAGACACTGACACTGAACAACTGAGAATGAGCAGTGTTGCCACATCTCACTCGTTAAAAATACACAGAGGAATAACAGCGATACTATTTATAATTTGTATATATTTTCTGTATCGACGTTTATATATTTGATATACACTGATACGGTGTATTACTTAATTCACAAACAAATATTCCAACAATTATGAAATTTATTTTTGTGAAGTATTTCGTGTTCGAGGAACACATCATCAGACCCACACAGTTTTAAATAAAAGTGGTTAAAGTAATAATACAAACAATTTAAACTTAAATAAAAGTCACATGTCATTAAAAATACAAAGAAAGGAAAATTTTAAAGACCAGGGAGTATGTCTACTGTATATGTAAAAATTAATATTTAATGGCTACAAAACTGAAATGATTGACAACATGATAAAATAGAAAATTATTGAAAGAAATATTGTAGAACAACCATCAACCAAGCCTCATAAAAATAAAATTTCATAATTACTGGAGAGTTTGTTTATAAATTAAGTATTTGATTCCAATAACAAGAGGCTAGTAGAATGTGATATGTATTGTTAATTCAGAAATGGAAGTTTAATTATTACGATCAGAGTGTCCGGAAAGACCTAAGGTGGTATGTATGATATGAATTTATAACACGTCATTGTGGTAACATACCATACCATTATACTTAGGCATAAATTCTCCACATAAACAGAAATGTGGGCGTGGGGCCAAAGTAAATAGGCAGGAATCAAAGATTGCATCAGGTTACTGGAATACCCTTCTGCGCATCTAACAAGACTTTTTATAGACGAGACCTTCACGGAATCTGGGTCGAATGCTGTTTGGATGTTTAAAATACACATGCTATAAAATTACTTAATCTACGTTCACACGGTACAAAAATAAATTGTTATTGTTGTTTTGTAAGGTTTGGTTTAAATTAAATTATATTTATATTACGTTATGATGCGCTTTGAAGTGCGCAAATGGAATAAAAAACCTTCAACAAGTTCTTCAACTGACGGTATATAACGACATCGTAATTATTACTTTAACAGTTTAGTTTACAATAGAATTATCAGTATTATTTAAATGTTGTATTATTTCCAGTAATCGATCCTACGGTATTGGATGATGGGGAGAGGGTTGACGGAGAAAAACCTTGTAACATTGTAAAATGATATTTTATTATTTTTTTAATTGATATTTTAGGAAGATGCGATATTGTTACCAGTAAAAGTAGGTAAATATAAGCAAAGAAAATTAGGATGTTTGTCTAAATTCCTCATTAAACTTATACCTTACTAATTATACTAAATGGTTTTATATTAAACTGATTGAGCTATACAGAATTAAACATACAAGAAGAACAACAAATCAAAATTAATACAGTTTAACCAGTTTTATTTTATTGCCTCTCGCTTACAAGTATCTTGTGTATTGGAATAATTAAAAACTGAAAGTAGTTGACGTGAAACTAATTTTATAAAAACAAACTACAAAAATAGGTAAAACTAACCTAAATTAGAGCAGGTTCGTCAATTTTAAAAATAAACCACTTCCCCACAACAGAGAGGTATTTCCGGGACCAGTTTCACTCCAGACAATTGCCAGCTGTTTCAGTGGGCGTTAATGTTTATTACTCCATGGGGCCGCAGTTTACTCCTCGGTAGTGCTGCCACTCTTCCTCTATGGCCGGGCGATGCGGCTATAACCGCTATATCCGGATCCGGTGACGCGGTAAGCTCCGGGGACCGTGATGTACGGGGATCAGCGCCGGACCGAAATACTACGTGTTGACAAATAATGGCCGTGGAGTATCGCGACGTGACGTTCGTGACGTGTCCTACGCACTTTAGAGGCGACAACCCATACGCGTGTTTCTCCAGAGCGTTCACTGGAGGATCGGAGGAAGTTTATAAATATTAGTTTTAGTACGTTTACTAGACGAATTTTGAATAACTTTTTTTTATAAATACTCAAAAATTCCTTGTTTTGGGAGGTTTTTAAGCAGTAAAATATTTTACTTTCTCTTTACACATATTATATATGTGAGTAAGTATATTTTCCTGTTCATAAACTTTTAGTAAAACAGGAAACTGTCAAAAAATGAAAAACTCGACTTTTATTTCATTCTATGTTTTTTTTCGAGAATTGTGATTTGTAACACAGTAATATTTTAATACATATCTTCATTTTTTTTTAATGTTCAAACAGTAATTTTACGACTTACTTTTCCTCTTTTAAATATCATATACAGGGTGTTCAGTAAAAGTGTTCCAATACTTTTGGGTTTTAAAAATAAAATATTAACAAAATCCTTTACCCTTTTCAAAATGGTGAACGTTAGTCAGTTTTGAGTTATTTTGATGGAACAATTTAAACGTCCGCCATTTTAAAACGGATTAAAGGATTTTGTTAATATTTTATATTCAAAAAGGTCTACAAAAGGTTAATACTTATTTTAAGTTTCATAACTTTAAATTAATTGGTTTAAAGTATATAATTTTTGTCATAAAAACACACAGACAGATAGACTGTAAATTAAAAGTTTTAGGATATACGCTCATATGAACTTTTTTGCTCATTTTTATGTGTAGAAAAAATCCAAAAATGTTGGATCACTTTTATTGAACACCCTGTATAATGATAGTGTATAAATAAAGCATTCTGGTTTGTCACAATTGCTTCCATATGGTATTGTTGTTTTGGTGAGTTTGGTTATGTTTATGTTTACCTCAAACTTACGAGTAGTGTTTTTTGTTTGTGACTTTTAAAGCTGTGACATATGCCTAGAATAAAAAAATGGAATGAACTAGTTTAAAGGAAACAGATTTACTGCAGTGCCTGTGGCTACTGATGTTGGTTCAAATTCAGAAGATATTTCACCTTGTGAGTGTAGTCGAGCGTGTTGTAGTTAGTAACACATATACCGAAATAGAGTCTTAAATGCCAACAGAGCACCTTCAACATTTTCAAAGGAAAACGTAAAAGACATGCCAAAAAGGAGAAATAGAATAAGAAACAGCTGATGAGTATGGTGCTGGACTACGTTGGTGTGGTAACACTGTTTGCAGTTTTTTTTTAACTCGGGTACCTCTTACTATATATGTGTTTATATGTATACCGTACAATGTAACTAACGTTTTTGGTTGTAAGAGTTGGAAATTATTTTTTAAATATGTATGTATGTAAACAATTGAAATTGTTAGCGTTTTATATAAATGTATTTAAAATTGTTATTACTCAATTTAATTATAAATAAGTGAAAATTGTCCCAATACGTAAACAGTGGACGAAGTTGTACATCTATAAACCTATTTGTGTTTTTTCTCTAAGTGTACCTACACATTGCGTTTTTAACATTGGCAGTACAGGTCCCCTTTTCAAACATTTGTCTTGGGGCTGTCTTGTACATAACGTGAACTTTTCCGAGTGTATGGAAAATATGATTAAACGATTCTAAATTATTTTGTACATTTATATATATATATATATATATATATATATATATATATATATATATCTTAGATTCTTAACAAAATTATAATATTTTGTAAATTTAAATAATTTCAGTTTAAAATGATAAAATATTTTACCTCTGTTTATATTTTTAACACCCTTATAGAACAAGGAGACATATATTTTCCATACAATAATTATTACTGAAAATTGTTAATGTTATTTTTGTAATAGACAGTTAATAACATAACATTTTTCGTAAAACTTAAATTTTGATTATTTAAACCCCACAAAATATGAACATATGAGAGGAGTTTCATGACAATTTGACTGTTTATTATTAACATTAGGCTATACAGTTCGTTTTATTTTATAATATTTATAAAAGGGTATATCACCTTTTTGTTTTAAATCTCGTATAAAACGATCTGTATTATTCCACTGCACTAAACTCTCTTCGGAGAAACGACGGGAAACTCATCGTAAATTTTAAATCGCCCTAGTTTTCCTTTACAACAGAAATTATCGTTCACTGATAACACGCCCCTGGATTAACTAGAGGTTGCAAGACTTGATAAGATCATATGAAGAGAGGAAGGCTTACTGACCTTGCCGACAAGGGAGGTGCGGGTCGATGGGGTTGTGCACGAAACGGGGAGGATTTGGGGCAAAGATAAGAGGCGGCGTCGGGTGGCAAGGTTAATAGTGTCGTCTATCGTAGACGGTCAAGGGTAGAAGGTGCTTTGAAGGCATTGCACACAGAATTATATCTAGAGTCATTAATGCACAACTATTAACGAGCATGCCTTAAAGGATTTCATTAAGTCATAGTCTAGCCAAGATAAGGTCAAAATATCTAGTAGAGATTCTAACTAAGCATTTAGTTAGGTTGGTAGGGTTAAAAAGTACAATTCTAGATAATTCGTATTGTCAAACCCACGAAATAATGAAGCGTTTTCTTTCTTATGCGTCAAAGTAAGATTCTTTTTACGATGATGTAAATAGTCGTAATTCCTGAAAAGACGATGGTTCAAGAAAAAAAATCGTTTAATAAGTTAACTACAGTTTAAGATGACATTAATGAAAAACAAATAAACCAGAAGGGAGTCATATATCTATAGATATATAGGTATATTTTTACCAAATTAAAGAAGCTTTTCTCTTTTGGGACTCAAGCATTTCTTTGCATCAGTCGTTGAATTCCCTTTTTGAATTCTGGATTTTCTGCATTTCAACCCCACATCGACTATTAGCTTTAATTGATATGTTTTGGTATTGGAGATGGAGCTTATATTACTGTTGGTTATTTATTGCATCACTAACATTTTAATTACACAAACCAATACTTATTCTTAGATATTTTTACGAGAACTTTCAACAACAAGGTCTCACAAGCAGAAAGCACTTTATGTAGGTATTTACTCTTTTGAGGAGATGAAAACAATCTGTCTGTCTAAGTCTGTCACAAAATAAAAAGTGTAAGAATAAGGATTGGTTTGTATTATTTAATGTTTAGTTACATTACAAAATTTCGATCTTCTTAGAACCTTGAACAGAAAGGTTTACCGATAAGTTCAATTCTCAGTTATCCTGATCCTCGTTCTAATAACCATCACCTTCACGGGATAACTTGATCTTCTGAACAGAGAATTCCTCTGTGTTATTTATTTCGGTATCTGACTCTCTTAGTTCCTACTGAAAGTGTGCAAGTTCTCGTGATTCGTGATTCTTAGAACCTTGAACAGAAGGGTTTACCGATAAGTTCAATTCTCAGTTATCCTGATCCTCGTTCTAATAACCATCACCTTCATGGGATAACTTGATCTTCTGAACAGAGAATTCCTCTGTGTTGTTTATTTCTGTATCTGACTCTCTTAGTTCCTACTGAAAGTGTGCAAGTTCTCGTGATTCGTGATTCTTAGAACCTTGAACAGAAGGGTTTACCGATAAGTTCAATTCTCAGTTATCCTGATCCTCGTTCTAATAACCATCACCTTCATGGGATAACTTGATCTTCTGAACAGAGAATTCCTCTGTGTTGTTTATTTCGGTATCTGACTCTCTTAGTTCCTACTGAAAGTGTGCAAGTTCTCGTGATTCACGAGTTCTCAAAGCCTCTGGTCTCTAGTCCTACTAATAGAGGATGTGTTTTCTTTCTCTCGGACATTATCGTCCTAATCATCGGACGGCGTACTTAAAACGCTGAACCAATGCATTTCAAAATCTTTATTTATCAATGTTTGTGGATTATTACATTTTACTCTTTTGTCCGCAAACGTAATGTTCACTTAACAGGTCTGTCTCGGTTTAGAAGCAACACTTCTTTTCAGTGTTTGCACTCATAATTACTTATCTCGGATTGGACACCTTGCCTTCATTCTTTGCAATTAGTGCTGGACTTAAAGCGTTTTTATAGTTTAAAAAAATGTTGAGTTGTTCTCCACCAAGATCCGTTACAATAACAATTTCGAATTTCACAATCCGATAATGTCTGGTACACATGTGTAGTTTGCAAAATTAGGATTTATATTAATCTGGTTGTACCTACATTGTTCGGATCTTTCATTTTTCACCATCTTCAACTTTTTGTATCCAAACAAAAATGTTTTCCAACAATACAGCGTAAATATTGTACTTTAGTACTAATCTAAACAATAAAGGTAAGTAATAGGTATTTACTAATCTCAGATCATCCAAACGTCTTAGAATAAAGTACATCTGAACGGGTGACTTCCCATGTTTCACTGTTGTCACAGTGATATAACTGTTTAATGTGTAACTGACGTTTAGTTATGACTATAGTGTTGTAACAAGTGAAATAATGACGAAACTGTAAATGCCATATACGTAAACATATACCAGGAAAAGTACCAATGTTCAAAATGAGATACGATGTAACCATTTAAAATAGGAGATAAACACGATTTATCTCTTTGCTACACCATAGTGACAATGTTTCGCTACACCTTATTGGCCATGCTTCGCTACACCTTAATAACCATGTTTCCCTACACCTCATTGGCCATGTTTCGGTACACCTTAATGGCCATGTTTCGCTACACCTTAATAACCATGTTTCGCTACACCTTAATGGCCATGTTTCGATACACCTTAGTGACAACGTTTCACTGCACCTTATTGGCCATGTTTAGCTACACCTTATTGGCCATGTTTAGCTACACCTATTGGCCATGTTTAGCTACACCTTATTGGCCATGTTTAGCTACACCTTATTGGCCATGTTTAGCTACACCTTAGTGGCTATGTTTCATCTGTGAAATATTATATATTTTAGGACCCGACAGGGTATTTAAAAAATTGAGTTATTGTCTGGACGAGCGATAATTCTTAATAGAAAGGTCTTAGAGATTTGAAAATTGGCACACATAATAATTGTTTTGGCACAAGGAAGAACTGAGACAGTCAAAAAGTCAGGATTAAAGGTACAATTTTTAACATTCTTACATTCTTATAACCGGTAACCATGATGTCAACGAGAAAAACTCAGAATAAACAAATTTGTACACAAATTGAGTACAATAAGATGACATAATATGATATATTAAAACATATGATGAAATTATTTTATTAGATTAGTTGGGTAAGACTTTCGTTAGTTCTTCCAGGTCTTCTATTCTCCGTCGTATAGATTTAGATATCTCTGGTAACAATTACAAGTCTTTAAAATTAATTAACATTTTTAGGCTAGAACTTCCCCTAAATACTGCTTTTGTTATTATGCAGTAATTTCAATATATTTCTGACACAGTAACTCATGTTTTGGACGTTTTTCTCCTTAATGTATAGGTTCCATGTCATCTGATTACGATCACCATTTTGTTGGTTGAAGGACAGACTATCGCCACTATATTTTATTCTTCACTCTATGATTGCCACAAGGCACGGTAACGTAATCACCAAAGAGGTTTTCTTCTTCTTTGGCAAACATAATCTGCTAAGGTGTCTTGATACCGTTGACTTAGGGTTTATATGGATGTTGGGTTTAGTTCCTGTTAGCCTTGCAGCGTCTGGAATCTTATACTTTTACAGACTTGACGTCTGGAATCAGGAGCCAAGTTCGTCTGAAGAGATCGACAAAAATCAGCGACGAAGAAGCTCAAAAAAGGACAATCTACATCGTTTCAACATCAGTGAAATTTAGACTATAAAATAAAAAATATAATGTAATCCAGGTGAGTTGACATTCTCATTGTCTCATCAGGTGCACAGTTGAGTGCACTATGATGTTTTAGACACGATCTCCAAGCACGGTGGAGCAACCGAGTTTTCTACACATAACGTAGGCATGGTGAGAATGGTTGATTTAATATAAGTGTTCAGCCCTTCCTACAATGCCTATGTTAGGGTTTATAGTATTTGAAATTACGATCTATTTATCACGATTCAGGGATGCCGCAAGGCTCTATTAGGATTCTATTATTTTCTTGATATTTTTAAGCTATTTTAAATAACTGATATAATTATTATTCTATTTTCCTTATTTACAGTTCTTGTTATTGAACTACGATTTACACTAAAGTGCGATTTTTAAGAGAGTTTGAAATTGGCCACATGAGGTATGTGTCAGAAACTAGGGCCTCTAGTTTCGGTAACCTACAAAGGTGTCAAAACAAGAGTGTTGTCATGCACTGTATTAGTTAAATTTCGAAATAAATATGTAACAAAGGCTTGTTATTCTATTTAATCTGTGGTAGCTCGCTTTGTAAATTAGTTGTGGAACATGCAACAACATTGTTTTTATGAACTGCTTTAGAGAAATTTCTTAAAAAATATTTAATTACACAACAGCATTGTTGTCATGCACTGTATTATTAATATTTCATAAACACGATTCGATTACACAACAGCATTGTTGTCATGCACTGTATTAGTGAAATTTCATAAACACGATTCGATTACACAACAGCATTGTTGTCATGCACTGTATTAGTGAAATTTCATAAACACGATTCGATTACACAACAGCATTGTTGTCATGCACTGTATTAGTGAAATTTCATAAACACGATTCGATTACACAACAGCATTGTTGTCATGCACTGTATTAGTGAAATTTCATAAACACGATTCGATTACACAACATTATTGTTGTCATGCACTGTATTAGTGAAATTTCATAAACACGATTCGATTACACAACAGCATTGTTATCATGCACTGTATTAGTGAAATTTCATAAACACGATTCGATTACACAACATCATTGTTGTCATGCACTGTATTAGTGAAATTTCATAAACACGATTCGATTACACAACAGCATTGTTATCATGCACTGTATTAGTGAAATTTCATAAACACGATTCGATTACACAACAGCATTGTTATCATGCACTGTATTAGTGAAATTTCATAAACACGATTCGATTACACAACAGCATTGTTATCATGCACTGTATTAGTGAAATTTCATAAACACGATTCGATTACACAACAGCATTGTTGTCATGCACTGTATTATTAATATTTCATAAACACGATTCGATTACACAACAGCATTGTTATCATGCACTGTATTAGTGAAATTTCATAAACACGATTCGATTACACAACAGCATTGTTGTCATGCACTGTATTATTAATATTTCATAAACACGATTCGATTACACAACAGCATTGTTATCATGCACTGTATTAGTGAAATTTCATAAACACGATTCGATTACACAACAGCATTGTTGTCATGCACTGTATTATTAATATTTCATAAACACGATTCGATTACACAACAGCATTGTTATCATGCACTGTATTAGTGAAATTTCATAAACACGATTCGATTACACAACAGCATTGTTATCATGCACTGTATTAGTGAAATTTCATAAACACGATTCGATTACACAAAAGCATTGCAGCATTGTTGTCATGCACTGTATTAGTAAAATTTCATAAACACGATTCTATTACATAACAGCATTGTTGTCATGCACCGTATTAATGAAAGTTCACAAACACGATGAATACCTACGCGTAACAGTAAGGTAATTTAATTAAAGTATGGTATATATCTCAAGAGGTTAAAGATCATTAATATTTTCCACTGCGCTCTGATAGTGGAGTTTTATGCCCAATTTTCACGTAATTTTTATCGTTTTTGTGCTGAGTGAACTTTGTGGAGGGAACATAGATTTCAAAAGAAACGAATTAAGTAAAATCTCCAGAACTACTCGAAGAGGAGGGGTGACGACTGGCCACTATTTATTGTAGAATAAAACGGAAGATAGAAGAGCATGAAATGGCGTATAACAGTGAGAAGCGAAGCGAGCTGGGACTTGGCAGTGGGTGGCCCATTCATAAATAGGTCGAGGTAAAACTGGATTAAAAAATGTACGGTGAGTTTGAAAAATTATTTTAAATTCTATTTAGGGTGTACGAATATACTATGTGCAAATAAATGTTCTCTACACTAAACTTGCTTCATATATAACACTTAGGTAGGCTTCAAGTCTGTTTCTAATAATATTATTTGTATTTTGTCCTCTTTACACAAATCCATAACTCACAATTTTTCAAATACTAACCTCCGATTTGTGAACCATTAATTTAAAAAATAGAACATTTATATTCAATGGCACTTCCAAAAACCTTTTACCTGATCTTAAAAAAAAAAAAAAAAAAAAAAAAAAAAACTGCTATGGTAAAATTTTACAGGATTTATTTTAGCTTTAATGATGGACAAATCTCCCCTTTCTAAAATCTTCTTAAAATTTAGTTAAATATTTCTAAAATAATCACCATACCATTAAGTGATACAAATTAATATATTAAATTAGTATATTTCCCTCTTCTCATGATGAGGTTTTTTTAACCGAAATACATTGTGTAAAACTTTTATAATTTACTATTTTTTCGAACAGGATAAAAGCCTTATGAGATCACTTAGATATGAGTTCTATACTATTTTATTCTGACTGATCATAAGTTGAGGGTTTCTATTTAGAAACCTCTTATCAACACCTTCTTCATGGTGTCACGAGGTGCCAGTAACTCGTGCCGCATTAAATTAAATCACGAAGTAAAACAATCATCATCCTTCGTTTCTTACACTTATGTAAGGAGGGTAAGAAAGAAATCGATTTTGAATATTATGAAATACGTCTTAGAAAGAGGCTAGAGAGTAGGAAGAAAAGGAGAGCGTGACCCAAACAAATGTTCTTCTAATCTGGACTGTTAACTCTGGTTTTTCTTTTTCATGGACAGGTTCACTTAGAAGCACTGGTCAGAACTAGCTCTACAGTAACAGCTGCAACAATTCCATGAATAAACCAGAAACAAGGTCAACACCGGAAGTTCATGACGTCACTAAGTTTATGTTTCCGGTCCGTCCAAGTTAATGGGGCACTTAAGGATCGCTGCAGCCAAACCTCTAAAACCATACTTCCGTAAACCACAAGTAGACCCTTGTGTTGAGCTTGATTTTGTGGCTTGGATTGAACGCCAATGTCTTGTAGAACGTTAGGTTTTAACCTTCTATAAGGTATAGTTTTTGTGCAAAGTTGTGTATACAGCGATTTTTGGGCTCGGTTTGGTGTGGAGTATCGGCGACAAAAGGTTGAGTAGTAATTCAATTTTGAAACAGCCTCAAACGGAGAAATTACACAGCAAGTGTGATGCACATTTTGTTTAGGAGATAAATTTATAGATAGATAGATAAATTCCACAGGCGGCAATTTTTAATTTTTTTTTGTCTGGAAACAGAATATGCAGTGAAAAACACCAAACAAATATTTGTAGACTAGATAATACAGACAGCTCTCAGCTGAAATGGATAACATGTGAGTATAGCGGAATACTACTGCGTAGAATGATGGAACACTACTGCGTAGAATGATGGACCACTACTGCCTAGAACGATGGAACACTACTGCGTAGAACGATGGAACACTACTGCGTAGAATGATGGAACACTACTGCGTAGAACGATGGAACACTACTGCGTAGAATGATGGACCACTACTGCCTAGAATGATGGAACACTACTGCGTAGAATGATGGAACACTACTGCGTAGAATGATGGAACACTACTGCGTAGAATGATGGAACACTACTGCGTAGAATGATGGACCACATTACTGCGTAGAATGATGGAACCACTATTGCGTAGAACGATGGAACACTACTGCATAGAATGATGGACACTACTGCCTAGAACGATGGACCACTACTGCCTAGAACGATGGGACTACACTACTGCATAGAATGATGGAACACTACTGCGTAGAATGACGGAACACTACTGCGTAGAACGATGGAACACCAGTGCGTATAAAGATGGAACACTACTGAGTATAATGCTGGACCACTACTGCCTAGAACGATGGAACACTACTGCGTAGAATGATGGACCACTACTGCGTAGAATGATGGAACACTACTGCGTAGAATGATGGAACACTACTGCATATTTCACACTTCTACGCATCTCTCTAACAGAACTACTATTTTTACTTCGATCGCGACTAGTACTGAAGATTAATAAGATAAGGAATATCTCAGAAACTATAACTAAATCAAAATTTGAATAGTAAAAAAATCACAAAATACTTAAAATATTCACGCGCGCTCAAAAACATATAAAAGGGCCCTTGGGAAGTCTTTATTCTCTAGGTGAACGGACAAAAGAAAAAAAGAATCAAGACAGAACACCGAAATTGAAAGAATTATTGTGTTCCATTGTTTCTAATTGAATGAGTAGAGTATAAATCGATAATTGGCCTGCTACCACTATCGATATTGGTATCGCTGTCGTGATCGATGTTCCATTAGGCCATTTATAACAGGTGTCGCCTGGCACGATATAGGGTTAATGACCGAATCGAATGATGTCATCCACCTGTAGAAGCCAAAGGCAGGAAAAACTGTATTGCACGGTTTTTTTATTACGATAGTCGGGTACTTCCAAAACATCTGACCCCTCTCAAATAATTACGATGGGAATTTACAATTTATTTTAAACCCTTGCAAATTGCGTGTACTTTTTATTTTAATATTGAATGTTTATGTTTCTGAGACGTTTTTAAAATAATTTCTTTCTGAAACGACCTGTTTTCAGTAGGAGCACACAATGAGCGGATATTGCATACATTTATAATTTGTTTTTAAATAAGTTAAAACGGCTTACTACTACATAGTGCTATTGAAGATATTTATTTATCTTGCGTGATATGAATTGTTATAGCGGCGATTTTAATAAATAAAAAAGGAAGTAATTGGTGGTGCCACTAAAATAGTCAAAGAGCGGTATTCAAATTTAATTTAATATAAAACTAAAGCCATAGTTTTTATTAATTACTAATTCTTAGCACTGGAGAAATAAAAACTCATTAGCTGTCATGTGCTTAGAGATAAATAATAAAAAAAATCTTAATAGGGGTTAAAAACTGCATAGTTAATTGTACTGAAGAAGATTATGGAAACTTTACAATAAGGTATAACGTAAATATTTTTTTTATCACACTATCTATTCAAATTCGTATAGTAATTATCAACGAATTCAGAACCTTAATATATAACTACATTGCAATGACAGAGTTTTAATTACTTTTGATTAAAACACACGAGTGGAAGCGCGTATATTTATTCAGAAATACACCACACTCGATCCCACAGATTATTTACGATTATATCTACCCATTAGCACTAGTTATAGTAGTTATCTCCACTCGACTCCATAGCTCTAGGAGGCAGTGATATAGCGGGCTCCTCCCGCACTGCCTACAGACAGACACAAATCATCTCTTACATCTGCCACTGTTTGTCTTGGATACGAGTGCTTCTATTTCTGCCGCCTTTACTGGGCCGTCGATACCTCTCTATTAGTAGCCCGCCATCTCTCTCCCTCTCTCTCTCTCTCTCGCTCTGGGCAGTTGTTCGAGTACTGATCTAGGTAAAAATACCTGCTTAAGACTCCAGAATTGAAGAAGAGTGAGATAAGTGCAATGGATAGATCCAGTATAGCCTTGTTGCTGGCGAAGTTTGATTGTCACATTACGGTAAGTGTAAATTAATTAGTGAAGAACTAATAGCGACATTCTTTCGGTGCTGTGCCCCCACAGGGATGAGATTAGCGTCTCAGTTTGTCACTCCGGGGGTCGGGTTAGAATTCCGGTTTGGTCACGACTTTTTCACGCGCTGGCAAATCATTACGTGAGCAAAGCCAAACGTGGTGTACACTTTCGAGCTAGAGCTGAAAAAAGCTCGATTCAGATCACCATTAAAAAGTGGGATCATGATTGGTTTTTCGTTTCTGGGTGGCGTACACAGCGTACAGTAAACATACGTTATCGACGCATCTGTGGCTAGCTTTGTAGTTACTCAATGAGCACATTTATTCTCATCCTTGAATCTTCTTCTGTTATGTCAGGATTTCTTGAAATGAGATTTGTGAGAAAAAGTTGAATCCTGGTTGATCTGAAATACTCAGTACGCATTGGGCTGCATCGTATTGATAAGCCTAGTGCTCTTGCGAGATATCATTCCTAACTTCTAGCTGCCTGGCTGGGTAGTTCTTTGGCAATCCCAACTATAAATCTAGTGAAGAACTTCTGGAACATTTATTGGTAAGAATTTCCTAGCTTAATTCGAGGAAGACTATGCCTTTTCAAAACAATTATGAAACTTCTTTACTGTTGTTAGAAAGCTCTCTTCAATGCGCTTTATGCTTGGGATAGAAGCTGTAAAACATAGGAGGAACTCCTTAATTCTTGGCAGACAGATCATTTGGCAAACTTAGTCAGTGGTGTGGGTGACATTCATTATTAGTCCATCGACCTACTGACTTATTTTAATCTCACTTTTGCCACCACAACTTTTTGAACTTATCTGGCTATTCAGCAATATCCTACAAGGTAAGAAGTGCTCAACATCTTTTTTTCGGTCTTCTGGTTCCATTTTAAGCACATTTGAAACTATCGTACAGTTACATAAAGAGACTGAACTAAGAGGGATTCCATATAAAATTAATTTTTGACAAATCTTCCAAGTCAAAGTAATCCAGGTCATGTATATGTTGCTAGGCTATTAAAATTCAATTTTAGATGCCTAATTCAACTTGTTCGCCATCTAAAGATGACTCCATAACAGCCAGAGTTGGAAAGTTCAGACTAGAAATGGGAGGATCCTATTTCTCTAACACAAGTTCTATTCCTTAATTGAAGATACTGATATACGTATTTACTTGGAGTAATTTTCTACTAGACTGTCTAATATTGCTGATGTGTTTCATCCTTGCTTTACGTAGTACAAGTTATATAGTCCCTAATTAGAAAACAAATTGCTGGAACTGTAATAGACGTAACCGCATATTACAGTAGAGCTTAACGGGGTTCTAACCTGCTGAGATGACGGAAGGGTTAAAATGAATTACACACTTCTAAATAAAATCTCTAGAAGTGACTTCCGACCGAACTTGCGATCACCGATGATCGTGCTTGCCAAGGATCAATCACATTCGACTCTGTACACCATCGATTGTCTAAGCGATAACACTTGTGCCTTTAAGCATTGTCATGGACATAAGAATATCGATTGTGATAATAATTGTAATATTACAATGTCCAATTCCAAAATATAGCTTGCTACGTCGTGGGAAATAATTGTTCACCAAGTCAAGAGGATATCGTACATAGAATCTTCTGAGCCAACGAAAGCTCTTACTGATGATTGCCAAGATGCCTCCAAACACCCACAACCACGATGGTGTTTTAAGTTTTTTAATTAGTATGTCGGTACTATTAAAAAATATCAAATAAAATCATCAAATTTGACTAGAAACTTTTTTAATAAACAGATGAAGTAATTCTTGCAGACCAACTTCACATTAGCGCACCATCACAAAATCCATTACTATTGATATTAATCGTTAGTTTACAGAGATTTCAGGTTACTTTAAGAACTTTTACCTATTCAAATATGACTAGAAACTTTTGTGATATATAGATGACGTCATTCTTGCAGTCCAACTTCACATTAGCGCACCATCACAAAATCCATTACTATTGATATTAATCGTTAGTTTACAGAGATTTCAGGTTACTTTAAGAACTTTTACCCATTCAAATATGACTAGAAACTTTTGTGATATATAGATGACGTCATTCTTGCAGGCCAACTTCACATTAGCACACCATCACAAAATCTATTACTATTGATATTAATCGTTAGTTTACAGAGATTTGAGGTTACTTTAAGAACTTTTACCTATTCAAATATGACTAGAAAATTTTGTGATATATAGATGGCGTCATTCTTGCAGAATCATGAAGAATCAAGATCGACATTATACAAAATGTGTCGATGTTCTTCCCTTGATTGGTGTAGGTAATAATAGTGCAGTCATTGAAGCATTATTGGTCCGAATTTTTTTACTGTGAACCGAATTGCATAAAATTTTGGAATTAGGTTCATCTTACCCTTAACTTCAAAAGTGAAAATTATTTGAACTCCGCAACCACCTGGGGGTGGTTGCCACCCCTTCTCGGGAGTGAATTTACTTTTTTTCAAAATAACCCTCGGATATCGATAGAAGGCCTAATTTTAAGCAAAAAATCATCTATAACGTTTTTCGAAAAATCCAATACTTTTCTAGTTATTGGCAATTGAAAATTTGCAATTTTTTCACGTTTTTCATCGGTTTTTTGCAAATATCTCCAAAAAATATACGTTTTACCGAAAATTTTATAAAGAACACAATCGTAGCAGGTAAAAACAATGAACAATTTTGTTTTTTATAAAGTATTCTAAGTGCAATATTAAGCTAGATATTAAAAATCAAAGCCGTTTTTTATTTTTGTCTGAAATTTAATCGATGTGGTCAATGCTATTCTAGCGGCGAGCAGATGCATTTTAGGCATTCTAATAAAAAAGGGTTTTGTAGTGCTTGAAATAAGCTTTAAAATGAGCACTATTAAAAGTCTTTTTGCACGTAAAATAAGTGAGCTGTATTGCAAATAAGAGGAGCATCTAATGTTTTTTCTTTTAAATCAATGGGTTTCATAAGTGCCATTTCCACCAAAATTAAAACTAATCGTATTCCGCCTAGAACTAACTTTATTATGAAGAGTTTGATAGATTTTATCAGTTTGGGTGCTTCAGGATACATATTTTTCAAAAAAATGTCACGATTAAAAAAATTTTTAAATTAAAAAGAAAACCAACTTTTTTCATAATATCTCCAAAATGACGACATATACGTATAAAAGTGTAGGAATGAAAAATTTAGGTATTTTTCTGACAAAACAATTTGGGTTTTTTGTTTTTTCTGTCAAAGAAAAATTGACGGAGATATGATTGTTTAAAGAGCGCGTGGCAGTGCAATCACAGCCTCTCTTAAGCACTTTAACCCTTTACTGTTTGAGAAAAAGGTTTTTTTTTTACTACATATTGCAATTGGATGTTGTAGCTCCCTTAATTACCTTTACAATGGTTTTTTTATAAAATTGTGATAGCATGAAAATTGAAGGAGTTATGGTCAAAAAAACTTATCATATTTTATTCTACTTAGTAACTGAAAATTTCGGACTATGAATATTTGGAGCAATGTGAAAGTACGCAGTATAATAGAGACCCAAAACTATTGTAATGTGTATATATTATACATAATATGGCTCATATATTTCGGAAATGTAGGCATGAATACATACCAACTTTCTTATATGTATATATAACACATTTGAGTGAATTTTGTATAATTTGTAAATATTTTATCCAATAAATGGCAATTTTTTACTCTAAAATTAAACTATTTTTTAAATAATATGTAATCATATATATTTACTGTTTTAATTTAGGGGTAGTTTTAAGGGTAGAAAATCTTAAGAATATGATAATCATTTTCGAGAGTGTGGGAATAATATTAAAATCCTTTTCATTTTATCAAAAAAAATTTTAACAATTTTTTTATCAAGGGGTAGGTTTCAAGGGTTGAAAGGGGGTTTAAAAATTTGATAATTATTATAGAAAATATAAAATATTACTAACTCTATACTTACATCTTTTTATATCATACCAAAGTATTTTTTTGTGATTTTTTCGATTTAGGGGTTTGTTTGCAAGGGTTGTTAAGATGTTCAAGGGGTTGAAAATGATTTTAATATGAGGTAACTGTGTTAGAAAAAACTTTAAAAATTTCACCACTTACTATTAAACATGTTTTTCTAGCGATAAAATGGCTCAATGTCGATTTTTCCATTAAGGGGTTGTTTACACCCCTTAAAAATAATAGGCGGAGTTCAGATCATTTTCACTTTTGAAGTTAAGTGTAAGATGAGCCTAATTCCAAAATTTCATGCAAATCGGTTCACAGTAAAAAAATTCGGAGGTAAGACCGTATTTTTCGCTTCAATGACTGCACTATAAATTAGTTATATAACTCATCAGTTAAAAGATGTATTAGTTTGGAATGCCTTTTCCTGGTGCCTAGCATTGTTTATACCTTTTCAAATATGTTGTTATTGCAACGAAGAAAATGTTCAATGACGTAGTAAATTAGTGTAGTGAAATCAAATTTTCCAAAAATGTTTTTGTTTCTCGTGTAATTTTAAACATAATTGACATCGATTGATTTTAACAAAACCTGTTCCAAACAACTCAAACATTTAAAGTGATGCGTGGGAAATAAAACAAAATCTTAGTTAATTCTTATACAAAAGTAAAAAAAACAACCAGAAACCACATTTACTCTGTAAACTGCTTTTGCAAGTGCTTTCAGCAGAGTAAAGTGACATTTTGTACAAGTGTTTCTACGTCTAGACGCATTCTTAAGAGAAAACTACTTGTGCTTTCTGACAGTCAGCACTTTCCTGTCACAGCTCTCTTTATTATCATCACAACAAATCATATTTATTAAACATTTTTCATGTCTTAAAATAATTTAGAAATAAAACAAGATTAATCCACACCAAGTGTTGCGTAACAGGCTCGCTGAGGCTGAATCGGAACATTTTCAAGTCTATACTAGATACATGTGTCACTATATCACATGTTAAAATGTAAAATGACAGCATTCAGTTTATTTAAAAATTTGTTTATTCTACAATTTTCTTATTGTCATCATGATTGCCCATAAGACCAATATAAATGTTCACTAACGTTCAGTCAAATTCTATTTACCGAGATGCACCATCATCAAACTCGATATTGTCCGTATGGAAATGAAGCTTGATGCAAAATTTCAAGCTTACATAGGTTAATTCGTTCTCGAAAAACCGTTCGGAAAAACAAAAAGACAGGAGGAAATGTTTCCAGCCCCTCGAGTGATAGCCTTCGCTAATGCTCAGCCAGTAAAAACGTATCCAAAATCTTTTTGTGTTGTATATTTTTTAAATTGCAGAGTTCCTTTCTTTCTGTAAATCTGCAAGAGATAAATGACATTGGAAACTGTTGTAAATCCTAATGACGTCATTGTTATAGATCGAGTGCAGGTGATTCATACTCATTTGTTATCAGGCGAGACAGGTGATTGATTTTATTGTGACAATAGATGCAGTGGCGTAGCGAAGGGGGGGTGTCGAGGGGGTACGGACCCCCCCCCCGAAATTTTAAAACATTAAAAAATGAAGCATGGAGCAGGAGAAAAAAGGAGAGTTATCATTACTCTTGTCTACAAACACTAAATTGATTGATTTAATTGATTAAAGTAACCGTTGTTAAAAATATAATTGTCCTTTCGTTTAACTCATAAAGTATCAAACGATGCTTTTGGGCTCGGCCTTTCGGATAGTGTAGTGTAATCACGGTATTTCTATAGGGCGGGGTCACGTGACGTCGCAAAGTAACCTGAACCGTAACACGGCGAACAGTTTAAATTAGCGACCACTTCGTTCAAATTCGTCTTGGGGACGTAAAATGACCGCTTAGAATTAAGTTACGACGTTGATTTTAGATGTCATTAAACTGTAGACGTGTATATAATTATCGAAAAAAATATAAAAAATCACTTTTGGTCGGAAAATACACTTGAAAAACTCTACTGATTAGAACTTCAACTAATTTGGACTTCAGTGATTGAGGTAAACGTGGTGTTTTCGGTTGAGTTAGGACGACGATTTTTGTTATTATTAAACTGTACTCAACTGTACCTATATAATTATCGAGAAAAAAATCACTTTCGGTCGGCAAATACCGAAGAAAAGCTCTCTACAGATTCAAGTTTTGACGTAAATGACCGCTTTGGATTTCACTGGTTGAGTGGATTTTGAGTGTCATTAAACTGTAGACGTGTACTATAATTATCGAATAAAATATAAAAAAACTTTTGGTCGGAAAATACACTTGAAAAACTCTACTGATTAGAACTTCAACTAATTTGGACTTCAGTGATTGAGGTAAACGTGGTGTTTTCGGTTGAGCTAGAACGACGATTTTTGTTATTATTAAACTGTACACTGTACCTATATAAATCGAGAAAAAATTCACTTTCCGGACGGAAAATACCGAAGAAAAGCTCTCTACAGATTCAAGTTTTGACGATTTTGGATTTCACTGGTTGAGTGGTTGAGGTAAAAGTGGTACTTAGAATTATGTTAGGACGTTGATTTTAGGTATTAATTCAACGCCGACTAATACCTATATAATTGAATTATACGCTTGAGTGAAGTTCTGTTTTGTTCTTCTTCTTTCTTATCCAGTAAATGCAACATCACATTGGTGCCTTCTACTCGGCCAGAATCGAACTTCGTAAAGTTTCTGTAGCTATACAAGAAAATTTGTGGTACTAGAGTTGCTGTGAGAGTTGAATTTGCCTATTACATCTTTCCACTTTCTATAATGCGTAGTTACTAAAGCTCCATATTTTTGGTATTTACCTTTTACCAGTGAACTAATTGGCAAATAACACACAAAATGTCCCCCGGATCCCCGGTTTCGGACCCCCCCCCGAACGAAATTTCTGGATACGCTACTGAATAGATGTTTAGCCATTGTGTACTATTTCTTACATCCTCTGTATGCTCAACGTTGTCTTGTTTTGAAGTTGCAACACAAGTTGTAAATAGTTCAATTGACCAAGATTACTTCACAAAAGTAATATGTTTTATCATATCTTAGTAGACTATGATTATATTGCACAAATCTGTGTACACGAACTGAATGTTTGCGTAAATCTTATAATACGGACTACAAAAGTCAACTAGCGCACAATTAAAGTTTTCTTTAGAGCTAAACGCAAAATATGGTATTATTTTATTTCAAGTTACGGTTGGTAATGTTAGGGCTAAGAAGCCCTCTCTAACACTTAACCTGGGGACCAACGGCTTAAAGGTGACTTCCGAACCACCACCAATGGTCGGGCAGGCGGACTGCTTGCAAGGACAGGATCGCTCAGCGGTCACCCATCCAAGCAGCAACCACGCTCGACGTCACTTGATTCGGTTATCTTGCGATAACCGCCGTGCCCACTACACTGCGCCATAATTAATCATCTGGTTTCAGTATCAAGAAGGAATACTATTGGTTGAAAGTTTGTTCGCACCAAGTTAAATGAAAGTTAAAAATTATCGACCCATAGGATCAACAAAAGATATTGATCGATTGGGCGAAACCGTCAGGGAAAATATACCCGCACACTGACTCTTTAGGAGGGTATTATCTTGGACTAATATTAGTTGAAAAAAATAGTTTCTCTAATACACAATGTTTGTTCACAATGTCAGATTCTCTGACATCAGAAAATGTTCAACATAGAGAATTCAATCAAACTTGAACAAGGCGATATTTGGGGTCATCCCTAGGATAACACCGGTCTACATTGGAGACTCGCCAGATGTAGAATTAAATATGGTACATTAGAAAGAGATGGAAAGAAAGAAAATCCACCCAGCGATTCCTAAACAATAGGTTAAATGTTTGTCGTGCCGCTGGGCGCATGGTGATCGCAATGAAAACAAACACATAACGGACGGAGAGAGATGGAGCTATGTGGGATTGTTGCTACATACCGAGCGCTGGAGAAATAAGCAAGCTATATCCGCCTCGGAGCCTTGCATCACTCACTGTAAATATAAAATGTATCGGGATCATGAGGGATTGCAGCTGTAGAGGCTGGGCTTGCAGCCAACTATGTAGCCGCCCGCGTCTTGCAGCTAGATAAGGTGTTCTCTGTGTCTGCCGAATATTGTAATGACTGATCGATTTAAGGTGCAATGATGTAGTGTTGAAGAAATATAAATCATGCAACCTCGAAAAAGCATAGCGGCGAGTTAAACCATAAACTTCTTGCATGAGAATACCCTTTCAGCAGAAAATGTATATAGTGTTTCACTTTGAGGAAAAGTTTGCACCAAATTATGTATTCGTAAAAGTTACGGATAAACGATTTTAAATCAGTTGGGTTTTAAGGATATAGGCTACGTCACAATATTAAATATTATTATATTAAGAGTAAACGCGAAATGCCTTGCAACAAACAAAAAAAAAAACAGCTTCTATAATTTTAGGTTTCAAACAATTTTCTAAGGACGAGATTTTAGATTGAATTTTTTGGAGGTTATCTTGAACGGTGTATCCATAAAACGTTAGTTCTTAGTTAGAATGGGTTTGATGATTTACTGACAAGCAAGCCTTACAATCCTGCGAGTTGAATAGGATATGTAAAGAATTGTAAATGTTCCAAATTTTCTGAATAAAAATCGTTTGAACTTAAACTTGAAAATCTTTGAGGGAACCAGTAGAATCTTGACATCTTGAGTCTTTTTTTGTAACTTACAAAAACGAGTTAAAATTTTTACCAAGAATAACTCCGAAATAAAAAAATCAGATAAATATCGGCATAAATCTCAAATTTAATTTCAATTGCTTTTGAAATGGTTCTTAGCATAAGATGTTTAAAGAAAAATAGACCGATACATCTTATGATTGTAATATTGTGTTAGCAGTTTTTCGATTCGGCGTGAGCCAGAAAACTTAGAAGCCAAGGCACCTACCTAAGGATTGAGATACCACTATAGGATGCGACTACAATATGTGACAGAGTAATAATATGACTGATCTTGAGATGATCAAATTTGTGTTAATCCTTGAGCACTGCAGAGTGGCACCAGCTCTCTGAAATATACAGGTGTCTCGTAACTCTCTGGAAAAAGGTGTATCGCGTTATTGCTCAGGTCAAACAAATATATTTCACCATATAAACATGGGTCTCCGATGCTAAGTTTCCCATTTGTCTGTCGGTTTGTGTTTTTTATTTAAAAAAAATTAATATCTTCTTAAAATTTTCAAAATTCTAATAATAATTACTTTACACAAAATTTGGTCTCAAATTTTTATGATAACAATGCCAGTTACTGAAAAATAAGTGCTGAAATTAATCTTTAGCATTTTCAAGATGGCGGCCATTACAAACTTTTAAAAATTGGAATATCTTAATAACCTGCAATGTTTTCTAAAGAAAAACTATAAGAATAAAAGGTTTTATAGGATTTTAACACAGATCCGATGGCACCAAAATCATTTAAATCGAAAAATAAATAGCTGATTTAGGGCAGATATTTACTGTGACAACGGTCCGCATAAAATGACAAAAAATGATAAAACCTTTAAAAACTGTTATTCTTGTAATTCTTGAGAACAATTGCAGGTTCTTAAGGTATTCAAAGTTTAAAAGTTTTAATGGCCGCCGCGCCGTTTTGAAAATATTAAAGACAATTTCATGATATATTCTTCAGTAACTGGCCTTGTTATCATAAACATTTGAGCCAAATTTTGGGTAAAATTTAATGTATTAGTTTTAAGATATTATATTTTTATAAAAAAATACATACAGACAGATAGATGGGAAAGCATCCGATGGGGAGCATCAGAGACCCATGTTCATATGGTGAAATATGTTAATCTTGATCTGAGCAATAACGTGGTATACCTTTGTCCAGAGAGTAACGGGACACCTTGTACATATGTCTAACAAAAATTGAAGATCCCTCCACAGATTTGCGACTAATCCAAGATATCCTTTTGTTACCGCAGATACAATTTTCTCGCGAAAATCAAGATCTAAACATTTTCTACGATAGGAATGTAAAGAGGTGTCACTTATGGGATCTTTTGTGAAACATGCCAAGTCATAAGTCATTCTGTCCGTCATCTATCTTTCAGAAAACGACAGCCAACGTTGCACTTACGCAACGAGTGAAGTAGGGGACAGGTCTATATTGCGGAGGTGTAAGGTTTCCACCACAGAATCGTCTTAGTATCAGGCCTACTCACGTCTGGGTGTTTCCTGTAGCGATTATACATATGGACTTGCTGTATTGTTCATTTGCGAATCACTTGCTTATGATCGGTCAGCTCTACCAATCTACGGAGTAAACACTTTTCCATCTCCTCATTAGCTCCAACAATTCTCGATGAATGCTAAATCACTTCTGATAGTACCTAAAGCTTTAAAAAAATAGCGTGGGGTACGAACACGTTTTTATGAGGAATCGAAGAAACAGTTTCAAACCTCATTTGTAAGTCAGTGTTAATTTCTTATGGATAACAACGATGTTCTAATAGATTTTAAATTTTCAGATGGTTATAAAAAAGCCGGAGCTGAATGAAGAAGAATCGTAAATATAGATCAAAAATACACTTTTATCTGTATAAACATACTCAACTTGCTCTGATTGCTCTCTACTTCTAAACATTTTTTTCCAGATATCCTCTCAATAATCTAAATGCAAAGCTATTCCGTGTACTAGTAGTGAAGGTGTAGAAATAAAAAAACCGTAAAAGCCATTCAACTTTCAGCCGTGTCCTTAATATCTGGATTAGTAAGTTCTTTATAATCCTGCATGTTATCCTCAAACTGGGAAATGGCCAATAACTCAATAATTGTAGAATCAATTCATATATTTATCCTTAATGAATCTAGGTTGTGTTTTAAAGCACATAAAATGGTTTCAGAGACACATTATTTTGCAGTTGCAGGACTTATTTAGTTCAAAACCCCTTCAGATAGGAGCAAGCTAATTTACACGAGCAAACAAACTTGAAATCAATTCATGCAATAAGGACCAGTTCTCGTTTTAAAATCCCGTAACTCTGTAAGTTACTCCAAAGCAGCTAGAGTTTTTTAAATCTCTATGTTGCCTGGATAATTTAAAGACCGAACCCTCGTAACGTTTACCGCACACATGTAACAGTGTATAGATTACTTGTTTAACTTGCAAACCTTTGAACCAAGTGACTAAATAAGTTAAACAAAAGTTTCAACTAAATAGAGGGATATCATCATCTTCACTTCAATTCAATTCATCTTCATCATTAAAACCAGAAAATTTTCCAAAGACCGTTCTTTACTTCGTTGGTACTACATTGCCGGAATGTAGAAGCTTTATAGAACTCTTCTTTCTTTATTTTAATCCCGCTTAATGAAGCGTCTGAAATCTCAAGCAGACGAAGAAGCTCAAAACGAACTTTTTACATCGTTTCGATATCAGAGAAACCTAGACTACAAAGTCAAGTGAAATCTAGATGAAGAAATGTTCTCATTGTCTCATCAGGTGCACAATTGAGTGCACTACGATGATTTAGACACGATCCCAAAGTAATATTCACATTTAATCAACCACGCCCACCATACCAACGGTATGTGGAGAAAACTCGGTTGCTCCACCATGCTTTGGGATAGTTTGTGACTCGTTTTGAACTCCTTCGTCACCGACTTGTTTTGAATCTCTTCAGATTCCGAGAGTCAAGTCTGTGATGACGTCAGATTCCAGACGCTGCACTAAGCAGAAGGTGTAAGGAACTGAGCTGAACATTCATGCTGAATCAACCCTTCCCTTCATACCGACGTTATTAAGTGAATTAAATTGTCTCTGTACTTTACAAACGAACTGATCTTTAATCATAATGTCTTTGAACACAGTTGTAAATTTTTCGATATTCAGTTTGATGTTTGGATGCCATAGCGTTAAAAAATATCTGGCCAATCTTTTTCAACATTTACATAGACGAAGCTATTGTATTTAACATGAATTAGACATCTTAGTTTTCTTGTGATTAAAATGTCAAATCGAAATAATGGTAGACGTGGATGTTAGCAAGCTTTTGACTGATTAGAAACCGATGCATTCTTTTCTTGAAGGCATCTCGTTGTTAAAAACTTTCAGTCACAAATAAAAACTTTCAGGAGAACGTTTTTTGTCTATAGCGTTACATACTACATTCTAAAGAAGTTTTAAAAACTACTAAGATAAATTCGTTTATTAAAATTGTTGAACCCAATTTCTGACTACAGGGCGAAATTTTGCATCAGCGTATAATAAGATGTTGAAGAAGAGTCACAAAATGGGAATGACCTATCTAAAGTTATGAAGTAGACTACTCTGAAGTTTGATGTAAAAATTGATTATGGCTGAGATACCACAGTTAGCAGCGCCAGTGATATTGTTTAACAGGGCCATTTTTATCAAGCGCGCATTGTTTTGGATTGTGCATCTCTGCAGTATCACTTTCTTATCTTATCGATACCGGTTAAACATCCACTCAACAATGTTAAAAATAGACGGGCTTGTCATTCTATCTTTCTATTCTCTATAATATCAGTACTGAACAACAAGTCTTTGGTGCGTGTCACAAAAACAATTGGCTGTAATGTTTTAGCTGAGTGACGTATTAACAAGTGATTTCTTGGTAGTGAAGTTTCGTTGTGACGTATTGGTTTATTGTGAAGTGGGAAAATGTACAGCTCCATGGTTATTTGAAAACCACCCGCCTTAGTATTCCTTCGTAAGACAGGTGATAGAAATGATGTTGACTTTGCAATTAGCAGTGCAAGTTGCATGGATGAATGTGAATAAGTTCCATTGAGTGTTGTGCAAAAGTTTCCTCTTTGAAACAATCACAGGTGGACATGCTTGAATCATGTTATATATTAAGCATATTAAGTACAGCAATTTCAGGTGAGTTTATTTTTTATACTACAGTAGTAATAAACTTGAGACGATTAGGACTGCAGCAAAGTGGTCTATTATAACCGGAACAGACAGTCCCCGTCGCAGTCAGGCAATACACTACACCTTGAAACGATCTTATATGATAATAACCCCACGTAAGGATTAACAACTAAAGCGTTTTTTTTTGTTTAAATGTGGTTTGTGTTATGTAAGTGCAAATAAGACAGAATGTGGTGGGTTACAGGTATTAAAAACTGAATTAAAACCTTTTGAAGATTTTGAATTTTGGCTGAGAAAACCAATTTCTATACATAGTAGCCTATAATTCATTATGACTTGGTTATTGAAGTAGTTTTATAATAGCATTTCCAATATTTGCATTAGTATAAAATGTTAAACTAGTAGTCGACCCATATATAGTCGGCCTAATATGATGAAACTTTGTCACCTACATTGTATAACATTTTCTATTTGATTTTGTACAAACTGTTGAGTATTCATTCGAAATTAAAAAAAAAAATATTAAAGATTCTCAACTGTTAATATTTTATGTTATATCGTAAACCATTAGGAAAAGCGGAGTATTTCATCACATATGTGTAACTTTTTCTAGAGGGTAGTTTTGATCAAATCCTGTGTTTTGCAGCGTACACACAGGGTTGCCCATACCTTTTACGGGCCTCATAGGTATTAGAATCCAGCCCCTTCCTGAACTAAAACTACTATGAATTACACATATACTTTTATTATTATATATTTGTAGTTAAACATCAATAGATAGAAAATATTTTTAAAAACTATGTGAATATAGGATGCCATGTATCCTAAAATATTTTGGTTTAAAAAATTGTTCATAATAATATAAGTTCCCACAAAACGTCTTCTAAGAAAGCATTTTGTCTTAAGGCATGTCTTTAGTAAAAGTGAAAAAATAGAGTATACACATTTTGAATGGTTAATCAATCAATATTGTGTTTTTTATCCTTACGTTTGAAAAAAATGCATATTTCTTATGAATGTACGGTTCAAAACTGATCGTAAAAATACCAATTCTTTTACTTATCATACTGACACTATCAGCATTATAAGCGATTATAATATTAATATTCATTGTTAGGGCTATAAACAAATGTAGGACGTTCCGAACTTAGTTACATTAATTGTTATCTTTTTAACAAAAATTTCTCATAAGATACCGTAAACTTTTTTTGTATTATTAGACAAATTAAAATTTTATAATAGAGGTATTCAAAATACAAAGGCAAATTGTGTAAATATTTTAAGGCGCATATACGACTTCATATAATAACCCATTGTACAGATAAAATTCTATTTTAAGAAGGAATCAAAATATCTTTTCTCTTTTAAGCTAATCGCGTGACTTGTATATACAGCATTTATTTGTCAACAACATCGGAGTTGGGTATGGCGGTCCAGTGGTACCAACATAACACAGGTAGCAGTTGACACGACAATAGTGCCAACCTAAACAAAGCAGTTTACTACTTGCCACCGGTATGCGTAAGATGGCACGCGACTCGACATCGGTTGGTACTATCGATAGCCATAGAATCGAACACAATATTAATTGTCACGTGACACACATACATGACTGGCGAAATCTAAGCTAAGCAGACGATAAAACTAAAGTAGTAAGTGAAAAAGGATTGTTTTACTTGCAAGTAAATTTTAGGTAAAAAATCTATGAGATTTACACATTTAAAACACATCTGCTTCAATGTTAATCGCTTATGATTATCTAACTATCGATAGTTATGTATCGATTGTCTGCTAATCAGGAGTCGAAATTAACGATATCCTATATCAGGTTTAGTGAAAGAATTGACTCACTTGCTCTGGGTCTTAGTCGCCGCGGTCATGTTGCCATTCCCCAATGAACACGCTGTAGAACGCCGTTCCGATCTACTCGGCAGCCCGCTCTACACTGACGCGCTGCAGGTCACGTCATCTGAGATCACGGCGGCGCTGCCACTGCCTTACCAACCTCAGGGCTTCTTGGGCTAAAACAAGCCAAACTGCGACTCAGTTTCCTCAAGGTCTGGGTCTGGTCATGTAGTTAGAGTCATTTTATATTTGTTTCCGAATTCAGAAACATTTGAAGGATATTAAATCATTGATAAGACCCTAAAATTTTTAGTAAAATCCTATATATTATATTACAGAACTTATAATAAAAATACCCTATAAAGTAATAAACAATATTATAAATGATTATCACATCATCATTATTAATTATTATAGCATTATATTTCTTTTAATTGAAATATTATTTTCATGTTTGAAAATAAAATTACTTACAACTATTGTTATGCTCTGCAAATATTGTTTTCATTTTATATATGCGTAAGAGATAACTTTCTGTATCTCATACAAGTAGAAATCGTATCTTCTTACAATACTTAGGCTAACAGTTATATAATATTGAATTCCAAATTTGAGTCAAAATTTAATTGAAACTATAATAGAAAGACAATACGGCTAGTTTGAATTTGATAAAACTCAGTATGTATGTGTGCAATTTATGAATACTTACGGAAACTATTATCTTTATTTTGTAAAAAAATAAATAAAAAAGAATTAAATCTCGACATATTAGCTAAAGAAGTTGAAGTTCTAATAATTTATTTTGAAAATTAAAACCACTAAGGTGGTCTAACAAATTACACAAATTATACCTACAACTTTACTATACATACGTCGTTTTTAAATCGATTAAGGGCCACACATTCCAAACATTAATTCTTAATTGTAAACCAGAAATACAATGTTTTTACAAACTTACAAGACTTTGATCTAGTAAAAACGAATTGATCCACGGACCAAACAAGATATTCCATTGGTCCTTTAGTAATGAAGCTGCAAGATAGGCCAGAAATGTAAACCTGCAAAGGGAAAGGTTGGGTGTCATATTTGACACTTGGAAATGTTTTGCCAGAAATCATCACAAACACAATTTATTATTTGAAATCTGAACACAAAAGCGCAGTCCTAGAGGATCAATCAGTGAGGGGAAAAACATTGGAATCACATCGCTCCCGACTAATTTATAGCTCCTATATAAATTTATGATAAGGGGTTTCGTAAAGAGCCACAAATGAAACAGCACCTCTTGTGATATACTCGAGTCGTAAATCAGTAAATGATAAGAAGCCCGGGAGCTCCAAGATCTGGAGAGGTTGTAAATTCAAGATGTCCTAAATGTACTGGGTCACGTGGTCTGACTGGCCTCCGAGCAATCAAGGCTTTGATTACGTCACAGATAAAACACATCGGGGGCTTCGCCCCTCACGTGAACATTCCTCCTTATATAGAGAAAGTATTTTTGTGATGGACTGAGACACTGGATGGTTTATTAGGTATAAAATACCCTCCAAAACAGGAGCTGGGGAATTTTTCTCCGGGAACATATACCTCATAAATGTAGTCTAGCTTAAAACAAACTACTAAGTGTAATTTCAACATTTATCTTTTAAAATTTCGTGAGGGGCGCTTAAGACCCCCGAGTCCCCTTATATAGGCTTCGCCCCTGTCACTTACGTATGCTGCGCAATTACCTCTGGATATGTTCGCATTAAAAGACACGCCAAAGTTGTGAGGCACTTTTTGTGTTACTAATATTTAATGGGCTTTGAAGTCATTAGTTTTATCAAAATCAAGCCCGAACTTCAATTTTGCCCTACGAGAACAATCAATGTTCAAGACATATTATATGTCCTTATTTTTAATCGTAGATTTATGGAAGTGTCTAATTTTAAAGATCGTATTAATACACACCCAAAGCCTTAATAGTTTTCTTTTAAAATTCTTAAATATACTTTCTGAATATATATATATATATATATATATATATATATATATCCATTCATAAAATTTGTATAAATGGCAATAGCCGAATTTAATTTATTTCAATAAACATTGAATCGCAAAAAGTACTTGCTCTGCCGGGACTCGAACCCGGATCTCTCACTTGCCGGGTGAATGTGCTACCATTACACCACAAAGCCCTCACTTTTTACGATTAATTTTTTTTTTTTTTTTTTTTTTTTTTTTTTTTTTTTTTTTTTTTTTTTTGCCGTTGTCACTTGCCGGGTGAATGTGCTACCATTACACCGGGTTCGAGTCCCGGCAGAGCAAGTACTTTTTGCGATTCAATGTTTATTGAAATAAATTATATATATATATATATATATATATATATATATATATATATATATACGATGAAGTACAAAGATCGAGATTTCTTTTCAGAGTAATCGATACAAATATCGAACTAAATATCGATTGGACTCGTATTACTCATCTGTTTAAAATGAGATGATTCCACGATGATTCTTTGATCACAAATAAGGGCGTAATAGATTTTGGGATTTAACATTAGTTTATGGGGTTAAAAAACGGCCACCAGTGTAGCTCCTGGCCATTAGACAAGGCTGCATATAGCCCGATATCTCCTACCATTTGGAATTTATGTGTGTGTACTTTGGCAATATATATATTTGTAATCCACAGACTTTTATCATAGAAAAATCCCTAGGAATCATAGTAATGTAATTCTATCTTAGAGACATGCCAAATTGTTACCTAACTAGCTCCTTTTACCTGTTCTAGAATATATAATACATAATAAGTTTAATCGTAAAATAATTATAGGAAAGCAATTATTACACACCACATGATACATACAATCCCGTAGCTATGGTGGGAAGGGTTGATTCAGTTTAAATGTTGAGTTTAGCTCCATTTCACCTTCCTTTTATTGCTGTCTTAGACTTGACTCCTGGAATCTGGAGTCATGTTCGTCTGAAGAGATACGAAGAAAATCGGTTACGAAAAAGCTTAAAGCGAACATTTACACAGTTTTTTTGTCGCCGCCTTTTCTCGGGAATCACATGACTCCAGATTCCAGGAGTCAAGTCTGAGGCAGTGTCAGATACCAGAGGCTGCAATAAAGGGAAGGTGAACTGGAGCTAAACTCAACATTAAAAATAATACAGTTATTTTATTCAGACCCCTTTTATTTATCCGAATATTTATTTAGACCGCATCAGTACACACAAAATGTTTATATGCCTTATAATCACAGCGAGGGATAATTATTATTACACTTTGTGAATATAAGTTTACAAGTAAGAAGACGATCAAACTTTGTTTAAAGAAACACTAAGCATATTTTACGAAGGGTGGGTCCGACATAACCTTCCTAAGATAACAGTCTGTCAGACTTCTGTCTGGGCGGAAGTCTTGATAGGAAGGTTCTGAAGATTTGAAACTTCAAAGGGATGAATTACAAAACTGAATTGCCACAATGAGTAAAAATAGTCTTAAAATTATATTTTAAATCGAAATTGGTCATAAAATAAGTAGTGTTCCATTACAAAACAGTGGAAAATGGTGTAGTAAAATTTATTTTCAAAGTAAACCAATAAGTAAAGACGGCCTCAGGTTGAAGTTAATTATCAGGGTTACGTTTAAAACATACAAATACAAACCACATTAAAAAACGCACTCTGTAAATGAGAGTCTTAAAAACACCCAATTCGTCAAAATACCAATGCTACGCCTCATTCATAATTTGATTTTTTGTCAATGAAGATCACGCTCTGTCAATTAACATTGTTGTAATGCTGGGGTCGGGACGAGATCAAAGAACTGAATTGGCAAGTGACTTACAATGGCATTCCTGGGCGTTGATGGAACTCCGCTGTGACGGCGGGCTTGAATGAGTGTTGTGCGATGTGATCAAGCCCATTGTTGTCTCTGTACAATTTGTTTCCTTCCCAGAGTCCCTTTGGCTTCTAATCGTTTAGTGGTCCTCGAAACTGGGACTTTTGGAATTCGCAGGTCATGATGGGTTTTTAGGAATCGTAAAGTAGGCTAAATAGTCAACGAGTTGTCTGTTGGAATTTACGTTATATATTTGATTGTATTAGTTACACTTACACAAGAGGTAACTCATCCAATGCTGTAAATTGAGGTGCCAAAATGAGATTTCGGACTGACCTCTGTGAACTGAAAGTAGAGGTGAGACTGTATTTCAGTAGTCAGTACTTTGTAACGGTTACTTTTCTCCAGTATCTGTAACGGTTACTGAGCACCGAAAATACTGATGACAGATACTTTATATGTAGTACTCGTTATGGTTACAATAAACAGATATTGTCTTGTACTGATTACTTTACTGGTCCTGAAGTACTCATATCCCCAATTATACCGAATACTGAAGTACTGATCTGTAGCTGACAAATACAAAATAAATACCGCGATCGTAACGCTCCAACTGGGAAATATTTACACTTCACAATGTAAATCACTCACTCACCAACCACGATGTCAGTGTGATATTCTTGAAGTAGTAATTGAATGTATTGTTTTTAAAGAAAACTAAACGGTTTACATAATACATTGGTTTAAAGGTGTATAATTATGTAAACTATAATTAGATACTTTATGTATTTACTTCAAATGAGAGCTTATTTAATTTTTTCATAGTACAAAACTGTGTTAATGCACCAAAAATGCACCAAAGAAAATTAAGATTACTTATAAACTGGAATTTTATTTTCATAACCTTAAAGAATACCCAGTGTAACAGCCCATTGGAAACTTTTCATAAAATTTTTAAAATAATATATTATGTTTATACACAATTGCAATGTACTTTTAAATACTATTAATTACATCAACGTATTTACAAAACTGTGAGTTTATTAAGGAAAATATTTATATAAGTATTTTAAGCGTTACAAGTATGGAAATACTGATTTCAAGTATTCAGTATTTAAAGCGTTACAAGTACTAGTATTTAAAACGTTACCAGTACGGAAATAGCTTACTGACTTCAAGTATCCGGTATTTGTACTCAGTACCACCGAGTGTCGGTATCAGAAGAAACGGTTACAGGTATGTACTGATTTAGCCCATCTCTAACTGAAAGGCTCAGGTAGTAAATATTTGAACGGTAAAAATCAAAACCTGTGGCGCAGCCCTAGCGTCAGATCTCAGAACTAGCCGCCTGGATCTCAGCATATCTCGTCCTTAAGGATGACTTATCTACTGTGTGACTAACATAATCGATGGTTATATTTAACGATTGTGGCCACCAAACTTAAACCAGTGCTATGGCGCTGTCCTCTTCTAAACCATGTGGTAGACAAACTTTGTTGTACTTGCCCACACAGCATTATTCTATTCTCAGGAAAGTCCAACCAGAATTACAATAAACACTAAATAAACAATGGTTGCGTTTTAATTGATATTCTGCAAATCTAAAAAGAATTCTAAATGTTATCTCAAACTGAGATGTTCATGTAGTGATAGTTTTAATGTCTATTCAAAACATCATAAAATATGACGTTTTCATATTTTCCTTCTTGCTATATCCATCAAAAGTCAGTCAACCATTACTATTCCAAATAAACACAAAAACACTGAACGATCATAATATAGTTGCTGGGTGTACTATAGCCTTCAGTTATGTACAAATTAGTTACATAAAATTGAATTAAATTTAAATTCATAATAAAATTATTTAGTATTTAACTACGAGTATTTAACATTTTAAATGTTCAGAGAAAACTGAAAACACAACGTAGAACAACTAAAATGGCGTGAGTCGATAGCCAGTGAACAAGGACGACTAGTGCGCATGCGCGGAAGACCGATTGCAGCGCTACGGCGGCAGTAAAATGAAACGGTACTTACTTTATGAACATGCCTCGTATTGAAGTACCGGCTGTCGTGCCATTCATGATAAATTCTTTATAATATTTAATTAAATCCATATTGTTTCAGAATTAAAAAATGTCACTTTGTTAAAATTCCAAGCCATCTTATCGTTCGTTGATGACTGTTATGCGATTTAGGTTATGTCATCGAGGTTACTCAATTTTAATGATAGTGAATTATATCAGTGGATTAGTTAATTCTAGTATTCCACAAAGATCATAATTGGAACCACTTCTCTTTTTCTTGTATTACTAGAAATGTTGATTTGGTATGTTTACTTTGTTTATAATATACTTTGTTAAATACAGGGAGAAAAAAACTTGAATGTAGAAAAACAACCGACCAATTCAGATTGTCTTATCCGTACAAATGACATAATGTAGTCGGTATTCTGGCAATTAAACGCCTCTGACTTTCCAGGGGATAGACCTTGCATCAATAAGGGGATTGTGTGACAGAAACTTTATTCCGTTCTTAAAAGTATGTATAGTGTTACTGTACTAAATCTTTTGCTCAGTTGTAACCAGTTTTAATCTTTCCGTAATTATATTAGTACTCTGTAATATAATCACTGATACACTAATTGCAACAGATTTTAATATTGGATACAACGTTTTCTCTTAGACTGATAATAAATCAAAATCAAAACTACGGTGTGCCATGGATCGGTATGTTATTAACCATTGTCGAGCACTTGACATTCCAGTTGATAGTGTTAACAAACTAACCCTACACCTACACAATTCTCCTCTAGTCTATCTACAGACGAGGTAAAAGTTCATAACCAGCTGTTCTACACAGACCGGCTGCTACTCCATTATGACGTCACACTCAGCTGTTTGTTATTTCCGTCTCGGTTCCAGAGGAGAGATGATGCAAGTCATCACTCACCGCCAATCTTCGAGGTTTTCATATTTTTAGCGGATTCCTCTCGCAGACGGATACAGATCTATTTGGGTAACTGAAGGGTTTGTCGAGCGCTTGCCCAACACCGGTGTCGCGTGTGTTGGAGAAATCATACACGTGTTGATTGAACTGATGTGGCCCTTGATTGCTCGTTATGCCGGAATTGATTGTACTCGTGGAGATAATGGCAAAAGTTGCCTCTTTTTATGATCATCTGAGTTTTTGAAGACCAAGTCCAGATGAAAAATATTTCGTGTTCCTTATATGTTACTTTTTCTTCGTTGCTAAACCACGTGTCACGTGACTTGTTACTCTTGTTGTTTCCCTCTATGCAGAAACACCTAACTGAAGAAAGTCCATCCAAAAATGTTGACAGTTTATGATTGGAAATTGTTGATACAATGGAAGCGTACAGGCTTTTACTTTACTACATTAAATTGTACAGATTGTGAATATTTAAATGTGTTTTCACAGCAGATCGAAACCCATAACAGAATGTAATTAACGTAAGACTTACCTTATAGACAGACTGGACTGAACTTTGACCTTTTGATCCCAAAATCAACAGAGTACTTCGATCTAGAACTTTATGTACCCAGTTTAAAATGTCCAGGATCGTCTATCTAGAACTTTCACGCATACGGACAGAAAGACGGTCTGCTCTTTGACCTATTGGGAACAGTCAATTTGTATCCGTAAAAATGGACCATATTAGATATGAATATCCATATGAAGCATAGTAGCAATCAGTAGTATAAATCAAATGTGTTTTAAAGCTTTTGGGAGTAACTTGATGTTTTCTGTTCCTTCTCCTCATAGTTTAAATAAAAGCCGAGTGTAGTGAAACCACTTTATCTTGAAACTTTCTAAAAAACCAAGCTGTTATAGCCTACCTATACCACGAGCTCATTTGTTAGATACACACAATACACATCCAAGCACTTTTGTGTCGTGTCAAGTGTTTTAGAACATTTATAGAATATAAAAAATGAAATACTCAAAGGTATGAGAATTGCCTTCAGAAAATAAATAAAATTATCGAAAAAAGTAAAAATCGTTTGGATACATATCACTTATACCCATAAATTGAAAAAAATCTCTAAAAATCGTTTGGATACATATCACTTATACCCATAAATTAAAACATCCTAACCTAATAAACCTAACCTAACGCTAACACTAACCTAAACCTAACCTAAACTAAACTAACCTAACCTAACCTAACCTAACCTAAACTAACCTAACCTAACCTAACCTAACCTAACCTAACCTAACCTAACCTAACCTAGCCTAAACTAAACTAAACTAAACTAACCCGACCCAACCCACCCAACCCAACCTAACCTAATAATAACAACCATGTGGTTGCGATGTGGTAATCGCAATACATGCTGTATTAATGGATTTATGTGCAGGAATTACTTACTTATTACTTACTACAGAATTACTTACTTACTTGGCTATTAAATTGTTACTTATCAGATCTATTAATATTTGGCGCTGCCCTCACTTTATTCCTTTGTCAATCGTTACTTTTAACTGGTCCATCACCAGACCTTTTACGACCCTTTTATACTGTTATTAAATTTTAAAAAAAAGCATCTTCATGTTTTAATACAATTGTAAAACACGTTTTGTCTATTACTCTGAGTTTCTAGGGAACAATCCATTCCCCAAAAATTTCCAAACTTTTGGCCAAGACGTGTTGACCATTGAATTGACTAAAATAATCAGTAAAAGTAACTATAATAATAGTTATTTTGTCAGGCTTCTTACATTATACATTTTCATTACTGCATTTCTATAATAAATACCAGGTATGAGCACGCCAAACCACGTGTTGCGTAACATGCTACGTTAAGGTTGCACGCAATATATCAAGTCTATACCTGATTTCATTCTCGAGATGTCCTGCCTGCTGTCATATAGAAAGACAGAAAAGATATTTTTACGTCATCCTGGTAAACAACCTTCAATTTTGTCAACCTACTGAGTCGTAGGTTTAATGACGCTCAGCCAAACTCCATGGTTGGACATAAAACTTACTGTCGTCTATGTATAAATAAAGTTTCATGCAAAATTATAAATATACAAATTATATATTTTTTAAGAAATCTTGATACACGATACATTACAATTTTTGTTTGTTAAGTTAGGTTTCATTGTGTTTAAATAATAAACACTTCGGTCAACTAAGATCACAATGCAAGATGCGCTGAAGTAATATATTTTCTTTGTTTAAAGATTGTTATCCAAGTGTCCTACTGTAGTATGTGCTAGTGTGATGTGTGATGTTTATCCTTGTACTTATGATTTGTGCTCGGGACTTGCATCCTGTGCAGAGGACTGGACTCCAAGCAGCTTTTGAGTATGTTTGAATCCTTTTCTTTCCCTTCTTTACTTCTTTCTGTTTGTTACTTTTGTATGTATTAATACCTCCCCCACCTGACGTAGAGGATAGATTCCAATCCTCGAAACGTTGTGTTATACCCTTTTATAACATATAACGATGGCAAATGTCCGAAATCCTGTTATAAAATCACCAACTTTTAACATTGACCTTCCACTCTACTATTTTTTTCTTTATACTGTATGAATAAGGTACACGTGTTAAAATGGCATATGGTAAAATTTCACACGTTTGGACTCAGCTTGTTTACAAATATATTTATTCTGCAATTTTCTCGTTGCCATTATGGTAACCCATAACATCAATGTAAAAATATTTTCTAATGCTCAGCCAAATCACGTGGAGTAACACCATTATTGAACTCAGGTTGCATATACAGAAATGAAGCGTAGTGCGGCCAAAGTGAAGCCAAATATGTGGATAGACAGACAGAAGTAAAATTTTCCAGACCCTTATTATTCTTAACCAGTGATTATCTCGAGTATAGCTCTGTTTTATACTGTGAATTCATGTCCAACGAACGTTTACTTTACTGTTTTATACATCCCAACGACGAGAATAATTTAGTTAATTGTTAAATAGTTCGTAAATGTAGAAGATGACACTCACGCCCCTGCTTCTACTGCAAAGTCTGCAATGGAGATGTTTGCATTGCGATAACAAAGGCGCCAGCTCAGTGATAGTGTGTGATTATGATAATGTTGCCTTGTTCCATGGAAATGACGGCGTCCATATTTCCTAACCTCACTTGTTGACTGGTCTTCTCTCATGAATATTCTGAAATATCTGCGAATCCAATTAAAGATCTCGTTTAGTCCAGTATCCAGCTTTGCTAAATTGTCTGCGTGCAATCCAGAGTAACTCTGGCATTTCATTGTATAAACTTTCAAAACATAGAATCGTTTTTAAGAATTTCTAAAATAAGGCAGCCAAAAAACCATGAAACGGAAATACTTCCTTTGTACCCAGCATGCAAATTATTCGTGAAGTGGTCAAAATATTGTCCTCACTTTAGGAGGTTATGTATGGCAGCTGTGGTTCTGGAATTTTAAATATATCCCAACAGCCAGAATCAAAACACACCAACTTCGTTATCAAATTCGAATTCTTTGCATATTTCTGTATATCGTAAAGAATTAAGAAGATTCTTGAAAATATTCAAGACAATTACACATGCAATAATATTTTTGTGGACCGATAATCGTTCTGATAATTATGTCTTAATAGTTTTTATTAATCACTAACTTACATACAATTTGAGTATAGATGAATATGCTTTGTTACTGGTCGAGGACGTATAACACAAATATAAAGCGCAGGGGTTTCGCTAAATTTACTTCAAAACGTGTCCTGTTACTATCTTTTTAAGCATTGCCAGATAAAAATTACGTATAATCTTTACTTTTAAAACAGTATAAAAACGTTATAACTATTTAAGCAATGCTTTTTATACGCCGCTTGTTCGACGCACTTGGTATAAAATTAAACAAGGTCGACAAGAGAAAGGAATACATTGAGTTAATATTTTACAAAACCGCCTTTAGTCTGTTTTAATGTCAAAATCTAAGAGCAGGAGCGTGTAGTTGCCAAGTTGTCCGCTGGGATCGCTGCACTCTGCCTTCTCATGCATCATCGCAGGGAGCAAAAATAGCCGCAACCTGAACCGCGCACATTTTTATACTTCCGGTTAGCGGTTGGCAAGCCTGCGTCACCATTCACTAATCAAGGTGATGGTGGCACACCTGTTGGCCGTGATGTCAGCGCCCACTGCAGTTGATTGTTTGTTGGTGACGGCGTTTCCGGAGTTAATAGTACACTAAATTGAACACTGATGAGTGATTTATGATTCCAGAAACTTCTCAGAAATGCAGCTGTTTTATTTATTTTCTTTAAATTTAGAAAGATTTGTTACCAATGTTATCATACATTTTAGGTAGATGCAACATTAGATGATTGAGGTGAGGCAAATGAGATGGTTGGAAACCTTAAAAGTTCGTAAATATAACCATACTATCTCGCTATTAAATAGAATCGCGATTACAGTTTATCGACATGGGCATGTGATCGAAGTACAATGAATGGAAGAGAATAAATATGACACACAGATACTGCACAAGATCTATAGACTCTTTCACGTGTTTCACCCACGATAGTTGATTGTGATTTTAGCAAGTAGGCTATCCATAAGTTTTTTCATCACCAATCACGGTAGTAGCCTATAAATGTCCGTTCTTAGAGTAACAAATTCAAATAAATTATAAAATAAAATTTGAGATTCACAACCACATAAACATCGTAGAAGCCTGTGTTATCTATAATGTTCTAAATGCAATGAACCAAAGAAGAATTCTGTGTATATGGATATATGTTTGGTTATTCAACAATTAAATTTTTACAGTATATATTTGTAACTTCCACTAGCAGTTAACTTTACAATGGTAAAATTCATTCCAAATTTCTTTAAAGGGTCTTTTTGATAGCAATTTTAATTTTTTTGAGTTCCCATATACTTGTAAAAAGAGTAGGGGCCTTAAGTGTAATTCTTGACGTAAAGTATTCATAAAACAGATAGGAAACAGTAATGAAGCAGTGGTGAGGCCAGGAGATTTTATTTACATAATTATTTGTTCTGTAATGCCAATTCATCGTTGTGGTAAATAATGGTTCAAAATGCTCTTAGGTAAACACTATTATTTTGCGTTTAATCCAAAAGTGAGGATTCTCGAATTAAACAGTGTGGAAATTAACTTTTACAGTCTGATAATAATCGGAAATACAAGTTACGTTTAAAAAAGAGAGGAAAGGTCGTTCATATTTAAAGCCCTCCTCGTAGTTCATTGGCTTCTTCTTCTATTAGCTGTTGCATTTCTGTTCGAAATATAATTATTTTCCATTATG
Organism: Homalodisca vitripennis; assembly: GCF_021130785.1. NCBI lineage: Eukaryota > Metazoa > Arthropoda > Insecta > Hemiptera > Cicadellidae > Homalodisca > Homalodisca vitripennis. Next base: position 9,945,401 of record NC_060208.1, read on the forward strand.
TGCAGGTTTTGTTGTAACAGCGATAAGGCAAAGGTTTTCATTTGAAGTTTTCCGGCTACGTGCAAACCAGTGACACCAACCTTTTCTTCTGTGGCTAGACTTTACCTCCATGATTTTGCTTTTTATTTTCTCATCTCTTTCTATCTGGACTTTCTCTTCTCTCTCTATGAATTGGGGTTACAATTTTCCATTCTATTTAGACCTCTTCCAGAGGATGGCACTACTCAAATCCCTCCATTCTTTTAGGCAAATTCTATTCTTTTTCTTGGAAACTACTTTGCAAATGCGAGTGTTGATATTAAAAATACACTGAGCCTTTGTTGAAATTCTTGTACTATTATGACACTATATATCTTCGCTCAAAGTTATAATTTATTATATATACGATATGTAAATGTTGAATTTACCTCCAGTTGTTTTTTTTTTTTTTTTTTTTTTTTTTTTTTTTTTTTTTTTTTTAATTAAAAAGGAGAAGGCGATCCCCTTTTAAGCCTTATTCTGCCCGTCCTCATGGGCCACTGGCCTGTGCGAGGATCTTATCAAACAGAATAAGGGGGAGAGACGATACAGTACAAGGTCAATGGTACTGATAAAAAGTGCAAGGGTCACAGACACCCCACCATCCTCTTAGTGCAGCATTTGAAATCTTATGATGTTGCAGACTATTGCAATTGTGACGAGAAAATGAGAATACCTCTTCACCTAGATTGCACTATACTTTGTAGTCTGGGTGTCTGATGTCGAAACAATGCGGTGGGTTCGTTTTGAGCGTCTTCGTTCTTCGTCACGGACTGTTTTTTTATCCCTTCAGACGAACATAACTCCAAATTTCAGGAGTCAAGTCTGCTACAGCATCAGATCTCAGATGCTGCACGTAAGAGAAGGTGAACTGGAGCTAAATTCAACATTCACATCGAATCAGCCCTTCCCCCATAGCTGCTTCAGGTGTATATAAGATATGTTCGACTCTGTTATAATAGCTTTCTCCTACGAAACATATTTTGTTCCAGACACAATTTGAGTTGCATCCAGTAGTGTAACATGAAATCTGTGTCTTCAAATATACAAGAAATCTTTTGTGGTGCAAATGATTGTCACACTGTCTGTGATGTGCTGCTCTCTTCCCCGAAACCGACACGACAATGCTGTCAGATGTCACATCGCTAAGTGAGCAGGAGACTGCCAAGCAACAAGAGATGTGAGGGGGATAAGGCGGGAATAGAAGACTCTGAAGGGTCAAAGTCCTTGCCTAATAACACCAAAGGAACTACGGAAGAAACTAGATTCAAGCGATTGTCAGATGTAAGGTATTTCGTCGTGTGGATACAATGTTATTATAGAATAACTCTTAAGAAGTGTGCTGCAATATCTCAAGCTGTGATTCGACTGAGATATCAACTAATAAATCAGCAGGCGAAGACAAACTAGCAAAATTAAGAATGTTGTCCTTATCGTTTAACTTAAAAATTATAGTAATAAAAACCTATATAAATGTTACAGCTATTTCAAAGTTTTACATTATAATTTAGTATAATTTAACAACTCTTCTTAATCTTATTTTTGAAATTTAAATTTAATTCTACTGTGACTTATATATCTATTAAATGTATTGATTATAGATGTTTCCCTCTAAAATGAATTATTAAAACCTGAGTGTGGATTAAAGTCTTGGCTGGACTTCAGTTTACTGTTGACTTTGTTTTATAACCTTTTATAAGTCACCTTTTTATACGAAGCAATGCATATACGAGTACACGGTTATGAATGTATTTTTAAACTCCTTGTTTATCTTGAAACATTAAAGTTTACACAACAGTTGAAGTAAGAAATGTTTTGTGAATAATCTGATAATTCTAAAACCCTTTTCTATTTCGGTCTACAGTTCTATTTTCCAATGGATAAAAACTCTCTACACACTCATGAAAAGTTCTTCGGGATAACAACCCTGGTTTGTACACTAACCCCTCAAAACATAAATAAAGGCTGTTCAAGGTAACAACCCTAATTCTATGATATTGACCTCTCCGCATCTCTTTGAAAGGTTTTTCACAACAGTCCTGAAGTTTGGACACTAAACTCTATGTGTCCATGAAATTCCAACAAATGTTCTTTGGGCTGCACCCAATGTTTTGTGAATAATCTGATAATTCTAAAACCCTTTTCTATTTCGGTCTACAGTTCTATTTTCCAATGGATAAAAACTCTCTACACACTCATGAAAAGTTCTTCGGGATAACAATCCTGGTTTGTACACTAACCCCTCAAAACATAAATAAAGGCTGTTCAAGGTAACAACCCTAATTCTATGATATTGACCTCTCCGCATCTCTTTGAAAGGTTTTTCACAACAGTCCTGAAGTTTGGACACTAAACTCTATGTGTCCATGAAATTCCAACAAATGTTCTTTGGGCTGCACCTCTGATTCTTGACTAGTTACTTCTCCACAACTTCAAAAATATTTTTGGACTGTACCTCTCATGTTTGGTAGTTACTTCTCCACAACTTCATAAATGTTCTTTGGCAGCAGCTATGATGCTTGGTAGCTATGATCCACTACTTCATAACATGTTTATGAGGAAAACATTCCTGATACTTGAATACTAAACTCTTTAAACGCCCATAAAAAGTTCTTCAGAGTAACAGCCCGTATACTCACTCTAACTAATACCTGGATGTCATCGCTTCCACCAGCCCAATGTCACATCCAGTTCATTTGGGGAACAACAGTGTACTCGTATAATATTATAATTTACACTGCTGAAAAGCGCAAACATGAATCCATGGCAAAATATACGAGCTAATATTGATCTACCAGGAATTTGAAAAATGGTTCTTCTATACCAACGGTATATCAAATCAACATACTTTAGATACAAATTTTACCTTATAATTTTGATTTTGGTAAAAATTTAGAATACCCATGTAAGTAAATCCTAAGACTAACAAAAATACCAAATTTAAAGTTTTAGAAACAACCCGCTTTCGAAATAAGGTTATTTAAAGTTTCCAAAAACCTCCTCAAAGAGACACGAACAGATGTTTTGGAAATTGCTCTAGGACCTTTCCTAGAGAGCTGGAAGAGGTATTGTCTCGCAGCATTTGTTATGCTCTTTCCAATGATTATCACTCATGATGATGGAAAAATGTAATTTCTCCCTGTATGTTTGCATGGCATCTCAAAAATGAACTGCCCTAGTGCAGTAAAAACAGTATCATATTAAATTTAACAATCAATACCCTGAGAAAGATATAAGCATCAAGCTGACAAAGATTTCCCATTACAATAGTTTTTAAATAGGATTAAATTTGAAAAAAATGTCTTTTGGGTCTTATACCATTTTCAACAAAAGTTTATGTTATCCCAGTTTATGTGTCACCGGATTTATTTTTGTTGTAAGAGAATGTTCTACATGTAGGAGTGTGTTGATGTGACATGGAATGACACCTAAGTATTCTTTTCAAAATATCGATCCAGTGCCTGAATTTGAAAAATTATGAAAAATTCTTTTGTCAATTCCCATGCGAAAAAACATTTGAATATATCCAGCGAACCCTGTAGAAGTGAATGTTCTTGAGACACAATCAGCGTCGTATATCCATATTCTTATCAGTATAAAAGTCTGATTCTTCCTCTTTTTAAGAAACGGAATGACTAAACCGTTTGCACTGCGTTATGCAATGAATGAATCTTGCACAACTACTGTAGTCATGCAAGTTTACCTAGATACGCTAAGCGAATAGACTCTTTATGCGAAAACGTGATGTTTCTAAAATTCTGAGATACAAATTACAATAATAATGAATATCACGAAAATACTGTGGTGAACAATATAATATCACTTTGATGGTTGAGATTTTCTAAGTTGAACTACCACTATCTTTGTTTAGGTATGTAGTATGTGACTCGTTATAATAATTATATTACTTTTCATTTTGCATTTTAATTCAAGTGTTCCACACACATCCATGATAAATCATGTTTATGACTTGAATGACTCTTTAGAAATAAGGTCTTTCCTCACATTATCTTCGATATAAAGTCTCTACAAAGCTTTAATCTGAAATCGGGAAACTGTTAAGTAACGATAAAATACTGGAATGAAATTTTTAGCAATGCCTAGTGAGAGCCAAGATTCTGAATAACTGGAGATCTTTTGTGTGATGAATCCATTGAAAGCCCGAAAGTTTCTACAAATTTTCACTCAATACGATGATGAAATAAAAAAATGTCTTCATTATAGGCGAAGATAGGGCTATAAAGTCCTCTCTACCACTTAAGCTCATAAAAAATGCAACTAACATATTTACACTGATAACTAAAAATAAATCCATTTTTTTAAAATTATTTATGAAATTAACCTTTGCTTTAAAAAACAAGCGTCAATAATTAATGTAACTCTATACATATTTATATGATTATTACAAGACACACTCGCTTTCATTCAATTTGCATTCCAATGGCCCAAGTACCATACCCTAAGCCGCCAACCCCTATACCCCTGAGCCCCAGCATCAAGCCCTGACCTCCGTCTCGAAGCGAGTGCGGTTATCGATGTTAGGACTGAATTCCTTAAACCAACATAAAGTTAGTGAGCAATAAAAAAGTGTTACATTTTTAAGAAATGTGCATCCCAAGATTTTCAACTTACCAGATTTTTGTTATTGTAATTTAGAATAAACTGGGAAAGTAGGATTTTTATGCACTTCTTTCACTCGCTTTTATCCAATAAATGCAGCATCATTGCGGAGTATTAACCACGGCCTGACACTGTTATCACATGTAAATATTATCAGGTCTGCAGTGCCATTCCTATACTGTTCACATGAGCGCTCCAATTTGTTAGTTGTTCACGATACTATATATATATATATATATATATATATATATATATATATATATATATATATATATACATATATATATATATATTATTTTTAGTAAATTACTGTACAAATAAAATAAAGTGTTTTTAAAACATTAGCACTATATTTCGGTGAAAACCGTATTCAGGTGCATAAATTGTATAAAATATATATATATATATATATATATATATATATATATATATATGTACATATAACGTTATATCATATTAACAATTAAAACTAAATGAAATAGTTATGGTTTCTGAAATTAAAGCTTAAAATATTATTTGTGCTTATACAAACTTAAATTCATTTATCCACAAAGTGCTTCAACACATGTAGACAATGTTCAAAATGTGATTTTCATGGCATGGTACAAGCATAAAAAGAAATGTTCAGTATACATAATTTATTTTTACCATTAATTTTTTTAAATACACTAAAAACCAGTGTTTATGTCACGAAAATTGCACGCTGCCAAAGTCCTCTTATCGCACTGTTACCATTTAATAATCGATGGTAACCAAAGAAGTTATATTTTGAAGACAATTTACAATTTGAAGCGAAGTGGCTATGAACAAGTTAACACAATTGTTGGTTTTGGAGACACTTAATATAGGTATATTCCTTACTGAAATGACATACCTGATGAAAAATAGATGCCATTAACTAGATCCACCGTTTCGGTGATCTCTAGGGATGGAAAAGTACTGCGAAAGTGTGAAGTAGTCAAATTTTCTAACACCTTTAAAAACAGACTTTCCAATAAAGTTAGAATCCTTTACTCTGTGGCATGGTAATTATTTACAAAGACTAACGACCGGAATGTTTCCAGGTGTCAGTTTGAAATCCCAAGAAACTGTCTAGATGACGTTATCAAAAGCTGATTTTCTGATAAAATCGTTAAGTGAACAGTGACAAAGTGATGACAGAATGGTATGTATTTTCGAATATAAAATATACACGGACTCATCGATAACGTGTCTCAATATTTTGTATCAATCGAAGTGATGAAAGAGGATATTTTAATGGAAAACGAATTAAAGAATGTCTTATTCTATCAGGCGAAGTTAGGGACCATCGGCTGAAGATGACTTCCGAACCACCACCAATGGCCGAGCAGGCGAACCGCTTGCAAGGACAGGATCGTTCAGCGGTCACCCATCCAAGCAGCAGCCACGCTCGACATTGCTTGATCCGGTTATCTCGCGAAAGCCGCTGTGTCAGTAAACCGCGCCATTGGCACACGCAATATGTAAGTTTTTAAAAATATCATTATATTTTTGCTTTTTTTAATGAAAATGAAAACATTTCAAGCAAGTCGTGACAAAATTGACAGAATCGTAAGTTAAATATATTGATTTTCAAATTACTAATTTTACTTTATTCTAGAGCTGAGGTTACATCTACAATAGAGATTTCTCTTCTATTTATCTCTAAGTACAGTACCTATATCGGGAAATATATCTCTTAATGTATCAGTAATTAGAACAATCAGTCAATATCTTATTTCCAGAAGTTTTTGCTAATGATTGCGACAGTGTTGTAAACATGTAATGCATGCATAGGTAAATTTGTAGGTTGAGCATAAGCGAAGTCCATGGCTGAGCGATATATCGAGAACTAATTGTTAAGCTATGGACTTAAAGGTTGGATAAAACTTCATTCTATATAGGCAAGATCAATGTCCCTTCAATGGATGTATCTTATCTGGCCGAAATGCCGTCAAGGTACTTCTTCTGCCTCCAAACCATGGGAGAGGGTCCGGGGAAACAACAGCTTTCCTGACACGATAACAGGTATATAATATAATCTCTTTACGTTAGGGGGAAACTTTCGAACAATGGGATGAACTATGTTCCACAAGGATGTCGTTGACATAACGCACACAGCCTCGAAACGCGACACGTGATCTGGCGTCTATATTGTAAATTTATTACACAAATTCATTGTTCTTATTGCGAGCCAAAGAATCATGTATTTTGGTACTTTGGTATTATACGGATGCTACTCTGTCCCTATCTATCACGTGTTATTACGCGATATAAGTAGGTTTAGATTAGGTTATCATAAATATGTCACTAGTAGTACCAAAGTTAAAGTTAACCTTTACAAGTACTCTCGTGATCTGAGCTTGAACTTGGGTACTATCTTCAGGGATATTTTTCTTTTTTTCACAAGAATTACAGGGTGGCCCGAAGCTGATGTCCAGGGACATTTTCGATCGGTACTTACCCGACCTCAGATCACACGCTAGATCGTCAGACGTGATCTAACGTCGGAAAAGTGCAGATCGGAAATGGCCCTGGCCATCATCAATAGGAAAATAAATTTCATTAATTATAATTATGTGTATTATTTGCCAGTGGGAGCTTCGGTGGGGCGCCACTCCGCACTTCTTGTGAAGGAAGAAAACCATCCCTCGTGATACTACCCAAGTTCAAGCTCTGATCACGAGGTAAAGATCACGTAAAGGTTATCTTTTCTGTTTACAACACGAACGATCCTCCGTTTAATACCAAAGTACTTTTTTTAGCAAGGAGTTGAAAACTTGGCAATGAGGTTACCCTGTCTCCTGCAGATGGTTAGGTGGACTGATACACCCTCCCCCCCCCACCGACTCGCATGTACCTCCATGGACGTCTCACAGCGAAGACGGGTACCGGTTTGCTCAGTGATAAGAAGTGTTTATCTTGCACAAGGCTGTCATATGACAAGACACTATCAGTTTATGGGGGCTGTAAACCGAGCTTGATAGCGGCAGAGCGGTCCAAGGCACGGTGAGTACAACTCTTCTGCTCCAGAGAAACTCTCTGCTCTAGCTATTCATGCAATTATTGCTTTTGTTGGTTAAATGAGTAAAAGGGACCCTACTCTAATACCTGATAGTATTGGACCCACTGTACCGATCTAAGGTTGCGCCTATCAATTTTGGTAGTTTAAGTTAAAACCCAAAATATATGCATATTGTATTTAAGTTCAGAATAATTGACTAACAACTTTATTTTCTCCAGCAATAATAATAATCACACCTAGAATACGTTATTTTTGTTTTAGTGTGCCAAAATATTTAATTTTAAAAGTATTTCTTCTGGTACTCTAAAGCCCTGAGTTTGCAAACTGAATAAATGATTCAAAGGATATATAAGCGTCTATATATATTTTCAAAATGAGATAGATCCCAGAATTTTCGGCAAATTGGATTAAAAGAAGGAAAATTATTTACAGTCTAAAATTGTTCTTATGAACAAAATTCAAGATGGCGGTTTAGTAGCCGAAGATTTTTCAATTTGATTATTTATCATTCGAGAATTTTCAGTCATTCTGACTATTACCGAAGTCTTTTTTGTTAACACCGTGTCAAAGAATTGCTAACACAATTAAATTTTTGAGATATTCCTACTTCGCTGTAAAGCGCCATCTTAAATCAAACACATTTTAAACCTGAACCGTTTTGTGTTTCTCATTTATCCACAACGTGGCCAAAATATCATAAGATTTCAATTCTGTAAAGAACTTTTTGACCGGAGCGAACAGGAAAACTTAGATAGTTGCCATTACATTGACGCGTAAGCCTAAGAACAAGGTAGAGAAAACGTTAGATCACGTGTCACATTCTTATGCCACACGTGGCCATGGGCGGATCCTCGACGAGGATCATGGCGAGATGAGGGTCATACACCATCATTGAACTCGATTTGTTTCTATGTATAAATATAGAGTTCTGCAACATTTCAAGTATATAGCTTTATCTGTTTCCGAGATATCCTGTGGACAGATAGACAAACAGAAGAACCATTTTATCAGCCTCCTGATCGATAGATCGGCTGTCTTGGTTTTATAATGTTAAATAATTAAAGTTCATGTAACTTAAAAATCCTATCAGGTGTCACCAATTAAAATATTACTGGAAATGTTCTCCTAAAATCTAAGAATATTAAAAATTAAACTCTAAATATCTTGTATCAAAGTAAATTATTAGAATTTTTAAGATCATACAATAATTTAAAGTAGAAAAATGTTTCGAGCAATAACAATATTTTACAGCTATATTATTAACTAATCATCTTCCAGATATGCTAGTTTTCTAAACGAATTGATCGGCATAATTGTATTTTTTTTTTACTTATGTATTTAAATATTTTAGTGTTGTGTAGTATACTTTAATGCATTTCAAGCAAATTGTTTTTTGGATGGTCTGGAGCAAAAATCGCGTATCATATTCTTTAGGCTAAGATCAGACAACTAGATTTTAGTGTGATAACATGCAATGATTAAATCCGGATTCGAACTCGTGTCTGTGGTAATAAAATGAGAACCTCAGCTCCAAGGAAGGCGAGGCTGATGTGAATAGAAAATAATAAATCAACTAACAAGTTAAAACGTACGTGTCACCGCACAGCTTTGCAACTTTGAATCTTCAAAGTCAGAAATCGCCGTCTACCAATGGCGCAGTGTAGCGGGTACGGTGGTTATCGCAAGATAACCGTGCCAAGCAACGTCGAGCGTGGCTGCTGCTTGGGTGGGTGACCGCTGAGCGATCCTGTCCTTGCAAGCAGCCCGCCTGCCCGACCATTGGTGGTGGTTCGGAAGTCATCTTCAGCCGTTAGTCTGTGTTAGACAGTTTAGGTTTTCTTTTATATGAATAATAACAGAAAATAATACCTGGTAAAATAAGACACTCTTTAGATTTTCATCGATATATTAAAAGGGCAGCCTCTACCAATATTATTCGAGACCCTTCTATTTTGCCGAAATAAGAGGTGAAGATCCTTAAATTCCACGTTCTTATGATAATATCTCGCACTAATTAATTTAATAATTATGAACTTGTCCACTTTCGAGCTCTGTTATAACGCAGTCACGGTGTTTCGATAGTCAAACATTAATAATAGGTCACCCTTTTTTTACGGATCGCGTCAGCGTTTTTAAGTATTCTTTTCAATGTCATACTTCTCTACATTTACCATAGCTGGAGCGCCGAATAGAGGTGTAAACCATTGATACACTATACGCGTATGTTCACATTCGTTATATAGAGAATATATTTTACTCGTTTACAATATAGGGATTGTGTACACATATACAGGGTATTCACAAAAGGGTGTCACACACTTCTGTGGGTGATAGTATTCTTCATTTCAAGCAAACAATTTCCTATACATACAGCTCGAAAAATGTGTCGTTCAGCCGCTGACCACCACTTTTTTTTATTAAAAAATTAATATCTCTAGAAATATTCAAGTTAATAAAACCTAATTTAGCACATTTAACAAAATGACGTCTATTTAAAAATAGTTGGTATGTTGTAAAATTTTGTTCTAACTTATGTAAAACAGCTGATGCCTATGAAAAGACAAAACGTTTGTTGCTCCCGGCTTGTGCAAGCGTACCTTTTAAAGTGGCCGTGTTCGCTTATACATTGACGGATTTCGTTGAAACTATCGTTGAGTATCGTTGGAATTATAATGAAATTGATCAAATAGTTGGTTTGTAGTGCATATTGTATAACTATATAGGGTTTCTTTACATTTGTTTTTAAATATTCTCAATAGATGTGTTTTGTTAATATTAAAGAAAATAAGATCATTATTGTTCTATATTTTCCTCTTGTGTTTTTTTTTTTTTTTAAACCAATGTGCCAAATTAGGGTTTCTTAGCTTAAATATTTTAAAGTTATTAATTATTTTATAAAAAATAAAAATGGCGGCCAGCTGCTAAAAGACACATTTTTTGGCTTATATGTAAAGCCAAATGAGTTTTTTGCTTGAAATGAAGAATACTATCACCCACACAAGTTTGTGACACCCTTTTGTGAACACCCTGTGTACCATTACCTTATCTCTTATCACTAAAACACTGGTCTCGCTGCACTATCAGCCCTCGAAAAATTCTAGAGCATCTAGTGTATGCCACCTAGCAAATGCTGTGTTCCAGAAATGCAGGGTATAACTTTGCTCTAGAAAATTGAAATTGAATTTTAAACCTATAAAAAATAATTGCATTTAATTGTGCCGTCAGTCTTCTGAGCTGAATTCAAAACAAGATAACAGATTTAGTAAGTAAGTTCGAACATAGTCAAGGATCCGAGAACCAACGACAATTATTTTTTTCAAACTGTGTTTTCCATAGCTTAGATGCACTTAAAACGACCGCCAGACACATACGTCATAGTTATATCATCGTCAGACAACTACATAAAGAGACTGTACGTCATCACTTTGAGGGTCTGTATGTAGTTAGCTGACGCTGATGTAACATCTCTTTACAAGTCTGACGGTCTGTTTAAGGTGTCACGTTGGAAAAATATGATCTGAGGAAAAAAACAATCATTTTTTATATTTTTAACCCTTTGAATACCATCTTTGTTAGGAAAATGTTCTATATCGTTTTCAATAAACACGAGGTTGGGTGCTTATACAATGCAAATTGGCTCTCGGCTACTGGTTTATCGTCAGATATTTTCAACTAACAAACACAAATATATTTTTAAACTTTTTCAGTTTGGATGTTGCAATTTTTAATTTTTGATATTTTCATAGGAAACTGTTCTCTATCGTTTTCAATAAACACGAGGTTGGGTGCTTATAAAATGCAATGGCTCCAGGCTCCTAGTCTATCTTTAAATACTTTTAACTGACAAACAAAACTATTTTTTTTTTTCAGTTTAGATGTGGACATTTTTTATTTTTTTTATGTTTTAATAGGAAAATTTCCCTATCGATTTCAAGAAACACGAGGTTGTGTGCTTTCTGTGTAAATCGGCTCTCGGCTACTGATCTATCGTTAGAAACTTTTAACTGTAAAACAGAACAATATATTTAAAAACTTTTTCAGTTTATATGTTGCAATTCTCTATTTTTTATGTTTTGATAAGAAAATTTTCCTATCGATTTTAAGAAACACGGGGTTGTGTGCTTATTCAATGCATATTTGCTCTGGGCTCCTGGTCTGTCTTTAGATACTTTCAACTAATAAACAAAACTCTTTTTTCCAGTTTGGGTGTTGCAATTTTTTGAATGTTTTGAAGACATTTTGGTTTTTTTTATTTTGACGGCCATAGCTGCGACTCCCGGCACCCCGCCCCCTAAGACGTGGAGGTGAATGGCCACCGACGGGCCACCGACCACCTGGTGGGGTTAATTCGGGCTCATTGAGATCTTCTGATCGCCCAGAGTCCATGGGGCGGCAAATTGCGCTGCGCATGCGCTCGGGCCGCACGGAAAATAGCTCGGGGACGCGATCTCTCCCTGACACGTCTTCTGGCTCAGTCGCCCTCGCCGCCCGACCCACTCTCTTTTTTGTGCTATTTCTCGACCGGTACTTTCACACCTCGTGCGGTCGGTGAGTATCAACTTTTTTCATTTCGGTAAGTTTTCACTTTTTGTTTCGTTAACGCCTTTAGTGTGGTACTTCATTTGTTCGTCTACAACAGTTTCTACCTTTATTTGAAAAAATAGGGCGAATTTTGTTTGGTATTAATTGTTCTTTATCGTAAACAAAAATGTTTCATTTTCCAGTAGTATAGTGGCGACAATCTTGCTTGGGAGATTTTGGACCTATCGCTTTCTAAATACGAATTGTGGTTTTGCTCAGTAACATGATTAGGCTAAAAGACAGTGTCAAATTGCGTTGCACGTAATTGAATAATTACCTAGATGTAGTGTATAAACGGGCTATTTTAATTATGTGACTTTTCTAATATTTTAATATAGTTTTGTGTTTTATTCTAACTAGTATAAAATACCGTGTTGCCTATTAAAAAATTAGGACAACTTCTAAATTAATACCAAAGGAAAAGTAAATTACGCTCTAACTTTGCGCTTAAACTATGTACACTTAAAATAAATAAAACGTGCATTATTCTAGTATTAAACTTTTACTTCTACGCTTGAATATGTACTGGGTAAAAGTTAAGGTTGCTCTTAGAGCTACTACGTTTCATGTCAAAACGTAGAATATCACTTTTAAAACGACTGCAAAATAAGTTAACACTTCAAAAATCAATGTTTGTACAGTACATTTGAATCTTAAATTGTAGTAAAGGCTTTTTGGAGCTTTAGGAGTTTGCAAGAAAGCCAGACCTCGTGTACGGACTTTATTATCTACCTAGTAAATTTAATTCCTATTACAACATGATAATACTTTTATTGTAGGCAACCCAACGACGGAATGTAACAAACAGAGCATATCGCTTGTGACGTCATAGCGGAAATCTTGTATTCACACTTTGTTAGTTCCAACACTGACTGCATTAGGCAAAATAGGTATACGGCTTACAAACATATAGCACAAGAAATTTTAATGGGATAAGAGAGGGACAGTAATATTTTGTAACACTACAAAAAATGTAAATCCTTAGGGTATATCGTGTATAAATTAATTGACTCAGCTCCATAGTTACAATTATATACAAGTCACAGATACCCCAATCTGAGAGTAAGCTCGGAACACTTTTCTGACTTGATACTTTATCAATCAATAATTAATCATAAAAATGTATCCAGCCGTGTGCCCTTTTTGTTCTCTTAGGGTAAGAAGCTGAGAAATTGCACTTAGTCCTAAAAGGACTTTTGCGCTGCTTCCGGAGTGACAGGATATTCTGGTAGGAGAAGATTTGGGGGATAGGGGCCGCCTCATGTCAAGATTCATGAGGAAGGATATTAGACACAGTTGTCTCCTTAGATGAAGGCGAGGCCAGTTCTGAAGCAGCCTCTTCAGTCAAATCAGTTATCACGCCCTTATGGCTAGGTTAGCAATAGCCCTTAATACTTTGGGACCCCTCAAACTCCAACAGTCATCCCCCACAGTAGACTACACCTACCGATCTACCCTTGCAACTCAACATCTCGACATTTGCGGTTAGTGGTATGTCGCTCCAGGAGTATGTTTTTAACCACTTTATTTCTGACATAAATGTATAATTTAATTTCAAAACAATCTTGTAAACTAAACTCAATTTAAATTATAAAGTACTTAAAATAATTAATTCTCAAAATCAACATATATAATCAATGTATATACTTAGTGAATTTCGAGGTTCATTATTTTAAATATAATTCTAAAAGTGGGGATCATTAATATTGTATAAATTAGTGACCTCACTTTGATATCATTACAATGTTATAAAATGCTGTTTCCCTCGATATCATTCAGTACAATCAGTTGAATATGTTACGCGTAATGGCGGAACAACCAAACTCACTTTCGCATTTATAGGCTAATATTAATTAGGGTGAATATAAGTGAAATACGCCTTAAGAAAATACTAGTTTTGCAGCATCAGTGAGTGATATAGTACCTATTAATTTAGAGTAGCGGTTTTATTTTCAAGAAAGTGTAGACATCTTGTAATCTGAGCGACTTTTACTAGGTTCAAGTTTTAGCATTACTTATTTACTTACTAACTTACTTATGTAAGTTTTACAACTTACTTACTACGTTATATATCACACCTTGTGTACGCTATTTAGTGAACTGCCATAACAATCTAAAATTGTTACCAAAATATCTTAAAATATTCGTAGTATTGTCTTTCTTAAAATCACAAAAGGCAGCCTATATAAATATATTAAGAGATCCTCCCATTAACAAACCACGGTTTATTCTATCATGGCCACCTTTATGGATTTAACTTCCTTAATTATAAAATAATGTTTAACAAATTTTCCTCCATTCCTGACAAGGATCTGGTGAACCGATGTAGAATAATACTTCAAAATTGTCAAAGATTCCAACGTTAATATGCGTTAATGCGTACTTTCTTATTTATACAGTGATATATAAATTTGTATATAATAATAACATAAATTGTTGAATAAGATGAATGCAATAAGCATGCGGTTAACAGTAAATTGGCAATACATGTCATAAGCATAACAACTCTACATTAGTAAAAATTAATAATAAATACATCAAACATCTGTTTACATTCTAAAAACTCAACTCTGTGTTTATGATTTTCCCTGTAATAGTTGTTTCCTTTCCCGTTGATTCATGGAAGGGGTCATATTATTAATTCCACATTTGAAGACTAATAGTATAATTAGTAATAAAAGCAAACTCTAACCATTAGTTTCAAACATTTTATTAGACTGAATACTATTATTATACTACACGAGTTTCAGCATTATGCCATATTCACATTGCACAAATAATCTCTTTGAAAAATTAATAAATATTAACTCAATTAACTCATTGGAACATTTGGATCGCATGTTAAATTTGTATTTGAGCAATAGAGTTGTAATGTTAATAATTTCTTTCAACACAATGTTTGAATTTCCTCAATAAGTTTTATAAAGATAACCCAAAAAGACCTTCTTAAATCATTATCTCTAAACATGGTTGGAAACACAAGCATACCATACTCGATACTCGATTACAAGTAGAATATAAAACATACCAATTAACAATAACATAAATAAATAGACCTATAAAGGTTTTACTATAACAAAAATTATTACCAAACAAGGAATAATACATTAAAAATATTTGGAAACAAAATAAAGAAAAATCATAAATTAATGCTTGCAGTTAGTGTGACAATCGTGGAGTTGAGATTTGGAGATTATTAGAAGTTTTAAAGAATACTTACAAGCATTGTAATCAAATACTAGCATGCCTGCAATCTGCAATCAAATTAAATTTCTATTCGACAACCGCAAAACTCTTTAAATTGAAAGTAATTGAGTAAAATGAAGTACAAAGAATGTTCTTCATTAACACGATGGCACAATTACTTAACTCGTAGTCCTCAACACATTCTGGATCTCAACTTAAAAAAAGATACATCCATCTCTTGAGAAAATAATCATTAAATAGGAAAATTTGTTTAGGATTAAAAATGAGTCGCTATGGTATAAAACTACCCTGCGTTTGTAAAGTTGGATGTGTGCATATTTTTATTGCTTTAGTTAAACGAGTCAATTGTACCCCACGTGGAAGACGAAAGACGCGTCATGTACAATTTAATAAGTTTATATAACCAATGGTAAAGTTCAAGTTTTTATTGACGATGGAAAGTTTGAAAGGATAACAGGATTTCGGACATTTGCCATCGTTATAGGTTATAAAAGGTATAACACAACGTTTCGAGGATTGGAATCTATACTCTTCGTCAGGTCATTTTTGTATGTATTAATACCACCCCCACCTGACGAAGAAGATAGATTCTCACATATATCTCTCAAGTTTGTAAAGTATAGTGAATTAGCAAAAGTATCCATCCCTATAAATTTTTATACTTTTTCACACATACAAACTCCAAATTACATCAGTCCAAATTAAACATGGATTGCTAATTAGTCTGATACCAGTATTATTACAATACCTTTGTTCAGTTACGGTTCCAAATTTAAAATTAAGTAATGAAATAGTCAAACAGTCACATGAAATAGCGTTTATTAGTGGAGTACCACAAGGATCAGTATTGGGCTCTTTACTTTTCCTCTCTATATCAATGGCATTATTTAGACTATCCTGGAGATAGAAAGTAAAAACTCCAAATTACATCAGTCCAAATTAAACATGGATTGCTAATTAGTCTGATACCAAGTAGTAATACAATACCTCTGTTCAGTTACGGTTACAAATTTTAAAATTAAGTAATGAAATAGTCAAACAGTCAAATAATGTAATAGCGTTTATTAGTAGAGTACCACAATGATCAGTATTGGGCTCTTTAATTTTTCTCTCTACAATGACATTATTTTGCTGATACACAACTGTCATAAGGATAGCAACAAATCAGAGGCTGATTCCTTTATAAAAACGAGTATCTGACAATTATCTTAAATTGAATCTAGAAAAAACAAATATCGTCTGCACCCAAATAAATATAAACATCTTTCAAGCTGCTCACGATCACCCGATCTCTGTATTGATGAAACACAACATAGTGCCGCGCACTCGGTTAAATTTTTGCGACAGAAGTTGCATATTTGGACATGAGTGAGCATTTAGTACTGCATCTAGGTTAGCTAAACGCCTTTTTTCTTGCACAACAAGAGTATGTGTGATACGAGTCGACATTAGTAAGGATACTCAGAATTTTATGTTACAATTTGTATTCACAATTTTTTATCTGTTTTAGACAATTTGATACTAAAATAACAAACACATTTTAAGTTTTGGCTTAGATTTCAAAATGTTTAAGTCCTTACATTATTCGTCAATAATTGATATGTTTTGTGTTTTTATTACTTTTTAGAATATATCTCAAGTTGCTTATATCTTTTTTAAATATATCTCAAACCGCTCAATGATAACAGCGTCAAATGTTCCTTGAGATTTAGTAATATTAAATTAAACGTAAGTGTGTCATGGATGGGATAAAAGAAAAATAAATAATACATCATTTTTAATAATGACAATAGTTAAAAAAGTTGATTAACTAAATTACTCTTATATAACCTCATATTAAAGTTCAGTCATAGTCTTAAGAAAAAGGATTAAAAATTTGATTTGTGAAAGCCAAATAGAAATCATACGTTATTAAGGTTGTCTATATTTTAGCAGTGCAAACAGAGTTTCTTGTTATAGTTTCTAAGTAGGTCATTATTTTCTATTATTTTTATTCTAATTACTATTATTTAAACTCAAAATGCCCTAACAAATTCAATTATACAGAAACTAATTGTAGACACACTGATTTATGTCGAACAAAATTGCTTCGGAAATTACGGTTTTCTAAGATGTTAATTAAATCGGCTACCCAAATTTTGTGTGGACAGACGGATAAGAGCTCTTTCAGAAATTCCTGGAGGAATGTTTTGGAGTAATATGGAAATAAATACACATTGCATTTTGTGATAGTGGTATTTTTTAATATATTATTCCTAAATACACCCATTCTTCCCGTGACAGGCTTCGAGAAGTAAAGAAGATGGCGACTTCTACTAATTATCTCCGCTTATGCGCATGTTGGAGCGCCGAGGGAATTTAATTTCTGGTGTCACAGTTGTGTTTTTATTGTTGTCCTAATCTAGAAAATATATACAAACTTAGGTCATAGGAGCCTATTTTGGTAAAATGTGTTGATTCCGGCCCTTGAAATCAACTTCCAGTCTAACAGCCAGAGTAATAAATCCCATCTTATTTTAGGTGTAAAATATCTCCGTTCTCTCAGTTCTTGATCTAATAAACTCCCAAAAACATACAGAAAAAATTTGCTTCGATCAGCCAGAAAATCCAAGGAAAACAACATTTTTCCTAAAGAGAAATGTAAAAGTAACATCTTCAGAAAACATATTCACAATGTCTGATTGTGTTCAAATCCGACTGGTGTGTTTTCTTTAATTTTTTTTTAATTAACAATTATATCTCTGTTGAAAAAAGAATTGACTAGGAATACATATCAAATGTAAAGGAAATCATTTACATTTTGAGAATGTTCGATTTTATGAGAAATGTATATGTAATTATAATGTTTTTTTTAGTTTACTATATGCAGTTTCGTGTGGTGGGAAGCGTAACAAATTTGGAATCAATAGTTTGTCCATAGAAACAGTTTTTATGATTAATTTTCTAACATAATCCATTTTTTCCATACTAAATTAAAATCACCACCTTCAAAACTCAATCTGGATAAAATAAATAGTTATTTCCATAACACTACCAATTATTGCAAATCTGATCTTACAAACGTGCTGCTTAGGTTATGTTTACATTTATTTAGATGTAAAAGGTTCAATAGTCAGTTTTTCAGTGTTCAATTTTAATTTCAGTAACAGCTGATTTAAATAACAGTTGTTCGAATACCATCAAATTATGGGCCGTTTAGTTTGCATATATGTAATAGGAAACTTTCCATAAAATGGTTATTTCTTAACCGATTTTTACAAATGAAGTATTTTTGGAAAGGAAAAATGACTTAAAACCTGCTTTTTCTTATAAATTTTTTGATAAAAACAGTGGTTTATTAGATATTCCATAAACAAAAGTTAAATGGCAGCCATTTTGAAAATATAAAACTTATTTTAAAAATTTTTTCTGATATAATAACTTTTAAAATGAACCCGTTTCGCAAGTTTTTTTTTAACAGTTTTAAAGATCACAACGAATATAAAATTGTTTTAATAAATAAACAAAATGGCGTATAGTTTGATATACAAAGTGGAAAAATTATTCTTCATTTTTAACTGAGAATCACACAAAAGAATATGATTGCATAGCCACCCAATCTTTATGTTACACCCGTAGTCACATTGATATCGATTAATAGTTCTTATTCGATGAATCTATGATTATACTAATCATAACTAATCGATATAAAAACCGGATCCGCTCATTGTACTCTGCCTGACACTTGTAAATGGCGCTCAGACCACTGTTGTAAGATTTTGAATCAAAATAAACATCGCATAAACATGGTTCTCTCTTGAATTTTTGCTATGAATCCCGCGAATCGCGAATTTCGCACCAATTGTTTGAGTAATCAGCTGATATTTGCCGCCAAGTGGAGGCGGTGTGATGGTGGTTCCCGCCAACGCGCGCACTTCGGTGCCAGAGCGAGCTTGACAGATTCACTACTCTCCAGAAATACGTGGCCACAAAACTGCGGCTCCCGACTCGAACGCTCTTTATTTTATTTTCAACCCCGAGTCCCCAGATCTCAGACCGCCTTGAACAGTTTCGGTGTACCCTTCTACCAGTCAACGCCGCCTTCGAGAGAAACAACCGAATGCTAAAGTAAGTAATTTATTTATGATTTTTAACATCGCGTTTGGTACCTTTGGGGGTCCAACTCTCGTTGAATGGAAAATGGAAACAATAGAAACGGTCTTTGTTCAATTTTTTGGCTCAATAGTATTAATTTTGAATGAAAATTTGACTTAAAATACATCCTAAAATTATTACAACTTAAAAATATGCTTTGTGGTAGTTTTACAAGTCAGCGATTCGTAATTTGTAAAAGTAAAGTAGAAGATGTCTTATTTTACCAGGCGAAGTTAGAGCTAAAAAAGCCCTCTCTAACACTTAAGCTCGGGACCAACGGCTTAAAGGCGATTTCCGAACCACCACCAATGGCCAGACGGTCTGCTTGCAAGGACAAGATTGCTTAGCGGTCACTCATCCCAAGCAGCAGCCACGCTCGACGATGCTTGATCTGGTTATCTTGCGATAACCGTTGTACCCTAGCGGTACAGCGCTCCACAGCGCCATTGGTATTAATGAAACGTTGAACCTTTATTATGGAATTCGGTAGCGCTGACGAGATACTGTTTACTCAGTAATTATTTGCCCAGAACTAGAGAGTTCTGGACAAAGAGTTCTAACATTGGCGTGAGTAGGGAACTCTCTTAACCGGTCCTAGTTATTAATTTCGGTGGGACGTCTCTATTTGGATCGTCTTTTGACCTGTAGCTACTAGTTAGTTAATTTCAAGAATATGGATGCAGTTTACCATGGACTCTGTCTCTTGTCCGTAACAAATGGGCTAACTTTTGATGGGACTGGAGAAATTTTTATTTGTCTGTGTGTCCGAATGATATATCGAGAACGAATTGACCTATCGACTTGAATTTGCACGATGTTTTTATTTTTTTTCTGTATGCAACATCGAGGCGACGATGGTGCATATTATTCCATGAAATGAAAAATGAAATGAAATATTTCTTTATTTGAGGCGAAATTAGGGCCTCATGGCCCTTTCTTACATTTAACCTCATATACAAACTAGAACAAAATATTTTCATTTCTAAATAATAATAAAACTAAATATTGTATTGTAAACATTTTCAATATGAACAAAAAGTACAACTTTATTTAAGAATATAAAATAACAAATGTATAACGATAAAAAGGTATATAAACATATTTATAATCACAAACTCACACGCAAAATAATAACATGTACTTGTATATTAATGCATATAATAAACACAACTCAAACCACTCACACATCTCACACTCTACTCATGCCAGTGCAACTGCAGCGAAGAGACCTATGCCGACCCCGCCCCAACCTTCCGCCCCAGATAGTGCTCTCTCAGCGACGCCACGAACCGAGGACGACTCTCCAAGAATGTTATACTACGAAGAAGGGAATTCCACAGACGACATGCCGTTACTACAAAAGACTTGTCATATACAGCAGTTCTGTGCAACGGCATGCGGAGCACAGACGAACCAGAGCGAGTTCTATCCACACCACTTTGAGAGACAAATTGGAAATCGTTTAAGAAATAATTTGGAAAGCCAGAATTTAAAATTGAATGGACCAATGTTAAGATTTTTATTGATCTGAGGTCATTCAACTTCAAAATCTTTGAATTAATATAATAGGGTGTTGTATGCTCATCTCTCCTGAGATCAAATGCATATCTCATACAATAATTTTGGGTTCTCTGGAGTTTTTCACCCAAAGCCACAGTCATGTCGTTCATCACACTGTTTACAGTAAGAAAAGTGAGGTAGTATGAGTACTTTAACCAACAACAGTTTTATGTGAAGTAGCAAAAACCTCTGCAGTTTTTTTCAGTGAATGCATTGATGCAAAAACTTTCTTACAGGTCTCTGTCACTGCATCAGTCCAGCTAAGAGTACAGTTTATTGTCAGCCCTAAGTTCCTAACTTTATCGTAATAAGGTAGTACAGTTCCATTCACAGTAACGTTACGTATAGATGTAAAATCGATCCATGGTATTAGTCGGGGCGTCATTGCGAACATTGTTATATTGGTCTTTAAAGCTATCTCCAATATTTGACATGATTTCCTATCATCATACAGGGTTAAGTATTGGAATACACCGCAACCCCGAAGCTTATAAAAATACATGGAATGAATCATATAAACGTTTCCTGTAAATGCACCAGTTTTGGCAGGTGATGAAGGCGGTTTGAAATGATACCTTTAACTCAAACCTTGAGACGACAGCATGCATAAGAAAGGATGAAGGCACAAACAAATGAAGTTGAACTTCGATTATTCAATGAAGAGGGAATCCTTTAATTGCATGAAGGTGGGGTTACCGCACTGGGATTCTGATTAAGAGTACCATGGCGCACGGTGTCTTCTATTGCTACAAGTACTACTGGCTACTGAGTATTAAATTATATTCTTGTTTGACAAATTTTGACGAGAGCGTTGTTAAACGACGTGCCGGTTGTATAAAACGTGGCGGTGCGGTGAAACCATCACAATACACGCTTCTTATAATATTACGTGGCTGGGTTAGTTATGAATTCCGTTAGTCTAAATTGAGATTTCTCAGTCACAGAGCCATGTTCCTCGAGCTTTGTCCGCAAGTATTTAATTTTGGTTACTAAAATAGTCACTAATCCAAAAATGTTATGTAAATTTGTAAATTGAATATATGGTATTTAAGATATAAGAAATTAAAAAAACTTATTTCTATCTGTTCTTTGATTTATTTATGTTTCCAAGTATTTATATGTGCACGTCAATGGTCGCAGTGTAGCGGGTACAACGGTTATCGCAAGATCACAAGATCGCGTGGCTGCTGCTTGAATGGGTGACTGCTGAGTGATCCTGTCCTTGCAAGCAGTCCGCCTACCCGGCCATTGGTGGTGGTTCGGAAGTCACCTTTAAGCCGCTGGTCCCCAGGTTAAGTGGTAGAGAGAGCTTCTTAGCCCTAACTTTCGCCTGGTAAAATAAGACATCTTTACTTCTTTTTATTTCTTTTATTTATCATTAATAAATATTTCGACTGAAAGCTAATTAGTTTACGGTACTTTTAGTGGAGTTCATGGTGACAACTTTTTCTGTAGCCAATACCTTTTGTGGAGCCAACATTTTATAATCTCACCTCTGGTTTATTCTGGTGGAAGGCAAGCCACACCATAGGACGCCTAGTGATACAGCGAAGGATTAAGAAATGTCCTGAAAAATAGTTTTTTATTTTGAAATTATTGAGGAACTTAACGAATCAAAGGAGAATCAAAGGTCCTTACAAAGATTTGTAGCACAGACAAATGGAAATGGTGACTTTTCACATTTTAATCCCAAAACCAAACAATGCCTTAATTGGGCCAAGATAGACGTATGCACCAAATAACACGTCCTCTAGGACCTTTCTATCGAGTGTTATCCCACAGACTAACTAGCCTGCCTTTGACCTTTTAATGCCAAAACCAAACAATGCCTTATTAGGCCAAGATAGACGTAAATGCACCAAATATCACGTCCTCTAGGACCTTTCTATCGAGTGTTATCCCACAGACTAACTAGCTGCCTTTGACCTTTTTACTCCCAAAAATCAATAGGATTCTTTCTTGGACTAAGGGAAACCTTTATATACCAAATTACAACACCCTGGAACGTTTCTAGAGTTGTCGAACAGAAGGAGAACGACACAGTTTTGAACAAGATCCTGTCAGATCCTTGACAATAATCCTTTTACGCATTGCGTACGCCCTTCCCCCATCAAAATTTCTCTACTGAGTGCAATAAGTAGTATGTTGTTAGTTAGTGTCTTCTCGGCGTCCCGATGTTTTTGGTGTTCTCTCCTGTCGGTTATTTTCGGATGCGCGTTTAAATCGTCTCGCACCAGAAGTACCCACGCGATCGAAGCAAATTACACGACGATCTTTTCATGAATATCTCAGAGCTAAAAGAAGACTTGGATTTAGAGTCGCTCCGGTCGACCCCACCTGAGATCGCTTCCAAAGACCCCGCCGCCGAGTGCCCCCAGAGGTCTGGTATGCCTCTGCGATGTTTTGTATACATTTGACGTCAGCGAGGGTTATATTTGACCCGGCCCGGCATTCCACGCGCGTCACCGGCTATAATCGGGCCGAATATGAGAAGTACATCCTCGCCTCTGATCCTCTCAGGGCGCAATCAACCGAGGCCTGGAGCTCTAGAGCCCGTACCTGTTTGGGTTGGAACCGCTCCAAATGGGATAAACCATACGGATTAGGAATAGGGTTACATCGCGTTCTAATACTTCACCTTTATATGTGTTTTCTACAACTTCCTCCAAATCTGCGGATAAACGCGCTTACATCAGCTGATTTATCCAAACGTTCCGTAAATAAAACCTTTCTTTATTCTTCACTTTCGCCCATCTGTGCCTATTAAGTTAAATGCAAGGCAACCGCACCAATATAATAAATAAAAATCTAAATAATCAAAGATGATAATAAATTAGGACATATATAGTATTATTGAAATATATAATGTATGTATATTTATATAGTGGTAATACACTCACCCGGCAAGTCATCTGGGTTCGAGTCCCGGCAGAGCAAGTGCTTTATATAATATATATATATATATATATATATATATATATATATATATATGATAAAAGCGGTGATATTAAAAAGGAAAACATTCCAGTAACCCCTAATTTTTACAGGAAACAATAAAAACTCCATAACAACCTTAGCTTAGCATTAAGAGTAAAATGAACAATTACAAATTCTGTTTATTACATTTAATTAATATTTTTGTGTAAATACTTTTTTAATATAACCAATAGTTTTTAGCCTGAGAGACAAATAAAACTGATGGAATATTTTCCTTTTTTATCTCAACACAGGAAGAAGGTGGAAAAACTATTAAAACCCTCAGCTTTTATCAAATCAAATAGTTTTAACTGTCCTCAAAATAGAAAATTGCAATAATTACTTAGAAACAAAGGAGTACAATGTAAAATGTTGCTTTTAGGCTTGGATTTTCAGTAGCGTATTTTAGTCATCACCGTCTTCTTGGTTATCAGTAGTTGAAGGCCACTCCAATATGTTCTCATAAAAAAGTCTATATGATCTGGCACATAATGTAATATTTTAGATACATCATTAAGTTTAGCCCAACTACCTTAACACATGGAACTTTTTCCGTTATAGGCTCTTTCACTTGGAATGGATAACTTCACCACCTTTGTAAAGTTTGAAATACTATCACTGTTCAATCCATAATGAATCGACGTGCAGTCACGTATCCCCTTTTTGCTGCAGAAAAAAGTAAGATGGCTGTATGTACTGACTTTGAATGGTTCCTTAGTTTCTTACACTTTGACAGGTTTTTTTGAAATATTCAGGCCACCACTGGTTAAAATCAAGTATGTCAAGATTTTTACACTTTTTACTATGAACTGTAGGCTCCAGTTTTTTTTGCACTTTGTATCATTTTGTTGTATTGCTCAGGGGAATAAACTCTGTCATGGCGACGAATTACCCTCTTGGATGGACCCCAAAATCCCGGTCACAAGGTAAAAACTGTGCCCTCCTAGTTGGGAAAAAACTTGAATTTCATGAAACCGCTTCATAAGAAAGTTTAATGAATTAAAAAATACCTAACCACTGTTTGGTTACGATTATTGGCCCTGGCATGCATCACTAAACACATAAAGAGTTTTTACTTGTTCATTAACACTGTTTTTGATGTAAGTCATTCAATAAGGAACACACATCCGTTAGCACCTTTTTTTGCAACTCCTTCATGGTATGTATACATTGTCATCCACTTAAGCTGTGGACACAAAACACATAAATGCCATAATTTTTCGGAGATAAAACATCTCCTGCACAGGCATGCAAGGTAAAGGGAGTGGTTTTGTATAAAAATCAAAACACACTGCATGAACATCATCCCTATTTTTGCAAATTTCAGTGATATCTTCAATGTTTTTGTAAAATTTACATGCTCTCCTTTATTATGGATCATTAACTCCACTGCAGATGTTTTCTTTGCACTATCAGTCAGATTTGTAGATTTAATTTTTAGTATTAAGATTTTCGCTGGTAGAACACACATCAACTTGTGGCCTACCGATAATCGGTATTTCCATATATTTTCTTTTGTAGTAATTAAGGAAGTATTCCATATTTAATTGTTTTGCTAAGATCAATGTATTTTTCAATGAACATATCAATGCATAATTTTGCATTGTAAGGCCAGCCTCTAGGTAAGTTACTTCGATGGATGAGTAATGAGAGGTTTTTTTTTTGGAATATGATTCGATATGCTCATTCAAACTTAATTAAAACTTCATTTGGAATTTTTGAATGATTACCATGTCTACCTCTCATATCCATAGCTGCTCTCCTTTGGTTAAAATAGATGTCAAAAACGAAAAACAACCTTGCTAGTTACTGCATGTAAGCTTAAGTAAGCTTACGGCACACTTCAAACTTTTTACCATCAACTACGGTGTTATATTTAAAAGATGAGGAAAGCTGTTTTGAATGTGGACAATAGATCTGTGCCTTTGAACATCACAGCGGTCAATCAAACCTATCAAATACGTGTCCCGTTCATATTTAGGCCTACCACTGTAAACCGTAATAACTATTTTAAGTTTTTTGTTCCTCAGTAAAATTAGAGGTACATTTGTTCCTACAGTCACATTCAGGACCTTAGTCTTTTGTTCAACTAATACTCCAGAAGTTGCTACAAACTCTTCTCCTTTTCAGCCTAGCAACTTTCATTTTAACTTACAGCATTTCCTACGCCTCTCCCTTTTCTTAGCAGGGCTTTCTTTCAATTATTCTGATGCTTCAGACATAGTTTTGATCATCAAAATTGATACATAGAACAATTTAACTTACAGTGGTAATAGCACAATTACTGAAAACGTAAATAGTGTTAAATACTCTCATAAACCTTACAACTTTAACTACTTACAGGTTAGTGTATTAGCAATAATAAACCAATATTACACACAATGCACTCTATGGCCAAACAACGAACTACTCCTCACTGAGGTTAAAAAGGAAAAACATTCCTGGAATGTTTTCTTTCTTAACAGTCTACGAATCAAATGGGTTGCCATGGCTACTAAATATAAAGGAATGTTTTCATTTATTTATCTCATTAGAGCATTTAGGTCTGAAAAACAAAATGGCTATTTCAACTCAATTTGTCAAAAAACTGGAATGTTTTCCTTTTTAATCTCACCGCTTCATATATATATATAAATAATATATATAGCATCCATATATATATATATATATATATATAAACTGATAAAACAGGTTAGAATAAAAATGCCATTAAGACAATATCTAAAAGGAATTTGAAATAATGTTGCTTTAACATTCAAAACATTTTGAGGCCAGTAAAGGACAACTCTGTATAAATTGGGTGGATTAATTGAAACTGCTCGAAATTGTGGATGCCACAGCCTTTTTATCTTTTCTTTCATGATTATTGACTGAGCGCTAGCGAAGGCCTATTATCTGATTAGCTGGAAAATTTCATTTCTGCTTGTCTGCCTGTAATCTCTGTAAACGAAACTGATCTATGAGTATTTTAGATGTTGCACGAAGCTTTATTTATATAGAGGCACGCTGACTTTTGATAATGGTAACGTGTCACTACTCCATGTGAATTAGGCTGAAGCGTTAGCGAACATTATTACATTTGCTGGCTAAATTGATGGCAAAGGGGTATAGCGGAATAAATAAATTTATATGAAGCACATTTATATGAGAATTTCAACATGGTGACATATTAACACGTGTAGCCCAACTACCCCAACACATACAACAAAATCTTTTGTTTGACTTGGAATGTAGACTTCTATTTTGTAATTTATATACTGCTAAGAAACTTAATGAATTTAAAATGAGAATGTATGATGTGGCAAGATATCTCGAGGACGATTCCATCTGTAGACTCTTTATTTTTGTAAGTTTATATACTGCTAATAAACTTAATGAATAAAATGAGAATGTATGATGTGGCAAGTTATCTCGAGGATGATTCCATCTGTAGACTCTTTATTTTGTATTTATATACTGCTAAGAAACTTAATGAATAAAATGAGAATGTATGATGTGGCAAGGTATCTCGAGGATGATTCCATCTGTAGACTCTTTATTTTGTAATTTATATACTGGCTAATAAACTTAATGAATAAAATGAGAATGTATGATTGGCAAGTTATCTCGAGGATGATTCCATCTGTAGAACTTCTTTATTTTGTATTATATACTGCTAAGAAACTTAATGAATAAAATGAGAATGTTTCCATGTGGAATGTATCCATCTGTAGACTCCTTTATTTTGCACGAAACTTTAATTTTATGTAGATAAGAATAAGTTCCATGTTAGTGCATGTCCAATTATAACATTTGGCAGATCGTCATCGAAGCCTACCACACAGTATGCTGACAGTTTGTCGTTTCTGATTCAAATGGATGTTAAGAATTCTTCTCTATGGTTGCCTTCTGTCCGAAGTACATCTCGGGAATCAAATAGCTATAGGCTTAAAAATGTGCTTGCAACCTCAGCGAAGTATACGTTGTGTCACGTGACGTGGTCTACTTCTACCTTGTAAGATTAAATACGCGAAATAATAATAGTAAACCGGTAGTTCCAAATGTTATTTCACGTAAAACAGTATGCTCTTCTTAGAATATATATTTTTTTTTATATGTTTATATATTATTCTAATATTTTTTCATTCATAAAAAAATTGACAGATTTTACGTAGATATTATACATACTGTCCTAAATTTAAGAACATACTATTTCAACAAAATCCATAATATATTTAGCCACATTATACATAATAAAAATGTGTGTGTTTTGTTCTCTTTATATAATTTGGTTTTATAAATTTTTTAGTGTGACACTTATTTTAGTGTACAAACAGCTACATGACGTTTCTACTGATTGGTTTCTATTAACTTGATATAAGATCACGATTTCAAATTAAAATATTCTGGCATTTTGTTGTTAATTATTAGTAGACTGTTAGTAATAATATTTGGACCGTTCCTTGCCTAATTGTTACACATGAAAACAATTTTAATTACAATGTTATACAAATTGACACCAAAGTGCGTATATTTTCACGTATTCTATACATCAAATCAGCACATGTATTATAAAACGCAATTTAACAATCTTACTAAGTTACTGTTATCGAGTCTTATTTGTTAAAATCCAGATTTATTAAGGAAATTGCACGGGCCTTTACATTCTATTCCGCCGCCTAACGTCACCCACGCATTTAAGCAATGGCAGCCATATTTTTGGAAGCTTTAACATTTTTTATCAAATCTATGTGAAGAGTCGTAAAAGGATACAAATGTAAAACACACACACCACACACACACAGTTTAAGAAGAATCTACTAACAGATATATCGATTAAATAAAAGCACCCAGTTTCATTCTAAATACGTGTACAAATTATCCTATCCAAATGTAACTTTAGGCAACTACTAGGTAAACGGTTCGAAATAAACATGCCATCACCTTCGGTCAAATATTTTTAGTTCAAATTTGTTTCAACTTAGTTTAACAAATAAATACTGGTTAATAAGTCGTAAGGAAAAACATAAATATAGTATGTATAAGCAAACTCACTACAACCTAACAAAGCAAGGTATTATATGTTGGAGAAACGAGATTTAAAAAACACAAATATATTCTGTGTTTTTTAAGTTTTTTTGCTAAAGAACTCTGATAAAAAAATTAAGAGTATGTTCTTTAAACCTTTTTGAGAAAGCTCTCTTACTTAAAAAATACTTGTATAAAATTAAAATTTGTAAATATTCTGAAACTTACTGAAGGAATTTATTCATAAGTTGTATCAGAGTGATTGTCAGATAAATGTTTTTGCAAGTCAATTAAAACATCATGTTTAATAGTTTGTGCTTCTATTTCAATACAATCCAGGAATGGTGTTCATCACAGGCGTTCGACAGGCAATATTGTTTGCAGCTTATTTACTGCATCGTAAGCTTTTTGTAGGGAAATAATTTTATGAGATTTTACAATTTCTTACTTATTTATTGTACGTGTTTATCACGACACAGTCTAGTAACGATTTAATTAATCGTAAATTAATATTTATATTGAAAAGCCAAGTCTAGAATAGATTTCCATAAAATGAGAACATGCTGTAAGGACAAGAATCGCTCGTATATTATGATACATATTACGGTGGTAATATATGAAAGAATTATATTATAGAATCATATTACTCTGGTTTATTTGATTGTATTGAGAATTTGGTTGTTTAAATTTTGTTCCATCAAATTTTTTTTACATCATAAATTTCCTGTTTGATGTTTTCAAATAATTATTTAACGTTTTCCATTCATGAATAACGCACTTTTTAAAAGTAATATTGCTCTACGACCAATTAGAAAATTCCTTAATGCATATTTTAACGTAAGTAAAAGGTTTTTGTGGAATTTTATAAGGCAAATTCCAAAATTCTGTAACTTTTGAGCAGTTTTGTACATGAGTAATATTTATATTCTTCATAAATTTTGCGAAACACAGTCTGTAATGTTTTTTTTTATAATGATTTTTAAGATCCCCAATTATTGTTGCTAAAAATAAGCATAGTAACCTGTTAGTAGAATATGTTTTTCACGAAAATCCTGTGCTCTTCTTAGAATATATATTTTCTAGGTCTAATCTTGTGCAGTACTATTTTTATATGATTTTTAAAACTTTTTTGATCTAATTATAATATTTATTTTCTAATCTTATGTTAATTTTTCAACATTTCTTATTAACAAGAATGGAATATTGTTAATTTTGATTAGTTCTAAACGCTTCCATTATACTAATTGTGCAAAACTAGATTTTATTCATCTCGTATTTTTTAGATGAACTTTCGATATTTATTTTAGTCTGAGTCCAAATATTCTTTATATGATTAACCTAGTTTAAAACCTATTTTTATGAACAATGGTGTACACCTCTTTGCTTAATCTTGTGTGGACTTCATCCACCGACCGTTGGAGTGTGGAAAAAGCAGTTAAATTAACATGTCATGTGTATCATTTGGCATATAGCTGTATGTTTGTTTAAAATTCATATACCCCGTGAAGAGTCGTGTACAGCATTGTATTTTACACGATCAGCCTATTCGCTTATTAGAAGCTAATGTAGTAGTGTAATCAAAGTATAACATAATTAATTACACATTGGTGTCTATTTAATCAAAATTCAATACCTGAATTTGTTATGTACAACTAACATTATTTTCATACACACGCCGGCAAATACAAAAAATTTCTCAAAAGTATTAAGTAGTTTTTAGAATCTGAAGAAAATCGAGCGATGTTTTATTGTTTTAAATAAACTTAAATTGCTATGCAAATCACATACATCTTTACACAGGAACAGTAAAACCTAACAAGCAAGGTATTGCAAAATTGTATTGAGAAATTGTTATGAATTAAAATCTGTTGCTATCATGTTTGCTTTCGTGAAATTTTGCGTTAAAAATGTAAAATTTTCCATCATTTTTTAATCATAAAAATACTTCTTTTTAGGAATGTTTTTTTTAATCAAAATCAGTTTTAGATATTATGTGTGTATACTCAATATCTAATTCAAAACTTTTTTGTAATATGTGAGTAGATTGTTTTGCAGTGGTTGATTATGGAATCTTTAACAACTACAATTCGTTGCCATACATATTTCACAATTTGTTAGATTTTAGTTGAAAAGAGTTTTGATTGTTGCTAATTAATCTTCATTCTGTACGTGCCACATGATTATAGTAGTTAATATTTGTTAATTTTTAGATTATTTATTGTATGTTAGTATTGCTTCTGATTATTTATTTTATATAATTGATCTGTTGCTCTACATACTATAAATTGTAACTTGAATCATTTCTAAGTGATTTTATAATCTTCTCAATGTAATTTTTTTCAGCTTTAAAATCTCTTTATTATTTAATTTTTCTTGTTATTATATTTTATTGTATTGTTACTCAAACAATCTTTGGTTATTTTTGTTGATTTTATCTCTTAATTAAGTTGTATGAATATAAATATTATCTATTAACTTTCGTTAACATGTATGTAAATATGTGCATTAATGTTCCGACTGTTGATAATTGAAATAAAGTAAAAATTAGGAGTCTTGCTAATTATTTGTTTATTTGTATATGAGAAGTCATAGAAAATAAGATTAATCCTTGTCTGAATGATATTTTGGAGTTTCATACTTTATGAAGAAAGGAGATTACAGATCTCGAAATGTTATGTTTATGGTTTTTATAACGTTTAACGATTATTCTAGAATTATTTTAAAATCCTTATAAGATACTCAATTCCACCTATATTTGTCATACTTATATGTGTTTGAGTTCTATGAAATATTCAATTGAAAAATCGGTTTTACTATTAACCAAAAGTACATCCTTCCAGATTCGAAGATGAAAAACATTTGTCAGCTTGGAATTCTAAAAACGCCAAAATGAAAAGGTCCAGCACACTTCTAAGATACCATCTACAGTGTTACCAAATTTGCAGCTTGAAACAACTTCGTCTTCGGATTCCTATGGGTTTGTCTTTTTCCGCTTTGCTGCCGCAGGTTTATAACTCTCGCCAGCAAAGTGAAAGAGGCCGATACACAGGATGTTTTACCTCCGATCCACTATCTCCATGTTGTGTACATACATTTAGTTAATTTGTTGTAAGATCTAACTCCTTGTGACAATGTTGAGATTAGCTTCCAGTTTACCTCCGGATCCACTATCTCCATGTTGTGTACATACATTTAGTTAATTTGTTGTAAGATCTAA
The DNA here is from genome assembly GCF_021130785.1 of Homalodisca vitripennis. Lineage (NCBI taxonomy): Eukaryota > Metazoa > Arthropoda > Insecta > Hemiptera > Cicadellidae > Homalodisca > Homalodisca vitripennis. Next base: position 9,977,746 of record NC_060208.1, read on the forward strand.
CTCCTTGTGAATGTTGAGATTAGCTCCAGTTTACCAATCCTCCGATCCACAATCTACATGTTGTGTACATACATTTAGTTAATTTGTTGTAAGATCTAACTCCTTGTGAATGTTTGAGATTAGCTCCAGTTTACCTCCGATCTACTATCTCCATGTTGTGTACATACATTTAGTTAATTTGTTGTAAGATCTAGCTCCTTGTGAATGTTGAGATTAGCTCCAGTTTACCTCCGATCCACTACCTCCATGTTGTGTACATACATTTAGTTAATTTTGTTGTAAGATCTAGCTCCTTGTGAATGTTGAGATTAGCTCCAGTTTACCTCCGATCCACTACCTCCATGTTGTGTACATACATTTAGTTAATTTGTTGTAAGATCTAGCTCCTTGTGAATGTTGAGATAGCTCCAGTTTACCTCCGATCCACTATCTCCATGTTGTGTACATACATTTAGAAGTTAATTTGTTGTAAGATCTAGCTCCTTGTGAAATGTTGAGATTAGCTCCAGTTTTACCTCCGAGATCCACTATCTCCATGTTGTGTACATACATTTTAGTTAATTTGTTGTAAGATCTAACTTCCTTGTGAATGTTGAGATTAGCTCCAGTTTAACCTCCGATCTACTATCTCCATGATTGTGTACATACATTTAGTTAATTTGTTGTAAGATTCAGCTCCTTGTGAATGTTGAGATTAGCTCCAGTATTACCTCCGATCTACTATCTCCATGTTGTGTACATACATTTAGTTAATTTGGTTGTAAGATCTAGCTCCATGTGAATGTTGAGATTAGCTCCAGTTTAACCCTTCCTCTTAGTGCCGAATGTAGAATCTGACGTTGTCACAGACTTATTTCTGGAATCTGGATCCAGTCGTCTGAAGAGATCCAACAACATTCGGCGATGAAGAATCTCTAAATGAACTCTTATAACGTCGTTGTGACTTCGGAGGACACATAGGTACTACAAAAAAGAGTGTAATCTAGGTGAAGAGATGAGACACCTGATTAGACAATGAGAATACATTGAATCAGCCCTTCCCACCATTAGCTACATCATGTGTAAACAAACGTGCTTAAATTAAAAGTTTTATTTAACTTAAAACATTTATTTAAAATGTTGAGAAATGTAGATCAAGTGTGTAAATTTGATTTGGAGAACGTATTTGTCTAGATTTAAATATTTTATGTATACTCTCTTAACATGTTAACACTAATTAAGAATACATTAATTTATTATTTACATTAAATAAAACTTACAATTACATTAAATACTTGGTTATGTATTACCATTGTAAAAACGCGTGACGTACTCGCATACATACAGGCACAATAGTTTATGTAAGAACGACATATTATGAGTCTACGTGTATGTAAATGAGTCTCTTCCTAGTTTGTATACCTTATAGCGAAACTTATAGAATGATTTTTAATGAAAATATCAAATGCTCAAGTTAAAATAACTAAGAAATACCATATAAAGTATAGTTCTAGTTTTATCGTCTGGCTGTCTCTTTTGGATGTTAGGCAAAACATTATTCTGTTTTCTTGCTGTAAATGAGGTACTAAATACAATAAATGACATTGATCTACTAATTTCGGATTTTAAAGATAATAAATAGCCAAAGAATACAAGTATAAAATAATTGAATTTATTATGTATGGAAATAAAATTGTTATTGAAGCAATAAAAAATTGTGTAATCCTACTAATGTAGACGATTTTTTTTAAAGTGGTATTTGGTTAAAAAAATTAAAAGATTCCATATAGTTAGTTTGATAAATTTACCTGTATATATTTATACCCTGTATATTTCAGTTACAGATCAGTTTGACAAGATTTTGTATTATTGCATTTGATATAACTTAAAGCTTCTAGAAGTAGATATAGAATTCATTGAAATCTACATATTGTTATAGTTAAATTCTGTAAATTTGAAATGTAAAAGTAAGGTTTTTCTTTGTTAAATTAACCCAGTGGGGTCCTGGATACTCACATAATGTGTAGTTTTTTATTCTGATTTGGATATGCCATAAAGTGTGCTTCATATAATTCAATATCCCTTCTATGTCTAATGACCCCCCAAGTCTACACGCACTGTGTTCATGTGAAGAACGTTTCTCTCTGTGAGGTAGGATTTTATATTTCCAAACAACGAATACTCTACAACCGTATCTAAAACATTTGCCGGTGGCAGTTCCACAAAATCGCCTTCTCTTGTGCTGGTGAGAACGTGTGATTGTGCTCTTGACTTCAAGACTTGCATCCTGTGCAGTGACAACGCCTGGACTGGACTCCAAGCAGTTTTCGTGTACGTTTGATCCCTTTTCTTTCTCTTCTTTTATTCTTTTTTATGTACTAATCATCCTCTCATCTAACGAAGAGGATAGATTTCAATCCTAGAAACGGTGTGTTATATACAGGGTGTCCAGTAACTCTCTGGACAAAGGTATTACCACCTTATTGCTGAGGTCAATACAAACATATTTCACCATATGAACATTGGTCTCCGATGCTTAGTTTTCCATCTGTTTGTCTAATATGTGTTTTTTATAAAAAAATAATATCTTGAAAAGCAATAAATTAAATTATAACCAAATTTGACTCAAATGTTTATGATAACAAGGCCAGTTGCTGAAAATAATATAATGAAATTATCTATATTATTTTCAAAGTGGCGGTCATTAAAAGTTTTAAACTTTGATTGTCTTTAAAACTGGCATTTTTTCTCAACAAATTGCAAAACTAACAAGTTTAAAAAAGGTTTTATCACAAATCTAATGACACAAAAAGTATTTAAATCGAATAATAAATAACTGGTTTAGAGCAGATTTACTATGACAAGGACATGGCCCACATTGAGAGCTGCCGTTTATTCAATTTTTGTATTGTTGGCTATTCGCTGAGAACCTCAATATATTGTTTAATAAAAAATACTGGAAATGTGTTCTGATTAATGTCCACATACAAGTGTGGGATATTGTTGATGCGTTTTAGTGATGCAGCCAAGTGAGCGGAGCTGGTACCCCGCCAAGTGCCCGCAGGTAGACAGAGCGCGGCAGACTTTCACTGACATCTCACTCACCTTCGCTCTGCTACATCACCTGTGTTCGCCCTCCATTGTCTCTGGTGGTGAGGTGGTTGGGCGCAGATTGTTCATCTTGTTTTAGATTCATGAATCACTCATTATGGTAGGTCTATTAGTTGCCTAGATTAAGCGTTTCATGAACTACGTAAATATTTATATAATGTAAATCAAAAATATCCGGCCCTAGTAGGACCAAAAAAACTTATTTGATTTAAGAAAAATTACTTATACTGTACTTTACAAAAGTAAGCACATAAGCTTATGCCTTATATTTAATGATATATATAGTATATGATCATGCAAGGATTGTACAATGGACTGATTTTCCGGACTAATTTGTCACTTCGTCACGACAAAGTGTTAAATCAGTAACCATCTAGATTTTATCTCCCTTAAATTAGTGTGAAACTTCAAACACCTACGAGCTTATTTTTAGTAGTAGAATTGTTGCAGGCAGCTTATTTTAAATATATGATAAATACGCAAACAAACGTGTTTTAGTTGTTTTAAAATATTTCATTGTTACTCAAAAATAATTTAAAACCCTTTATAATTCGTCCTTTAATTATATAAACAGTAACACTTTACAATAAAAACTAAGAAGAAATAGTTTAGATGCTAGTTTAATCATATATCTAAAATGAGACTCTCTATTGTATAACTCTCCTACCAAAAAAGAGAATCTCCCTACAAACAATTGAGACTCTCTCATAAATCTCCTACCATAAATGAGACTCTGTATAAAGTCTCCTGCTAACAAAATGAGAATCTCCTTACAAAAAATGAGACTCTCTCATAAATCTCCTACCATAAATGAGACTCTGTAATAAGTCTCCTACTAAAAACTCAAGGTCATTTTACAACAACCGGCTTGACTAGAAAGTAAGGACCAAACTGAAACTTTGCCTCTAAGGGCTCTACTGAAAGGCTTAACCGGGAAATTTTAGGTAGCAATTATTATATTTCAAATAGTCCAAAACGGTATTACGATTCTTAAAAACTTCTCCGTGATAAACCCCTTCACACTTTTCAAAGTCTAAGATAATATATGTATATACAGAGTGTCCCACGAAGAGGTTTAAACGTTTGATTTCATATGCCCATTTATGCACCGAAACATTTTCAATCCACACAATTAATTAAAGTAGGGTTTAAAAATATTCTGTGAAAATTAAAGCTTCCTAACAATTGTAAAAAAAGGTTTATATATTGAAAAGTTGACAAATTTTTATTCCTTTAAAAATTCATTCTTTAATTATTGCCGTGAACAGTTGGTTAATAACGCTCATTGTTGAAAACAGCTGTTTGACTGAAGATTATTGCTTTTGCTATAAAAGCATAATCTAACCTCCTCCATTACAGTTTTACTGATATTGAAGTTTGAGAAAATGTCTTTAATGTTGAAACAAAAAGTGAGGTGTTGTGAGTGGGGCCATTTGTTTTTTGGCAACATTACAGAAACAATTAGACAATTTCAGGTTGCCTACCAGGAGTTGAACCATCTAGCAATCCAACAATAACTAAGAGGAAAGATCTTTTGTTAGAAACTGGAAGTGTCGTAAAAAGTACCCAAGTGGAATCAAAGAAGGAAAGAGAAGTACTAGTATGCGCATCAATGCTCCGCTCCAGGTAAACCGAAATCGGTCGCTGTGTGATGGATTACAGTTCGAATAATTATTGACTGTATTGTAGGTTTTTAATAGGCTAAGGTCCTGAATTTTCTAAATGAAATGCTTTAATTTCTCTAGAATATACAATAAATAATTTTACTAAACCAAAAATACTGTTTTCAAATATAGTTTTTCAAAATGCCACCACTTTGTTTCAACAATTGCTAGAGAGCTGAAATTTTCACAGAATATTTTTAAAATCTATTTAATGAATTCTGTAGAGTTTAAGTAATATAAAAATCAAACGTTTACACCTCTTCGTGGGACACCGGTAATACATAGATATATTACATATTACTGTAAATCAACTACCTCTCCTTTTCAAAATTGTAAGCTGATAGAGTCGGGTCAAGAAAACTATAAGCCCATCCTGAACTTCTGGCTAGGGTTTAATAAGCTTGACGGTTCAAGTGGGCTTGAAGGTGTTTATAAATTATCGGAGGTATTTTTGTTGTTATATTAATTAGTAGATCGTTGTTATGATGGAGGCTTGCGAGCTTGGCAACTGCTCACTATTGTTGTGGACAAAGAGCGTAATTTGTCACAAGTCACAGTATCACACTTGAACACTAATTGAGTGCTTACTGTCAATTGAAATATGCAACAAGTGAAACTTTAAAGTCTTAAGTTTCTTTTTAAATCATAGAACACATAAAGAACGGTAAAAAAATCGCACAAATCTTTGATAATTACATATTGTATTTGCACGTGCAATAACGTTTTCAGATTGAGGTTATAAAAAAGCCGACGTCCCTCCCTGTCCAGTAAACTGCATGCCTAAAGGCGGTGAGGGGAGAATTTCGGCTGTAATTGTTTTTTTCTTGGATTGTGATTCATATCACTGATTACAATTGCAAGTAACTTCTGAATGTTTCGATGTAGAACATGTTTATATAGAAAATATAGGTTGGTTTTCGTGTATGTGGTTTAAGTTTTTAATCTTTTTTTAAAGAAAAAAGTTGATTTTTTAGAAAAAAAATTATACTTGCAGGCCTGATGTACCACCCACTAAAAATATTATTCTTTGTTTGAATTTTTCTTTGACAATGGAAGGATTGTGAAGAAAACAGGATTTTCCGGACATTTGCCATCGCTCAGTGATACAAAAAAACAGTAACGCTACGTTTCGAGATCTGCAATCTGATCTCTTCTTTAGGTAACTAACTAACCTAGGTATGATTTGTTTATTTTAACCTAATTTGTAATTATGTGTTAGGTTAGTTATTTATCTATTGAAGAGATCAGATTGCAGAACTCGAAACGGAAATTATATTCGTTTTGTAGGTGATTTAAAATTAACAATCATGTTATACATATTAAATAATAGTAATAAGTATTACAGCCAATAGGACTCTACTAGTAACTTTTTTCTTAGCAGAGCCTAACTTATTGTATAATTTTACGGAAATAAAACCAATTCAGTTCAACTCTCTACATGAGCTTCCCTAAATAACATGTAATCAGTTTTGTATGTGCATGCTATTTCATATAAGTTTTTTGAATGTGCTGTACTCTTTATGTAAAATTTACTCACAATCAATAATAATCTATTTTTTTATCTTTTTAATTTTATATAAAAGCACAAGTTCAATTAAAATCTTGTAAGGTAACCTGGTGTAAGCTTAAGACCATATAAGACCAGCGTGTCTTCATTAGTAATCACTTGAATTATATTTCATTTATTTATTATTGTGTAATAAATCAGCTAAGGATTTAACTGATCTAATATTTGCTATGAGTACGGTATGTTCTAGGTTCTTGGAAAGCGCTTGGCTTGTCAACTGAGGGATCATATGACTGTACAACGCAGTTAGAAAACTGAGTACTGAAATCATACATCGCAGTCAGCCAACTGAGTACTGGAATGATATGACTGTGCACATCGCTGTCAGCCAACTGAGTACTGGGATCATATGACTGTGTAAATCGTTTCAGCCAACTGAGTACTGATATCTTACATCGCAGTCAGCCAACTGAGTACTGGAATGATATGACTGTGCACTTCGCTGTCAGCCAACTGAGTACTGGGAACATGTGACTGTGTACATCGTTTCAGCCAACTGAGTAACTGATATCTTATCGCATAGCCAACTGAGTACTGATATCATACATCGCAGTCAGCCAACTGAGTACTGATATCATACATCGCAGTCAGCCAACTGAGTACTGTGATCATCATACATCGCAGTCAGCCAACTGAGTACTGATATCATACATCGCAGTCAGCCAACTGAGTACTGTGATCATATGACTGTGTACATCGTTTCAGCCAACTGAGTACTGATATCATATGACTGTGTACATCGCTGTCAGCCAACTTAGTACTGGGATCATATGACTGTGTACATCGTTTCAGCCAACTGAGTACTGATATCATACATCGCAGTCAGCCAACTGAGTACTGTGATCATGTGACTGTGTACATCGTTTCAGCCAACTGAGTACTGATATCATACATTGCAGTCAGCCAACTGAGTACTGGGATCATGTGACTGTGTACATCAACCCCCTCCCCCATCGAAAAAAAAACACTAGCGATACAGAAGTCATATTATAGTCACATTCGTCGCCACATAATGAGTTATGTGCTTAACCCTATGTATAAAGTATTTCTATGCCTGAGGAAGAGGGTAGATTCCAATCCTTGAAACGTAGTGTTCTTTTAACACAAAACGATGCCAAAATATCCCAAAATCCTGCTCCCTCTCCCCTTATACTCTGGAAATACTTTAATGAAGGTTTACGTTGCTTAAGTCGTGATTTTAGGTTTCTGCGTCTACACTATGTGAAAACATTAACACCGCCACTGCAATCTCGAGATACTTTGTTTAGCTGCGAAGAGCCAAGCCCAGTGAAAATATTTTGAAACTGGTTCAATCTGAAACTGGAATTATATCGAAGTCGGAATCTATGTTTCATCAAATACCCTACTATTGTATAAGAATAATACGAGAACCCCTAACATATCAAGAAAAGAACTAACTTCAGCAAAAAAGATAGTAAAGCTGTCGAAAACCTGTTAGACTGTGAAAAGAAGTTATAGCCTATTGGGCGAAAAACTGAAGAAACATTGGTAGGCCTAGTAGGACATTTTTGGTTGTTTTCTGAGATGTACTTAGCTCGGCTGTGTCATTTGGGATTTCACTAAAGACTTCTAGTCAAACCTGTGTATTTCCAGAATGTATTAAGAAATATGCACTAAACCCAGATAGTGGCGTTTTATTCTTTTCCTAGCGCCCTCCCAAAAAACTTTAATACAAAGAGTTTTTTATCTATTTGAAACCCTGATACGAAACCCATCTCTTTGTAGGTCTCTCTAAAAATTCTGATATCAAATGAAGGAACATCTTCCAGACCACTGGTGCTTTGCCCCCCCCCCCTCCTTATACAGGTTGTTATCTGCGTGCAATTAGGTCAAGGCTTATCTAGAAAGTAAGGTGGAATGTTTAGTCAGTGTCATGATGGCTTCCTCTTCGGCTCATGATGCCAGGATTGTTTTGTGTATTTAGGTTCGTAACGTATTTACTATAACTTACTGTAGACTTATACCTATAACTCGCCTTCGGCTCGCTGGGGGCTACGCCCCCAGGCCCCCAAAGTAAACGCTTGCAAATTCGGGGATAAGCGGAATTCGGTGACTGGTTAAGTCCGGACATTAAGTAAATGACAAGGGATTTAAAAATTGACCTTTTTCATAGATTTTTTTCCGGATTCGTAAAAACTTTTGACTTTGAGGGCATTTTGCGGTTAAACCGTTAGAGATACGACAAAAAGTGACTGGACCTTTCTTGTTGGAAATTTAATTTTGTCTTTCGATTGTGCCCTCAGATCTGATCTACGACCTATGGTTTAGCCAGAAATGAGCTCGGGAGAAAAGTCTGCACGGGTCAGCTATCTTGAATTGTTTATTATAAACATAATAAAAACCGACCTCAAGGCAGTATTTTAAGTCGAACAGGGGTTTAATATCACCAGGAGACTATCTAGTCAAGGCGAGAAATTCCCTGGGTGGGTGATTAATGTTAAGGAGGTTAAGACAAGAGGGGGTTTAATTTCGTCAGGATATTGTCTGGTCATATGAACAAATTCCCAGGGGGGTTAACGTTACCGGGGGATAAGTCTCCAGGGGGTTATCTGGTCATACCAGGATCTTCCCAGGGGGGGGGTTAAGAGATTTGGTGACTGGTAAAATTCGGACATGAGGTCATGGCAGGAAATTCCCTGGGGGGGTTTAATGTTACCAGGGGGGTTGACACATCAGGGGGTTGAATGTACAGGAGGTTATCAGGTCATACCAGGAAATCCCCGGGGGGGGGGTTAATATTACCGGGGGTTAATGACACACTTGGGCCTTTTTTAGAGGGTATTGTGTCTGTGAACATAATAAATATTCCTCTGTCCCTATCTACTATTGACGCTTAGCTAACGCTCAGCCAACTCCCGAAGTCACTGAACCTTTTCTGTAGATCACGTGATTTCCTAAATCCCGTTTAAAATTTGTTTTGAGTTACGACCAACCGTTTAGCCGCTATCAAGCCCGGAATGTAAATTTTTAGGCGAAAATGTCCAATATTTTCACTTAATCGCGTTTTGCGGTCAAACTAAGGGAAATATAGTAAAAAGTCACTGGACCTTTTTTGTAGGTCATCTTATTTCCTAAATAAAACGTTAGTCTTATTTTGACCTCCGACCAATGGTTTCGCCGCTATCGACCCCAAAAACAAAAGTTTCGCGTAAAAGTTACAACAAAATTGTACATAATCACGTTTTTTCGGCCAAACCAATCGAGATAGGGCAAAAGATTACTGGACCTTTTCTGTAGATCGCGCAATTTGCTAATTTGATGGGTCAATCAGATTTGAGCTACGATCAACGGTTCGGCCGCTATCGGGCTTGAAACATTATTTTTATCGAAAAAATCTCTGGAATTTCAAATGTTCGAGCGTTTTGTCGCTTAACCATGGAAGATAGAGCAAAAAGTCATTAGACCTTTTTTGTAGTTCACTTCATTCCTGACTATGAATTTTCCGTCAGATCCGAGCTAGCTCCAACGGTTCGCCCGCTATCGGGCTTACAAAAAATGCCTGCAGGGGTGAAGAATGCGCGATTTTTTGGGAATTTTTTTGAGGGGTTGAAAATGAAAAATTCTCACTTTTCGGGATTTTCCTGGTGGTTACACGTGGAAAGCTATCTGTGTACCAAATTTCAAGTCTCTAACTCATCTGGAAGTAGGTTAGAATTAGTATACGTGAGTGAGTGAGTCAGTCAGTCAGTCAGTTACACATGCGGTTGTATATATATTAGACTACATTTATATTTATGTATGATCACTAATGCAACAACGGAACTCCACTAAAATTGGTAGAGACGTTCTGTAAACCCAACACACAACTAACAATCCAGTTCTTTGTTGAAGTCAGTGTGGTAGAAAACCAATTCTAAAACCATCGTTCTGTATGCCTTCCAACTCAATGGGTTTTTAACAAAAATTACGTAGATATTATAAAACAAAATGTTAACCTACGGTAGTTCTTGACCACATTTGTAGCCAAAAAAGTAGAATATTAAAAATGTATTTTCTACACTGCAATGTAAACTACTTATGTTAGATAAGTTTCAATTAATTGTATGGGGTTAATCAAAACGGGCTTGCACATTTTTTATAACCTAGGATAATTATTGAGCGCTCTTTGAATGCAGAAGAGAGTCTCCAGGACTAAAACTACTTTACACGTTTTATAGATGAAATGTATTTTAATACAATTTTCAATGAACGTTTCATGGAAAAAATACTAGCCGAGTAAGGTTCATGAGTACCTTTGAAACGAAGGAGAGATTCCCTAGGGACAAAACAAATATCTAATCTATTATATTGGATACCCTACAAATCCATGAAAAAACTAGCAGTTCAATTCTGCGGAATAAACGTTAAACCTGGTTACACAACACGTGTTGAGCTAAGTGAATGGAATTATAAGGACCATAATTGCATCCGCACAACGAACTAACACATAAGGGTGTGGACCAATATTGGTATGGGCGTTGAACTGTAAGGCTTTTAATCATAAATAGTACAGTGTTCCTTGGTATGAAGCCAAAGAAGCAGGCCTTCAACAAAGATCGTTCCCTTAGAACTGCCATGGAAAGAGTTTTAAATTCATGGATTTCGACAAAAATAATACAAATTTGTATATGAGATTTTATTACTAAGTACGATTATTTACAAAAAATATGGTTTTTATTTTGGTAAAGGTATATTTGTAAAGAACAGAGCTCAGAAGCAGAAAACATTTTCCACACAAATTTCCAGAAAGTCTTAAAAATGAATGAATTACGCTAGAAAATTGGCATGATATTTCATTTGAATATAATTTTCCTAGTATAAATAAAAGGGTAGAATTCCAAGGTATATACCGTTCTTCTTCCAACTATCCTGGTGTTCTTGATGCACGGTTTTAAACAAAATAGGTATGAACATAATACGGGGCCAAAAGTGAATGTAAGAAGGTTAATGTTTAGTTTATATGAAAGGTCTAGAACTTCCGGGGACGAGCAATACTCGTCACAACTGGCATGTACGTCTTATACACTAATACTAGTGAGCCCATTTTTGGAATAAAAGTTTGTGCAGGAGATAAGTGGCTGTGATGAGTAAAAAACTACCACGGGGGGGGGGGGTGTGGACACACTGGATAGTGTAGGAAGTATATACTATCCTTCAAAATAGGAGCTCGGGGAATCTTCCCCAGGAAATGTTTGAGCTTTAAGAAAAGCTCCAAAAAAAGGGTTCAAGCTTTAAAAAAAACAACTACTGGGTGCAATTTTAATGTTTGCCTTTCAACATTTTGGGGAGCTTGAGCCTCCTGGGCCCACACAGGGTGATTCGGGTAGTGTTACCGGCACTTTCTGAGCTTATTGTACTATAAAACGTAATTAAAAAAGTTCATATAAACATAGGTCCGAAATGCTTTGTTACTGAGTATCGGCCAACAAAAACATTCATCCACAATTTAGTACCCGAGATTAAATTAACCTTTGCTGGGAGTTTGGGAAGAGGGATTTAGATACGAATACAGTTTTTTCTAATGGTTTTTGACATGATAAATTAAATAGAATTTGTTCCATAGCTGTATCTTTGTTATTGCAAAACACAAAAAAGAGCATTCGAAAAACTATTTTTATGTTTAACGTGCAATTAATTTGTTAAATAGGTAACAAAAACATACATTTTTACAGAGAAACTTATAGTAACAGCAATCGAGCTATTATGTTTTAAATTTTAAAATTTAGTGTATTTCAAACTCAATTTAATTTACCAGTATAGTTTGTTTTTAAATTGCGGAATTAACTAAACGTTTATTCCACTGCAAAATGTATATTTCTTGCACGGTAAGGTGTTGGTAGTACAATTTTATTTTAAAAGCTATTACTTCATTGTAAGTGCCTTTTTGTACATAAGTTTCTTTAGTATAAACAAAAAATCGTTTTTCGAATGCTCTTTTTTGTGTTTTACATAGTACATCTTAAACTGTTGGCTATTACTCAGTAACAAAGAACCGAATCACCCTGTATACGCCTATGATGTGGCACTTAAGGGATTGTGATGATAGATAGAAATTTCAATGAACAAGCGGCAGTCCTTGTAGTTTGAATGCTCCCAGAGGCAGGAATTTCCAACAGGCTAGGAGCTCTCCCAAACCAGGAACACCAATAGACCGAGAACTCCCAGAATACGATTTCTACTATAGGTTAGCAGCTCTCATGGGGTGACAGCTTCTTGATTTGGAAGCTTCCAGAGGCCGGAAGCTATTACGTGAGTAAGATGTAAAAAAAGTACGAAACAACACATCACCACAGGCCAGTAATTCCCATGGACTAGAATGTATCTTGTATCGTACATTTCTAAAGACTGGAAGTTTCCGGAAGCCTACATGTTGAAAGCTTTGAGAAAACGCTCAAAACCCTGAAGCTAGCTTATATCGGGCTGTGAATTCTCAGAGGTTGAGATTCCTCTTAGGAGAATCTCATGAACTCAAAAAAGCTGGGATTCCACAAGATCCAAAGCAAGCTTTTAACCAACTAACTACATCCTTTCGAATTTCCCTGGCGAACTCTTGTGAGGTCCGCCCACATGTCAACTTCTGTGATGACTCCGCTGCTTCTTTCAAGAGAATGGTCACGGGGTTTCTGAAAGACTCGTCGGTCTAGAAACATTATCATACATGATTTACCTGAAAGCAGTAGTAAAAACGTTAGCTGTAAGAGTTGAGCACGACAATCAGCTTATTGCCGTCTTGATAAGCAAATTTGGTGCTAGCAAGGATATGACTTTTAAGTCTTTCCGTATAGGAAAACCATCTGCTGTAAAGCCCAGACCTTTGAAAGTAGCATTAAATAGTTGCAATGATGTCACCGACTTTGCCAAACACTTTGATCAATCTTCATTAGACGGCCTGGATTCTCGTCTCTCTGGAATTAGTTTCTCCCGGGACAGAACCCCTCAGGAAAGAAAGCATCTCTCTAATCTTAGGGCTGAGTTGAGGAGAAGAGAGGACGCTGGTGAGATTGGTCTCACAATCAAGTATACTCTCGGCATTCCTAAGATAGTCAAACAGAGTCCAAAAAACTAGCTAACTCTCGGATATCTCATCTCACGGTATATTACCAAAATGTTAATGGTCTCCGTACCAAATTAAATGACCTCTGTAAAAGCAGCAGCTACATGCATCTATGATATACTGGTTTTCACAGAGACAAACTTAAATTCTGATATTCATAGCTCCGAATTGGGTCTTGAAGATTTTAATGTGTATCGCCACGACAGATCTTCTCATACTAGTTATAAAGAAAGTGGAGGTGGGGTTCTAGTGGCCACTAGGACATATCTGGGATCTAATGTTATACATACTTCTGTAGAAGATATTGAATGCATCTTTTTGTCTGTTAAGGCCAATAAGTTAGATTTACCTATACTGATTGGAGGAGTCTATATTCCACCACAACAGCCGCTGTCACCTACACCCGCTACTGCAATGCAGTCGATGAAGTTTTCTCAGATGGTACTACTTTTTTGCCACAGTTTGTTTGCTGGGGGGACTTCAACTTGCCGGATGTGGATTGGGCTCGAATTGATCCTCTCGCTTCTAATGGAGCTGCTTCCTATATTATTGAAATGGCAGCCACTTATAGTTTAAACCCAGATAAATGCTGTGCTCAATCTGCGCGGGGTGTTGTTGGATCTCATATTTGGCTCTGACCCCTCTGTTTTGGTTACTGCTGCCCTTGATCATCTATTGCCTATTGAACCTGCTCACCCGGATATTTGTTGTGAAATACCTTCTCCCCAAATGACTGTCGATGACCAACGTGTAGTCTACAATTTTATTAAATGTAATGTGGGTGAAATTGCTCGAAGATTGCATTATTTACTTGGAACTGTTCAATATGACCTGCCTGATGTTTCTGATTTTCTTCAATGATCTGTTGGACAAGATTCGGAGTATTGTGATCGAAAAACACACCTACTAGGAAGGTTGGAAAATCAAGGTTTCCCATTTGGTTCACGGCCGAGTTGAAGAGGATGACAATTCTTAAGAAGACTGCTCACAAGCGATACAAGGTCACTAATCGACTTTCAGATTACGAGGAATTTAGGCATGTCCGCGCTCTCTGCAGGGACCTCAGCTCTGAATGTTATAGGGGTTATATTGCACATGTAAATGGTTCAATTCCCAGGAACATTAAGTCCTTTTGGAGCTTTGTCAATGGAACTTTGGGAAGTCATCGGACATCATCTGACTCATATACCCTTGGAGATCGTATGGCTTCAACTCCAATTACAGTTTGTGATCTTTTTGCCGACCATTTTTCTTCCGTATACTCTGCTTCAAATGTGACTGTTCCACCATATAGTTTTGATCTACATACAAATTTATCTTCTTGTGTGTTTGAAGTTGATGAAGTTAAACGAAAGCTTGATTTACTGGATCCCTACAAGGGTACTGGCCCTGATGATATACCTCCTCTAATTCTCAAGAGATGCAGTGATATTCTTGCTCCCCAGCTAACCGTTATCTTTAATAAGTTTCTACTCGAAGGTGTTTTTCCGCATAGACTCAAGTCCAGCTTTGTGGTTCCTATACACAAGTCCTCAAATATTGAGGATGTCCGAAACTACCGCCCAGTTGTCATACAGCCTGCACTTGGGAAGCTGTTTGAATCACTTGTACTGGATCGCATTGGATTTTCCTTTCGCCACATTCTTACATCTGCGCAGCATGGTTTTGCAGCCGGAAGATCAACTACTACTAACCTTGCATTGTATGAAAGCTTTATCATCGCAGCTTTTGGAGATGGAATGCAGGTTGACACCGGTTATATTGACTTCTCCAAGGGCGTTCGACACTGTGAGTCATCCGCATCTTCTCGCCAAAACTTAACGCTTAGGTATCACTGGCAATCTTCTACAATGGTTTCAATCATACCTGGCAGACCGTAGTCTTTCTGTGAAGTTTTTTGGGTGCCACTTCTCGGCCTTTTTATGCTACATCGGGGGTGCCTCAGGGATCTCATTTGGGCCCATTCTTGTTTACTGTATTTCTCAATGACTTGGTGGATGTTATCAACGTAAGATGCTTACTTTTCGCTGATGATATTAAGGTTTTTTGTCCTATTTCATCCATTGAGGATTGCCATCTGTTACAACGTAACTTTAAGAGAATCGAAGAGTGGTGTCTACTCAACGGAATGAGACTGAATGCCGAGAGGTGTTGCTATTGTAACATTTCACAGGAAACTCCAAGCCTTTGATGTTTGATTACTGTCTAAGCAACACTACACTTTGCCGTAAGTCTTACATTAGAGACCTTGGAATTGGGTTGTCTTCGGACCTAAGCCCTGAATTACACATAGACATAATCACCAGGAAGGCTGCTAAGATGTTGGGGTTTGTCATAAGGACTTCTAGAAGCGGTCTTAGTGTTGAGGCGATGAAGATAGCATACACAGCGCTAGTTAGATCTGTGTTGGAGTACGGCTGTGTTGTGTGGTGTCCCTACCAACTTGGACATATTCAGCGACTCCAGAGCATACAAGATCGCTTTGTTAGGATAATTGGTACCAAGCTGGGATACAACTACTGTGAAGTTCCCTTGGAGTTGGTAGCGGATCAATTGGGGCTGGCTCCATTATATGCGAGAAGGAGACTGCATGACCTGGTGTTTCTACAGAAGATCCTCACTGGAGATGTCGATTGCTCGGAGTTACTCCACCTCATCAATCTCAGAGTACCTGGTAGAACTCGGTCTCTGGACATCTTCTGTGTACAGCATTGCTCCACCAACTATGAATTTCACAGTGTCAATCCCCAGATTACACCGGCTTGGTAACCTAATCTGCCATCACCACGACTTTTTTTGCAATAGTGTGTCATCGCTGAAAAGGATATTCTTTATTATTGGGCTACACTATGTAAGCATTATCTGATACTGGATAGTTAGAGCATTGTTATACCAGTTCGTTTTATAGCTCTTTTGTATTTTATTGTTGAATTGTACTAGTTTACTGTATTTGTTGATTATTGCCCTACTATATTTCGTAAATAGTTATTGCACCTTGCCGATATTGCAGTTATTTTCAATGTGTTTTTCTATGTAGATATTATTGTTATTTATTACTTAATATATTTTATTTTGTATATAAAACTGTATATTTTAGATATTAATGGCATGTACTGGTTGCATGTTGTTGGTTGTTGTATTAATTTGTTTTATGGTATATGAATCTATACAGACTGCTCGTGTATGAACTAGTCATAATGAATCAAATGTATTGCATGTCTGTCAGTTTTGTTTATTTATGCCTAGTAGCTTATTCTGTTTAGCATATTGTATTTGGCATATTGTATTGTTTGCATGTAGCCTACATAATTTTCTTGGCTTTCTCTCCTGTTGCATGAGTATGATTCACTTAAGATGAAGTTTTGTTTTTGTTTTGATTGTATATAATGCCATCTTGTGGAACATGATCTATTATTATATTACTTGTAAAAATGGTGACAACCGTGTATATATAAATAAATAAATAAAAGAACTGGTTTAGTACAGCGCCTAACTAAAATTTGCTGTTATTGGCGCCAGATTCTTATTGTTGTCAACGTATGCAGATTAATGTTATTGATAATTTACTAATAGTTTTTACTATTGTTATTAATTAATGTTACTGTTTTATTGCAATTTGTTGACATCATATTTTGTGATCTTATTCAATTTGGATTAATAAACATTATTATTTAACACTTTGGCTTCCAAGACTGCCAATGTCTGATAACGTCACAAAAGACTACTGTAACCTTCGTAGCGAATGTGCTATAGTTTTATTATTGATGGTGCTTAATTGTTAGATTCCTATTTATAAATTGTCACTACTATCGTTGTCATGTTAGTGACAAACTTGAATTGCCATTATTTTTATTTTTTGTACATTGCTCTTATTAGTGCTTCCTAAAATTAATGTAATTCTGATTAATAACGTGCAATGTTATCAAACCAAGTTTAGTATTTTTATAACTGCGTGTGTTAAAGAAATTACCGTTAGAAGAAATTAATAATTTGTTAAAGCTCGGAGGTACGGTATTAAGAAACTGCCTAAAAATAGAAAACTTATTTTCCAAGACACCGAAGTTTCCAGGGACAGGTGGTTCTCACGAGTTAGAAACTCCGGACATCGGAATTTCTGTGAGAAAGAGTACTCCTAAAGGTCGAGAATGACCTGTCTTTACGAACTTCTAGAGATCGGGAGCCCATAAGCTCCTAGAACCCTGAAGATAGATGCGACCGTAAGCATTCCAAAGACAAGTAATCCCAGTAGAGGAATGTCTAAAAATCCAGAAGTACACAAAAATCAAATAGTTAAAGAGCCTAAGAGGTTCATCAGTTTCAATTTGAATTTGAACTAGATTGAATCTTCTAGAAGAATGGTGGGTACTCCTAGGTGCCAGGTAGTTCCATATGTTGGAGGCTCCTTAGTGAGTGAAAACTTTAGTGGACGTGTCAAGGCGAAATCAGTTAGATTCAAACTCGGGAACCTTCCTAGATATCCAAAGAGGCAAATGCAATCAGAGGCCAGATGCTTTCAGGTTTTTCATATACTGGGGGTTTCATCCCTCCTAAGTGAACCTGTAGTTATTTACCTGAAGAAGAGATCAGATCGCAGATCTCGAAACGTAAATTGTTTAACTTTCGATGGTGTCTAAACTCTCAAGCTCAATATTTATTATCAAGAGATTGCAGTATAATTTGAATATTGAAATAAAACAATGTGGCAATCGATTCTTTCAATTACGGATACGATTTGCCTGTCCATTAAGTCGTGCTTTGACAACTTAACCAATAACACCAGTTGGCAAATGGAGTGTGGAGAGTGTAATTTGAAACAGTGCAGATTCAGTGTTAGTTGGCTGCGTGAAGAGATGGGACAGAAACCTCATACGTTGCCAGGTGAGGAGATTTGTGCTGTTGCCAGAATCCACAACAGTCGCTCTCTGTGAGAAATCCGAGTGTCCAGTTTAAACTGAAGGCAACCTATGCCACACAATGTATATGAAACTCGAGTCTGTATATTCATTACGCTCTCAACCGATCTACGATTTACCATTCGTCACCCCCCCCCCTTCCAAAATTCTCTTCAAACTAATTCGGAATTTTGAAGATGGAGCTTGTATTCGCTACTATTATCTTAATTACATTAAAACATATAACCCCATATTTAAAACTTTTATTTTTGTGAGGCTTTTCGATAGAAAGGCTATCTTCGTCAGACATCACAAAAACAGAAGATGTATTAAATCAAGAAGATGGACCAATACAAAATTAAATATTACTTTCACGAAGGTTACAAAAATAACATTCAAAATGTATATAGTACAATTCCAGTAATGATTTAATTTTATTTACACACTACGCCACACAGGACAAATTAATATTAAAATGATATATGTTTAACTATTATAAAAAATCAAATTTAATTTTTGTATTTACTTTTGTGATGTGTCTGACGAAGATAGCCTTGCTATCGAAAGGCCTCACAAAAATAACAGTTTTAAATATTGGTTTATGTGTTTGAATGTAATTAAGTTAATTCGGAATTATTACGATTGTTCATTTAAAGCGTTTCTATTACAATTGCTCTTATTTCGTTTATTTAGTCGTAAAGAGGATCACCTTCATTGCAGTTTTAAAAGTTAATTTAAAAGACTTTACCCAACTCATGAGATGGAAAGCTAGTGGGCCCCAAAAATGGCAACGATTATACCCAATATGTTTTTACTACGAAACATCTCAATACAAATCAAAAGACACATTAACGGAAGTATGAGCTGCTGCTGCAAAAGCAAACATCCAACTTGATGCAGGACGAAATATCGCGTAAAAACAACTCACATAGACGGAGGTACGAACAGCCAATGCATAAGCAAATATCCAACTCAGTGCGGGAGGAAATATCGCGACACAAACAACTAACATAGACGGAGGTACGAACAATCGCCTCACAAGCAAATATCCAACTCAATGCGGGACGAAATATCGCGACATAAGCAACTAACATAGACGGAGGTACGAACGACCACCTCACAATTAAATATCCAACTTAATGCGGGACGAAATATCGCGACACAAACAACTAACATAGACGGAGGTACGAACAATCGCCTCACAAGCAAATATCCAACTCAATGCGGGACGAAATATCGCGATAAAAAACAACTAACATAGACGGAGGAACGAACAATCGCCTCACAAGCAAATATCCAACTCAATGCGGGACGAAATATCGCGACACAAACAACTAACATAGACGGAGGTACGAGCAATCGCCTCACAAGCAAATATCCAACTCAATGCGGGACGAAATATCGCGACACAAACAACCAACATAGACGGAGGTACGAACAATCGCCTCACAAGCAAATATCCAACTCGATGCGGGACGAAATATCGCGACACAAACAACTAACATAGACGGAGGTACGAACAATCGCCTCACAAGCAAATATCCAACTCGATGCGGGACGAAATATCGCGACACAAACAACTAACATAGACGGAGGTACGAACAATCGCCTCACAAGCAAATATCCAACTCAATGCGGGACGAAATATCGCGATACAAACAACTAACATAGACGGAGGAACGAACAATCGCCTCACAAGCAAATATCCAACTCAATGCGGGACGAAATATCGCGACACAAACAACTAACATAGACGGAGGTACGAACAATCGCCTCACAAGCAAATATCCAACTCAATGCGGGACGAAATATCGCGACACAAACAACTAACATAGACGGAGGTACGAACAATCGCCTCACAAGCAAATATCCAACTCAATGCGGGACGAAATATCGCGACACAAACAACTAACATAGACGGAGGTACGAACAATCGCCTCACAAGCAAATATCCAACTCGATGCGGGACGAAATATCGCGACACAAACAACTAACATAGACGGAGGTACGAACAATCGCCTCACAAGCAAATATCCAACTCGATGCGGGACGAAATATCGCGACACAAACAACTAACATAGACGGAGGTACGAACAATCGCCTCACAAGCAAATATCCAACTCAATGCGGGACGAAATATCGCGATACAAACAACTAACATAGACGGAGGAACGAATAATCGCCTCACAAGCAAATATCCAACTCAATGCGGGACGAAATATCGCGACACAAACAACTAACATAGACGGAGGTACGAACAATCGCCTCACAAGCAAATATCCAACTCAATGCGGGACGAAATATCGCGACATAAACAACTAACATAGACGGAGGTACGAACGACCACCTCACAATTAAATATCCAACTTAATGCGGGACGAAATATCGCGACACAAACAACTAACATAGACGGAGGTACGAACAATCGCCTCACAAGCAAATATCCAACTCAATGCGGGACGAAATATCGCGATAAAAAACAACTAACATAGACGGAGGAACGAACAATCGCCTCACAAGCAAATATCCAACTCGATGACGTACAAAATATCGCGGTACAAACAAAAACTCACATAGATGGAGGTACGGACAACCGCTGTATAAGCAAATATCCAACTTGATGAGGAAATATCCCAATGTAAACCAAAATGCACACAGACGGGAGTACGTACAGCTGTAAAATAAGAACCAGGGTTCTATTTCTGGTTACGAACAGCTGCTGTGGACCAAAGATGCAACGATCGATGTATGATAAAATTACTATAATTTATAATAATGACGTAATTAATTGCAGTATATAGCCTTAATAAAGAAAGTATTAATTATTGTTAATTGACTTTTTGTTTCATTGGTTTTTTTTGTTCAAAATATATGTATTAAATATTATAAAAAATATTAGGTATAAATCTTTACGAAACTGAAACAGACTTTTTAATTTATAATCATTACACAATTAACAGTAAATAATTTTAAAAGTTTTACTTACGCTTTTCAATTAAATTATCTATTGCTATCTATCTATTAGTAACTCATGTCTCGACTATTGAAAATTATAATATTGTAAAAATATAAGTCTCTTTACATGCAATTTTTAATCCAATATGACCTGATGTGAACAAGAAGTACTTATCTTTACTGGACATCTTTTGCCGTTAAATATTTTTTTTAACTATTAGCAATTATGAAATATTATTTAATTGAAATATAATCATCTTTACACACTCCTCCTGGTCTTTTCAATTCATGAAACAAGAGTTGAATAAAATTATAAGGCAGAATCATTTTCTATTTATTTTTATTTATATTTAAACTGTTTTTATTTTTTATTTAGAACACTTGCTTTATCCTAAAAATGTATCTGTTTTAATCATGAATGATTAAAACCTATTGTAATACATCAAACGTAATTAAAATATTATGTTCCAGTTTTTGCAATAATCCAACAAAAATTTTAGATCTTCTAATTGGCTCATGAAAGCTATTCCATTTTCTACATCCAGTTACACAAAAATACTCATTATACCACATGCGTCTATCAAGGGCAAATCCAGTCCTAATATTCTGAGGGGTCACTTGGGTTTTAGTTTACAAATATTATTACCATGACAGGAAATTTTGCATTTCGGTACAAGAAAGTAATGTTTTGAAAGAAAATACTCACACTCAAAATGTAGTTCATAAAATTAAGGTAATTTTTTGTTGTTGTTAAGATACAAGAGTAATTTTTTTTCTATAACCCTTTTTTCAAAATCTCAGAGGGGGTAATGGCACCTCCCCTGGATCCGTGACTGTTCTATGGGTTGGGGATTCTTATTAAGCAGCATCATGAGAAGCACTGCTTCTGACATCAGTATGCTACTGACATAAAAACAAATTCTTCAAAATCCAATGTTCTAAATTTTTCCTTTGAGCTCGACAGACTGTGAATATGGCCCAGCCATTGTGTTGGATGAGGCCATATTAGAAGAAGTCTGTTCCTCGAAATTTCTTGGAATTTACCTTGATCAAAGTTTGACATGGAATGTTCATATCGATTACATTTGCTCGAAATTAGCCTCAGGCGTTTATGTTTTGAGGTCTCTAGCTAAATACTGTCCTATTCAGGTTATGA
Organism: Homalodisca vitripennis; assembly: GCF_021130785.1. Lineage (NCBI taxonomy): Eukaryota > Metazoa > Arthropoda > Insecta > Hemiptera > Cicadellidae > Homalodisca > Homalodisca vitripennis. Next base: position 10,000,124 of record NC_060208.1, read on the forward strand.
TGATGGCTTCATTTACATCTACATCCCACCTACGGACTAGTGCTGTGGGGTGCATGTGAAAGTAACCAATTATTAAGAGCGTTCAAGCTTCAAAAACGAGCGATACGCATCATTGCAAAATTAAAATTAAGAGTTGTGCAGGCCAGTTTTCAAAAGATTGCAACTGTTGACTCTGGCAAGTCTCTACATTTTAGAAACAACGTCATACTGTGTGCTTGAATGCACCTTGACCAATGGAAGGGGGATGTTCATTCGTACGAGACAAGAGGCAGAGAAAACTACAAAATCAGGAGGCACAGGACGGTGTCTCATGAACGTTTGCCCTCACAGGCAGGAGTTAATCTCACCAACAGCTTGCCAAATGAAATTTAACATTCGCCTACGCATAAAGCACTTAAAACTCATTTGAAATGCTGTTTAGTGTCAAACATGTTTTATAGCGTGAACGAGTTTATGGCACATAACTGGGAGACTGCACAATCAGAAGACTTACTCTCGAATTGAGGTGGGAAAAAATTGGCGATAATGGAGCGGAGTGAGTGTCAAAATGTATGTATGAATGAGAGTTCGATGTGGCATGTGTCAAAATGATTAGATACTTGACGTTTGCTATATAAATATACTTTTTGTCTCTGCAATAAATATTTGACTATTGACTATCAACATTGCAGTTTTGAGACACAGTCACCATCGTCTCAAGATTTCGCTATGTTCACACCAGCAAACAATTTAAAAAGACTCCATCACACCTGAGTGTTACTATACACAGGTTATCTCGTTTACAGATCATACCAAACTTACAGCATCCCTGATTAATACCATACAAATGCTCCTGTGCCAAAGTCCAACCAGCATCAGGAATGTGCATCTATTACGTGCATTAATTTCTGTACGTAATCGCTCTGTTTATTGGCAACATCGTAGCGTAAAGTGAAAGAAATGTTGGCACGATGTAAGACGGATCAGAATTGGCGGAGAGCCCTGTTCCTTCACAATGGACAATCCTTGTCGGAGCCAGACAAACGTGTAACTAACAAGTACACCCAATACTCATTAATGGCTCCCATTCAAATGGAAATAATTGCTAACTATTTAGATTACTAGTTTGCATTCAGTATTTGATTAATTGGAGGAGGTTCTAATTAATGTTAACAGTCTCTCTTTTAGTTTTTACTTGAAACTGGCAGCAAAAACTGAGGTACCTGATTATATATAAAATTCTTAAGTTATAAATGTGGATTTTTTTAATTGTTAAACGATAAGCCCAATGACAAGTCATTCTAAATGTTAGCTTAGTGGAAAGAAAATTAAAAACATGCAGGACAACATTTTTTTAGCGTTTTATTGTTTATCCTGTATTGCACGAAGTTTTTAAAGGAGATATTCTTTTATTGAACCATTTTTCCCCTTCCTGAGGGAAAAGGACAGTTTGTCCCCGCGCTTAGTCCTAAAATGACCTTTGCGCCTCCCTTACTTTAATTTTGTGCCCTCAAAGTCCGAGGCTTTTGCAAAAACCAATCAGATTTAAGGGCTTCTGTTCTCTAATATCCTTGGGGCTGAGGAGATATGCTCCCAGGTATCTTTTCCGAGTTTCGACGATGGCAGGACAATCTAACCAAATGTGCTCCGTTGACTCCTCCTCCTCTCCACAGAGTCTACATTCGTTACTCTGGCTAAGGCCTACCTTCATAAGGTGCTTCCTTAGAGGGCCATGTCCTGTCAACATTCCTAATATCAGTCTTATATCCTCCTTATTCTGGTGTAAGAGAGCTGTCCACCATTTAACGTAAGGAGAGATAAACAATTTGGATGGTCTTAATACTGAGGCTCTACTCCAATTATTGTGTCTTGTCCTCTTTTCCCAATCTTTGACCAGAGCTTTAATGTTGAAGAAGGCTATCCCACAACCAGGCTCAGGCCCCACCATTGTGGATTCCGCTCCCTTTTTGGCGAGGATGTTTGCTTTTTCATTCCCATGAATACCTTCATGACCCGGTACCCAACCGAGTGTTACTCTATTATTCATTGCCAGCTCTGCTAGAGCGTTCCTGCATTCCCGAACCGCTTTCGAATCAAACGAACAGGTATCAAATGCCTTCAGTGCAGACTGACTATCAGAAAGGTATGTTAATCCTTTTGTCCTCATTTGTATGAGTCTTCTGGAACATAAATCTATTGCCATGACCTCCGCTTGAAAAACCTTGGCATGTCTTCCTAGGGGCACAGCCATGTCATCTCCAGGTCCATGGATTCCGTATCCTGCCCTAGAGTCAAGGCGTGAACCATCAGTGTAAAAACTTCAGGACTCTTTTTGTAGGGTAGGCCTCCTTTTTAATCCATTCCTCCCTACTTCCGATAGAGACCATATATGGTTTGTCAAAGGAGTATTTCTTAACCATAGCATCTGATACTTTGGTTAGCATTTCAGCCTCAGGAAATTTTTGCAATATTTTCATGTGGCCTTCTAAGGAGGTAGCATTTATTACCTTTGTTCCTCGAAGCTTCATTGCACTTATAGCGGCTGTTCTCACCATCTCCTGCCCCAGAGGAGTGTATCCCAGGACCGCTTCAATTGCTAGTGTTGGGCAGGAGCTTATTGCTCCAGTGATGCTTAAGCAAGCTAGCCTTTGAAGACTGTAGCCTTTTAGCATCTGCTGTTTGTTCTACTTTCGGCCACCACACTAAGGCAGCATATGTGACCATTGGTTTTATTATGGTTTCGTAAATTCAATATATCATTTTGGGTTTAAGTCGAATTTTAAATCCAAAAAGTCTCTTGCAGGCCCCAAGGGCCATTGTTGCTTTGGATATCTTGTTTTCAATATGGGAGTTCCAAGTGAGCTTTTCATCCAGGATTAAACTCAGGTATTTCACTTCTTTTGTTTGTCTGATGCTGATTCCCTCCAGAACAGGTTGTGTTAGCTGGAATTTTCTTTTCCTGGTAAAGGTAATCATATTTGTTTTAGATGGGTTGATCCGTAGACCTTCCTCATGACACCAGTTGCTTATGAAGTTTAGTTCTATTTGTATTAGGCGTTCCAGCCTGCCTTTGTTTTTTCCTTTGATCATAAGCACTAGGTTGTCCGCATAACATAGTAGCCTAGTTCCCCTCTTCCCTGCTTTGCTCAGGAGATCATCCACTACCATCGCCCACAGGAGGAGACAAAACTCCCCCCTGGGGGCAGCCTTTCTGGGCGGTGATTGCGGCAGATTCGTCTCTGTACTTTGCTTTTACTTGTCTGCTTTTTAGGAGGGCTACTATCCATTTGACTACATCTGGGGGATAATGAACCCATGGTTGTATATGGAATTATTTGGTGAGGAAGATTGTGGGTTTTGTAACATTTACTTAGGCAAGGAGGATAAATATCTGGGACAGATGTTTATCAGTAAAAATGAAATATCACCACCCCTAACAGAACTGATAAATAAATCACTCTCACAAGGCATTTTTCCAGATAAATTAAAAATATCAAAAGTCTACCCGAAATATAAAAGTGGACCAACCACAGAAAGAAACAGTTACTGATGGAGAGATTCCATACGGGCCCTGGCCTGGCGATGCGCAGTGGTCTACTTGTCATTTCGAGGAGTGGGGGTAACGCTTCCTCAGTCTGTATCGCGGAGCTGTGCGGTGCGGACCTTGTTCAACACTCTTCTTGCCTCTGTGATACTTGCACTGTTTTGCCGCCGTTACTGTTTATAGGATTTCCGTGTGATATTTCTGAAATGGCGGGTGTAAACTTCATGAAAAAAGTTAGAAGTGGTAAAGTATATCATAGCAAACCTCGAGAAATCGTAGCAAACGTTTATGAATACATGAAACATGAGAAAGAAAGTGGCACCGCAATAAACATAAACAATCCGTGTAAAAGCTGCAACTGGCGTGCCATTGACAACTATAAAAAAAAAATTCTAAGAGGAAAAAAGTAATTCAAGACAATGCAGAATTCAGCACTCAGAAAAAGAATCGAAATCGTAAAAAACCTAAAACCGATCTAGACAATTTCGATATAGGTGTTATTAGGAGGACTATAAATAAATTTCACAGAATTCATGGCGAAATACCAACAATAAAATCTCTGCTATCTGTTCTGAAAAGTTTAATTAATTTTAAAGGTAGTTCTTTCTCTCTTCAAAGCATTTTAAAGAAAATGAATTTTAGATGGAAGAAGACTAGACTAATGACAGAAAAGTATTGGTAGAAAAAATTAACATTCGAGAGAAATGAGGAATTTTTTCTTTAAATTACTCAGTACAGATCTGAGAACAGACCAATTATGTATATGGATGAAAGTTATATTCATACGACTCATGCAACCCCTAAAGCCTGGACTGACGACAGTTGTAATGATGAATGTAAAGTACTGGAGGATTTTAATTGTTACTATTGGAAGTATGTTAACTATACTGCCAATGTAAAATTTGTCTGACATGTGTTTAAATAATCGTACGCAGCACGCAGATCCAGCTCACTGACAAGTGACAGTGGCAAGCTTTGTGGCGCTGCGGCAGTCAGCCCCTCCCCTCTTTTGACGGCTTCTCCCACTCCGTACCACACCACTCCCCTGTCGCGCTTCTCAGGGCCCGTATGGAATCTCTCGAAGTATACAGGCCAATATCCTTAATTTCAACATTCTCAAAAATAATAGAAAAAATAGCGCTCACCCAACTCATACACCATCTACAACAACATAACCTCCTCAACAATCAGCAACATGGTTTCTGCAAAGGCAGATCGACAACCACTGCCATAATCCAACTTACTGAATATATCTTAGACCAACTTGAAGAAGGATGCACTGCCACAAGCCTCTTCCTCGACTTCAGTAAGGCGTTCGACTGCCTGAACCATGAACAACTTATCTCCAAACTACAAGGGCTGGGTGTACGAGGAATGGCGGCGGAATGGTTCAAAAGCTACCTTTCCAATAGGACACAGCATGTGGAAATAGCCTACACAAAGGACAACACCAAACACAAGACACTTTCCAAAGCCACCAGTATAAGAAGAGGAGTGCTGCAGGGGTCAGTACTGGGGCCAGTTCTATTCATCCTCTTTGTTAATGACCTGCCTGGATGGATAGGTGAAGCAGGCCACAATATAATGTATGCTGATGACACAGTACTCACTCTCGCCGACAGAACAACAGAAAGGCTAGAACTAACAACCAGCATGCACTTCCACAGAACAAAACTCTACTGCTCCTCCAATGATCTGGTCCTAAATGAGAACAAAACCGTACAAATGACATTCACCACTAAGCGCAACAACACAAGTGTATCACTACCCGGACTACAGACACAAACCTCTACAAAATACCTAGGCATCATAATTGACTCCAAACTATCCTGGAAACCCCACGTCGATCAGCTTAACAAGAAATTATCCACTAGCCTGTACACCATAAGAAGAATTAAGCAAGTATGCAGTCCAGACGTGGCCAGAGTTGCTTACTATGCCCTTTTTGAATCGCACCTCAGATATGGTATTGCAGCATGGGGAGGGGCGTCAAAGGGCAATTTAGATAAATTACTTGTAAAGCAAAAAAGAGCAATTAGATGCCTAGCCAACTTAAACTACAGGGACAGCTGCAGGGAGTCATTTAAGGACCTAAAAATACTCACAATAGTATCACTTTATATAAGGGAAGTCATCATTCACACAATTACAACAACACAGCCAAGACACCGAGACCTACATCAGCACAACACCAGACACGCAGCAAACTTCACCATCCCACAGCATCGCCTGAGCCTGTTCGAGCAAAAACCATCTTACAAAGGTGCCCTCTATTACAACAACCTTCCAGAGCACCTCAAGAGAGAACAGCCAAAAAACTTCAAGAGGCAACTCACAGCATGGCTTCTGGAACGGCCGTTCTACTCAGAGAATGAGTTTTATGGACTATGGAGTGAACGGCTGAAATTTATTATAATTTTATTTATTGACCATTTGACGTGTAACTGTTCTCAAAGAATATGTTAATAAAGAAATTGTCTAATTGTCTAAATATTCTTCGAGATAAGAAGTGGGATTTCTTCTGGAGGAAAGGAAAAGTATATTTAGGTTTTCCTGATCTTCTTGAGTTAGAATTTATTACTGTTTATAAACATGTTCCTCACAATCTTATAGTCTGAGGATCTTGTTACAGAAATTCACTATCTTTGTTGCAATTGCAATTTAAAGCTCACATTGAGCTTGCTTACTTTACTCAGCACGGATATTTTGTAGTTTTTCATGAAATTTTTCACTTTTAAAAATATTCCATATAAATTCTTTAGGTCTCTTCAAGCAACATCATGCACAATCATGTTTTATGTCGATTTGTGTGAGTGATATTTATTTCTGTATGCGTGCGTAGTGTTGTGTTATTTTAATTTTATGATGAAACCATCTACCATCACAGCACCTAAGGTCCAAAGATGAAAGAAAACCTTCGAAACATGAAACCATAGGAACGCATGACAATTGGATTGATTGACGGTAGGATTTAAACCTATTTTTAGTTATTAAAAACGATCCTGGGCTATCTACAATGAATTATAGACTAATAAATATCTAAAACGATACCCAATTTCATCATTGGACTCCTATACATTCTTTCATTGCATTTATCTGTTTGATTTTTTTTTGTTTTCAGCATCATCTCAAGATCATCAAAGTCATAGAGCCATTACAAGATAGTGGGAATTCAGGTAGGACAAGAAGAAATAAAAAATACACAGTCTCGCATCCTAATTAACCTACAAAAATGAACTGCACATTGTCAGCAAACTAAAATATCTTATCAAGGAACAAAAACAAGAGAAATATAAAAATATAATTTATTTACAAGGTTACATTAGTTTGTTGTACCCAACCCCCAGACAAGTTAGCAGCACTTTGTTGAACCCTGTCCTCAGATCCTCTTCCTCTTTCTCTTGGAAGGGCTCCAGTTTGAACGTGACTCCAAAGAATGTCCGAAGATGACGCAGGAAAGATATCCTAAAAGCAGAAATATTCAGTTTCAGATTGATGTAAAAGATACATCACTATTTCATAATACTTTATCCCTCACACATAATTTAGGAAACGTATTTTTATTATCAAAAAAAAATGAAATTGATTTGCGATGGATATATCCATTACCACTGCAACTTCTTTTATTGTCAATATAAAAAATTGTCCCACTGAGTACAAAGTGGCTTTCACAAAATATCTACCTGTGTACTAGCTTCAGTCAACATTATAACGAATGGACCAAATCTACACAAATTTGGCAAATAGGCGTAGTTGGTAAGTGAATTTGGGACATTTTCTAATTGTTACATTTTATACACAGATAAAAAACCATGTCTTTCATAAAAAAAAAGTCTAAAAATTTATTTGAGTAATTTTGATTACATTTTGCTAATCTTAGTCTGCTACATGTTTAACAAAATAACACAAACTCTGAAGATTCTGGTTTAAAATTATAAAGGTTAGAATATTTATTTTGCCTATAAAGCAATGGAAAATGTGATGAAACCTTAGGGATGGCAATTTTTGAATCCTACCATGATGCTGATAACATTTGGTTACTGGCAAAAAAGTAATTATTTCCCATATCAACCTGAGGGTGGTGAAAAGCCAGTATGTATTTCTTTGAGTCTGATGAAGAGACAAGGTTTTCGATGGGGATGCTGCAAAGCCACTGGGCAATTTCTTGAGAAGGGTGAAATTGGGTTGTTGAACTTATTCACCAATTATACTAGATAGGGTTACTGAGAAAAAAAATTGTTTTTATTTGTATAATTTTGTCTGAAAGTGTTATAAATCACTTCCTAGTGTTGTGAAGGCGTAGGCAACAGAAAAAAAACAATGGTTGCAAATGTTGAGTTTAGCTCAATTTCATCTTCTGCTCAGTGCAGTGTCTGAAATCTCACTCTGTCACCAGGCTTCTGGAAATGTCCATCTGAAGAGATCCAAAAATGTCGACAACGAAGACGTTAAAAATGAATAGTTGCATTGTTTTACAAATAACATCATAGTGCAATTAATTGTGCACCTGATGAGACAATGAGAATACATCTCTTCATCTAGATTACTCTGGATGGCTGCTGGGTAAGTCAGACAAGTCTTTTGTAGTCTGCATCTCTGATGTCAAAATAATGCAGTTTCCTTTGAACGTCTTTTGTCGCCGACCTTTTTAGATCTTTTTACACCAGGGGTTTCCAAAATGAAGTGTGTCAAGACTAGTCAAAGAGGGAGTGAAACCTATTGTAAATGTTCGATATATTGAAAACGAAAGAATGAAAGACTAGCTACTGTTTCCTATGCAGCATTGTCAGACTTTATCGACAAATATGAATTCTCCTGGCAAAAAATGATTGGCATATACACAGATGGTGTCTTTTCCCATGCTTGGTTCTCGTTCAGGCTTTATGCAATTGGTAAAAGAGAAAAATACTGATATGACTGGGATTCATTGTTTTATACATCATCAAGCCTTGTCAGCCAAACTTATTCTGAACAAACTCATTGCTGTCTTAAAACTATGTATTAAAATAGTGCATTCCATAAGAGCAGTGCATTAAATACTCGACTGTTTAAAACTCTGTGTGAACATTTAGGAGGTGATTACAAAACACTATTTTATACAGTAGTATGCTGGCTCTCAACAGAAAACATATTGACAACAATATTAGAGCTCCGAGATGAAGTAATCACCTTCTTGGAATATCAGAAGTAAGCGAAGAGTGGACTTCAAAAAGCAAAGTGTTCAAATAATGTTGGTTTGATTGAGTTTTGAGTTTAGCTAAAGTTCATCTTCCTTTTATTGCAGCATCTGGTATCTGACACTGTCTCAGACTTGACTCCTGGAATCTGGAGTCATGTTCGTCTGAAGAGATCCAAAGAAAGTCGACGACAAAGAAGCTCAAAACCAAACATTTACATCGTTTCAACATCAGAGACACCTATAAATAGGTGAAGTGGTAGTCTCATTGTCTCATCAGTTGCACAATTGAGTACACTGCGATGTGATAGACTTGATCTCTAAGCACAGCAGAGCAACCGAGTATTCTACACATAACGTAGCTATGGAAGGAAGGGTTGATTCAATTGAATCTTGAGTTCGATTACTCAGTCTGCCGTGCATAGAAAACGTGTCTATCACATCTTGTGCACTCAATTGTGCAACTGAGATAAACAGATTTTGTAAAAGACATTTGATATTTCTTACTAATAAACATATAAGAAGAAAATAAAAATGTAATTTTCCAATTTAATTAAAACTTAAAAAATCATAATTATTTTAAAGAAACAACATTTTAATCACAATTAAACTCATTTTACAGCTGAGAAGACTGTTCAGATGTAACATTTAACACGCAATTCGACATAGGAACAGAGGTTGCACGCACACTTTAAGACTTGTTCTATCATCTTTCCCACGCAGAAAAAGTCGTCAGAACGCCAGCGTACACCGTTAAATGACATTTAGTTCCTATTACAACCCGTTTTGGATTGATAACAGGCGGACAAGAACAAAAAACAGAGTGCAGCTGATGTCACACTTTCAGGTAGCATTTAAATGCATTGTATTGCCAGTTTGAAGAACTACGGTTTATGATGGAAAACAAAGTCATACGTCATACTGTGTGGATTAATTTTTACCACACAGGATTTCCCGTAATACCCATGGGATGAGTTCAGAATTACAAAATAATATATTGTCTTCTTGAGATTCTTCTACTATGGGACGGCTTATTGCCAGGCACTTAAGTCTCAAGGGCCTTTTGCGCACCCCTGAAGCACACCATGAGGCTGACAAGTCTACAGTTTCAGCAGTTCTACAAACCGCAAAAAACAACCGATCAAGTCCTCCTGGGAAAATTCGCCACCAAATGTTGCGTAATATTGAGATTAAATTTAACAGCTGAAATAGCCAACGGTTGAATTCAGTGAGAAAACTTATGGCTCAGATAAAACTACTGAGGTGGGGGTGGGCTTGTAATACTGACAGTAGAGTTAGTCTGGCTTAGCACAAGATTACAAGTAAAATTCCCAGAAGGGGGAATAAAGATCACTTTTGAATGAACCTAATAGTTGATAACCTAGCACAACCGCGCACAGACTCACGTGTACGGTGAGAGAGGGCCGCTGACGAACTGTGAGACATCCTTCTGTGTGAGTGACATGTACAGACACGCCAGACTCTGGAAGCTGGAGTCCAGGCAGCCCCCACGAGACACCTCCTCCAGCAGGTTCCAGGCTAACTGTCGGCCCAGGTCCTCGGGAGCAGAGGGGGGTGCAGGGGGGGGCAAGGAGACCTTCTCCCCGTCAGCACCACCCCCGCAGTACTCTCTGTCTGGATACTGCCTCCATATCCTGCAACACAGAACAATAAACCTTTAACTGAAACCATCCCAACTACTGTTCTTTCAATAATTTTAATCATTTAATACTATGATATAATTTGTAAATAGAATCCAAAGGTATAACACCATAATGAGCTGTTAATTAAGGATTTTGTTCACATAACTTCATCGAACATGACGCATAGAGCCGAAACCATCCCCTGTTCCAAAGTTTACATATATATACAGTGTGTCCCATGAGTAACCCGACACACTTCTCAGATGGTTTCCTGTTATCAAAATAATGAAAAAAGAACATATGAACATATGTATGGAAACGCTTTGTTAGCGAGTTATGGCTGGGGAAAGACTTCGTCTGATTTTCTAGGAGAGGATGGAAATAAATGGGAACTGATGTTTCAATTGCATAAATATAGTTGTTAAATTTATTGGAATTTATGTCAAATTGAAAAACTGAGTAAAATTGAACTGAAAAATTGAATAAAATATTTCTCAGACCTGTAAGACCACCCATTTCTTAGATATCAGACAAAATATGCAACATTCGGTCTTGGAAAACATGCTTTGTTTAGATTTTAAGTACATTCTGAAGAGAATTATATTAAATAGCCAAATAATAAACAAACACAAAGTTTAAAAAATTAATGCTTAATTAAATCAACACATACGAAAAATAAGACAGAAAATGCAACATCTGTTTATTAAATGCACGTTCTTCGTTATTTTATTATCCATTTAATGAAGTTAATGTACTTAAAATCAAAACAAAGCATGTTTTTCATGACCAAATTTTGCATATTTTGACTGATATCTCAGAAATGGGTGGTGTTATAGGTCTGGGGCATATTTTATTCCTTTTTCAGTTCATTTTACATAAAAGCCAATAACTTTAACAACTATCTTTATGCCATAAAACATCTGTTTTGCTTTATTTCCGACCACTTCCTAGAAAATTGGGCGAAATCTTTCCCTAGCTGTAGCTCGCTAACAAAGTGTTTCCGGACATATGTTTATATGAACTTTTTTCATTAATTTGATGATAGTAAACCACCTGAGAAGTTTGTCGGGTTACTCGTGGGACAACCTGTACATAAATGTTTGGGGCTCTGTGATGTAGTAGTAGCATGCTCATACGGCAAGTGAGATATATATATATATATATATATAAACACACACACACACACACACACACACAAAAGCCGGTCTGACCACTTTGTTTTTAGCTTTGCTGGACATCAATTCGGCAATGATCTCTTCAACCTCAGCCTTAGCTGTTGTATTAGCACACTTCCTCTGTACATTGGTGCGGGAAGAAGCTTGTAATTGAAAATCCATCAAAAAAAGTTTGATTTTTATTTCAACAAGCATTATTACATAATCCTGCCAATTGTTGCTTTTTTACACAAGCTGTAGTATTGTAAACATTTAAATTGTACATTTTAAACACATTAGAGAGGTTTTAGATTTTACTGTTTCTCCAAAATATCTTTTGTCTCCTATCCGTACAGCTTAAAATGTTAGTTTAATTTTCTTAATTCTGGTTGACTTTCCAAGAACAATTAATCAGATATTGTGTATTCATAATGTATACAATTTTGGACAATAAATGACACCACAACACAATAATGATTGTATTATAGCAAAATATGTGTTCATTTAAACTAACACACTATATATCTTTATGATGGACAGTAAATGGAGTTACAGCATAATAATAATTTGTATAATAGTAAAATATGCTTTATATTAAAATTAACACACAATGTGTCTTTATAAAATAACAATCAAATGAAAAAGTAGGACTGTAAATAGGAATAAACGAAAGTATCGGAATTTAAATGATTTTTGAAAAATGTCCTCACTGATCAAGATTTATAACGCTTTCCCTCTCTCCCCCCCCCCCCCCCGTCCTGTTTTTGTCTTCTTCCCATATTCAGGTATTCCATTAATTGTTATCCTGGTGTCAACAGCTAAAGTTAAGTTCTTATCCAGTTGACACAACTGAATGTAACATTGCACTACAGCTGTTTTTCATTTTCTGCTTTGTATCCTTGGTGGAAGTAAGTTGGTTTTAATGGAAAAGACATATTTTGTATACTTCTACAGCTGTTACTGAACAAATTTGTATATTAACTTATCTTTTTACACACCTGGAGATTTCCCAGACTTTTTCCCCTTCCTGTGATCGACGGTGAGGAACACGTCTGGCAGGAAGTGCAGCAACTCGCCCTTGGCTGCCTCACAGATACGGTTGGCGATGGCAGGAGACACTCTCAGCGCAAACACCACCCCTCGCACCCGCTTTATCTTACCCGCATCCTTTATCTAAACAGTTTCATTCTTTGTTCAATTAATCGAAAATTCTACAATTCATACGTTTAAAAACTGATTACTTTAACAGTTTAATTATGCAAGATCCATTAAAAACTCAGAATTACAAATTTGTTAGCATTATTAACCCCTTGATCCCACTTAGTCTTCAGCTGCCACACCTGTGCTATCATGTTCCAACCTGCTGCTTGGCTGCACAACACCGGTAGCTGTAAGATGATACACGTTGGCCTCTAGTGTTGTTTATTTGAACTACTTCAAATCCACAATAGTGCTGTTTAATCATTGCTCCTCTTGTTGATGTTATCAACAAATCCTTCAAAAGCGGCATTTTCCCCTCGGCTCTCAAAGTATCAAAAGTGTACCCAAAACTGAAGAAAGGAATCTCAACCAACCTCAGTAACTATCGCCCCATTTCAATAATTCCCACCTTTTCCAAAATCTTTGAGAAAATCGTCCTGAAGAGACTCATAGACCATTTGACACAACTTGACCTCCTCACTAACTGCCAACATGGTTTTTTAAAGGGTAGATCTACAGCCACAGCCTTAACAGACCTAGTAGAATTTATTATTGATCACATTGACAAAGGCAAATACACCACTGCTGCTGTTCTCCTTGACTACTCAAAAGCGTTCGACTGCCTTAGCCATGATATCATTCTTGATAAGTTAGAGGCACTAGGGGTCCAGGAAACTGCTAAACACTGGTTTGAAAGCTATCTCAGAGGACGGAGTCAACTGGTAGAGCTCAGTTACATGGAAAATGGTGTTACTCAAACAGTAAAATCAAAGTTACGTTCGATTGAAAGAGGAGTACCACAAGGATCGGTGCTTGGGCCTGTACTTTTTATACTTTTGACAAATGACTTCCCTGATTACATCAAGGACTACAGTTCGGTGGTGATGTACGCAGATGACACAACCCTTTTACTGAAAGGAGACACACCAGAGGACATCAGCATCAGTGCATACATTGCCCTAAACATGACATACGACTACTGCCTTACAAATAACTTGGTAGCAAACCCTTCTAAAACAAAACAGATCAATTTCAGCAGAAGAGGTGAACAAATCCCGGCCCTTCCTGATATTGACCTTGCAGACCAAACTGACCTTTTGGGTCTCACTCTAGACTCAAATTTGACATGGGGCCCACATGTTGACATCCTGTGCAAGAAACTCAACTCTGCTCTCTATGTAATAAGAAGAATTAAATGCATCAGCAACATAGAAGCAGCAAAGATGGCATACTTTGCTTTATTTGAGACATACTTGAGGTATGGTATAGTAGTATGGGGTGGCACATCAACTACCAACTTAAATCGTATACTCACCATCCAGAAGTCAGCTATAAGATCCATAGCAAACCTAAAAGCACGAGACAGTTGCCGAGAAGAATTTAAAAACCTCAAAATTAAAACAGTAATCTCAATTTACATACAGGCAGTCATACTCCATGTTGATAAATTAGGACTCCCAAAAGAAACAAGATTACATTTTCATGACACTAGACATTCATCAAGAATCCCCGTTGCGAGACATAGGACAGCTCTTTATGAAAGAAAACCATCATTCATCGGGGCTAAACTCTACAACCATCTCCCTGCTGACTTCAAGCTACTGACGGGCGAAGCGCTGAAACACAGATTGAGCTCCTGGTTGACAGATAATCCAGTCTACTCAATCAAAGAGTTTCTTGACAAGACCAAAGACAGTGGACTTAACTTAGGAACATGATAACATTGTATATTCATCCAATATTGAATTATCTAACCTCAACATACTTGACACCATTCTCTGTACTTGATGTTCAGAAATAAAGCATTATTCTATTCTATTCTAATTGCTACTACACTCTGGCGGTCAACTAAGGAACTATCATAAAAGCACATGATGGTTTTAACTGGATGTTGGAAACAGAACGCTGTTTTCTACTTTTTTAATGCATTTTTGAAGTTGCTACTACAGTTTTTTTATTTTCTATTTTTTGGTAGTGATTCAGTTGTTATTGCATAAATTATTCGCAATAACGTTAAGGACGTTTAAAACCAATTTTAATTTGTCCTGGCGATCAGGATGTCAACTCAATTTACTAAACAAGATCTGACTTGAGGAATCAGGAGACACTGGTTGCAGTTTGGTAAATGACGATGTTACTGAAGTTGATCACGGTGAATAAGAAACATTCTACATGTATACTGACAGCGGAGCAGCTTTGTGCATAGCAAATAAATCTGGTAGTAGTTCATCAAGGCACCGTTGAAAACTGCACTTAAGAGGGTTATGAACCTGACAGGTCTTTTTAAAATTGTGTCATTGTCTAAAAGATTGATAACTCTTGATAGAAAAATACTATAAACTAAATTTGGTACATAGCTTCCTCCTGGTACAGGGAAGAACTCAATTGATTTTGAAGTCAAAGAGCAGTAAAGTTGCAAACAAATTTGTAAGTACCTGCCTAATGGAAGACTTTCATTACATTCTGTTGGGTCCTTATGGATACTCTGTGGTATTTGTTTATTTTGTCTGACCTCACGGTCAGAAAAGCTTATGCAAAGGAAATAAGGGGGAAGTTATCACAGTATGAGGTTAACAATAGTGATAAAAATGGTTACAATCATAGAAAAAATTGGAACCTGAGCTATCCTTAGTGTAAGGGCCAAACTCCAAAGCATTGAAGCATATCACTACAATTAATGCTGTAGAATGTAAGTGATGACTTTTTAAGTCTTGTCAATATTCGAGATTGATTAATCCTAACGAAGTGTCGTCAATTAACTAATAACGTAATGACCGGTGAAACCAGGAGTCTACAAGTACAGGTCTGAACCACCCAGGCAAGTTCAGTTTTTGTGCTGGATGATGCTGAGGATTTTCACACAGTTCCTGTTTTATTTGCTACCAAATTCAGGAATCTGGACAAGGTGATCCAGGTACAGTTTGGAAAGTTGATACCTTCTATTTTATAACTGCATTTATGACTCATTATACTCACTTGTAAATTGATCTGTAAGTAAAACATAGAAAAAAAAACATTCAGTTATTCAAACTATTATAATTGAATAGTGATGCAACATAATGTAAACATCTACAAAAAGCTATGCCAATGATAGTATACTGATATCAATAATGGAACCTAATGCAAAATTTAAAAAATAACCAAATTATCTCAATCAAACAGTTGATTGCAATTATTTTCACCATGGAGAATAACAATGTACATAATTGCTTAGGAAAAGAACACAAAATAATATTTCAAAAATGTTTGTTACAAAATACAGTTTAGAATATGGGATTAGGCAAAACTGTGGAAATGCCCTTATTATTTTCTAATGCTTTAACTGGCAAAACTTAACTCAGTATCTTAATAGGGTATGAAAATATTTTTTTTGTCAATTTACAACTTTATCTTATTTTAAAGTGGGGTATTTGGGGGTAACTCCAATATCGTTCATAGAAAGCCCCATCAATTGATATCTCATTTAAAATGAGTGGTGGTAAAAGAATGTGAATGGTGAAAAACAGAAGTCTATCTCGTTCCATTAGGAAATGGTGTCAATTTGAAATGTTAACATGTTTTATTATGAATTGTTATTTCCTTCACACAAGCCATTGGTCCAAGTAACAAGCAGAATGACACTAAAAAGAAGACTGGCTTCCCTAAAAAAAACCTATGAAAAGCTTCAGAGGTGTCCTACTACACCAGACTCTGTGTGTCGCATAACAGGCTTCACTAAGAATTTACAGTCACCTTCCTCCAAGGTGGCTTCGAACCTTCTCTCATTAAACAGATCAATGTCTTCTAAGGTCATTGGTCTCATTACGGGGCATGGTCACCTGAGGAAGCATCTTCACAGAGTTGGCATCCTTCAGGAGGATCCGCTCTGTAGAAGGTGTAATGAGCAGGAGGAGACTGCTGAGCACCTGCTCTTTGATTGCCCTGCAATAGCAAGAGAGCGGTATCCCATCTTTGGTAGTTTGGACAGGGGTGGTGAATTTTCCCAGGAGGACTTGATAGGTTGTTTTCGGCGGTTTGTTGAACTGCTGAAGTTGTAGACTGGTGGGCCTCATGGTGTGTTTCTGGGGTGCGCAAAAAGCCCTTGAGGCTTAAGTGCATGGCAGTAGGCCGCCCCAAGGGGAAAAAAAAGGATTGATGAGGGAAAACTCATTGAGGGGCACCTGAAATTCCCAATCTGATCTGTGTAAAACTTAAGTTTCATAGCAAATTTAAATCTATTGCTCTGTTTATGAGATATCCTCTTGAGTGATATTGGTCAAATAAATCTCAGCCAAATCCCACGGAGGAATATGCCTCATCATCAAGTTGATCTAGCTTATGTAGAAAAGAAGTTTCATGCAACATTCAAAATCTATAGCTCAATTCGTACTGGAAATCCTGAAAGTTGACCAAATAGAAATTTTCCACGTCTCTTAGTTTTAAGATAAAATAATAATATATAGTAATTACATCTATCCTGAATCAAGAACTGAACCTGATCAGACTTTGCATTTCAAGAGAGGGAAAGAATCACCAATACTCCACGTACCTGAACAGGCTTCAGCTGTCGAATGGTTGGACACGTGAGCACCACCTCCCCCCCTCCCTCAGGCTCCATCCCCCTCTTCTTGATGGTCAGATCGAGGTCTGTGCTGATCACCAAGAACCTGCCCAGTACAGGGAGAGCTGCAGACTTGAAGGAATCAACTGAAGGATCCGTCTGGAAGAAATGCCAGTTAAATATTATTAACTGAAAAAGCCTGTTAAATGTAATCAACTGTTTTGTGTTAACATTGTTTTACGACAGCACGTCATACGTTTCATTAGTTTAACCACTATTTTAAATTTATTTACATTTATAGTCTTGAAAGTGTAGAAAAAGCTTGATAGTAACATATATAGTAACATATTTCTTATGTTACTATCTCAAACAAAACAAATCTCAGGTTTGCCTAGTTACTGTTTTGATAATAAATCATAGACTTACATCGTTGTTGGTCACTCCATGCAGAGTGATGTTCAATGCTTTCTTGCAGAACGGAGCAAGTCCAAGGACCACCTCCAGGTAGTACCCTATCCCACGCTGCTTACAACACTCGTGTTCCAATGTTCCACCGATCAAGGCACCCGGGATGAAATCAAACTCCGTCCCCGTTTCATTGATCTCCAGCGTTGTTCCATTTGTCAGCTTGTCCAGAAGACGGAGAAGGTTAACTTCATATTCTGTACACATTAAAGATTATTAAAGATACAGATTTGTATGGAATTCAGAGAAAATAAAAATCCTGAATTGCGTAAAAATAAACATATAAATCTATTCCTCTAAAATGCATACAGTGTATCAGACAGACCACATGGGTCACTAATAAGACAAGCGAAATGAAATAAAATCTTTGTTTCACCTCTAACCCCACAACTACAACTGAAAAGATCTCAGTGTAATTATTTTAAAGTCTGCAATGCCAAAAACTACTATTTTGAAAGTATGTGTGGTGGTTTTGGAACATACTAGCTGTTTCCCGCGGCTTCGCACGCGTCTCTTAAGCTTTGCCTGTATATTTCTTTGCCTTCAAATAGTGTTTGGATATTTTAATATACGTAACTACTGTGTTGTAATTGCAGTTTATAATGTGCAGGCGCTTTGATAACTTTTATATCTTGCAGTACAGCCTGGTGGTTAGTTACATCAATGGGCATTGCGTATAAACCTTCTACATAGAAAAATACAAATTTTCATAGTGATCGGTCCAATAGTTTCTGAGTCTATAAAGGACAAACACACAAACATTCATTTTTATATATTATGATTGCAGAAACAGTTTAAAACAAAATTTGTCGTTTCTCTTAAGCTTACTCTATGCTTTAAAACTATAAGTGTAGTAATTAAATTATATATAAATATATTTTTTGTCGCATTATATATGTTTACAAAGAACAGCTGATTAAAAATTTGAAAAGACTCTTTCACTTAATAACATATGTTTGCTGCAATGCATTTCTTACGGGTATTTCTGTAACCAGTGGGGCGGAATCCTGAATCGGGAAAGGGATAAAAAGTATCCTATAACCTTCTACAGATCAAGACGAACAAATTTAAAAAAAAATTAGGCGAATCCGTCCAGCCGTTTGTGAGTGATGCTGTTACACACGAACAGTTTCATTTTTATATATATAGATTCACATGTAAACATGGGTTGTGATGTAGGCCTACACCTTACTTTAAAAGTCTCAAATTCCTGATTATTTTGACACAACATTTTTCTAGTTATGATTAGCTCTGTAACTGTAAGTAAAGGTATACCATAAACATTGAAAAAATGCGTTGTACGCTTTAATTATTTTATTGTAAAACTCCTTTTTACTTTCTCGAGAAACAAAATTTTCCTAAAACTTTTAATGACATCTCTTTTATAAGAATTATAAAATAAGACAGACATTTTGAATTATTCAAATTTGAATTAGGAGATTTAAGTTTCCAAGTTGTAAACATTAGAAAAATTAAAATGCCATAGTTTAATGATGTGGTGCACATCAAATTCAAAATGGATTAATCAGAGTTTTGAGTAATTAAAAATGTAAATGTTGGGTATTTTTTTAATATTATCGTAGTCTAATCAATGTAACACGTTTAATACTTATCTGTAATCTATTTCTAACCACAGTTTCCTTCATTTGTTAATTGATGTCATGTAATCACATTATTTGAAGTGGCAACAGATTTTATCATTGGATGCAATAGGCTATTTTCTTATAGACTGATTCAATATATTCAAAGATGACTTTCAATGATTGGAAATACCTACAGACTAATTGTAATGTTGTTGATAATTTTATTGGTTCAGACATTTCAATTGTTTTATTATTCAGTAGTTTGGATAACCAGAACTAAAGATTATTTGATTTTTTTTGTTGGCCGGTTACTACACAATAGCCTATAAGAAACATAACATATTTTGTTAATATAATTTACTCATTTTGTGTCTTGGTTAAACCACATAAATCCAGTAATTAAAATATCAATAGGAACTAATAATAATTCAATAGTAGAGAGAGAGAGAGAGAGGCCATTTATGAAAGTTTCACTTTTCTGTATTGCAACCTATCTATAGGACAAGTTACAAGAAACATGTCCAATTTAGCAAATTTGTAAAAGTTTATACCTTGCAATAAGAATCCTATTAGGCTATATTTTCATATTAAAATTGACTATACCGTAATGCCTTAACCAAATGACTGACTGAAAGGAGGAGACTAATAAGCAGTCTACACTTGTTGAACGATTATTATTATTGAAAGACTCAATATATTATCTAACTTCAATATCATATAATGATCTTACATAACAAGAATTATAATAAATCAACAATAACAATAATACATTACAATTTGTAATAAAATAAAGGGCTGAGTAAGATAAGCGGACCCGGTTTTTATCTCGCTTGTTACAATCATTGCTACTTCATATATCAAATAACAGAATTATCAATCGATATAAATGTATCTAAAATACTACATTAACGTCACATGTTTCAAATTAATAGAAATAGTTTTAAAAATTATGTAATGTCATAAATACTAAAGGAACCATAACCATTAATGAAACGATAAAATTGAGACAAGTGACAGAAAAAATGTCATTTAAATAATAAAGAAAACGTAACAACAAAGCAAACATCTTGAAACCAAAAAGGACACAGTAAATCACCTTTAAGTGTTTAGTTTTCTAAAGTTAACTACCTTTTCTTTATTTAAAAGAAGTTGCTTATAGATAAAAATTGTGCTTAGAATATGAAAATGTCTATACAGTTGGTACAGATGATTTATTTATTGTTCAGATTCATTTCTATTGGTTGATTATATCAATGTGTATATAATAGTTAACTATCGTTTGATAATTTCAATATAAAAAACCCAGTCTGCTTAGTACTCTACCAAAAATAAATAATAATATAAAAAAGAATACAGTACTTTGGGATTATACCGACCACACCAGTATGAGGAACACAAAAATATCAATTTATAGAAACAAACATTATAGAACAAAAAAACAACTCTTTAATTACAAAATAACAAACTTACGACGATTATCAATTGTTAATAGGTTTTCTGTGACGCCCAGAATGCAGCAATATCAAGGATAAGTTAGTGTCGTACTCGACAGACACTGCCGCACGAAAGTACAACAATGCGGCGCACCAGCTGAACGGGCGGTGAGACTCTGCAGTCACGTTATCTACTAGACCTCTCGACTTTGACCTCTGTCTGAGGATGGGGAGGGGTTTGCGATAAGACAATTCCTGTTTTATATTGACGAAATATTGTTCTACGCTAATCTAGTAATCAGTAGAAGCAAAATGTCAAATAACGATTCATGTCTGTGTGTGGTCGGTATAATCCCAAAGTACCTACCAAAAATACCAAACTAACTTGAAGCCATTTGATACAAATCTCATCACTTTGAAGAGATATCTCGCACAATTTTGTCATAATCATTGCCTTTTTCTACAGAAATGTGTTACTTCTTGTTGTTCATTGTTCAGATTAAACACTAGTATCGTTAATAAGTAGAAATCACATGTTAAGTTAAATATATATTATAATATTGAATAATACACTTTATAAAAATGTTTCATAAAAACAACCAAATAACAAGTGTAGGCCACAAAGTCTACCAACTTAAAAGTTTGAAAACATTGCCAATTAATGAAAGTTGCTGCATTATGTTTAATACAATTTATTCAGCCCAATAACAGGGTAGGGTACGATAAGCGAACCCGGTTCTTTATATCGAAGAATGTAATCATCTATAACTAATATTCGCATCTCAAATTCCTGCTTCGGAAGTCTTAGAGGTCTTGAGGAAACTTGATGTTATGAGGGGTGCTGGCCCTGACAACGTACCACCATCATTTTTGTATCACTGCAAAGACATCTTAGTTCAACCCCTGACCACTCTATTTAACCTATCTCTACTGCATGGAATATTTCCTGAAATTCTTAAAGTGGGACACGTGGTTCCTATACTTAAGAGTGGTAGTTCCTCAGAAGTTGAAAACTATCGTCCCATTACTATTCTCTCTGCTGTTGGGAAGGTGTTTGAAGGGCTCGTACTGTCTCGTTTGAGACCATACTTGAAACCTCTAGTTTGTCCCTAGTCAACACGGTTTTACCGCCTGCAAATCCACAGTAACCAATTTACTTCTATTTGAAGAAAAAATACTATCCACCATGGGGTCTGGTAAACAGCTGGACGTGGCTTTTATTGACTTTGCCAAAGCCTTTGACAAGGTTGGACCACTACCATTCTTGGACAAAAAACTCAAAGCTTATGGCATTCACGGCCCACTCCTCTCCTGGCCTGAGCGACTATCTGCTGCAACGGCGCTTGCTAGTAAGGCTTCCTGGTGCACTTTTCTCAAGAATTCCACCAATCCTCGGGCGTCCCTCAGGGCTCCTTATTAGGCCCATATCTTTTCACTGTATTCATCAATGATATTACTTCGATACTGAAAGTGGATGCCCTGCTTTTTGCTGACGACGTCAAAATCTACACGGTGGTCTCCGGCCGGGACGACTCTGCACTGCTTCAGTCGAGTCTTGATGGTGTTCTGGATTGGTGTAGAACTAACAACATGAAGCTAAAACTCGTCCAAATGCTCTGTAATGACCTTCAGTCGATTGCATCAACCTAGTATTTTTCAGTATTCACTGGATGGTCAACCTCTGGATAGAGTATTCAAAATTAAGGACTTGGGTGTTACCTTCTCTGCTGATCTTTCCTTCAAATGACCATGTCGATGAGCTGTGCAGAAGAGCGTATAGGATGTTGGGATTCATCAACAGGTCTACTCGTGGAATGACAAGCTCTGCAGTCTTAAGGACTCTCTACTCATCCTTCGTTCGCCAGTTATTAGAATATGCGAGTCCTGTTTTGGTCTCCCTACCAGCTGGGTCTTGTTGACAAACTGGAAGCGGTCCAAAGGAGATTCCTGAGACTGGTGGGACTGCGGCGAGGACTGCTGTTTAGAGACATTCCTATTGCTGAGCTGCAGACCGAGCTTCTTCTCCCAGATCTTCGGACCAGGCGCTGTGTGGCGGATGTCTTGTAGCTGATTCGGCTGATAAGGGGGGAGCTGGACTGCCCGTCGCTGCTTTCGCGAGTGGATTTCCGTATACCATCGGGACTCGTTCGAGGGAGTTGTTTGGGAGGCGCCAATATTCAAGAAACTATGACTTCCATGGTCCACTTGCAAGGATGATGAGGATTGGCAACCGTCACTGCGGCGGGTTGGATCTCTTCCACGACCGGGTTTTCGACCATAAGGAGAGGAGTATTGACAGCCGCACAGCGGGACTCTACATGAAACGTCCTACCGTATCTATTCTTCATTTGTTATTATTTTTTGCATACGTACATATAGTATTTATTGATTGTTATTGTTTTGTTACTATATATGCATATTTATCGATTGTTATTATTCTTAGTATATTTTTCAAGTTGTTACATACTTTGCTCGTATTTATATCTGCATGTATTCGGTTGCTGGTATACTTATTATTTGCTTGTTATAGGTTTGATTTGTAAACTTTGGTTTGTCTTTTATTTCTTGCATACGTACAGATAGTATTTATTAATTGTTTTTGTTTTTGTTACTATATATACATATTTATCGCTGTTATTTATTCTTAGTATACTTTTCAAGTTGTTACATACTGCTTGTATTTATACTGCTTGCATGCTAGTATTCTGTTACTAGTATATTTAAGTATTTGCAATGTTATAGATTTGATTTGTAAACATTGGTTTTGCCGTTGGAATGAAATAAACAAATAAATAAATTCTAGACTATTAATCGATATAAAAGTATCTATAGTCCTCAATAAAAATCATATGTTTTAAATTAAAATATGAGTTTAATATTTACAGTGATCAAACAAATTATTATAACCAAAATTAGGAAAACTGGAGACTACCATATTTGCTCCTTTCACAGTTACAGTTGTTTCTTTCCCTTACATTTCAAATAATGGGTTTTTCGGTACCAGTCCAACATGTTGAAGCCACGAAAAACATGTCTTATCATCTTTCAAAGCAATGTCGTATGGTATTTTAAAATTAATTGCCATTTTTAATAGTCAAATGTTACTAATGTAGAATTAAAATTTGATAAATTAGATAAAAATATCCTACATGTATTATTTGAAAGTGTTTACAGCTGTTGGTATAGATTATTTAAGTTAATTAGTTGTTCAAAATAATTAGTCAGTATCGATTGATTATATCGGTGGTTATGATTAAGTAACATCGTTTGCCAAATTAGATATAAAAAACCGGGTCCGCGTATCGTACCCTACCCTTGTTTCTTTCCCACAAATTTCAAATATTGGGTTTTTCAGTACGAGTCCAACATGTTGAAGCCACGAAAAACATGTCTTATCATCTTTCAAAAGCAATGTTGTATGGTTTTCTAAAATTGACTGCCATTTTTAATAATCAAATATTACTTATGTAAAATTAAAATATTACCCTACGTGTATTATTTGAAAGTGTTTACAGCTGTTGATATAGATTATTTAAGTTATTTGTTCAAAATAATTTATCAGTATCGATTGATTATATCAATTGTTATGATTAAGTAATATCATTTGTTAATTTCAATATAAAAAACCGAGTCCGCTTATCATACCCTACCCCAATAACGTAATTATTAATCTTGCTACGAATTACAAATAGCAGCAAAATATGGCCTAACCTAGATCTGACTATAATATGTAGTTAATATCACCTTGTAATCCTGGTTCATCACTCTGTGCTCTAATTTCACTTATGTTAATGGCTTTTCCACTTAAAACAGATAATAAAAGTCTCTGTCTTAAATAATTGCTTCCTTTGAAAGACAAATAGTTTTTACTATAAGGTGCCATGAAGTTTATAATACAAACTATGAAAGATAATGCTGTACTCAGTGAGTGTGTTACACACAACTATTTTAGGTAACTGTCTATAATAATAATAAAAATTAATGTCTAACAAAACTCTCATAAACACAAGATAAACAACGTAAACGAATAGCACATTAAATAAGGTTAGGTTTGTTTATACTGTTCATGAAATTTGTACCCACATGGTGGTTGGTGATGGTATGTTACAAAACAAAGACATCAGATGTCATGGCCAATTTTTTTTATTATTCTGTTTAGCTTAGGAATTTCTATGTGGACGCCATGTACACTTACATTTTATACCACACCACTTTACTCCGCGCCCTGCACTGAATTAATTATAAAGTAAAAATTAAGTAAACTAAAATTGAGTTGTTGCCAATCCTGTCTCCACCCCTCTAACGTTAGCTTCGTTATATGTAGACAACTCGGTTTCTCCACCGTGATTCGTGTCTAAAACATCGTTGTGCACCTTAAGAAAACACCTCTTCCATTTAGATTACACTATATTTTGCTATCTATATGTCTCTGATGTAAATACAATGCAAAGAGTTCGTTTTAAGTTTCTTTGTCATGTACCTTTTTAACCCTTCAAACGGATGTAGGCTCAAACTGTGACAGACAGTTTTTAGACTTTGCACAAAGCAGAAGGTGAAATATAGCTGAATTCAACATTCACGCAGCTTCTAAAATATGTCTTCGTCCTTATAGTCCACAGATAGTCCTGTCGTTGCTTCTTTTAATTCTACCGTGTAAATATATTTATGATATTACTAAAACACAGATTAGATGCTCATATGACGGAAATTGTCTCATATTTGTCTAGAAGCTAATTCAAAATTCGTATGATCAAATATTGTTACCACGTATCGTATGTATATTCTAACGCATAACTGTTCTCAATGTTCATGTTAATAAAGAGATTCTGATTCCCAAATATAAAATTTCTACTTATCTCATTAACTCAATATATGACAGTAAACCTAATAACTGATTGTGATTTCAGAGCATTAACACAATAGCTTCCACAGTAAATGAGGAGATCACACTAAACCATTCTAACATTCTTTATAAAAACACCAGGCAAGGAAAATGTATAAATAATATCTTACAACAGTTTATGGAATAAACTAGCGAAAGTCTTAAAAAACGGGTCAGTTCCAAGATTAATGTGGTAGTTCCCGCATTGAAAAATTATAAAATTAGTATTTTTTTTATCCTGTCTTCAATCTTTTCATTTACTATAGTCTTATAATTCAGTTGTGGAATTTGAAGACACGTAATTCACCGTTCACTACTGTACGTTTCAGCTACGCAAAGCAAGTGCTTATGTCAATCCATCCCAAGACAAGGAAATGGAGAACACATTGCACATTAGATGGGTTAAAGATTGGATAACGAGTTGGGATTGACATATAAGAGTATGATGCAAGAGACAACACAAAAATTGATATGAAATTACATCAATCAACATCAATTGCTTCTGTAGAACTATATGCAATACACGAAGCTCTAAATAAGACAGGACTTCTCTAACGATACTCTCTGATTCTCAAGTAGCTCTGTAACCTGGAAAAGAAAAATGAACAATAGCTTCCCGTTTTAATAATTCATGAATTAATTACCAGTAAAAAACGATCAATGTTATTGTAGGTTCCGGTTTATCAAACGAATTAAAGTTTCTGATAAAATTGTTAAACAAGCTGGTAATGATATGATTTTTAGACAAAATATAAATAATTACAAACAATAGATGTATATAGTTAAATAAACAAATTGTTATGAGAAAGGCCAATGGTACATGCAAGTGCAATCGAATTAAACTATGATGCCTCGGATTTGAAAAAAAGTACTTTAAACATACACTTTCTATTTATACTATTCAGATTGAGATTTGGACACTTTTGCAATGCACCATGACTACATCACATTAAGCTATTGGATAGTCCCAATTGTAAAAAATGTTGGAGGGGGTTTGAGGAATCGAATGATAATATTATATTCAATCAGTATGCTGGTTATGTTGCGGAACATAAAACTATGTTTGAAAACTTGAGGAAAGAACCTTTTTGCAAATCCACCACATACTTTGTTTAAAGTTTGTTATTTACTACAGAAGGGTTGAAAGGATAACAGGACTTCGGACATTTGCCATTTTATATATCTTTTATAACCTATAACGATGGTAAATGCCTGAAATCCTGTTATCGTTTCCACCACATTTTTTACCCCTTCTTCAAACAAATCATTTTCATTTTTTTGTCATATATTGAAATTTCTTATAGACGCAAAAATAAAGATATTAATTGTTATATATAATATTAATGACCTTAAAATAAAATGCTTCTTAAAAAATCAAATACGGACTAAAAGTTAAGTGAAAATGTGGCAACTAACTAAAATCAATAATAAAAAATTATGGTTGCCTGTAAAGTCGGTTTTACGGGCGAAGATTTTACGTGACAACGTCTTTTTCTCGGTAGAATATTTATTGATATGAATATTATTAAACTGCACAATAGGAACAAGGAATTGAATGAAAATAAGAATTGCACAAATTTTAACTATAGAAATATATTTTGTTTACTAAAACATTGTACATAATTTGAAATTAATTAAAATTTGTTATTGTAAATGGTAAAGTTGAATAAAACATTTACTAAAATTGGAATTTGAAATTCTTGCTAAACACAGTTAAATTCTAACTCCGCGCGCGGTGATTGGTCGGTTTAGTTCGTTTGTTTGGTCGCACTGTTATGACAGGTTAGAGGTTATAATTTGTTATTTTAAATGTTTGACTAGCAATACGCGCTGTTTCTTCTCAATCGACTGAATTACGATTGATTGCAGAGTGATTTAAACTAATAATTTACTTAACACTATCAACATTTGTCAATAGTATGACATAAACCTATAAACTCAGTTTCTCAACTTTTGTGTCAATCTAACAATTAATCAATCAATCATAGTTTACGATAGTGAAATATCAGTGTACAATTATTTACCTTTATTGTTGTAGTTGTTGTAAATGACGAATCTAAGCACTCCACATTTTCACGAATAAACATAGTTATCTGCTTTATCCCGTGCGGCGGACCCACAGTTATCTCCCGTGCGGCGGACCCACTGGACGGGCATCGTAACGTTACCGGGCGTTACACTTTTTCATGAGTGACTCCGAGCCGCAACCTAATTTAAGACGTTGTCACGTCAAAATTTTTAACATGAAAGTTTTGTAGCTTCATGGTATCAATATTAAGCCAAAAAGATCAAAATAATACTTTTATGTGGAAAACATTATTTTAACTGTCCACTGTGTCAAAAATCTACCTTCTATAAAATGTTTACGGCTAAGGGAAGGAATAAAAAGAGGGAATTTATACAAAAATCGTCTTTCTACAATAAAAAATAAGTGGTCACTCAATAGTGATCAATTAATACTTTACGCACTATAAAATTAACAGGAATACATTTCTCATACACATTAGTACTAGATGTAGGAAAAATGTGTAAATAACATATGTATATTACATTACATAATACGTTTTGTTGTTTTATAAAATATATTTATTTATAAAATTAAGAAAATGCTAAAAAAAGATGTTTTTACATTTACAACTCATTCAGAAATTTATTGCTCACATTAACTATTTTATTTTATACTTTGATTTTAGATATACGCTGGTTTGTTTCTTCTATTTAAAAATAAGTATTACTTTATCTATATGGATAAATTAATGTTCAAATAAAGAATTATGATTATTTTGTATACACGCAACTTTATACTCAAAATCCACTGCCATCGATAAACAAAAGATTTTGAGTTGGTAGTTGAGATAACCAATTGGCCTTGTGGAGATTTAGAACAAAACGTAGCAGACGACGGCTTGACAAATCGTGATTTACCAAGTTTGCCGATAATTATTTGTCATATAAATTAATAAATTGTGCAGCAATAGTGTATTTTTCATTTTCGAGCGAAAAAGTACTTTATTCGTGAGATAAGGAAGTGATTGAATTAAACTTTTAGTTCCAAGAAGGTAAGATCAAAAACAGATTGTGTAACACGTAGTATGGATACATTTATTTAATTAATGATTTCAACATGTATTCAATATTATTGGTCCCTATATTTTAATTGAAGATGCCGGCAATAAAATACATCCGCCATATAGTTTGAAAAATCACTCAGAAATATTAATAGGATCTCCATGATGTATACTTAGTTGCATATTTATATGAGAAAAGAGAGGTAGCCCAACATAATGTGGCTGCATGTTCTGTTTTTTTATTGTAGTGGTTTGAATTACTATTGGATATATTGAAACACTACAGTTGTATTCTATTGGTTTGATCTGTGGCCGAATTTGTTCAGTGGTTTCTATTGAAATATTAAAAATAATGATTATTGTTTTGTTTTATTTTTTCAAAGGCAATAGCATACCATTTTACAATAGGCTATGAAAGAAATAGAGATGACCCCTAGGCTGTCAGAGTTAGCCTATTTCCCAATATTAAAATTTTGTAATATTCTGCAATTGTGTTCTTATGCTGAATAGTAAATATACAGTAGGCAGTAAGACATACATTTTATTCCCAATTTGGGGCATACAACAACTCCCCAAATGTTGCTCTTGCTCTTCAAATATTTACTACAACATGTAGCCTACTAATGTAGATTTTCTTGAAAACTCACCATACGTTTTTATTGTCCTATTTGCTTTGGTGGGGAGAGGGTTAGGAAAGACAGCAACATTTTAAACAAATGTTTTTTGTAACCATCTAATGCATTATAAATAGGCTACTTCTATTAAAAAATTAAAATAAATATATGTTTTTAAGTTAAAACGGGACATGTCTCAGCCACGTTGACAAATGAATCATGGGTAGACTATAATAAGCGGCCTAGGCTACACTCGTTATTTGGTTGTTTTAACGAATTGTTCAATGTTTTTATCAGAAGGCATAATTCAATATTACAATTGATTTAACGTAGCATATGATTTCACCATATTAAGTTACTTATAGCAGTTTAATGTAAACAATAAACAGCAAGAAGTAACTAATATTTTGAGACTAAAAATGGCAAATATGAGGAAAATATGTGAGATATTTGTCACAAGTGACGAGATTAGTTTAAGTGTCTTCAACATGTATGTTTGGCTCCTGGTAACCCATGGGGAGAATTCTTTCCTCCATTTCACGAAAGCTGTTACTCATTGCTATGAAGGTGGTCAAGTTATAAATATTGTAAGGTTTTTTTTGATCTGTAAGTCTAGACCTTAGTTGGTTTTGTAATGTTTTTTTTTTTTTTTTTTTTCCTTGGGGCGGCCTACTGCCATGCACTTGTTAGTGTTAAATTTATGTTTTTAAAATTGTAATAAACGAGATTCTTCTTGATACGGTAATTAATTTATTATAACTCTTATTTTGTACGATTTTTTCATATCGAAGTTGGATAATATATTGAACAATTCGACAAAATCAACCAAATAGCCTAACGAGTGTAGGCCACTTGTTAAAGTCTCCCCCGAATCATTGAACCAAATTATCAATTAAAGATACCTGAACTTAATACAAAAACATTCTAATCATAGTTATTTACAATTCATTATTGCTCAGCCTAACCATTTCAATAACAGTATTGTTTAAAATTAATGCAAATAAAGTAATTTATGTGGTATTTGTGTAATGAGCACAAGTACATTTGGCATTTGTGTTATAGCTGTTATACATATTAAATCCTTCAAAATAAGAAAAAGTAACTAAATGTTACACTGTTTTGTTTGTCACATGTAATAGATAGCCTACATGTAGCCTAAATGGTCTTTTCTTATTTTGGTATTATAGATAATAAAAAAAAAATAAAATGATGAATCAATTGTCGTGGTTGGTCACTTTGTATAAAATACAATTTTTAATCTAAAACTGTTGATAGATCACTATGAATGTTTATTTGGAGGAAATAACACTATCTTAATATCAATTTTAACACAGGGATATCATTTGGGCAGTCTTTGCATTAGATCAATCACTCAGCTAATAAGTAGGGATGTCATGTACCACCGGTGGTACACACAGTTATGTATAAATAGTAGGATGTATGTTATATAACCATTTCAGATTAATAAGCACATTTGCACATTTTTGATCGGCAATATTGTCGTCATTGTAATGACGTGTTTAATTTATGCTAAAATATTATATTATGAAGGTTGGTAACATTTCATTAGTGTATTGTACTTTTATGTAGCAAAAGATCAGAAATATTAAACCAGAACCTAATTAGTTTACTAGTTACTATAGTTGGCTTTTACTTAATATGAAAATTTTCAAATACTCAAAAGCTTCAGTTTTATTACTGAAGTATAGCAATGAAGGTGTGATAAGAGAGAGTGCTTGATACTTTTGTAATAGGCCTCTTAATAATTCTGGTGCATGTAGTGTATGTCTAAAGGTATAACAAAATAATTATAAGGCGCAAAATTTCAAAACTGAAAAAGATCTTTCAGTTGGTTAAACTGGAACTTAATTTCATTTAAAAAGTTGCTAGTTTTTTCACTGTAGCTGATAATGTTGTATTTATTAGCCTTTATGATAGTTTGATAATTTATTTTTTCCATTTTATTAGAACAAAAACATCCATAAAATGTTAAAATGTGTTTCAAACAGTAGGCTACGTTTAAACTCTTGTAGGCCTAGGCCTATGCCACAAAGGATTTCTCGGTACTTTGGGATTATACCGACCACACCCAGACATGAATCGTTATTTGACATTTTGCTTCTACTGATTACTAGATTAGCGTAAAACAATATTTCGTCAATATAAAACAGGAATTGTCTTATCGCAAACCCCTCCCCATCCTCAGACAGAGGTCAAAGTCGAGCGGTCTAGTAGATAACGTGATTGCAGAGTCGCGTCGCTTTGTTGTACTTCCGTGTTTTACCTCTACATTTCTCCAAACACAAAAATTCAACAAAAACAAACATTACCAAATTAAAACTAAACTCTTTATTGAAAAAACACTCAAAACTTGTTTTTATTCTTGATCACATTCCGCCACCCAAAATGCGAGTGCCTCCGGCCTTCCCAAAATCCGAAGGTGCTGCCGAAGCCCGCGCTGATGTCAACGAAAGAAAAACATCCCTCGAGATAGTACCTATCAGTAAAATATCAAATTCTAGAGGGGCTGATCAGAAATATAAATTGAATTGTAATGGAAAGGCAATTATGTACCGTGCAAATCATGTGATGCCGCGCGGCCTGCCGTAATCGGGATTCTCGAGAAAGATAAGATAACAGCGACAACAATACCGATCACAATACCTGGAAATGCTTGTAAGTTTGTAATTTTGTAATTACAGAGTTGCTTTTTCGTTCTATCATGTTTGTTTCTATAAATTTATATTTTTGTGTTCTTCATATTGGTGTGGTCGGTATAATCCCAAAGTACCGATTTCTCCAACTTACAATTTAATGGCTGGTAACCATTCACTTCTAAAGTATTTTCTCTGAACTTTAGATTATACCTATTTGACTCTGTTTCCTAAACTATAAACATATTTTCTATCCTAGTACTAATTTATGTTAATTTTAATAACTATATTGTTTAACAACTCTGTTAGATTAGCATTAAGTTCTTTACATTTCCAAAGGTTTAACCTACCCTGAGATGGAACTTTGGTACTTTCTGATTAAACGGAGGCCACATATTCATAGCACGCTGCGGCTGAAGTGGTTAGGTGATTTAGGTTTACTAACCTAACCTTATCTAAACTAACCTAACCTTTAGTATTTATTATGTAACTGCCCACCCAAAAGATGTGGGGATCAGCAACGTGGCGAAATAAATAAAAAACATCGGAGCACGGCTCTCTATCTTTTGATCCCTATCATGCTGAATACATGTGGCGCTCAGTGGCTGCCAACAACGCTTTCGTCACACTTATCACCGACATTGTCGAGTTTTTGAATACTCAAATATAAATGTTTGTTTATAATTTTGCAAAATACTTAATAAAGGTATAATTTTTGTGTTCATAATCAAATTTTACTTATATACCTACTTTTTTAATCATTAAACGGGTGGCCTCCGTTTAATCAGAAAGTACCAAACTTTTTAATAAAAATTACAAAATACTGAGGTATTAATGAGTATTTGTGTCAATTTGGATTCATCTGGTTTTGTCATTTTTATGTGTTTTGGTGTTTTGTGTTTTTTATTAGTCTGTAATAGTAAGTATTATTAAACAATGTATTTTGTTTTCTCAAGATTGTTTTATTGTTTCAATAGCATATATGGTATTTGCTATACAATGTAGTATAAAATACTCTAAACTAGGCCTACGCTGTAGACAATTTATTTGAGCATATTCCAAGTAAAATATTTGTAATTAATTCATTAAGTTATCATAAACAATGTTTCCTACGGATGTTGTATTTATCTTATATTTTGGCTGAAGGTTCTCTATCGGACCATCAAAAATATCAAACAACTATAAACGTTTTATTAAAACAATTAGTGTGAAACGCATTATTCATATCTGATTTTATCTACAATATATTATTAAATAACAACATCAAAAGAAATAAAGTTACATAACGAAACATTCATATGAATCAAACAGATTTAAATTCCAGTTGTTTTCCAAGGTACAGTACGCGCGCTGAAGGTTCGGCTCCGAGTCAACCGAGCGGACTATGGCGGGGGACGGGTGGATTGCCCGATATAACAACTGTTCTGCAGACATCCGCCAATGTTTGGCCCGCTGCAGTCTGAATATTTATTGTCCCTGTTATCAGTATTCTTTATACATCAGTGTTTCGTATTCATTCATCTGTCATAAAATTAGTGTATAAACAATACACCCCAAAACACTTTCTATTCGAATATAATACAATGAAATTCAACATAATATCATTAAAGTTTAAACTTTTAGTTTATCACAGATCACCACTATGGCCTAAAGTGTTTTTTTTTTTTTCAGAAATAAACTATTGCAAAGTGATTCAATGTTAAACTTTCAAATGGTATTGCCGTGTTGCATTTACGTGAATGGGCCATAAACTGTAGGGCAGCGGTGTCGGTGATACATTCCACTTCAGACTAAGTTACGGCTAACCTAAACTATGTATCTGAAAAAAGTTAAATCTAAAATTAACTTCAGTTCATTCAGAAAAACTTTCCCGCTGGTGAAAGTTTCCTGACCAAATAAAAATATCCTCACATACAAACTTTTTTGTATCACAATTTTGGCACAGTTAATTTAAAAATATATTTTATTGAAGAAAAGTAATAAAACATTGAAACTTAATACATCCATTAGCATTGGCATAAACAGGAAAATAGATCTGCGAAGTTTCAGAATTTTATTTGTACAGGAAGTTGGTCTAACCATAAGTTGATTGTCGAGCGAGAATTAAACATTGCCGTCCGTGACGGATCATTGGAGAGTCAATGTTTTTATTTGGTTAGTAGGGCAACGACAGGGCCGAACCTTCAGCGCGCGTACTGTACAATTCTTCTCAGGTTAAGGAAATAGAAATGGGGTATTTGTATAATAATACATACTTTCTGTTTTGATTGTTTTTAATAATTTCCTAAGGTTTAGATAAAAGTTTGGTGTATCTTAAATTTTCACCTTCATATGTTCTCCTTACATACATCTCATTTTGCTACTTTCGGTACCAAATCTTGCTTTTAAGGTCATGAAAATGTAGCTTTACCATTGTAAAAACAAGTTCATAAATATATCGTTAATTAAATACATGATTTTAATAGACATTATTAGTATTTTTGCCCAATAAATAGAATGTAAACAAATATAAAGTTAAAATTGTCAAATTTTTTTTGTGCAGTGTGTTAAAATTTATATTATTTATTTATGTTTTAGTATCAATGGTAGATATATACGTGGGCTGTCCAGAAAGTAACTGGCGTTTTGACATGACATGGCAATGGACGGGACTAGCACTGCTAGCTAGAGTGTTCACACTCGTTATACAATCAGCCGTGGTAGATTGAGCATCGTGACTATCGTACTTTGTATACAGTGGAGTGTTTAAAATATGAGCTCAGCAATTGAAATCTTACCAGTTGTGAAGTGTGATCAGAGATATGGTTTTGAATCATAACTTTCTTGCTGAGTTTTCCCGGCGCTTGTTTTGTACACATAACGCAGCTATGGTGGGAAGGGTTGATTCAATGCAAATCTTGAGTTAAGATCCAGTTCACCTTCCTCTTATGTGCAGTACTCTTCCTCTTTCATTTTGAGCTTCTTCGTTTTTCGTCGCCGACTGTTTTTGGATTCCTTCAGACGAACATGACTTCAGATTTCAGGAGTCAAGTCTGCAACAGCATCAAATTCCAGATGCAGCAAGTAAGAGGAAGCTGAACTGGAGCTGAACCCAACATTTGCTTGTTTTGTATCACGCGTCTTAAGTATCTGAGTGTTTGGCAATACTTCTCTGAATTGACAGTTGGCCATAATTAAGAAAATCAATGAGAATCACTCCCTGAGCATCCCAAAACCAGTAGCCATGATGTTTTGTACTAACATGGTTGCAGACATTTCCTCAGTTTCTCAGTAGCGTGTGTCCCCATTACATCGACTGCCATTTTTTTTTACAGTGACGTGCTTTGCCCAAGCCTCGTCACCGATTATGACACGATCAATGACTTGGTTTCAACTTTGGTCGTAGTCTTCCAAAAATGTCAGTGCTGCAGGAAGTCTATTTTTTGTGTTCTTACATTAGGATTTTTGGAACTCCCCAGCACAAAATTTGTTGTAACCAAGTTCACCAACCACAATTTCATAAACTAAACTTCATGAAATTTGAGAGAAATGTTCTGAGAGTTCCATAATCGTGAAATGATGATTGTTACGGAATGTTTAGTTGATTTTCTCCACCAATTCTTCACCCACAAGACTAGGCCTACCACTGCGATTGGTTATTATGAACACTGGTTCGTCCATTTTTAAAATCAATGCACCATTGTCTCACTCGGCTTTGATCCATTTCATTATTCCTCGACTACAAACATCACAAATCTGACGATAAATTTCAATGGGTTTCCGATTTTTTGCCAAAAACAACCTTATCACAGATCAAACTTCACAACTGGCCAGATTTTCAATTGCAGTGCTTTTTTTAACACTCCACTGTATACAAAGTACGATAGTCACAATGCACAATCTACTATAGCTGGTTGCGTACTGAGTAGATTGAGGGTAGGACGAACCAGTGTTCATAATAACCAATCGCAGTGGTAGGCCTAGTCTTGTGGAGTGAAGAATTGGTGGAGAAAATCAACTAAACATTCCGTAACAATCATCATTTCACGAATATAATTTATGGAATATAATTAACCAGGAAAGAAAGTCTCGTACCTCAAACATGCAGCTAGACACTCATCGTCAACAGGGAAACCATCTCTTCACCAACAGAAATAGCAAATCATCTCAATGAATTTTTTGCAACCACAGCTGAAAGAACACTCATGAACAGTACGCAGAATAACAAGCACACGAAAACAATAACCAAGACACCTCAAAATGCAATTTGTACTTCTATAAAACAAACTGTGATGAAATTGGCAAAATTATCAATGGACTAAAACAAAGTCCTCAGCAGGAGAAGATGATTTTTCATCAAAATTGGTTAAATATTGCAAAAAATGAAATTCTCATCCCACTAACAAATTTAATTAATAAATCTCTTTCCCAAGGAATATTTCCAAATTGTTTAAATACTTCAAAAATATATTCTAAATATAAAGACGGCCAAACGAATGAACCATGCAACTACCGCCCCATTTCACTAATATCAACCTTCTCAAAGATTCTAGAACGTGTCATCTTGAAAAGACTTCTAGGCCACCTGAATCAAAATGAACTTCTTACTCCAAGACAGCATGGCTTCAAGAAGAATAAATCAACAACCACAGCAATAAACTCAGCTAGTTGAATCTATTATCGACAAACTAGAAGAAGGTTGTATAGCCACAAGTATCTTCCTAGACTTCAGTAAGGCCTTTGACTGCCTAGAGCATGGCTTAGTAATTGAAAAACTCAGATCATTAGGAATTGAAGACAAAGAGGCAGGACTGGTTCAAGAGCTACTTGAGCAACAGGAAACAACTCGTAGAGCTTACATCATCAAGCAACGGAATAATTCACACAAAATAAAGTCGGAACTTGTTACCAGTAACAAGAGGCGTACCTCAAGGATCTGTGCTTGGTCCAGTGCTTTACACTCTTTTGACAAATGACTTCCCACAATATCTGGAGAAATACTGCAAGGTTGTGATGTATGCTGATGACACTGCCCTTATTATTACTGAGAAAGACAAAGAACAACTTGACATCAATTCGTATATAGCTTTTGATATGGCAAAGCAATACTGCCATATCAATGATCTGGTACTAAATGAGAAGAAAACACAGCAGCTAATTTTCACTGCCTCCCGAAACCATCACAGGGGTCTCCCAGAGCTAGAGGTAACAACATCAACAAAATACCTAGGTCTGACTCTAGACAACAAACTATCCTGGGAGCCTCATGTGGATAAACTCTGCAAAAAACTTAGCTCCTGCCTTTATGTAGTACGACGAAATTAAACAAATTAGCAATATAGATATGGGTAAATCAGCCTACCATTCTCTCTTTGAGTCCCACCTTAGATATGGATTAATTGTATGGGGAAGTACAACAGCAACAAATTTACAAAGAGTATTTAGTAATACAAAAGAGAAACCATCAGAAGCTCTTACTGGACTGAGACACGAGACAGTTGCAGGGAAAGCCTTCAGAGAACTGAGGATTTTAACAGTAGTAGCTCTTTATATAATTGATACTATTTTGCACTCTGTAACAACTGGACAGACTAGAACTGGAGACCATCACAGCTACAACACAAGAAATAGACACCACTTTGCTCTTGAAACACACCACCTAAGTTTATATGAGAGGAAACCATCATACAAAGGAGCAATCTATTTCAACATTCTACCAGACTCACTGAAGAAAAACACCAGCCAAACACCTGAAGAACTCACTCAAAAGTTGGTTTCTCCAGCAACCCTTCTACACTATTCAAGAGTTCATAAAACTGGAAATCAATTGCATCATGAACTGATATTTTTAATTTTATGTTCTGTATGTCCTTTATTGTATTGACAAAAAATTCTAAAACTCAACGTTTATGAATAAAGAATATTGTCTATTGTCTATTGTCTATTGAGTGTAGGAACACTCTGACACAAGATGGCGGCACTAGTCCACCCATTGCCGCATCACGTTAAAACGTCTTGTTACTTTCTTGACAGTACTTGTAAATAATATACGGTAGTTTTATTTTTTGTTCACTTGTTATGGTAGCCCAATATGGAACTGCAGCTTTTTACTTTAAGTTTGTTGAATACAACAATACTTTTTATGTCAAGATAATGGCCTTGTTATATGTGCTTTTAAATGAATAAACTATTTTTATTCTACAGCAAAAATTATTGTAGTATACATATTTTTATTGCTGCCAATGGGTCCACTGTAGCATTATGAAAATGTTGTTTCTTCCTAACTTCCAATATATAACTTATATTGTATTTTTAATCTAATTCGCATACAAAAAAGTCATAATATAAATTTTACCACTGTCTATGAAATTCTGATTTTTTTCATTTGATTTTATCTCCAATTCCTTCAAAGAACAATTCCACATATAGGTTAAATAAATATCAAGAATATTAGTTCATACTACTAAAAAAAATTTCAAAATATTTTTAAGTAACAGAATTTAGCAGTTATGCACTTTCTACATATTATTACATGTTTATTTATTTGATTTCCAATTTATTTTAGGACAAATAACTTTATGGTCACCGGAAATCAAGTGAATTACATTAAGTATGGTAATAAATGTGATACTACCTTGTAGGTCTACATGGATATACCTAGGCTATTCTATTTATTTAAGAAAACTGATGGTGATCTACTGTTACAATAGACACTTGATAATCTAAAAGACCGACACATTATAATCCGACAAAGCCTTGGTGGCAATATCTGTAATGAGTGCGAGATATGCTATACACTAGACTGGGAGTGAGTTTGCCGATGGATTGTTTGTATGGCCTCTATGTACACCCAATCTGTTGCCATACATTCTTTACCATTGCAGCTTCATACAGGATCGTGTATCTTCATCTGCTATGACCTGACTAAAGAAATAGGATGGAAGCAGTGTCAGATATACTGATCGAGGTATGGGAAGAATTTACCTACTGACTGGACGTATGCTGTGTTATAATGTTGCTGACATGTAACAATTGTGGGAAGAATAAAAACTGATTAACAGTTGCTCTTAAGATCCACAGTAACAGACAGTCACACAAAGAGTGCAGATGGATCGGTCAAATTAATCAAATGATCAACACCTACAATAATAGAACAATTCACTTGGTCCATTAATGTATTGTGTTTGGTTGCATTGTAGCTTTTGGTGCTGATGTTGTCTTTTGCTTGCAGGATGTGGCAGTCATCAGGATATCCGCAGCAAGGTTGATATAATTTTGTTGTCGATGTAAACTGATCAATTTTAATTTTTAATCTACTAACTTTGGTTCTAGTTTTTGTTAATGTACTTCTTGCGGCTTAATGTTTGTTTGCTTGTCTAAAAAAAGTTGCTTTCATTTTTGTTAATTTTTATTTGTTGATTATGCTGCTGCTTTTTTGCAATGTTGATTATTTATAATAGTTGGATAATGTTTTAGCCCTCTTAAGTGGCTGTCATTTCATCCAGAAATGATTGTACGATTTTGTTTTTCTTGCTAAGCTTTATTTATTTATTTTCTTAAAATACAGATGATATTTCCCTTCAGTGGAAATATATCTTTGCAATCCAGATTTACCTACAGTACTTTTTTTGCCCCAATCACACTCTATTTTTTCGAGCTTATTCACAAATTTGGAGTGGCCGGCTCTGAACACTCCATTAATATATAATTATTTTATACTATAGGTTTTTTCTCAACTTCAAATAGTGGTTAGGTGCCCAATGGCGTACATATCCACAGAAACAGTTTATTCTCTTCAACAAATAATGTTTGTTTTTCTTGTTTCATTCCTCACTTTCTTTTTCTGTCATATTTTTGTAAATATTTATGCAATTTATACTTATCTGAAGAAATGTACATAGGTACACGAAAATTAATAAATGTTTTGTATCGTGGGTTTGTGTGTTGAAGAAAATAACTTGTTTCTGTGGATATTTTACTACTATAATTATTTTAAGAAACAACCTACACTACAAAAACCCATGACGTATAGCTTATATTGGTTAATACATTATTTATAACTCCAACTAGACAGCTCATTTACGTTTTTGACTCCCTAAACTATAATAAAATTTTAGCAAAATGTATTGTGTAGCATCAGGTGACACAGAGGTGGGATTTACTAATCAAGGTCAAAGACACTGAGTTTTGTAACAATATCTTTGTCTCTGTCCCACACTTTCAATGCCAAACAGCTGTAAAACACTCAACCAACTTATAAACAATATATTCCAGTCAGAAGTAGTTCTATACTTCGAATTTCTAAGTGCTAGTGGGTTTCACCATATGATGGAATGTCCGTGCAACGGATGAAAACGACAAACCATTATCCATAGTGAATTTTTTGCTGATGTATAGCATGAATGTTAAGTTTAGCTACAGTTCACCTTCCTCTTAGTGCAGTGTCTATAATCTGATGATGACACAGACTTGACTCCTGCTCTAAGAGGAAGGTGAACTAAAGTTAAACTCAACATTCGCATTGAATCAACCCGTCCTAGCATAGCCAAGTTATGTGTAGAAAACTCGGTTGCCCCACCGTGCGTAGAGATCTTGTCTAAAACGTTGTAATGCACTCATTTGTGCATCTTATGACACAATGAGAATACCTCTTCACGTAGATTACACTATATTTTGTGGTCTAGGTGTCTCTGATTTCGAAACAATGTAAAGAGTTGATTTTGAGCGTCATCTTCGTCAACTCTTTTTATCTCTTTAGATGAACATGACTCCAGATTGCGTGATTGGTTTAGTGGAATTGGTGAGTGAAACGGCACGAAAACCAACTTAGCAAATGCATAAATTTCAGAAACAAACATTTGTCAATAAAAAATAAAATGGTGGCAACTGTATGATTAGTTAACAGGAATAACTAGTAAATTTGTTTAATTTTATTGTGCCCGAACTTAAAAATACATTTACTGGCCTTAAGAATGTGAGTACCTAAACAGTGTTGTTTGTTTGATTTCTTTCTGTTCATGTGGGTTTTGGTAAAACAGATGCCATAGTTTTATTGCGGCCATTTTGAAATAAGTGGAAACATTTGATTTTGGGTCACAGGGAGGTTTTAATATGACAAATAACAATCAACTTTGCAATTGTGTAATAAACTATTTATAAATTATTTATGAATGTACAAAAATACATTCAGCTAAAATATTTAAGGAAAAGAGATCAAACATACAAAATTACATACATGTTCTGACTTTACGTATAACCACTTTTGTAGAAGTAGAAAGTGAAAACTCTGTAAAATAATGCTTCAGGGATTAATGTGGTATTAATCGGAAAATAAATAAAAAGTTTCATTTACAATAAGTGTTAGGTCTCTTTTTGTTAAAAATGTTTAGCCTTGAAATGTAAAAAAAAGTATAATGACTTTTTAACATTTTTATAAGATTTTGTGATTAAGTTTAACAAGTTAAACTTGTTATTTTTAAATACATCAAGTTATAAACTAATAAAGTGATAACTTGATAAAAATTTAGAGTTTTATGATATAAATTTATATTTTGGAGGAAGGAGAAGAGAGATCATTGTCAAACCCATCGATAATTTTTGGAATCCACTATGGCGCATCGTGACATGCCGAAAGCCGTTGTTAGTGTTTTTGTGTATCCAATTTCTTTGACACCTTTTACGTGTGAGCTTAACTGTA
This sequence comes from Homalodisca vitripennis, assembly GCF_021130785.1. Classification (NCBI taxonomy): domain Eukaryota; kingdom Metazoa; phylum Arthropoda; class Insecta; order Hemiptera; family Cicadellidae; genus Homalodisca; species Homalodisca vitripennis. The sequence goes on from NC_060208.1 coordinate 10,041,735, forward strand.
TTAAAAATGAAATCAGCATATAAAAGTAAAGAAATATGGAATCAACTGAGTTGTTGCAGAAGACGTTCAGTTCTGTATACTTTAACGTAGAACTGTGTCCGACATTAATTACTATCTTTTAAGTCGAGTTATCTTATTGATTTGTTGCTTGGTGAATGCAGCAATCCTGTGTGAAATAAACAGATGAATTGTTTTCATCAATATCTTAAAAGTTTTTAATGTTTTTTTAAAACAGTGTTCTATTTAAAGTGCGGAAATCAGTGTGGATTTAAGAATAAATATTGTAACTAACTAAAGTTTGCCAGTTCAGTTAAAAAAGCAGTAAAATAATTTTAATGTACTTCGTTATTTTTTTTTTTTTAAGGAAAATCATGTTTCTTGTCGTAAGTTTTTAAATATTGTTACGTATAAAAATGCATTATTTCATGATATACCTTGAAATTATCTAAAAGTAATACTGAAACACTTAAAACATTTCAAAAATATTATTAATTTTATAATGGTATTGAATTTGTAAATAGGAGCTCTAAAAAAAGCTACAGTGTGTTTGATAAGTCAATACCCAATTTTGTGTCAGATGTATACAATTAGTCAAAAATGAACTGGCACTCCACAAGGTTTTATTAAGAACAGCTGATCATTGAGGTGGTAGTTATTCCTAACCTGAGTTGCCAATCATCATGCCTGATGTATTGAGTATTGAGGATAGGACTAAAAGTCCTGCTAGGTATACAGTTTTTCAATTAGTAGTCGCTGTACAAAAAGGTTTTTTTTAATCCTGAGGGAAAAAGACGGATTGTCCCCGCGCTTAGTCCTAAAAAGGACCTCTGCGCCTCCCTTACTTAAATTTGTGTCCTGAGAATCTGAGACTTTTACAGAAGCCGATTAGATTTGAGCACTCTTGTTTTCTGATGTCCTTGAGATTGAGGAGATATGCTCCCAGGAATCTTTTCCAAAATTTTGATATGGCGGGACAGTTTAGTCAAATATGCTCTGCTGATTCCTCTTCTTCTCTGCACAGGAGGTAAAAAAGGTTAGATGAGGTATAAAAGTTGTAAAACCTCAGTGGCAGATGTCCAACGGCAGTTGAAGGAATGTGTTGCTAACACTGTAAAGTACATGTTGAACTGTAGTTGAGTGATTTATAGGGAAGGAACCTTATATACTCGTATATCTGTATGCAGGAAGTGTGTTGGCTGTGGCTCATTCACATACTCTTCATCCCAGCTGGTGTTCCCACCAGGGGCACATCGCTTTTGTACAAAAATTAAGCTTCCTTTTTATGGTAGTCACTGTTTTCACCATAAATGATAAAATATTTGATTTAAAAAATAACAGATTATAGATTTATCGAGTACCCTGTAGTGTAGAGAAAGTTCCTTCCTGGCTAGGACTACCTCTACAACCATGAACATCATTGTTTGGTTTCCTTATCAAAGCAGTTGACATTGGACCTTGACACCTTTGCTGCTCTAATCTGCTTCACTTGTTCTTACTAACAACTGATAATAATTGACTATTATTGAAATCAGCTGGAACCAGTCTTATTCAGAATTGTTTGCTTACCAATACTGCTACTAATTGAAAATACATTTTTTTCAATTCTGTTGTTTTATGGTATGTATACAGATAAATTATTTTACACCACAAAATGCAGGAGTTTAAAATATAACCCTAAACTCGAGTTTTAGCTTAAACTAATGATCGTGGTTTCACTTTGAAAATTTCAGAAATATTATTAGTTTCAACATGTTATTGAACAAGAAATTGGAACTAATAGTTTAAGCCAAGTAGTGTAAAGCTAGGTCTTTCACAATTATCTGTACATATATGAACAGTTTTGCTCGATTTTCTTATCAGAGCAACTGATATTGAACCTTGAAAATCGCTCTTAACCGCTTCACTTGTTATCTCACCATCATCTGATACTTTTTTTGAGGACTATTATTGAAAGCCTTCTGTAAAATTATTTGTTTACAAATACAGTAGAGTCCCGTTAATCCGACCTAATTGGGACCGAGCCCTATTCGGATTATGTGATTGTTCGGATTAGCCAGAATTACAGAAAAATACGGTTTTAAACTTGAGAATGGGTGTATTTTGTTATAGAATTATCAACATTGTTTATTAAAACATGTTTTCTGACTGTTGCATTGTATTTATTGACAAATAAACGTGTTTGCGAATACTAAGCACATTTACCGTATTTAGTGTGAGAGTTCTACTGTTAAGCAATGTGAGCGTACTGGATATTGTACGGGTCCACGCGCTACGGGACGACGAGAACCTGGGTGATAAAGGAGAGTTGGTGCCACACGCAGACGGTGCAGCAGCGCTTAACCTTGCACTACGATACTTAGAGCAACAGGCTACTGCTACACCTGCCGATATCATGTTTATGACACGATGGCGAAACTACGCGTCATCCAATAGACTCTCTTCAATGCGACAGAAGACAATAACTGAATTTATGTCTTTTAACAATTAATATTGTACTCAATAATAATATCAGTACTGTACGTCCAATTTTTGTTTGATTTCACTTCTTAATACAGTAATTTAACTCATACTATTAACCTATAAGTTTCAATTTGGTACTGTATTTAACTTCATTATTTAAGTACTGTACCGTACACAATTTGTCTTAATAAAATACTGTATGTCTATTTAATTAAAGTTTCCTTTGTTTATGTACGAAATGATGCACCCATTTTCATTTTTTAAGTAATTAGTTCCTATAACTGTTCATTATCGTTATAAATAATTCCTCCTGGCCCTGTTCGGATTAACCGACGTTCGGATTACACGTGTTCGGATTAGCGGGACTCCACTGTACTGAGTAATTGTAAATAAATTAATAAAAACAGAAAAGAAAACTGCAATAATTGTACTATTGATCTGTTATGCAAGACCTTTTATCACAAAAACTCTATTGGGAAATTTAATAACAATATTTGACTTGCTAAATTACACTGTGATAACACTCTCAACCACGTGACGGTTTATATTAAGAATTTACTTTAGTTGTAGAATAACCTAGACGCCTGGGCCTGGGCCTGGGCTGAAAGTGTTAAAACAAACTGTTTATTTACAACAACATAAGGCCTTCCACAAATAAACAGAGAATTGAAGTGGCTGTGCCTTCTGAAATAGAACCAAGACACTTTTCATAAACAAACCGTGAATGGTAACTTATATCATCAATTATTTTGATAAAACCTAATTTACAAAAAAGTGATATGAGGCCTTTCATAAATGAACGATTTCTATATATGTATATAACATTTTTGACCTCCTAAATGAATGTTTTAACTTCCAATGGTTAGAAAAGGCAAGTAATAACCAGATAAAGTGGAATAAGTGCAGGTTAGGACATTTATGTAACATCACCATGTTATTTTAATAAATGTCTGTTAAGTATTTCTACAAAAAAAAATTAACAGTGATTTCTGATTTTGAATGGAAGTGTTTAGCGTACAATTTTGATACTTTTTATTTCTTAACCAATCATAGTGTTTCCAGCATCTCTGAAGTTAGTAAACTGGTTGGAGCAACTGAAAAAGGAAACAAGATCTTTCTGGAAATTTGCCATCGTCCAGTGATACTAGAAATCAGTAACACTACGTTTCGAGATCTGCAATCTGATATCTTCCTTAGGTGGAGAATTAACCTAAAACATAAGTACAATCTAGATTTAAATAAACAAATCATACCATAGCATTATGACAAGCATAAGTCAGAAATAACAACAACCATGTTGTGTGTAAACAGCGTGCACACTATTTCTAAAACAGGCACAAACGCTGATTATTAAAACTGAACTAAAGAATACAGGTCAACATAGGTCTGCACCGACCGACCAACCACAATGAACTGGCCAGAGGCCAATAGTAAATGCTGATCATCACAACAAAAAAGGAGTCAACTGATGTTTCTTTCAGTGAAACAAAAATATGTAATGGAAATACTAAGAAAAGAGAAAGAGGCCTTAATATTTTCAAAGAGTCCTAATGAACATTGTAATATGGCTATGATACAAACCAAAATGCTGCTTCACAATAAGAACAAGTCAGGAACTCCTAAGAAATCAATGGTTGACAGGTTAACCACACTCTTTATGAACACTTCAAACTTTCTCAGAATTCACACCAACGGACTAGTCCTACAATTGTATATGAAATAAAAACACTTAAAAGATTTCAGTCACATTCTTGATGAAATCAATATAAAAGATAGTTTAAATTTGACCAGTTAACAATGCTGATATTTTAAGAGATTTAGGATCTTATTGGATTTTCTTTACTAAGACAAACAATGTTATTACTATTCTGGCTCAACTTTTACCACCCAAAAACTAATGGAAATGATTCATTTGAATATTTCAATTTTGAAACCTCAACCACACATTATAGTGAGTTTAAAGCAAAGTAATGACCATGACAGTGGAATGTACACAATTTCATAATACTGATTACAAGTAGAATAAAGTGAAAGTAACAAGAAGTAACAGAACTTTAATGGCAGTATGCACATGGAAGAAATAACTGTACATGAAAAAAATAATATACAGTATAGATATAGCTGTTAAGTCAGGAAGATGATGGAGGGACTCTAGTCTTGAAATGAATAAATAAACAAGTACATCACAACAAAATATCAACAATAGAACTATAAGAGAAGAGTCCTTGCTACAGTTAAAATATCAAATATAAATGGAAACCTCCAAACAATAAACTTAATATGAAAGCAGTAAAGAAAAACATATTTGGTAATTGGAAAGGCTTTATTAAGAAGAAGAAATGTTATTGGATTTACTGTGATATAAATATTTCTCTCATAATTTTTATTTGGAAACTTGTAGTAGTCTTCACTGGACAATGAGCTTAAATTGACCATGTATTTATTACATAAGTTGTTTTAATATTTTGCCACTTAAATGTACCACAGTCTGTATTTCAATTTATAACAATGTATTGACAAACTCTGAAGCATGACTACCACGACTTAAATGTACCACAGTCTGTATTTTGATTTATAACAATGTATTGATGAAATCTGAGAAGCATGACTACCATGACTTAAATGTACCACAGTCTGCATTTCGATTTATAACAATGTATTGATGAAATCTGTGACATGACTACCATGACTTAAATGTACCACAGCCTGTATTTCGATTTATAACAATGTATTGACAAACTCTGAAGCATGACTACCACGACTTAAATGTACCACAGTCTGCATTTCGATTTATAACAATGTATTGACAAACTCTGAGGTATGACTACCATGACAAATGTAACAAAATGGTTATTAAAAGTAGTGGAATCAATTAAAGTTTCATGTTTATTTCTTTTAAAGTTAGACTCAGTTTTTATAACATTCCATATATAGGTTTGCAATTTGAGAATAATGAGAATAATGATTTATTCCATAATAACTAAACAATTAAATAACATTACAAAACCTCGGAATTACACTGCCACGATTTCCAGTTATGTGGCAGCGCAACTAAAAATATAATATATAAATAAACAAACAGAGTCCAGTCCATCACTTTAACTGCCATCTTCTGTGTAAGCTTTAACTAAATAAAATACTACCTTAAAGATATAAGTCACCAAAACAAAGAACAAAAAAGTTTCCTTTTAAATATTGGAAAAATCTTTCTACATACATACATAAAACATATCCCTGTACATAAATATATACAAATCTATAAATAAAAACGTAATAATTTTTGCTATTTACAAACCAAAAATAATTTGTTTTTTTTTTTATTAATGGTGTGTTTTACATACATTATTATAGGTTTAGGCTATATACAAAAGAAAAATTACAAACAAAAAGATACTAAATTTAATATACTGTTTAAGAAATTAGTATCCTCCAACGAGAACAACCACCATTTAACAGATTTATCAAAACTATTAAATGAGTTACATAATTTTATTTCAAGCGGTAATTTGTTAAAGTACTTTGGACCAAGATAATTAAAGGATTGCCTAAATGAAGATCTGTTGACTTTAGGTACTCGAAAGATGTTTCTGAAAATTACGTCTAGCACTATAAACTAATTCAAAAGTTCCAGTATTACCACTTCTGATATAAAATACTCTTAGTACCTTATATACAAAAAGGTGCTGTATAGGGAGAATTTTCAAATGACAATAAAGAGGATAGGAACTTTCTCTAATAGATTTTCCTAATATGATTAGAATAAAAATGATTTTGTACAACTCGCAATTTTTTCTACGTGGTATTTAAAAGTCCCGCCCCAACATTGAATTGCGTATTGCAACCTGGATTGTATTAAGGCGTAATATAAGATTCTTAATAACTTTTCGTCACACACAATTTTTTAAAAAATAAAATTTTCTGATACAAGATTTTAATTTATTTTGTAAAAACAATATATGCTTATCCCAAGATAACTTTTCATCGAAAAAAACACCCAGATACTTAAATTGATCCACCTTTCCAATAGTCAAACAATTACAAAAATTTCCAGTTACAGTTTTGCTCGTGATATTTTACCAATTTCGTTAAAACTAAAACCAACAAAATCAAAATTCATAAATTTTGTTTTATTTACATTAATTTCCATTTTGTTTTCATCACACCACTTTCTCAAAACTCGTATATCGTCCATCATGTTGTTCCAAATTTGTTGAGGGTTCTTTTCAGAATAAAACATGGCAAAATCGTCAGCAAAAACGCTTGGCTTTTCCGTGAAACTCCTCCTCTAACAAATCGTTAATAAAAATTATGAAAAGGGTAGCAGACAAAACGGAAACCCTGGGGGACCCCTGCTGAGAACAGTCAGGGGAAAACTCAGAGCACCACATACTTTTACTCTTTGCTTACGATTTGTGAGAAAACTTCGAAACCAGTCTTGTGCTACTCCTCTTATACCAACTGCATGTAATTTATCTAAAAGTATTTCATGATTGACTAGGTCAAATGCCCTTTTAAAATCAATAAAAAGACCAGATGTTTTATTTTTACTGTTGAAACTTTTATAAATCAGATTTGAGCTATTTAACAAAGCGTCTTCGGTAGATCTTCCTTTCCTAAATCCATATTGGTTATCACTAAAAAAATTCAATCTATCTAAAAACTGTATAATGCGTAATTTCATGAGTTTTTTCAATAATTTTTGAGAATATTGATAGAAGGCTTATTGGTCTTAGATTATCAAATTTAACTGATAACCCCTTTTTTAAAAATTGGCACGATTATATTTGACTTCAATTTTTTCAGGAAAAATTCCGTTTGTAAAACTTAAATTAATTATGTAATCAAAACGGAAGAAATTTCATTTGCTATAGTTTTTTATTAAAACAACATTGAAGCCATCAAAACCAGAAGATTTTTTATTTTTCAAACCATTAATAATGGGAATAACTTCATCTTCAGTTGTTGGATGAATGAAAAACGAAACTGGCCTTTGCGGTAATGATACGGTAGAGACCGGGCCTTTATATCGCAAGAACCCGATTGTGCCGCGATTAGGTAATTGTTTATTGTTTTCTGCTACACTTAATGGTTCCGTTATAATTTCCCCATTATCTAATTCCAGCTTATCAAAACATCTCTTCTCTTCACTTCTCCACCACTTATCCTATTTATTACTCTCCATTGAAGAGAAATATCTCCTTGACAATTTTCAATTAATTTAGAAAAATATTGATTTTTTGCTGAGTCAATTTCATTTGATACATTTTCCGAGTATTTTTTATAGTAGTCTAAGTACTTGTTGTCATAAGGTCTCTGTTTGGAAATTTTATTAAAGCTTTTTTTCTCCTTTTAAATTTGTTTAACAGTTTTGCAGTAATCCAAGGATTACGAGAAATCGATTTACTTAACCTATTTTTTGTACTTACATTAAACTTACAACTATCAACAATATCAGATAACAGTTCGTGAAATCTATCAAAACAGATGTTAACATCGCTCGATTCAATACAACTGCTCCAATCAAGAGCTTGTAACTTAGTTTTTAGTAAAACATAAATTAATTTATTAGATGACTGTGTTATTAGTATTAATATTCTACTTTTCTAGCAAAGTAATTCTTTTCATATAAATTCTTTTTGAATATAAATATTTTCTTTCTGCAATCAATTTCATGTTATTTCACCCTGCTACTCCTGATCTATCATAATATGCTATTACAAGTTCTTTATACGTTCTTAATTCTGAAGTGAACCATTTCTTTGCCTTTTTCAGTGCTTAATTTTAATCTTAAATCCTACTGCATTCACTAAATGAATTTTTCATTAATAAGTTATAATAGTCATAAGCTGGTTCAACATTGATACACTTTTTGTTCTGTCCAATCTATTTGCGAAACTTGTACTTAAATTGATCCAGGAGTCACTTCTCATACACTTCTTATTTTGTTACTTTTATTTCCATTTATTTTATTTATGTTATCAAACTGTTTGTATACCCCAGAAAGATCAGAAACATGAGGTTCTATTACACAATAGTTGGTTCTATTACACAATAGTTGGTTCTATTACACAATTCTATTGAAAGGTGAGTGCTTGGGTTATGTATATATGGCTGCAATAGAAAAGTGTAGTGCATTGTATAGCATGTTTTTATTTTATTTTAATGAATCTTTTTAAATAACAAAATTATGTAACAAAAAGTGAAAGATATTGGATTTATAAGAACTTACAAATAGATAAAATAATTGTTACAACTACCTTAAACAGTTAAAGGAGCTAGTAATTCTTCAGTAAAAAACTAGTTAAAAAAATGTTATTTTCAAAATAAACTTTAAAAATCCCTTAAATGTAACTGTTTGAGATATAACCAGTTCTGAATTGAGTTGTAAAACATCAAGGGTTATTAATATTTCTTTACTGAAGGGAAATAGATAATTCTTGCAAACAGAACTATGAAATGGGTGTTCCCAATGGTTTAGCTATAGTTCCTATTTTATTCTTGTACGTTTTATATATATGTATATTAGTACATTTTGTAGAATTGGAATTAATTAGTTTCATTGAACTAAAGAAAACATATACTTATTTCTAATAGCTTATTTTATTTTCTGAAGAAGTTTAAAAAAATCACAACTTAATACAACAAAAACTGAATGTCTTAGGTATAAACATGTTAAATGAAGTGCTTACTGAGCCATTGATTATTTATAATTCTCATGAAATTCACTGTAACAAAACACACAATTCTTAAATTCCACAACTGATTAACATTTAAGCTGGAATGAAAAAAATAGTTAAGTAATATCAAAGTTAAGTTCAGGTATATATTCTCTATGTAGTATGTCTTAGTCATGGATGACATGTATCATTAAACCTGAAGAAGTATGTACTTTGCAAATATTCATTCTTATCTCTCTTTTGGTATGTCATATTTTTGTTTCATCACTGAAAAAATATGGACATTGTTAAAATTACTAAATTCCGTTATAGTTATTGTCTATCACATCTGTACAACGTAAGAGGAGAGAGTGAAATAATTGCATCTTCTTGTAACTTAAAATATGAAAAAAGCCCACATATGTAGAATTAAATTTCGAATTTGTAGCACCCTACAATAATTAAAAATGAAACAGTCGTAATTATATTAAAACTAGAACTAAAAATCATTTTTAATAAATAAAGTTCTTTATTCACTAGAAGAGTATTTTTTTCACAAGCACATAATCTAAGTCTTTGTTTCAGCATTTGAAACAATTATATTATGTGTACTCTAATAATAAAATTATAATATGATACTATTCATTTAAAATAATTTATACTTCACAAATAGAGAATGTTAAAATTTGAATCTGGTCTAAAATTTGATAAAATACCGATATCCTAAAGGAGTTATTTTATAGTTTAAAATAAGTTTATAAAACCAAATTCTCTCTTATATCATGGAACTAGTTCCATATTTTGTTTTAAAGATTTCCTTTTACATAATTTAGGTCGTTGTTTTATTTTTTAAAACATGTTGGTTTTGGATTAATTTGGCCTTTACTGTAACATTCAGTATTTTTTCTTTATTGCCGAAATCAGTATTGTACACCGGTGTTGTAATATAAGAGTTTCTCTGGGTTATTGTTTGACGTATGACAGTTTGAAGCGAATCTCTAGCCACCTCATGATTCATGCTGTTCCGCCATAACATACGTCACTCATTTTCACAAGGTTGAATTAGTTGAATCATCATCACATGACTTGTGTTGACTAATATTACCTCTAGTTTTCCCTCAATGCACCGAAAGAAAAATATGAAAGTCATAATTACATAATTAATCATTGTGAAATGTTTTCTTAAAGATTTACACTAGTTTTAAAAATAAGTTGGTGTTAATTACACGATGTTTGGTGTATTAGGAAAAACATGTTATGCTGTTGTGTAATCAGTTACAGAATAAGGGAATGTTGGCTTAGTTGTATTGGCTGCATTGTAAGATCCTGTCGGCAAATTGCAAGCACCAATCAAATTAAAGAATAACCTCTGCTGACGGCAGCTGTTCCAGAGTTCTCTCTATTTGGTTTTATGTTTTGCATTCTCGTCTCCCTCCGCCGATTCCGTTCTATTTTCTGCCAGTACGTTTGGATAGTGGTCTGAAATTAACGGTTGAGATTGTTTACTGTCGGATTCTTGAAGTACGGAGTTGTTAAAACGTACTCCATACAAGTGGGTGAGATAGTTAATTGAAGTGTACTGTTAGTGCGCAAAATCCTTCCATGAGTTACCAAAACCAACGTAAGTAGCATTCGGGAGATTGTACTGAGAATTTTTAGGTTAGTGTGTTGTTATCATACGTTTCAAGGTCATTTGATTCGAATCATTGACGTTTGTCAAAACTAAGTTTAGTTAACTAACAGACGAATCATCCAATGATAACTTTAGGCCTAGTGATACAATTCAAACTGATTTTTCATCTCATTGCATAGGTGTTATCTCATATTTCATTACATAACTTTTATGACAGCATGACAGAAATTTGCCTATGTTCTTTGCAATAACAAAATATAACAATTGTGTAATCTGTCAGTATAATGATATTGGCCTACATAATTTAATCTGATTTAACTGTTTGTTGTATATAGGTACAGACTAAACATGTAATAGGTTAGGTCTATAAGAACATCTGATACAATAGGGCCAGGTTATTTAGAAATAATTTGCTTTCATTAGTTATTATGGTATCAGTTTACAAAATCGTGACCATGGAAAGGTATGTTAATTTTTTTTCCCTGAAAACTACAATTTTTCCTGAAAACAATAGTGAAGAAAAAATTCGTCGGCAACGAAAATCAAAGGAGTTACGATTTTTTGAAATCCTCTGAAAACTCTGTTTTTGACAGTACCTCTGGCAATTTTACTGAAATGATGACGTTAATCCTGTCAACGATGCCTGCCCGCTGCGCAGTGCTGCGCACTGCTTGCTCTTTTAGAAAAAAAAATTAACTCGAGCTTGCAAAAGTCGAATCCCAGATCACGTGATGCCCCTGATCCTTAACACTCCAAGTGTTGTTCGACAAAATTTTGTCGGTTATTTTCCATTCTTAATGTAATAATGGCCGAAAGGCATCAATATAATACAATGATATACTTTCCCCCCAGTTTATATGCACCTGTGATAATAATACTTGGCTATAAATGCCCAACCCATGAAAAAAAAGTCCATTTTTCATGGTCACGGTATTGTAAATAAATACCGTTATTATTTGTAGTTTAATGAGAAATATTTGAAACAGACTAATGTGATCTAACCCTAGCCGTCTGTGAAGCGCACCATTGATGCTCTTCAGGATTTTTGGATAAAAGTACTATTTATTGACAAGATATCTGGATGGTATTTATGCCAATTTATTCAGGGAGTTCTAAACTAGGCCTACCTATATATATAATAGGTTAAATCTGTAACGTTTAGAACTTAGTAAACACTTTTCATATATATAATTTTAAAAGCTTGTGACAGCAGTCTGGCTAAACTACCAAAAATGTCATTTATATAACCAATCACTGGACTGATATGACATGACTGACACACCATTCCCAATTGTCATCAAATGCAGAAATTAATTATACTTACGGTACTTTCCGTGTGACTGCCATTTCATTCCGTGTCCTACTTTGTACATAATAAACATTCTTCTGAACTCTTACATCGGGCCTGGTAAATTGCATAAAATAGCCTACATTGTTTGGGAAAATGTAATCAACTCTTAATATTTGATGGATCTAAATATTTAAAAAACCTTGAAGATTAAGGATTAATACATCGAAAGAATTGTTAACCCTTAGCGAGCCACAAATAAATAGGGTCAATCGGGGCTAATATGAAACAAAAATGTAAACTTTGCAATATAACTTTTAATCTATTTGCCCTAACCCACATACAAAAATTCAGCAATTTGTAGCTTTGTTTCCTCTATAAGTTAATGGTATCAATAATGTTTTTATGTCATAAAATAAAATCATGAAAAAAATAAAACAGTGTTTCACTTTAGCCCCAAGAAAAGGGGCTATTATGAAACAGCCAAGGGGCTATTGTGAAACATCCTCAATAATTACCATATTATGAGCATCTGATTACTTAAAAAACATATCAGCTTATAGAAATATATATAATCTATTATTTCCATAACCTTTTAATTTGCTTAACTTTATCTTTAATGATTTTTTTTTCATGTTTTAATATGGAAACTAAAATATTTCACTAATTAATACGAAAATAAGGAAGGATAAATTTTTTTTGAAATGGATTTAGGTATAAATAATCTAAGGGAAATTAGTAACAACTCTCAAGCTTTAAATTTGTAAATGTTTTATTATAAATTAGGCCAAAAATAATGGTTCACAGAAATAGAAAGCTTAAAAAATCAGAAATCACGATATAAAATCAACATCTTTGTTCATTCATTGTTCAAAAACATTAACACAACCAGGGAAAACATAGGTAATTTTTCTATTTTTGAATGTGGTCAAAGGGAAAGGTAACACAGCTTCTATATCCATATAATCAATATTGAATATGTCCCCTTCAATTGTACACAAAATCGGTAATTTCATCATTGCAGCACCTTAAGCCTTGTACGGTAACTTCACCATCATCCATATCGACATGTTCTATGAGGCAGACATATTTGTAATGGGTTGATTTCCTCTTACCACCTTTAACATCAACTAAAACAAAAGTCCCTTTCTTTAATATTTTCCTGAAAAACAGGTGCCTCATATGCAACAGGGTTGGTTATGTCCCTTTTGGAGTTGGAAATTAAATCACTTAACGATTCCTCGTCAGTATCACAAAGAGACGGTTCATCACTATCAGAGGTATCTTCATCTATTTCTATCTTGATATGTCCTGCCTTTCTTTGCTTCTTTTTCATGGGCCTACTACTGTTTTCCATTTTTAGATACAACTGGTTGTCAGTTTGGGTAATTACTGTTGGCCTACCACTCGATATTTCATCTAAACTTTCTGCATTGGTTTTTCTTACTTTCAGCATTTGAAGTTAGAGGATTACCATTACCCAGAGGAAATCGATGATAGGAGGTTTTGTTTATTTTTAGGCCTAATCTTTTTGTTTGCGTTAGATTTCTTAGCAGTTTTTTCTCCTTTATTTAGCTTACCAAGACATTTCAGTTCTTTTGTTTTCAATTTGTCATTTTCTTGGTCTTTTTTCAATTGCTCGGCAGCAATCCATTCATCGCTTTGTAATTACTTTTGAGCTTGCGTCTACTCTTTTTCTCTTCTTTTTTGGGAGCAAGAGTTTCTATTAATTTTTTGGAGCAGTAACATCTCAAAAGACGAAGAAGACTGTGACCCATCACCTACAGGTGATCCAATAAGAGACTCGGAATTGCTAGTACTAGGCTTAGACATTGTTTTATCAGATGTAGACAATGATACTTCTAGATCTCGTGGCTTATCTGATGTCGAAGTGCAAGGTGTTACATTGCCCAGAGACAGAGACTCAGTGACAGTATTTGGATTTTCAAAAGATTCAGCTGTTATGCATTCTTGGTTCCCATCACAGTTGGACCTTACCAGTTTGTTTAAAAGCTCTATACCTGGCCAGCTTTTCCGCATCAAAGCGTGATACAGGATATTTAGCATGATCACATGGAAATATGCCTACATGGCTGAAGCCTTTTCTAACGTTATCTGGTGTCAAACCATTATGCCAAACCTGACAGAGTAAATCGACAAACTCATTTTTCTTTTGCATCTTTCTTTGATTCAGTCTGTACCACTCGGTTACTTTTAAGTCCCATGCATATTTCAATGTTTTTGAAACATGTTGTGTCCAAAGGTTGGAGAACGTCTGTAGTGTGTGCTGGAAGTTTAATTATTGTAACCTGATTCTGTCTAGCATACATAGCAGAGTGTGAACATCTAGATGGGTCATATGGCCATCGTAAATCAGCAGAAGAGGTCTCTCTTTCACTTCTTGGCAGAACTTCACAAAAAAATCATTGAATATATTTGATGTCATCCATCCCTTTTCACTACAGGCATAGAAGGTGCCTGGCAAATCATATTGCCCTTTCCAAGAGGACATAAATTTGCTCCTTGAAAAAATTATTAAAGGAGGAAGAACTACTCCTGCTACATTACAACAGCCCAGTACAGTAGTATTGTCCCTACCAGTTCCTTCTTGAGTACGGTGAGCTTTTTGGGCCAATGCCCTGATACAAACTTGACTCTTGAGGGATCCGAGCAAATGATGTCTCGTCAAGATTGTACACATGTGATGGTTTATTTGCAATATCCAATTCCTCTATTTTTTTTTCAAGCAAATCGTAAAATTCATAAATTTAGAAAAGGAATCACTTGTGTTTATTTTGCGTGCTTTCTCCAGAGGCTCCATTTTTTTTTAAGCTTAGTTTATGCCTTTTGCAAAAACCAATGTACCAATCATGGCCTGGACGATTGTCCTTGAATGGAACAGTTAACGAATTTTGCTCAACATATTCCTTAACAACGTCCAAAACTTCAGTCTTACTCAGAGCAAAACCATTTTTAGCCATGACTTTCAAGTGATCAGCTAATTTATTTTCAATCTCATTACTCAAAGCATGTTTGTGGACCTGGAGGTCTTAAATCAACTGCAGTTTCACACTTTTTTAAATAACGAAACAAGAAAGTTGTTTCAATACTGAGTACTTTAGCAACACTACGCAATGATTCACCTTTAGTTACTCTTTTCTTAGCTTCATCCAAAATGTTTTTTCTGGATAAACTCTTCTACTTCCTTTCTTTTTGTAAGTGCGCACCATTTTCAAAATAACAAAACACAACACTTAGTTACACATCGGGTGTTTTTTGAGGTTAGCTACAAATGGTAATGAACTAGACAATATTGTGAAACAGCTGATTGGGAACTACCAGCTGATAAAAATTCCCACCTTTAACACAGAGTAAAAAAAAGAAGCTGCATGAAAAATCAAAAAGATATGCATTTATTTGTGTTCAAATGTGGTGGGTGGATACAAATTTTATGTTGTAGAATAGTGTTGTTCAAGTTTTGTTTCTAAATAATCCTGGTCAGCGTTTCAAATTAAGCCCCAACCACTGTTTCACATTAGCCCCAAACACTGTTTCATATTAGCCCCTCAACTTTGGTGGTTAATATTTTAGGTTATGTTAGACTTAAGACAAACATTAATAGCTAAAAATACTCACCAACTCCTCTAGAATGCCTAACAATTTAGTTATTGGGTTTTTGATAGTTATTTTTTTATGACTGAGAAAAAGTTTTTGCATTCCGTTTAAAAGTTTTTTTACGTAAAATTCCATGACTATGATTTTTTATTTTTTTCTGTATATACATAAGTGGATTCTATGTATGTTTAAAATGGGTTTAAACTAAGTAATATACAAGCTACAAAATGACATTTTTTTTTAGATATCCATCTAACAAAAACTTAATAATTATTTACATGTTTTCACATTAACCCCAAATTTTTGTGTGTTTCACATTAGCCCCGATTGACCCTAACCAAAACTACTCCTAAGAGCCATACACCTTAAAAATAAAAAAATTCCCACATACCAAAACCAATTTTTTTTTATAATTCTTATAACATAACAGGTAAAAAAACGACAAAATATTTTTTTTCGCTCTTTATTGTTAATTTAGCCAAAAAATGGTAAAATCATAATTTCACTGAAAAAATTTAGTTTTGACATTCTATGTGTTCATATATAAAATTAACAATAGTTGAACACAATTATTGTTATATTTTACAAAAAAATTATGGTTGCCTGTAAAGTCGGTTTTTACGGGCGAAGATTTTACGTGACAACGTCTTTTTCTCGGTAGAATATTTATTGATGTGAATATTATTAAATTGCACAATAGGAACAAGGAATTGAATGAAAATAAGAATTGCACAAATTTTAACTATAGAAATATATTTTGTTTACTAAAACATTGTACATAATTTGAAATTAATTAAAATTTGTTATTGTAAATGGTAAAGTTGAATAAAACATTTACTAAAATTGGAATTTGAAATTCTTGCTAAACACAGTTAAATTCTAACTCCGCGCGTGGTGATTGGTCGGTTTAGTTCGTTTGTTTGGTCGCACTGTTATGACAGGTTAGAGGTTATAATTTGTTATTTTAAATGTTTGACTAGCAATACGCGCTGTTTCTTCTCAATCGACTGAATTACGATTGATTGCAGAGTGATTTAAACTAATAATTTACTTAACACTATCAACATTTGTCAATAGTATGACATAACCTATAAACTCAGTTTCTCAACTTTTGTGTCAATCTAACAATTAATCAATCAATCATAGTTTACGATAATGAAATATCAGTGTACAATTATTTACCTTTATTGTTGTAGTTGTTGTAAATGACGAATCTAAGCACTCCACATTTTCACGAATAAACATAGTTAGAGGCCGTGAGGAACGAGGCGGTCCCTGACCTTGAGCAGAGAAAGCAGTTAGAACCGGATTTTCAGTGGTGGGGACGGCAGACGCTCAGTTTGCTGCTATCTCTTTCGCAGTAAACACCGTGCCATACACGCCTTACTAAAAACATTATTTCTCGTGATATAAACGTGAAGTGCCAATTTCATAGTATTTAAGTACAGTAAGTTTAGTAAAACGTGTTACGTACCTTTATAACAGTGTGTATTTTACAATTTTTATATACTTAGTAAATATTTTTGTTATACATTTGTGAATACCTACTGGGCTAACTTTTCTTCCTAGAGTAGTACATCACTGGGCCGCTATCTTACACTTCCCCTCCACTGGCGAGCTATCCCACCATTACCCGCCTCTTCCCCTACTCAGGGCTCCGCTCGTTCCTCACGTCCTCTATCTGCTTTATCCCGTGCGGCGGACCCACAGTTATCTGCTTTATCCCGTGCGGCGGACCCACTGGACGGGCATCGTAACGTTACCGGGCGTTACACTTTTTCATGAGTGACTCCGAGCCGCAACCTAATTTAAGACGTTGTCACGTCAAAAAACAAGCATATATAGTAATTTGTATTTAGAGAAAATATAAAGAATATAGTAAAAATTTATATATATATACAAATTAAATAAAATCAATGAACTAAAAAAAAAACTTGACAATAAAGCCCTACATCACGATAATAATACATAAACTACACTGCAAATTGATTAAAAATATTGATTAACATCAGAATTGAAAAGATAAATACGCGGATCGAAAATGGAAGGGCGAATAAACATCTAACCTCACGGAAGGCTACAGGCGGACTGAGCGCGCATCAGTAGACGTCGTTGGCTCTGCGGGAGACTATGAACATCCGGCCGCCCACTATTTTGTCGATCGAACAAGAGCCGTGACCTTCAAAATAGACACGAACGATTGTCTCTTGTTTAGATAAACCTTGTTTGACAGTTTTTACTAAGTTTGTTACCCAGAAATGCTTTTAAATAATATTAAAATAAAAAATTGAATTTGCGTCAGTGGACGTCGTTGGCTTTTAGCGCTAGTTTAGGCATGACGTCTAGTAACGTCATTGGCTCGGTAAGGGTTAAGAAGGTATTTTGTGCTTTTGGGGTTGGCAATAGTTACAAAATGAAATTGGAGGTAATTCCTTTCTCCCACAATGGGCGTCCAATCAGTTTGCCATTCTAGTCATCTAGGTACGTTCAGTTCAGTACGTTAAGTTCTTTTTTTTAATAAAATACTGCTGAGAATTACTTTGAATAGTATTGTGAAGTGTTTTATATATGTATAGTGGCATGTTTTAGTGTTAAAAACCATTATTTATTGCTGGCCTACAACAAAGTTAATGTTTCTTTGTGGCTCTAGTCTAGACTATCTCTCCTAAAATGGAATATTAATTTTCTAGGTATATTTCTTTAGTTGAAAACATAATTTTATAATGATTTGTTTAATTTAATTTATAATTCTGATTACATTTTATGCTTTTTGTAATTTATTTGTAGAATAGTAAAGGTCTAACCTAGACTTATTGAACACAGAAATTTTTAGTCTTAATAAATATTCTTTTTACTATAAATAGCCTATATGAGAGAATCAATTAGAGCTACATGTTTCTTATACTTTGGATTATATTTTAGGCTTTATCAAAAATAGGCTTTAATTCAATTAACCAGCATTTTAATAACAATATTTGGTATTTATTTACAATACCGTGACCATGGAAAATGGACTTTTTTTCATGGGTTGGGCATTTATAGCCAAGTATTATTATCACAGGTGCATATAAACTGGGGGGAAAGTATATTATTGTATTATATTGATGCCTTTCGGGCATTATTGCGTTAAGGATGGAAAATAACCGACAAAATTTTGTCGAACAACACTTGGAGGGTTAAGGAGCAGGGGCATCCCGTGATCTGGGATTCGACTTTTGCAAGCTCGAGTTAATTTTTTTTTCTAAAAGAGCAAGCAGTGCGCAGCGGGCAGGCATCGTTGACAGGATTAACGTACTAGTCAGCATCATTTCAGTAAAATTGCCAGAGGTACTGTCAAAAACAGAGTTTTCAGAGGATTTCAAAAAATCTTAACTCCTTTGATTTTCGTTGCCGACGAATTTTTTCTTCACTATTGTTTTCAGGAAAAATTGTAGTTTTCAGGAAAAAAAAATGAACATACCTTTCCATGGTCACGTTATTGTAAATTGATACCCAATATTTATGTTTCTACACACACACACACACACACACACACACGCATGCACATATGTATGAATGATTATGTACAAGAATGTCTAGATACTCATGACTGGTTGGCTTCCTTGACATTACTATAGTTACATAAACTTCCTAAGAATTTCCTACTTAATATCGAGACTGGATGATTTTGACACTTAGGGGATTTCTCAGTTCTAAGTATGTATATATATGACAACAAAGCAAACTCAATTATGGCACTGGATATATCTTAGACCGGAAGAAGATTGTAAGAGACATAAGTAGGACCTTTTTGATAGAAGTGAGGTTCTTAGTCCTACAGGTTTACATATATTCTATTTATTAGGACAACGCGGTATATTCTACTGTGGCACTGGATATATCTTAGACCGGAAGTCAACGCTTTTTGACACAACTAGGATTCCTAACACACTCATATATTCTGCTTTACATATCCTCGATTGAGTCAATAAGGCAAACTCAGATTTGACATCGTAAAAACTTCTAGAAGTGAGTTTAAACGCTCGTAAGTAGAAACTTTTTCATTGAGGTAGATTTCAGTCCTAAGTACGTTAATATATTTCCTTCAACGGGACAATGAGGTAAATTCAACTATGGCACTGATAATATATTAATCTGGAAGATCACAGGAGCTGAAACTAGTGGTATTTTTAATCAGAGTAGGTTTTTGAGACCCATGTATAAATTCTTTTAACCAGGGTATCACGGAAAACTCAGCTGTGGCATCGGAAATATAATTAATTTGAACCAGAAATGTGTTCTATACATGCAAAACGTAGTCCTTCAATCTTTGATCGTCTAACAATGAACAGTGAAATAATATGAACCTCACTGTATGCAATACTTACGTTTGAAAAATATCATAGGGGACCATTATTTTACACCATAAATGCTTTTACTAAGTAGACTAGAGTTTGATTTTTAAAATTGTGGGCGAAGTCATCGGTAACATCTAATATTTGACACATGTATTTATTTACAGGTCGCCTATGTGTTCTAATAAAATATGCTATAGAAAACTTTTTTTAATAATTTATTTTTTTCCAAAAACTATATGCAATATTTTTAGCAAGAATATGAGCTGAATATCATTTATATGATTTATTACTCACAGTATTTTGATTTCCTACTTAATTTCCATTACCTAATTTATTTATTTATTCAAGGTAAACACCATTTTACAACAGATAATAATGTAAAAGATGGCTATATTATATATAAAATCTTAAAAAAATCTTTTAAATCTTTTATTTTAAATCTTATAAAATTTAAGGAAAACGTCCCATTGAAACAAGCAACAATTATAATCATACATCAAGTATACATAAAACTAATAAAAAAAGCAACAAAGACATAGAAAAGAAAACTATAAATAGATAACAATAATAATAAATTAAGCAATGATAACAACTTAAACATTGACAAACATATACTTTAAAAATACATGCTTGAGGGACATGCGTGAGGGAACACTGCGAGAAAGAAATCATGTAATTTATTTATTTCACTTCCGATTCTATAGAGCCTTGGCATGCAAGTATGATGTTGAACTGCATACATGAAAGAAGAGGTTGTTTAAGCGGGTGGATGTTGGCACTCTGAAATCAACTTTAGCCAGAAGGTCAGGGCAGTCAATATCACCAGTTATAATTTTCTTGAGGAAGAATGCATCCGCCTCTTGTCTCCTTGACGCTAGTGATCCAAAACTAAGAAAATTAGCCAGCAGATCCACACAGGCATTAGAGTAGTCGTATCCCAATCTGATGGCAACAAATCTTAGGAAATGCTTCTGAATCTTTTCAAGCTGATCGATGTTGCCAAACTGGAAGAGACTCCAAACCAAATTATTGCACTACATGATACTTCTAAGAAGAGAAATGTAGAGGATCTTCATAGCTCCAACACTTAGACCATGCTTGGTGGCACAGAAAATTAACCTCAGTGCTCTTGACGCTCTTAGAAACGTGGTTTATTTGAAGGTCTGGTCTTAAGACCGACGACATCAGTACTCCAAGATCCCTAAAACAGTTCTCCTTAGATAAAATGGTGTTACCAAGAGTATAATAAAATACAATGGGGTTTTTATTTCGACAGAAGGTAATGCTGACACATTTTTTTTTTTTTTGTTCGTTAATCCTCATACAATTTGTATTACACCATTGCTCAATTTTTTTGTTCTGTTCATTTACAATTTTTGTAACCTATTTCTTTTCTGCATAGTATTCTTCATATTTTGGTTATTTAGGATTTTCCTAAGTTTTTTCTACTTCTAAAAAGTGATTAAAGTTTAAATTATGGTAAATAATTTTTTTTGTTCTATAAGACAGGACTTGAGTCTAAACCCAGTAAAAAGATGTACATTTTACCAAGTTCCGTTAATTTTTACATAAAGATAAAACTAATTTCAGTTAACTTCATACCCACCTACTTAGATAAAAATTTTGTGTGTTAATTTTTATCTAAATTGTGAGATAAAACATTTTTTAATTCATAAAAAAAACTTTTCCATAAAGTAAATTTTATTTCTTTTATTTTAAGTATTAATTAAGCTCAATAAAGTTTTTATAAAGTACCCATAAAATCATTCCCCAGGTCTTTTTCATCTACTCATGAAAGGTTAAAATCTATTTAGTAACCAAACATTCTCATAAAATATCTTCCAAAATTATCTTAGGTTTTAGTGTATTGAGTCAATTACCTGTAAGATAAACAAAATTTAATATAATATCTGTAAGTAAAGTACTTTGGAAATGAGAATCATTTTGTATAAGGAATTGTGTATGTATGTATCTTCTTTTCGGTAGAATTTGTCTAAATAATTTTTAAGTTAACTGTCAGTTTTTCATGTCCACAAAAACCAAGTTTAATTGAATACTAATTAATAAAACACAAAAGGTCAGATGAATCATGTTAGACAACACAGCTGTGCTTTATCTGGCTCTGTGTTATCTAATCTCTTGTTTATTTCTCATATCTGGTTCAACCCACTCTCAGCAAAAAGCCAGAGTTGGTTACTGTATATTCTATTAAATAAAACATGCTGGCTGTTGTTTTAATATCTAAATGGAAACAGTTTTAGTTTTGCAACATTTGTTCATCGCGTTCACTTATGTTTATTAAATGAAAACATGCTTGAAGCCTTCTTTATGATAGAAGTGAGAAAATGAAAAGTTAGTAATCATTGAGATTACTGCTGGCTAAGAATCCATTGGAATGAGTGTAAGTAACACCATAAAAAATCACTGATATGTTATTGAATAAATTTTCGATTGGTATTATTACAAAGACTTCGTTGTGCAAATGATCAGTCAGTGTTTCTATACGATCTTTGTGGTTAAAAATGAATATTGTGGCTTAGCGGTTCACGAAGCATCTCCTGCCAGTTTATGAAATCTGATTTCTTTCTATGCACGATAACTATCGAACAAGTGGACCTAGAGTATTAATGTTTACCTCTACTACTTCTACATTGCTATTGAAAATGGTACACATTGGTCCATTGGGAGTTTTAATTTCTCTCTGTCAAAAGTTATTATGAATGAAGAACAAAACTATTTGTTAACAAACAACTATCTACGCTACACAAAGTTTAACAACAAAATAACATATAGGAAAACCACACAGATTATTATGTTAACAGAAACAGGACACAAAAAATCAAAGACAGGAAAAACAGATTATAATGAGGAAAAACAGAATAAACAAATTAGTAAACAGAGTATGTGGTGAAGGTTAATCATATCACATATTCCATTCACTTATCAACAGTGTGATAAAATTGCTGTGTTGCATTAATTGGTTGATTTGATACAAAGCTGGGGCATTTATCTTTATCTGCATGGTAATCTTCATAGCAAGCTAAACAGCAAACTTCAGAGTTGCCCAACATAGACTAAAATCTTACGAGAGCCTACCATCTGACGTTGGTGTAACATTTTTGAACAAACTTCCTAATCATATAAAGAACCAGATGAACTCTTTGCATTTTAAACGATTGCTTAAGCGTTATTTAATATTAAATGAGTTTTATAGCGTGAGTGAGTTTATGGAACATACAACTTGATCGGGCTCTCTCACCGGGTGTTGGCATGTCTATTCTTATGTTGACATTGTCAATTTTAGAAGATTTTGTTTTTTTTTACTAGGTACAACAATTGTTTAAATAAAACAATTTTAAACATTAACATAATTTATTGGTAAGTCTATAGAGTTACAAGTATTTATGATGATTGCTATGCAAATTTTGTATTTGTCTTCTGACAATAAAGAATTGTGATTATGATTGTGATTGAGTAAAGGACTTTTTTCACTGTTTTGTTTTGTTGACTGGGATTACTGAAGAAAAATTGGATGAACAAACGTGAATATCATAAGTGGTAGTTTAAGTTTCTATTGACTTGCTTCTTTTTCTGTCTGTTAAGTAAAAATATTTTATCAACTGAAAACTAACTTTGTGATGATGCACGGTCTTGAAATAGCTCAGAACTAGAAAAGAGAGCTATACTATTCAATTTACTACTTAGCATAACAAACACTCGTTTATAATCACACATGTGTTTGCGTGAGGTTAGTGCCCTTGAGGAGAGAATTTACCTGAAAAATCATAGGTGTATGTCACTGGATATGTAGGTTTTGTTAATTTCGACAAAACATACGTGAACTCGGTTTTGTAGTTACTTTTGTACAGACAATATACAAGGAAAGTACATCAATAAATGTTACTTTTCGTGGCCTTAAATGTATTTATATATTTAAAATTGGTCACAATATAGTTTTAACCATGGAAGCGTCGGCTGACCCGTGTAACTTTTATTCAATGTTTGGAATTGAAATTTTAATGTGTGACACTGATCTCCAGTTTTCACAATTGGTTGCCTGACACCAACTATGACACCGCTTGTAAAAGCTCTTGCCCCCGTGTAGACTAGCAATTTCTACTGTTGGACACAGAATTTGTGCAATTACTTGCCAGTTTAAATGTAGCTAGTACTTATCCAGAGCAATTCAGACACTTTTAAACCCTAAATTATTTTAAAAATTGGGGTGCAACTGGTAGACAACTTTTCCATAGAGTTCCAGTCAGAAATAATTCTTAAAAATACCGGCATGTTTCACCACACAGGATGTCTGTGTAATGAATAAAGTCTGATGAACAGTCAGACATTTTTGAAGTACAATACAAAAAAATAGAACTTTACCTAGGTTTTTTTACCCAAAGGCCAGAACGCTGTATTTATTCAATATAGTGCACTTAAGTTAAATATAACCCATCATATGTCTCAAGTATAACTTGACTTGAGTAACTGTGGTTTGAAATTACTCCATGCAGCTCTTTCATTGTAAACTGATATTGGATGACCTTGGCTAGTAATATTGGCTTGGTTGGTAATATTGGGTTTCGTAGCTCACAGTGTACATGGACTGTCATCTTGTCACTCAAGTGTTATTAATGCAGGTATGTTCTGTGTGTTGTGCTGCAGCCATCTGTACTGAATTGTTACAAATACTTCATTTATTAATGGGGGAACTAGAAATTACATCTGAGTAGGATATCAAGGGATTGTCTGTTCTACACCACAAATTTCTTATCAATCAGTAATAATATTTTGAGAACTTGATGGTGACATTTTAAATGTAAGTACACTAAAAATCAGTGGAATGTAATGTACATTACAAATATTAATTAGGAACTATTTTAGAAACAGTTTCCTCATCAGAACACAAATAATATAATACCATAGCAACTTCTTTATCATTTCATGAGGTTTTTTAAAAATGAGCTGCTAATAATATAAATGGACGAAATCGAATAATCCAAATGTTGTGACCAATTTAGTTTAGTACATAGTTATTCGTTCCTTTTTATTATTTTTCCAAACACTGACTGTCGCATTTTGGAAGGTAACCCATAAAAATTTACAGAATAATTAATAAAAATTAACATTAATTTTTAAAATTGTCAACTAGTGTTGATTTTTAGATGTAAATTAGATTTTTAACGAAAAATCAATTTATTTTCTTTGTAATAAGACGTTTTCCAAAACAAACTACTAGGACCTTAAAATGTTGGTTCCAGGAAGAAGGCTCAATTTTTCTTAGTTGTGATAATGAAACGAATTGTCAGAATACGTTTAACTGATTATGAACTTGAACCTAAAATTTTAAATGGTCCTAATTGAATATTTACCGAATGTTTTAAATGTAATTCTCCATAAACTAATAATGATCAACTATTGTGTATCAATCGTAAATTATTGAACTTGAATTGTAAATTCACATCAAATAGACAATGTTTGTCAATACATGATTTATTTGCATCAATGCAATGGCATATGTAAGATTAATCCTTCATCCACATTAGATTCACTAGACTGTACTGAATTGTCTTAACATGTTAGTATCATCATTACATCTTAAGAATCAAAATGTTTTTTTATAGTAACTTCGCAGGTGAAAATCTTTGTTATTTAAACCTTTTATGCTGGGATAATTTGATGAGTGCATACATAGCACACAACGTAAGATTTCACACCTTCTGCATGTTGTAAGCATCTTTATGCATATATTCTTGTATATCACTGATCAGCTAGTGTTATGTTTAGTGTTTGTTGCTCCTGTATGGTTTTCCTCAATTTTAAATATCTCCAAAGCTACAAGAGGTACTAATTACTAATAGAAATTGAAAGTTTAAGTAATTAATTACAAATGATGTACATTCACAATAGATGGAAGATGGACAGCACAAAGTAATCTGTGCTTACTATCCAGTTTTAAATATAGATGCTAAAAAATAGGTTAATATCTTAAAAGAAAGAGTGGTGTTACAAATCACAAAAATTTATTGAACCGTGGTAGTTAGTAGACAAATAAAATGTGAAACTGTTTTTTTTTTTTTTTGTTTCGCGAGAGAATATTGAGTTAAAAAGTGCAGATAAAGACACAGCATGTGGTTATATAATGTTTCTAAAGAATATAAAATAATAGATACAGAGCCTATAATCTGAGCAAATCAGTAGCTCTGTATTAGAAACATGATGGAGACTGAGATGGAATGCTGGATATAAGATGGAATGCTGGATGTGAGATGGAATGCAGACTGAGGAACTAATGGTTTGTTTATGTTGCCATTGGACAAGATCCAACATCAGCTCTCACAATGGCCAGGATTAGAATGGTACTGTTTCGTCAACATGTTCTGCCCTCCGTATTGACAAGAACTGACTCCATACAACTGACTATCCCAAAGATTTTTGGCATGTTTTATTCCTTAAATTCTTTAAACTTAAATCTTGTTCTATTGGCCGTCTCCAGTCAGAACACATTGTTAGTCAAGTGTAATTTTGGTTAACATAATGATAAGTTTAGATAAAAGGGTTAGGCAAAAGATGTGTTTAGTGGTAAATAGATGTCTTTTCTGTTTTGGTGACTGACAAACGTTATTTCTTGTCTAAAATCTATTTCTTGTACCTGGCACAATTTGTACGCACAACTTACCATTTATTTGGAATTAGAATCAGAGTCTTTAATATTGTTAAACATACAATGCAGTGTAATAGACAGAGTCAAATTTTACTAAAATTAAACATAGTAAAAATATTATGCTAGCCTAGATTAGGCCTACTTACAAGTCATACTAAATTGTCTAAATTATCCTCTTCAAACTCCTTAAATGAGTAGTACGCTTTACGTTTTAAAAACTTTTCTATAGTTGTCTTAAATATCTTATTGGGCATATTTCTATATGGTACTGGTAACTTATTAGTAAGTCTTATACCATAAGAATTAGGCTAGTTTTAGAATTCTCTAGTCGAACATAATTAAAATCTCATTTTTCTTTGTTTCTTTATTATGTTTATGTACATGAGATCAAAGTTAAGTTTTTAAAATGGTCTTGGGCATGCATTAAAATATACAGAATAAATATACAAGATAACGTTAAAATACTAAAATTAATGAAGTAATTTCTATTACTATTCTTTCTATCAGAAAGAAATCTCTATTACTAACACCAGCAATAACTCTAACTATCTTTCTTTGCCACACAAAAACATTAACTTTGAATAGTTGTGCCATACTGATTGTTTGCTCCTATATATCTTATTTTCAATATTTATTCTGGATGAATGCTTTGGATTTTACGTTGTGTATAAAAGTGTAGGCCTACATATTATATATACAGTCAAAATATCAATGTCTTTTTAAATGAGAGTTTCACTGAATCTTATTGCTTTTAATTATACTTATCCCAATTGGTACGTTTTGTTTAACTAAAGTCATAGTTTAGATGACCTTTTATGTTTCACCATATATTCTAATTGCTTAGTATATGTTTGGAGGCCCAAACAAAAAATAAATCATTTTCAAATTGTCAAGAGTGCAGAGGTTTTGCGTCTTATGCAATACGTAGAAGCCTTATGAAAATTTATTAAGGACAGGTTCATTATGATTATTCCAGGTCAAGAGCATCTACCACTGATGTGACCTGTGTTTTTTTGATTTTATTATCTATTTAACTGGAACGGCTTGTCTTATTGTAAATTATAAATTTTAGAAAAATGGGTTTGTTCAACTTTAATAATAAGCTGTTATTGGATAGATATATTAATGATGAATATAATTCTATATTTTCTGAACAGTATAATTTAAATACGCTGCTGGTATCCTCATGAACAGAGAATTTCCAATATCCTTCATATTAACAAATGTGATGCTCATCCTAAGTATACTAGAAAATCTTATAAACACAATTTTGTATGTTAGTACAATGTAATTAGATTTTAATTTTATTATGAAATTTTACAATAATTACAAGGTAGGAGTACACCACACCATGTGTTGTGGAACAAGCTTTACTAAGGTTCTATGCAAAATTTCAAGTTTATAGCTCATTTCATTATTGACAGAAAGAAAGACAGACACGTTTACACACCTCAGGAAACAGAAAACATTGTGTCAGACTACTGAGCGATATGGTTCAACTCTCCTGAG
This sequence comes from Homalodisca vitripennis, assembly GCF_021130785.1. Taxonomy (NCBI): domain Eukaryota; kingdom Metazoa; phylum Arthropoda; class Insecta; order Hemiptera; family Cicadellidae; genus Homalodisca; species Homalodisca vitripennis. Next base: position 10,069,894 of record NC_060208.1, read on the forward strand.
CCAAATTCCATGTTCGTACACGCACCATCATAGAATCTATTCTTTTCTATGTAGAAATGAAGTTTTATGCAAAATTTAAAGTATACAGATGATATTTTTCTAGATATCTTTGCACTTGGTTCTATTTAAATAATAAAAATCTATATACCACGTCACCGTAAGTCACAGTGTATGTTATTGGGATAGTTAGGTTACCTACATCTATTAATATATATCACATGTTAAAATGTTGAATGAGTTTGTTTAAAGATACATTTATTCTGTTATTTTCTTGTCATCATGATAACACACAAGACCAATGTCAAAATGTTTGTTAATGATCATCGAACTTATTCTGTTATTTTCTTGTTGTCATCATGATAACACACAAGACCAATGTCAAAATGTTTGTTAATGATCATCGAACTTATTCTGTTATTTTCTTGTTGTCATCATGATAACACACAAGACCAATGTCAAAATGTTTGTTAATGATCATCGAACTTATTCTGTTATTTTCTTGTTGTCATCATGATAACACACAAGACCAATGTCAAAATGTTTGTTAATGATCATCGAACTCGGTGTTCCTCATATAGAAATGAAGCTTAATGCGCAATTTAAAGTCTATAGATAGTTTTTTTTTTAGTTATCATGTAGGCAGATAGACAGACAGATAAATGAAATTTTTTCAGGTCCATCAAGTAATAGGCTTGTTCAACCTATACTGTATTGTCTAATTTATAACATTATATAAAACTGGAATTAAAATGTTTGGTGCTATAAATTAAACATTTCTTCTGATTATAATTCCCAAAACTAACAATGTTTTAATTCAACAAAATCATCAATCCTTTATTAGAGCAGCACATGCACCATTACTACGACAAAAAAAATTATAAAAACAAAAACACCAAATTTGAATTGTTTTCTATTTTAAAATAGACAAATATGTTGCTTATGTTTGCTATCGAGGAGACTGGTGGTGGTGGGTGATGATGACACTCGTAATATCAGACACTCGTCGCTCGCTTGGTAGCCAATCTAACATTGTACACTAGTAGTACTGGAGTACTCGTATAAGTTTGTCTAAAACAGCAACTGAAACATCGTTAACTAATCAAATACAAGTAGTTTTATTTCAAGAAGATTTTGAAAGTAAAAATTTCCAAATTCATAACAATGTGTATTGCCCAAAAAATGACTAACTGCAAATTTGCAATTTAAAATTGTAAATACAAGTTGTGTACTATAATTTTGTTGTTACAATTAAAAGAAATTTTCTGCTTCTGTACATTAAATTCTAAGATAATGTACTTTACAAATCAGTTTTCTAAATTTAAAAAAAGATTGAAAATTAATGGAATAAAAAGACAATAGATTTGTACTGTTTGGTGCTGCTCCGTGGTGACTCAGTTTTGAACTAATAACAGCATGTTTTACCTTAAATCATTTAAGTGAAATTGGCGGGAAATATTTATTTACACAAGTGTGTATTGTTGTGTACGTGTAGCAAACATAAAATCCATTAAATTTGGAAAAAGGTTGAATTTGTATAAAAAATTTGCTATAATAAATTTTTCATATTAAGATGTATCATTTGATTTGAGTACTCATAAGCAAGTAAACAAAAATTATAAACTGGAATGTGGTAACAAAATTGTAAGCTGTACATTTCAAATCGGTCATAGACTAGTGCAAGGTTTTTTTAATTTTAAGTTGATTTTGATTATTAGAAAAAAAAAAATGTTAAAATCTGTTTAGTCACCAAATGTATTGAACGTAACAGCAACTTTAATTTATCAATCATTTACATGCTTCTACAGAATATTGGGTAAAGGTTTTTTTTTAATGGAATGTACATTATAATATTGGTAGAGACCAAATTAAATTGAGTTTTTATTGTATGGCTGTTAATAATAAAATTATTAACCTCAATTCAATGTATCTGTTGAACTACTTGGAAATGTTATGTAAACCTTTAAGCTCTCTGAAGAAACTTCCTTGTGTACAAAATAATTCAAGCTTCAAGATTTGGTTAATTTCACAGTTTACTCTTTTGTTTTCATTATGATTGGTAGAATTTGTGATACTAATGACCATAGAGATATGAACTCCTTATCAGTTATGCTTGGAAAACAATCTTATCTGGTTGTTGATCATACTTTCTTTGTTTCCAGTTCATTGTTTTAATGTTATACAAGTTTGCTAGGATTATAAGAAGTTTTCCATGAAATAAAATGTATTTAAATATTTTTCATCCTTAGAAGACGTCAATTAGTTTAGATATGAAATCATTAATTTCAAGATGTTTTTCGGTTATTAGTTCAATTATTATTTCATTCAAGCAACTTCCTTTAGTTGAAATATTCCCTTTTATGAATATAATACATTTTATTTCATTCCGAGGTCGAAAATATAAATTTAGTTCTCTGGTATAATATAATACACATTTATTTATACTATATATTTAATAATGTTGTATTGAAGTCTTAAATATGTGGTTTATAATGGTATTATTAAGCAATTACATATGCTTAACTGGCCTGAAGTGCTAAAACTACACATTGCAAATGAATTTTGGTTTTCTGAAAGCCATTTGTATTTGTTGTTGGAAAACACTTACACTAGAGACACTCTAATTTATTATTCTACATTATGAAAAGCACAAAAAGCACAACACCAAATTATGTTGCTGTAGCTTGATTTTGTACAAGAGCTTTGAATTTGACGAATATACAATTTGTTCACACGTGTCAAACCACATTCAATGGTATTTATAATTCTTTTACAGTTTAGTGAGTCAAAAACTTGGCTCCAGTTTCTGTCTCATGCTTATTATGTAAACAATAAAAAGTCTCAATTTTTGCTTTAAAAATGTTTTATTTCTTTGCTGGAATTTAGGGAAATATCGTACAGAGGTTTCTGAACTTGTAGGAACAAGTATCCATTATACTTCTGTAGTGCTACAGTAACAGCTGTAAACAAAGAACTTCAGTCTATTTTACATCAGTTACTTTATGGCTTATTTTTATAAGCCATATCATTTTATAGCCATGCTTTATAGTATTATCTCACAGATTTATCTCACAGCATGAAACTTTTTAAATTGAATAAAAATACCTTTAAATATTGAGACTTACAATATATAACAGTGCTGAGTGTCTGGAAATAGGCATTATTATCAGAGTAAATTATTAAACTACTCGTACCCACAGCTACGCACAAAATTTCTTAGGTTTTGCACTTGTATGAGCACTTCTGGTTCAAGTAAATTATATTTCTGACGCCAACGTTTGTTTGTGAGTTTCTTTTGTTGCCACATTCAAGAAAATACGTAAAAGTGATTAGTATCACAAAGGATATATAGTATTTCCATTTAAAATTGTTGAGTTATGGAGTACCAAAATTTAGGCCCTGTTGATCTAGACTTTCAGTTTTCATTTTATGTCAGCAATTGTTCAAAATTTATCAAGGAGAAGGGGCAAGATTTTGATAACTTTGATAACTTATGTATTAAACTGTGGTGTTACAAGTAGTAGACTCAATTGGGTACTAGTTCATGGACTTGTAGGAACAAGTCTGCAATGTGTACTGTAACTTGGTAGTAAGGAGAATGAAATGGAATTTGCTGACATTGCTGTGTGTGTGTGTGTGTACCACATGGTCTGGAGGGATGGTGTAGTTTCTAACCATGCTCAAAGCTCACGTTACATATGTTGATGAGATGTTATTAAGTAGACAATTATTAATTACAGATTGGTCAGATTTATTAAACTCACAGGATGTAAATAGGGCTTTGTCGATTTTTTATGATCTGTATAATGAATGTGTAAATAGAGCAACTAAACTAGTTAAGTATACAAGTAAAAATAGAAGCCGTAATCCATTGGGTAACAAATGAGTTAATTGTAAAGATAAATGTAAAAAATAGATTGTACAAGTTGTGGTCGGTAAATGCAGGATTTTGAAATTTTTAATATTTACAGAGACTTGTCTCGAGAGGTTTCAAGGGATATAACACAGTTAAAATTAGAGTACTACTCTAGAGAAATTGAAAAAGTAAGTAAAGACTCAAAGAAATACTGGCAAGTTGTGAGGAGAATTATAAAGAAAAAAACAGAAAATATCTCTTGTATTAAGATTGATGTTTCTACAGTTCAAGCATGTGATAATCCTAAATTAATTGCTAATGAGTTCAATAGATATTTCACAGAATACATTGCTTATTTAAAGCATGATAATTTTGGTGAGGATGTAATGGTGCCCCCCAAGCTACCGGATGTAAATTGTGAAATGAGTTCAATTAACATAACACCTGCACATGTCTGTAATATTATTAGAAATATGAAAAATAATAAGTCAAGTGGTGTTGATAGCATAAATATTATTACTATAAAAAAGAATATAGATATTTTTGTACCATTGTTGTATCATATTTTTAATTTGTCATTGCAGGCAGGTACTTTTCCAGCTAAACTTAAGACTGCTGTTGTTATTCCTGTGCATAAGGCAGGAGACAAACAAGAAATTTCGAACTATCGTCCAATTTCGCTCTTGAGCTGTTTGTCAAAAATATTAGAGACCCATGTAAAAAACAACCTTATGGAATATCTTATGAACAACAAATTATTTTCTCAAAATCAATTTGGATTCATACCTGGAAAGGGAACTGACCTAGCTATGTATCAGCATGTGAGTGAAATTACTAAAGGAATTGAACAAAATCAGTTTGTTGTTGGAGTGTATTTAGATTTGGCTTGTGCATTTGATTTTGTTGATCCATATATTTTGGTTGAAAAATTTAAAGGCTATGGTCTGAAGGGCACTCTTTTGAAATGGCTGGCTTCTTTTTCATGTGGTAGAAGGCAGGTTGTAAGGATTAATGGAACTATGTGAGTAATGATTGTGATTTAAAATATGGTATAGCGCAGGGAGGAGTACTTGGTCCTCTCATGTTCGTTGTATATATTAATGATCTCCTAAAATTGAGGATACATTCAAATATTTACTCATTTGCTGATGATACTGTTATTGTTTGTACAGGATCTAGTTTTGATGTGTTAAAGTTCCGATTACAAAAAGACTTAGACAGTATTAGTCATTGGTTAGCAAATAATAAGTTATTGATTAATGTAAACAAAACAAAATGTATAAATTTTTCATATAGGAAAATTGCTTCTACAGATGTTTTAAAGTTGATATGTCATAAGTATAGCTGTGTTTATTACTGTAAATGTGATGCAATTGAGTTGGTAACCAACATTAAATACTTAGGTTTAATAATTGATAGCAAACTGAAATGGGATTTAAACGTTCAAAGCTTAAATACCAAACTAAGAAAAATAAATTATCTGTTGTATTTCACAAAAAAATATATAAAGTCAGAGTATCTTAAAATGTTGTACATATCGTGGTTTGAGTAGTCTCTGAGGTATGGTATTGTACACTGGGGTGGAACTTATCCTACAATATTGATGCCCTTACAATTAATGCAGAGATTTGCTGTTAGGAATATATGTAATATGACTAGATATGAAAGTGTATCACATATGTTTATGGAAATAGGCATCTTAAATTTACAGCAACGCTTTGTTTTTTCTGTATTAATGTTTACAGTGAAAAATAAAAAATGTTTGAAAGTAAGGTTTTTCTCAGAAATACTCGAGGATCCGTTACAAATACTCTGGCTATGCCATTCTATAAACGGGAAATTTCCAGAAAACAACTGAATTATAAATTGTTGCAAATATTTAATAAATATTCAAATGTACTAAATGTTGTCTGGGGCAGTACCTTGCCAATTCTGAAGAGGACAATCAAAGCCGTGGTTTGCAATGCATAATGATTATTCTGTTGTTATTTAACTATGCCCATTGCTTGTTTGGTTACTAATGTTTATTTATTTAAAGTTGCTGTGAAATGTAAAAATATTTATTATAATGTTTTTAAATTAAATTCTATGATTGTTGACATATTTAAGTTTATTTGTTATGTATTAATTGTTATTGTTATGTTAGTTATATTTGTATTGTTAATTTGGCTTGTTTATTTATTAATGCTTATTTATTGAAGGGTTGCAATAAAATATTAAATATTTATTAGAATGTATAAAATTCAGTTCTATGACAGTTGAGTTATAAATAAGTTTATTTGTTATGTATTAATATTGTTATTGTTATGTTAGTTATATTGTTAATTTATTGTTATTCCTTCTTGTAAGTTATTATACAGGGTGTCAATTAAGTCTGGAACCTCTTTTTTAATTTTTAAAAACCACAATATAAAAAAAATACCAAAGTTCACACGTGCTTACTGGTGATAGAAAAACCACATATATCTGCCCAATTACCGACCAGATAATCCCTGTGGGGGACGGTCCACAAGGAGTCGGACAAAATTCTTAAATAGCAGCATAGGTCAAGTTTGGTATCAAATTAAAGGTCGTACTTAGCAGAGTACAATGCCGCAAACCGGATTTCAAAAGGTGGATTCATTCAGTAGTTATAGCTATTTGAATTTTAAAACAATTGAACAATGTACATTTATTTATTTATTATTATTTCAACGGCATCCGCCAATATAAAATAATTTCACAACATTTTCATGCAACTTAAATATAACATCAACAAAATAAATAACAACTAATTAAATTACAGAAAGTAGTGATTATGCAGTGGAATAATAAATAAGTATTAAGATTTGTGAAATAATGTTACAATAGTGAAAAAATCACAAACATCATCTCCAACTGATATTAAGGGGAAAAAAACTCTATCACTCATTACTGTTGCAGTCTCTTTTTAAGGTGTGCGATGCTGTCATAAAAACATATCTCACCATCGGAAGGAATGCTGTTTCCACACCTATGAAGTCGAGCAATAGGACCGTGATAGCTGTAATTGTTTGAGTGGTGGCAGGTTGAAAACATATTCCTGGATCTGGTTCCAGCAGGCACCAAGAGGGATATCCTACTCAGAAGCTCTGGTGAATCGATTGCCCCGTTGATAAGCTTGTGCAGGAAAATAATATCAAACATTCTCCTTCTGCACTCCAGCGTAGGTAGGCAGAAGAAATTCCTGCTCAAGTGCGGGGGACAGAGACCTCCCGATAGGCTGCACCTCTCCGGACTCCTTGAAGTCTGCAAAATTTTGTTTTGAATACTCTGTAGTTTGTGAATATGAGATGCGTAATGAGGGGATCAAACAAGAGTACAATATTCCAGATTAGGTCCGAACTAAAGCCTTATACATTATTAAGTATTACAAGTAAACACCAATTTTTAAGTACCTGTGATCAAAGTAAGTGTTCAAATGTTCCCCTACCATCGTTTGGCAATGTCCTAGGCGGTTGTAAAAAGCCATCCACTGCATTTTGAAGGTAGTCACGAGGAATATCTTGAGCTTCTTGGACTATGAGATTTCTTAGGTGCGCCAAATCTCAAGGCTTAGTACGATAAACTTTATCTTTGAGGTATCCCCAAAGAAAAAATCCAGCGGAGATAAATCAGGGGAACGAGCAGGCCACTCTACTGCACCCACATCTTCCAATCCATCTGTGAAGGAATATTGTATCCAAGTATTCTCTAACAAGGAGAGCAAAGTGTGGTGGCGCGCAATCTTGTTGGAAATAAATTCTTTGAAATTGTCGACCAAGAGCAGCTTGTAGTGCAGGGATTATCTCATTTTGGAGCATTGCTAGATAGGAGTCCACCATTTAAATTACCATTGATAAATAATGGGCCCATAATTTGATTTCCTATAATACCTGCCCCAAACGTTAAGTTTCTGTGGATGCTGTGTATGACTCAATCTGCCACTTTCACATTCTAACAGTAGTTGTGTTATTGGTAATAATTATTGATTCCTGGCTTCGATTACTACATTGTCAGATGATGGGAGGGGAACATTTTAAACACTTACTTTGATCACAGGTACTTAAAAATTGGTGTTTACTTGTAATACTTAATAATTTACATTGTTTCAATTGTTTTAAACTTCAAATAGCTATAACTACTGAATGAATCCACCTTTTTAAGTCCGGTTTGCGGCATTGTACTCTGCTAAGTGAGACCTTTAATTTGATACCAAACTTGACCTATGCTGCTATTTAAGAATTTTGTCTGACTCCTTGTGGACCGTCCCCCAAAGGGATTATCCGGTCGGTAATTGGGCAGATGTGTGCGTTACTATCACCAGTAAGCATGTGTGAACTTTGGTATTTCTTTCTATTATGGTTCAAAAATTAAAAAAAGAGGTTCCATACTTAATTGACACCCTGTATATGTATAGTTTGTTGTTATCAAATTATATTGCTTATAAAATACAGGGAGATGGTGGTACAACAAAGACTGCATATATAGCCATATAGAATAAAGTGTATAATAATTAAATTATAATAACCCCGCACGTGCGAGTGCACATGGGGAATGATAAAATGTAAAAAAAAATTTTTGTTGAATAAAGTTTTTTTGAATTTGAGTATTCTGTGACAAAAATTGTGAATTAGGAAGTGTTATTTAAACACTTGGTTGAGGTCTGTAAACGTTTATCTCTTTATAGTCTTCTTAAATTATTCAGAGTAACCGTTATCAATAACAATATCAGTGAAGATAAGTGGTGGTTAATAACAAATAATCATTTCTGATCTGCTGGTTATGATTCATAGTACTAGACTAGCATCAGCTGACGACATTAGAAGCTGTGATATACAGAGAGACTGTCATGACTCAGTCACTGATAAGGCAGGAGGACATTAGTGAGCCAACTGCCGTGCCTAACAGTCCCATGTGCTACTTTAGCTAGTAGTAGTTGTGGCTAAGTGTTGTTTTTCTGTGGTAATTTCCTCTTATTCATTTTGAGACTTACCACTGCTACAGGTTGCCTTCCATTTTGAAAACAAGAGTGCTTTGAATTGTGAGTGACCTACAATAACACGGTTTTTAAGTGTTTTGATATTTTGTGCTAGGTTTTAAGTAGCTAATATTCAACTATTCTAAAATTTAGAGGTTATGGTGACACTGCGTAGGAATGCGGCAATGTTATTTTACTATCGTGATTAATATACAGCCATCATCTCTCAACACAGAGAGATAAACGGAATACTTTCAGCTTTACGTATTGCCTCTACATTAAAACTGTTTTATTATTAATTGAATGTAAATGAAGCTATAGCCTATGTAGTAATGAATATTGAATCAAGCAACGATAGTAAAATATTGAATATTAATAGCTACATTTAGATGATTAATTTTACAGACCACTGTATGTATGATGTGTTTCAATAACTAAGCTAATGTTCAGTACTACGGTTTAATCTCAAGAGGGGAGAGTTGATATTGGAATTTAATTGTTATTCTGGAACAACACGTGTACTCTTTGCGTGGGAGTTAGTGGGAAGTTAATTGAACAAATTAAAACATAACAAGTTGGGCTATTATATAATCGTTTATCTAGAAAGTTCCACATTGTACTGCTGTAGCAATTTCTCCAGAATTAACGTTAACACTTTCAACTCCAGTCATTTACGACACTGTACTATCTAATCTTTACTGGGGCTGAGAGTGTTAAGTTGGTAGTTAAATACAAGTCTTTTTTATAGAATATCATTATATTAAATGATTCTGATTTATCTAATGATATTTTGTCTGTCTAAGGCAGTAGGAACTCTACTGCTGTAGCAATTTGTTCAGAATTAACATTAACACTTTCAACTCCAGACATCTACAGCACTCTACTATCAAATCTTCACTGGGGCTGAGAGTGTTAAGTTGGTAGTTAAATACAAGTCTTTTTTATAGAATATCATTATATTAAATGATTCCGAATTAGGTAATGATATTTTGTCTGCTTGAAGCAGTAGGAACGGTATTTAATAAAATATATTTGGTCTCTCACAGTGCTCTGTAAAAAGTGCTATGCACTGCCAGCACTTCTCGAGTGTTGAAGGCCATCCCACACATGGGTCTGAAGTGTCTGTGTGTCCTACACTGCTGGGAGAGGTCGGGTCTTAGAAAAACTGTTACATCATCAAGTTAGTGTTCTGTTCCTGGGACTGTTACACAATCACTGCATAGGCAGAACACACCGTGTTACAGCTGTACAAAGTCCGGTGACAAAACCAGTGTGAAGCTCTGTAACGTGATTTTAGAACTTTATAAAGCGAGTTCCATTCTCTCAGCATATGGACCGAGTGGTCCGAATTATTTGAGAGTACCTTGATAGTTATCGTGCAGATAGACAGACGAAATGAAATTTTTCAGGCTCATCAATTGATGGGCTTTGCTAATGTTCAGCAATTAATAAATATTTGTTCAACCTATTAGTGAATTAACTAATTTATAACATTTTATATAACTTGAATTAAAATGTTTGGCGATATAAATTAAACATTTCTTCTGATTAGAATTGCTAATGAATTATTTGAGTCTATCTCTCTTCAAGGGGTGGGCAGGTTTGGGCCGTTTAGAGTAAGATACATGGTGGATCAGAGTGCAGGAATATTTGATTTTACAATATATTCCTATTATTCATGAAAGTAAATTAAAAAGGGGCTGGGGGGTCAGTTTGGTCCTGTGTAACTAAAACTTGACTGAATGTTTGGTTGTTATTTATATGATTCACTGTGGTGCACACTTATTAGAACAATTCTCTCTCAATCACAGGAATTAGAGAGTATTTCTGTCCTCCTTTATTTGAAGTTTGTTTATGACAATGGAAGGATTGTGAATGAAACATGATTCTTCCGGACATTTGCCATTGTTCAGTTATAAAAAATACAACAAATAAACAAAAAGAACTGTAAATATTTGGTATTGGTACAGTGTAAAAGGCAATATTGTAATGCATTTTATTACTTCTTTTAATTACAGTGTTTAAATTAAATACTTACATCTTGGCCATCTTGAATTACCCAAGAGCCACATATTTAAATGCCCGCATTACATTGTCAAATTGTGCAGTTTAGACTAGTGTTTAAATTGGTCAATTTGGACTCCTGCCAATGGTCTACATTATTAGTGATGTTGGCCATGACCATGTCAAACCATTAAACATCAGCGCATAAACTGGTCCAATTGCTCTCACTGATAATGCAGTAGTTACAAAAAATACATTTATATGTTTTTTCCCACCAAAAACCTTAATGCTACTTTCATATTTTTCTTATCATGCGAAGTGACATGTGTTCAATAACGTCAGTGGTTGTTAAAATTGGTTCAGTGGAACTTAGATTTAGTTACCTATAGAAATCTATTAATGTATTTCATACGGAAAAATACGGATTTCATTCATTGTTCACCATTATTCTATTTCATTAATTTTTCATATTGATTGCTTTTCATTGAAACCTTATAATGAAATACGGTTCAGTGAAACTCTACTCGTCTAAAGAAATCTAAACCTTATTTATTGTATAGTAGAGATTTTACGACTGAATTGAATGTAGGCCTATAAGTATGTTCGTGATTAACTTATACTGCTTCAATATAGTTGGTGACAGGAGATATATAAAATTAAAAGGGTTAATTTAAATGGCTTTCTCAGAACTACTGTAAGGCTAATGAAATCAGTCTAAAAATATTTCACCTGTACTCTGTTTGTGAGAGAACCAGCAGATAATGTGTGGGCCTTTAGTGCAAACCAGAAAACAATGGCCTTATTAATATATCAATCAGCAAACAAAGGATATGCAAGTGTATTGTCATGTTAATTGAATTGAGTAATTGAGTTGATATAATTCTTTGCTGATATCGAATAACTTTAATAAACACAGTAGTAGGCCTAACATAAAACTGTGAAACTGTAGTAAAATGTGTTGATTTTACAGACATGTATTTTTTTTGTTAAACATATGGTTATTACATCCCCTGACTGGATGTTTTTTTTTTACCTTTTTGTAGAAATTTTATTTCACAATATTCATTAAACATATTTTTTTTATTTAAACTTATTAGTGATGTTTGATATTTTGTTAAGTGTAGAGTTTAAATTAATTAGTGATGTTTGATATTTTGTTAGGTGTAAAGTTTAAATTAATTAGTGATGTTTGATATTTTGTTAGGTGTAAAGTTTAAATTATTGTTGTATGAAATATACCAAATTATTTGATGATATAAAAAAGGTATGAACTGAGAAATAAGAAATTTAAAATTTTGAAAACACGCATTTAATAAAAAAAGATAATGCTTGGTAAATTATAGATAATTTGTTTATCACATTAAAAATAGTTTAAGTTTAACATATGTATGTTTTGTATGTGTATATGAAGGAAATTGCTATATATAGCAAATCATTATGTAGAAAAGTGTTGAAATAAACATATAATATGTGTATGGATTTTAGTATATAAATATCTTTGAAAGCAACGTTATAAAAGCTACAATGCAATCTTGACGATAAAATTTGTTGCGTTATTTGTTTTCAACTGTCCATGACAAATATAAATAACTTTTTTCCCTATAGTTTAAACGTGGAAAATTTATAAACGTGTATGGTAGATTTATAAACACATTAAAGTTTTTTTTAATACTGAACGCAAAAAATACTGTGTAAAATAAGCAATGGGGGTCTTTTTTCGAAGGCTTTATGTAAAATATACTTCCATTTAAGATATGTATTATGTATAATAAAGTAAGTAAAAATCTTTGTCTTATGAATTGAGTATGCTTAGATTTGCCTTTAAAACAGTATTGCTATATATAAAATTGTCATTTGTAAAAAGAGATGTACCATCAGCCATCTGAAGCCATCAATATACTGAAATGCTTTTCAACAGAAAACTGCTCTACAACCGTCAACGTACTACAATGTTTTTCAAAAGAAAATTGTGCTTTACAGCCATAAACATACTGAAAAGTTTTTCAACAGAAAACTGTGCTCTACAACCATAAACATACTGCAATGTTTTTTTCAACAGAAAACTGTGCTCTACGGCCGTAAACATACTGCAATGTTTTTCAAAAGAAAATTGTGCTTTACAGCCATAAACATACTGAAAAGTTTTTCAACAGAAAACTGTGCTCTACAACCGTCAACGTACTACAATATTTTTCAAAAGAAAATTGTGCTTTACAGCCATAAACATACTGAAAAGTTTTTTCAACAGAAAACTGCTCTACAACCGTCAACGTACTACAATGTTTTTCAAAAGAAAATTGTGCTTTACAGCCATAAACATACTGAAAAGTTTTTCAACAGAAAACTGTGAAATGTTTTTCAACAGAAAACTGCTCTACAACCGTCAACGTACTACAATGTTTTTCAAAAGAAAATTGTGCTTTACAGCCATAAACATACTGAAAAGTTTTTCAACAGAAAACTGTGCTCTACAACCATAAACATACTGCAATGTTTTTTTCAACAGAAAACTGTGCTCTACGGCCGTAAACATACTGCAATGTTTTTCAACAGAAAACTGATAGTTTTATGGCCATTGTACAGTACAGTTAACCTAAATGTAATTTATGAAACGTTTGGCTTTGAAGTTTTAGTATGTTGTATTTTAATATTATTTATATAGATTCTACGTTTCAAAATTATATAGAGAAATGTATTTCTAATTCGGAGAAACAGAATATAAAATTGCAATTCTCTGTATAAATGCTGATATTGGATTTCGTTGATTTTTGTGTGTGTTTATAGAACTAACTGCTTTGTATTATTGCTAATTTTAATTTATATACCAACAATGGTGTCAAGATAGATAAATAGCTCCAATAAATTAGTTTATCTGACACAAGTGTTCATAAGTGGAATGATAATCTGCAACAGATGACTAATTATGCAGATTATTTCTGAGTTTGGTTTAGAATGATGGATAACTCAGTGTAGTTGAAATCATCTACAGAGTCGTTTATCAAATAAGACAGGTCTCAGAAATTGTTCAGTGCAGTTTGGGTCAAAATATAAGTAATTCATAAATCACAAAAATTTTACATCCAGAGTGTATTAATTTCGTACGAGGTTCTGAACTTTTAATCTAACACAAGTTAGGGAGGTGAAGAATACATCACTGAATGGGAGGAATTCCTCTTTATATAAAGGCTATAAATTTCATATATGACCATCTTCTATGTAATAAAATGACTAAAAGTGTGATTAATTGATTAGGATTGAACTGTTTAATCTAACATATTTTTTCTGTTTCAGCTCCACCACCAGCAGGTTTCTTCCCAGGAGGAGGAGGCTATCCCCAAGGAGGTTACCCTCAACAACCCGGCTATCCACCGGGCTTCCAACCCCCGCCCGGCTCCGGCTACCCACCCCCGTACGGCGGGGCTCCCCCTGGAGGATTTCCCGCACCACCTGCCTTCCATTTGCCACCCCCGAGCGATATGAACAACGCAGAGAATGGCTACGGCAATGCCGACTTTGGCTTCTCTGACAAGTCCATTCGGATGGGCTTCATCAGGTGCGTGAGTCTTGAGCAGAATTGTGAGACCAAAAAACTCAATTTATCTCTTGGAGTTTAATATCTCCTCCGTTCTTCGTTCAGGAGTAATATTCCTTTAAGAAATAGATTGCCTACTACTAGTTTAATTACTCTACAAAGGTTTAGTAAATCCTCCACATTAATCATTTTAACCCTTTAAGAACCAGGTGACAATATTTTGCCAATGCAGAATCTACACAAAATATACATAGTGATAATCTATTGCCATTGGCTACTGTGCTAAAAGTGCCTGGTGCAATATTTTGCCAACAGTTGTTTTTAGTTTATAACATCATTACATCATACATTGTTAACATTAAACAAGTATGTTTTGGCACAATGGTGAGTCGAATCACTTCAATCAATCATCAATCCTTTATTTACGTTTTCATGGAGAAAAGCAATGGAGTCATATTTTTATGAAGCAGTAAATCACAGTTCAAATGCAAGTGCATATACAGTATTTTTTTACAAAACAAACAATTTCATTTTGATCAGATCATTCATGCAACAGTATTGCTTTGTTATTTCAAAGGAAATAAAACTGAATTTCAAGCTGATCTTTGTTTCTGTTACCAAGAATAAGAGCTGTATCATCTGCATATAAAACCGTTTGACAATAGTTGAGCAGAAAGACAGGGAGGTTGTTTGTAAAAAGTATGAAAAGGATTGGTCCACAACATTGAGTCTTGAAGTACACTTCTTTTCAATTCCAGTGGATTAGATTTGACTTTGATTTTGGTGTTTTTGCTCTTGTAGGTTAGTTCAACCAGTTGTGTTTGGCCAGATAAATAACTATTAAACTATTTAGTGTTTTTCAGTTTACCTCAAGATATTTTAATTTATTTGTTATGAGACTGTGTCCTAGGCAGTTAAAGGATTTGCTTAAATCCAACAGTATTGTTGAAGCTATAGATCTGTTTTCAAGATGGCCTAACACAGCCTGCAAAAGTTGGACAATGGCTGAGGTAGTTGATCTTCCTTGGAAAAACCTGTGTTGCCTTGGTGTTAATTGACTGTTAGATTCAAGATTCATACATTTTTGTGAATTTTAGATCTATTAACATATGTCTATTATTAATATGTCAAATAATTAGAAAGGAATTGTTTCATATTATCATTGTACTGATTTAAAATTTGGTATGATTATGCAGGATAAATCTAGGCATGTGCCAACATAATTGCCATTGTAAATTTATTTTAATTTTGTTTAAAG
The DNA here is from genome assembly GCF_021130785.1 of Homalodisca vitripennis. Lineage (NCBI taxonomy): Eukaryota > Metazoa > Arthropoda > Insecta > Hemiptera > Cicadellidae > Homalodisca > Homalodisca vitripennis. The sequence continues at coordinate 10,085,519 of NC_060208.1, forward strand.
GCTATGCAATATTACAATTTGATTTTAAAATTAGAACATATAACAATTTTGTATGTAATATAAATATATATTTTATTTTTGTATTGTTTCTATAAATATAGACTTACCTGTAGTGTCCTTAAATTTTGTTAACATGTTATTTAGTTCTAACCAATGAAGTTAAATATTCTTCTTCACATCATCCAAATATCTGTTTTCAGCTTGGTGTTCATAAGTTATCTACCAATTAAATTGGCATGAAGAAATTTAGCACAACTTAAAAATAATGTCAGGTCTTCAAATTGTTGAGATGTTAAAGTTTTTGAGTCTGAGAATATTCAGTGTGTTAAATATTATGAATGAATTAAAGTTAAATAACATTATTCAATATTTCTTTAAACTGATCAAATTAATACGTCACAGGAAGGTGTCTCGGATCTTGATGTATCAGATTGTTATCAAAGTCGCCATCATTGCACTATTCACATTTCACAAAATAACTGTATGATATGTCTATAATCTGATCAAATTGATATGTTACAGGAAGGTGTATGGGATCTTGATGTGTCAGATTGGTGTCACAGTTGCCATCATTGCACTATTCACATTTACAAATAACTGTGTGATATGTCTATAATCTGATCAAATTAATATGTTACAGGAAGGTGTATGGGATCTTGATGTATCAGATTGATATCAAAGTTGCCATCATTGCACTTTTCATATTTCACAAAATAACTGTATGATATGTCTATATAATCTGATCAAATTGATATGTTCCAGAAGGTGTAATGGGATCTTGATGTGTCAGATTGGTGTCACAGTTGCCATCGTTGCACTTTCACATTTCACAAAATAACTGTGTGATATGTCTATAATCTGATCAAATTGATATGTTACAGGAAGGTGTATGGGATCTTGATGTGTCAGATTGGTGTCACAGTTGCCATTGTTGCACTTTTCACATTTCACAAAATAACTGTGTGATATGTCTATAATCTGATCAAATTAATATGTTACAGAAGGTGTACGGGATCTGATGTGTCAGATTGGTGTCACAGTTGCCATCGTTGCACTTTTCACATTTCACAAAATAACTGTGTGATATGTCTATAATCTGATCAAATTAATATGTTACAGGAAGGTGTACGGGATCTTGATGTGTCAGATTGGTGTCACAGTTGCCATCGTTGCACTATTCACATTTCACAAAATAACTGTGTGATATGTCTATAATCTGATCAAATTGATATTTCCAGAAAGGTGTATGGGATCTTGATGTGTCAGATTTGGTGTCACAGTTGCCATCGTTGCACTTTTCACATTTCACAAAATAACTGTGTGATATGTCCTATAATCTGATCAAATTGATATGTTACATTAAGGTGTATGGGATCTTGATGTATCAGATTGATATCAAAGTTGCCATCATTGCACTTTTCATATTTCACAAATAACTGTATGATATGTCTATAATACTGATCAAATTGATATGTTCCAGAAAGGTGTATGGGATCTTGATGTGTCAGATTGGTGTCACAGTTGCCATCGTTGCACTTTTCACATTTCACAAAATAACTCTGTGATATGTCTATAATCTGATCAAATTGATATGTTACATTAAGGTGTATGGGATCTTGATGTATCAGATTGATATCAAAGTTGCCATCATTGCACTTTTTCATATTTCACAAAATAACTGTATGATATGTCTAATAATCTGATCAAATTGATATGTTCCAGAAAGGTGTATGGGATCTTGATGTGTCAGATTGGTGTCACAGTTGCCATCGTTGCACTTTTCACATTTCACAAAATAACTTGTGTGATATGTCTATAATCTGATCAAATTGATATGTTACATTTAAGGTGTATGGGATCTTGATGTATCAGATTGATATCAAAGTTGCCATCATTGCACTTTTCATATTTCACAAAATAACTGTATGATATGTCTATAATCTGATCAAATTGATATGTTCCAGAAAGGTGTATGGGATCTTGATGTGTCAGATTGGTGTCACAGTTGCCATCGTTGCAACTTTTCACATTTCACAAAATAACTGTGTGATATGTCTATAATCTGATCAAATTGATATATTCCAGAAAGGTGTATGGGATCTTGATGTGTCAGATTGGTGTCACAGTTGCCATCGTTGCACTTTTCACATTTCACAAAATAACTGTGTGATATGTCTATAATCTGATCAAATTGATATGTTACATTAAGGTGTATGGGATCTTGATGTTTCAGATTGATATCAAAGTTGCCATCATTGCACTTTTCATATTTCACAAAATAACTGTATGATATGTCTATAATCTGATCAAATTGATATGTTCCAGAAAGGTGTAGGGATCTTGATGTGTCAGATTGGTGGTCACAGTTGCCATCGTTGCACTTTTCACATTTCACAAAATAACTGTGTGATATGTCTATAATCTGATCAAATTGAAATGTTACATTAAGGTGTATGGGATCTTGATGTATCAGATTGATATCAAAGTTGCCATCATTGCACTTTTCATATTTCACAAAATAACTGTATGATATGTCTATAATCTGATCAAATTGATATGTTTCCAGAAAGGTGTATGGGATCATGATGTGTCAGATTGGTGTCCACAGTTGCCATCGTTGCACTTTTCACATTTCACAAAATAACTCTGTGATATTCTATAATCTGATCAAAATTGATATGTTACATTAAGGTGTATGGGATCTTGATGTATCAGATTGATATCAAAGTTGCCATCATTGCACTTTTCATATTTCACAAAATAAACTGTATGATATCGTCTATAATCTGATCAAATTGATATGTTCCAGAAAGGTGTATGGGATCTTGATGTGTCAGATTGGTGTCACAGTTTGCCATCGTTGCACTTTTCACATTTCACAAAATAACTGTGTGATATGTCTATAATCTGATCAAATTGATATGTTTACATTAAGGTGTATGGGATCTTGAGTGTATCAGATTGATATCAAAGTTGCCATCATTGCACTTTTCATATTTCACAAAATAACTGTATGATATTGTCTATAATCTGATCAAAATGAATATGTTCCAGAAAGGTGTATGGGATCTTGATGTGTCAGATTGGTGTCACAGTTGCCATCGTTGCACTTTTCACATTTCACAAAATAACTGTGTGATATGTCTATAATCTGATCAAATTGATATATTCCAGAAAGGTGTAATGGGATCTTGTGTGTCAGATTGGTGTCACAGTTGCCATCGTTGCACTTTTCACATTTCACAAAATAACTGTGTGATATGTCTATAATCTGATCAAATTGATATGTTACAGGAAGGTGTATGGGATCTTGATGTGTCAGATTGGTGTCACAGTTGCCATTGTTGCACTTTTCACATTTCACAAAATAACTGTGTGATATGTCTATAATCTGATCAAATTAATATGTTACAGGAAGGTGTACGGGATCTTGATGTGTCAGATTGGTGTCACAGTTGCCATCGTTGCACTTTTCACATTTCACAAAATAACTGTGTGATATGTCTATAATCTGATCAAATTAATATGTTACAGGAAGGTGTACGGGATCTTGATGTGTCAGATTGGTGTCACAGTTGCCATCGTTGCACTATTCACATTTCACAAAATAACTGTGTGATATGTCTATAATCTGATCAAATTAATATGTTACAGGAAGGTGTACGGGATCTTGATGTGTCAGATTGGTGTCAAAGTCGCCATCATTGCACTATTCACATTTCACAAAATAACTGTGTGATATGTCTATAATCTGATCAAATTAATATGTTACAAGAAGGTGTATGGGATCTTGATGTGTCAGATTGGTGTCACAGTTGCCATCGTTGCACTTTTCACATTTCACAAAATAACTGTGTGATATGTCTATAATCTGATCAAATTGATATGTTACAGGAAGGTGTATGGGATCTTGATGTGTCAGATTGGTGTCACAGTTGCCATCGTTGCACTTTTCACAAATAACTGTGTGATATGTCTATAATCTGATCAAATTGATATGTTACAGGAAGGTGTATGGGATCTTGATGTGTCAGATTGGTGTCACAGTTGCCATCGTTGCACTTTTCACATTTCACAAAATAACTGTGTGATATGTCTATAATCTGATCAAATTGATATGTTACAGGAAGGTGTATGGGATCTTGATGTGTCAGATTGGTGTCACAGTTGCCATCGTTGCACTTTTCACATTTCACAAAATAACTGTGTGATATGTCTATAATCTGATCAAATTGATATGTTATAGGAAGGTGTATGGGATCTTGATGTGTCAGATTGGTGTCACAGTTGCCATCGTTGCACTTTTCACATTTCACAAAATAACTGTATGATATGTCTATTATCTGATCAAATTAATATGTTACAGGAAGGTGTATGGGATCTTGATGTGTTAGATTGGTGTCACAGTTGCCATCGTTGCACTTTTCACATTTCACAAAATAACTGTGTGATATGTCTATAATCTGATCAAATTGATATGTTACAGGAAGGTGTATGGGATCTTGATGTGTCAGATTGGTGTCACAGTTGCCATCGTTGCACTTTTCACATTTCACAAAATAACTGTATGATATGTCTATAATCTGATCAAATTGATATGTTACAGGAAGGTGTATGGGATCTTGATGTGTCAGATTGGTGTCACAGTTGCCATCATTGCACTATTCACATTTTACAAATAACTGTGTGATATGTCTATAATCTGATCAAATTAATATGTTACAGGAAGGTGTATGGGATATTGAGGTGTCAGATTGGTGTCACAGTTGCCATCGTTGCACTTTTCACATTTCACAAAATAACTGTATGATATGTCTATAATCTGATCAAATTAATATGTTACAGGAAGGTGTATGGGATCTTGATGTGTCAGATTGGTGTCACAGTTGCCATCGTTGCACTTTTCACATTTCACAAAATAACTGTATGATATGTCTATAATCTGATCAAATTAATATGTTACAGGAAGGTGTACGGGATCTTGATGTGTCAGATTGGTGTCACAGTTGCCATCGTTGCACTTTTCACATTTCACAAAATAACTGTGTGATATGTCTATAATCTGATCAAATTAATATGTTACAGGAAGGTGTACGGGATCTTGATGTGTCAGATTGGTGTCACAGTTGCCATCGTTGCACTTTTCACATTTCACCAAGGAACCCAAATTTACGTCAGACAGCACCCTGGATTATGGCAAGTATACTTATAGAACTACTCTTCTGATATATATCTCAAAACTATAGTTAGCGATGTATAGATCTGGGGTGGACAGAAAACATGAAGATAGTCGTAGATTAATGACCATGTATGCTTTGCAATTAATATAAAATATAATCCAAGAAGCAAGATCTTCGATTTTTATTGGGATGTAAATTTTTTCACTTATGCAAGTAAAGGACATATTGTATATTTTCTAAAGTTAAACTTGTTAGTTTTATTGTTACATTGATTTTCATCTTCCTTTACCCTTTTAGTTGGTCCGTATATACGGATGTTTGAAAAGCTACGAGAAATACCAACGTTAATTTATATTACGTTGCGTAAACGACTGGAAAATGCTGGCGTCTTTATATGCCTATGAACGTTCACAGTAAAAATTCTTAACGCCATTATTTTTGCATACTTATTATACATTTTTGTGATAAAAATGAACATAATGAAAGAAAATAAAAGAAAAAAATACAATTATAGCAATTTTGTAAGATTAATTAGATGTTTAGTTTAAAGTTTGTCAAACAACACAAAAAATTGAAATGGTAGCTTTCTAAAAACGACACAACTTTACTAACAGTTTTTATAAAATTAACCAAATCTTTTTATATTTGTGTTTAGTTTAATTTTCCCTTTCAATTGGTATTTTGTTCTATAGTGGAGCATTTTTTTCAAATTCTATTTTTCATGAGAAACTGAAATATATAGACTGTAAATAAATTTGATTTAAAAATTTAAATACAAGATTTTAAAATTATTTTCCATTGTACAGTGCAGCCTCGTTAATTCTGACTAGCCGGGACTGCATCCGATCTGATATAACAAAAATTGGGTTAAACGGAGAATTTTCAAAAAATAGAGAACACAATTATTTTAGTGGAAAAACAAATATACGTCATTATAAAGCATAATACAGTATAATTTTTCTGAAAGAATTTTATTAATTTGAGTTTTGTCAGCTTTGAATACCATTTCCGTGCCGTACGGTCACGCATCCTTTTTAACAATTATTATGAGAAGCTCGGCCGATGTTGTCTCTTCTTGTTGCTCGAAATAAACATTAATTCGCCCAGATGCTGCTTTTGCATGGCTTATAACAGTGATATTTTCAGTTTTTACTTTGTCAGTATCCTGTCTTTTATCAGCATGTTTATCGCAACAAGTCGCAATACATGTAATTTGGTTATCAGTAAGAGTACCATAACCTCCGTTGTTTTTAACCTCCAATCAACTTTCAATATTATTAATTTCAACGTCTGAGCATCCATCATCGTTTTGCCAATGGAGCAGGTAGGCTATTTCCCCTCCCTCCCCACGTTGTTAGTGTCTGGCTGACTTTTTTGCTGTGCCCAGTGGTAGGTTCAACTGGAAGGTATAAACCAGTCAGAAGTGATCCCTGCTGGGTACTGCCAGTTAGTACTAATGGATTTGTTGTTGACGGTACTTGTGTGCAGGTGGATCGCCCTGATTTTCATGTTCGCCACGATGATCACGCTGGCATGTTGCGGGGATGTACGGCGCAAGGCACCCATGAACTTCATCTGCCTCGGGATCTTCACATTGGCGGAGAGTTTCCTGTTGGGCTGCGCCACATCCATGTATCGCAAGGAAGAGGTGAGTCCGGTGGAGGGAGACAAGACTTGAGGCTTGGCTCACTAACATTGTAGATCTTTAGTCTTTGTGTGCAGGTGTAGGTGAGTGTGAAGTGTGCGTTGCCTCGGAATTCTTAGTATCGGACGCATCCAGATAAAAAATTGGTAGATTATGATGTAAATCGTTAATTTAGCTCTGTGCACTCAGTAGTTCATACAAAAATAGAAATTAATATAAATTTTTGATAAAACCACTATAATCATTTCAATCTATAAATTATTCTGACTTTTTTAACGAATTGAAAGTAGGAAAGCAATTAATTTTTTATAAGGTCATATAAAACTTTTTTAAACCAATATATATGCATTTTGTTAACCATTTAAATGTAGGTTTGTTTTATATGTAAGGAATGTTACGTAATGATGTGCGGAATACAATATAATTTTATTAAATATGGATAATCCACACACAACCTTCATCTATGATCTAAAGGTCTAAAGGTTAGTATATTGTACTTAATTAAATGTACTTTTAATAAATATTTTAGATTTAATTAAATTGGTTAAATTGTTCATTAGTAATGATGTAGTAAAAAAAGTAGTCGATATAATAGGTAAAAAAACAGGAGTTAATATAATAAGAACAACTACTACTGTTATCAGTTCAAAAACGTTTTTGTTATGTACGTGTATGCACATATTTTATACTAGTAAATCTTAAGTTATGACTATTTAATTTGTTCAGTGCTGGTCTATTCTTTATGTATCTTCCAAATATCATTTTTTAAAGTCAACAAAATAGGCACTCTTTTCTCAAAATTTTACCATCGTTAGAACATAATCTTTTTCTGGTTAGTCATTTTTTCATTCTGTTACTGGGGAACAAGTGGGAATTCGAGAAGTGAAATCTGATGGGTAAAGCAGATGTAAATATATCAGAACAACCTCATTCAATTTTGAAGCCATAACTTCAGAAGAGGATGAGTCGGTTAGTTTTTCTGAAAACATTTATTGTGTGCCACACAGTACGTCTGTCTTGCATATATTTTTTTAATGATTCCAATAATAATACAAAATATACATCTTTAAGTGTTAAAGAGGGCTTCTTAGCCCTAACTTCGCCTAGTAAAATTAGACTACTTTACTTTACGTTTGTTACCCTATTTCAAGTACTTTGTAAGGATAATTCCTAGAACACTCTATTTTAATGCTGATATCATAAGTATATTAAGTTTTCAGTTGCAACAAGAAATGCAGCTGCTGAAAAACCAAGCTGTTGCCACTGTTTTTTTTTTCTTTTATTTAAAGAGTCATGGAGTTACCAGGGTGGCCATCCGACCAGGAAAACCCAGGAATCTTCCTGTAGAACCGGAAAAATCTCAAAAACAATTTTTCCGTTTCGTTAAACTTATGAAATTAAGAAATAATTTGACACTTCCTTCAATCAGGACATATTTAATCTCAAAACATTGTACATTGTATTTTACACAACGTGGTCCGTGAAAATGTGAATGAAGATTTACATATGATCACTAGCCCCATCTGACGCCGGTTTGCCTCCACTAGTGTCTACACTTGTGTCGTGGAAAACCTTCAAACACGTAACAATCCGTTGGACAATCAAAATTGGCCAACCGATTGTCTCGTGCCTTGCCCACTATACAAGTGATAGCTGTAAGAGGTAAAGCAGCAAAGCATTAGTGGCCATGATACAAACAGCGTTTTTTGTGTTTTTCAGTCACTGATATGGGTCTCAGAAAGAATTTTCTTGAGTGAGCACTTTGAATAGGCGTTTGTTTGATAGATTGTGCATACCAAAAATGTACAGTTTTTACTCTATAAAGAAGCTAGAGTTCAGTTTGGTGAATAGTATCATCTGTTTGACAGTTTGATAAGAGATGTAACCCGATTTTTTGAGGACTCCAGAGTATCAGTTGAATTTTTACCAGACCTGATAAGATGATAAGACATCTTCTGGAGAAGAAAAGTAGTGAAATAGTGTGTTTGCGACAACAAGTAAAGGCGTGAAGGAGGTGTTTGGGGCGACATGATGCTTCCGATTGGAGATCAGATTACATAGGTTAGAAAAAAGTGATGTTATGTTTTGATATCATGGTCATATCCAATCCTCGACTGAACTAGTTGAATTTACACTGGCAAAAAGTTGTTTAAGTTTTGTGTCCAACAGTAAAAGTTGCTAGTCTGAACAGGCCAAGACCTGTCATGACCGTTGCTGCAATCTGTGTTGGTCAGTCAGCTGTTTGCATGAACTGAAGAGCAGTGTAGGCCATTAAAATTTCAATTATAAACATTGCCTGAACATCACTGCCGTGTGTGACCAGACTTCTGCAACAACCAGCCATATAGCTGTAGTAAAAGTACTTATGACAGATCTCACGAGTAAAATTGCTTATCTTGTTTACATTATGCGATGTAGTTGCTCTAATCTCTCGCAACTTTACTTGCTAATCTAAAAATAACTTACAATTGTCGGCAGTATGCAGACGGTCAGCTGACTGAATCAACCACGCACATCAGTTTTGTCATCATAGCTGGATGACGGCTTATAGAAATCTTATCAGTTCTCTGATCAACTATTAATCTGAACAACTTTCCCTCATACTTGACGATCGGTAGGGCAATATTTGAACCGTTCAAACCAAATAGTTCAGCGTATATGAGGAGCCATACATCATGTTGTTTCGTAGTCCATGACTATAATCTAACAAACATGTTGTGTTTTGAACCACGCCTTTCTTGTATTGATTTACTTTGTAGTTGTGATGTCACATGGGGTGATTCTATTATTGTATTATCTTTTTTTTACGGAAAAATGGTCCAAACCCAGTTACAGATATTTATTGACCTCCCTGTGAATTGAACTCATGACCTGTTGGTTAGAAAGCAGCACCTTATCTCTACGCTACGGTGAAGGTCTTAAAGGCCAAACCCAAAATATTTCAGACCCAGTAATTGTGCTCGTATTTCTAGAGGCAACTATGGAAGTTCTGTTCTGTACTGGAGTCTACTTATTCTACAGATAGTGAATTAACCGCACTTCGGTAACTTCTGTAGCAGAGAATTGGTCGGCAGTTCGAAAATTACTGATTGCCAAAACATATTTTTGTATTTCTTTGGGTACAAAAACTATTTTGAAACATATATTAACAAAATAACTTGATGTAAAAATAATATTTTCATTTAAGTTCTTATTTTTTATGTCTGTATTTGTCATCACCTACTGTCTACTGATTCTATGCGCAGTCATTAGCTGCTCGGCGGTAGACAGAAGAATGCTAATTTTTATTTTATTTATTCGTCATACTTTGTGTAGTTGTACAACCTTACAACTTCATAAATATATATCCATACATTTTTATGTAAATGGAATATATTCTGGAAACTAACTTTATAAGCTACCTTTCTATTATTTAAAAGGAGAAGGTTTGTACCAAACCAAACTTGTGTACTGGCAAAATTGTTGTCTAGTACCGAAAGTTTGTGCACGTCAGACCTCTGATCCTCAATGCTTGACTGCAGTCTACCCCATATAGTAGTGCCGTTTTGGTAATTGTTTGTTCCCTTTAGTTTTTCAAATTGGATACATATTTTCCAAAAAGCATAGAAATGAAAGTTATTAGGTGTACTTGATGTTATGTCGACTCATTGAAAGACAGAGATAAAAAGGAGTTTAAAATAGGTGGTAGTAATGAATCGTCATTGAATTTCTCGCATATCGCTAACGACAAAATTTGCTTGACCACCACTGCTTCGTGACATTTACAAGCACCACCGCTGCATGTACAGCTGGTGACGATAAACCTTCTGCTTTCCACTCAGTGTAAGGGTTAAATACAGTATTACAGTTTTTATTTAGCTTAAAAGTGGACTAGAGAATCGGAAATTTTCAACCCGGAAAACTATTGAAAAACTGGGAAGTTGAAATTTGAAAAGAGGTTTGAGTGGCCATCCTGGTATACATTACAAGATAATTAATGTGCTATTTTATGTGGCAATTTTAAACATCTTTATCCTAATATCCATAAAATATACCACTGTCTTTTAAAAATATTTTGTCCCACTCATATTATCATTAGTATATTTGTTAGTATATATAATATGCATTACTACTTCTATTAATTTTAGACTAAAAATATTCTGCTATCAAACATAAGGTTATTTATTCTTCTGATAGGTAGTATTAGTTCTCAATGAAATATCTCACCTTCTAATTCTTTTTCTCCTTCCCTGGCAATATCCTGAAGCTAAATAACTATGAGTCGATTATTACATTTAGCAAGCAGAGAATGTATTCTGTATGTTGTAAAATGTTATGAGTATAAGTGAATGTGAACAATGTTTTTGGAATAGACTTTGTCCATTAAAAAGAACGTATACATTTACTGGCTAAAGTTTTTAACTGAGTAAAGATGGCTCTAAAATCATTCAAAACCTTTTGAAAAACAATATAAATTTTTCTAGAATTTCTATTGCACCAATGTTAGCCTACAATGCATACATTTTTTGCTATTGTGACAAAATTAATCATTTAAAAATTTTGCTTTAACTACGAGATTGGATTTTTTTTTAAATACATTGGTACACAACAGAATTTTGTATTGGAATTAAGTAAGCTATGCCAAATGACCACGGAATTGTTTGTGTAAAATGAAAATAAGTGTCATTTGGAAAGTATATCATTTCAGTATTTATTGTAATTGAATGTACATTTAAAAGTACAGACAAGTTATTTATTACACGTGTTAAGGTATATAAGGATTTGCTACATGCAAATTTGTATCATTTGGTACTTGCAAGTATAGAGGAATATTCTTATAAGTAGTAATTCATTCATTACATGCTTAATTTTTGTCATCACGATGTTTATTGTAAATCTTATAAGCTTTGTATAGTATTATTAAATAAGCAATGACTGTTATGGATTCAGATAGCTTGGGAAGTCTGGTATATGTATTCTTGCCTTCAAAGGATTTAAAAATCCGATACTATGCAAGAACATAATTTTATTGTGGTTTTAAACAGCTCTTTTTGAAATATTGTAAAATCTGTTGAAGTTAAATGATCGGTTTCATAGTTATTTCCTTCCTTTCCTTTCTATATTTAATCCCCATCCCAGTGTCCTGTATTGGGAGTGGTGTGTAATCAAGAATGTCTGTCCCCGCAGGTTTTCTACGCCGCACTGATCACGTTTGTGGTGACTGTTGCGCTCACCATATTTGCATTCCAGACCAAGATTGATTTCACCGCCATCGGAGGGATACTTTTTGTTGCCGTCGTAATCCTCATGGTGTTCGGTATTATCTGCTTGTTTTTCCCCGGCAAGACCATGATCCTCGTGTACTCCTCGCTCGGTGCCCTCCTCTTCTCCGTCTATATCGTGTACGACACCCAGATGATGATGGGGGGTGACCACAAATATTCCATCTCACCCGAGGAGTACGTCTTTGCCTCCCTCAACCTTTACATGGACATCGTCAACCTGTTCCTGTACATCCTCACCATCTTGGGGGCGTCCAGAGACTAGGCTCTACATTCCACAAGCCTTGTCTGTATCTGTAAATATGGCGCTTTCACATCAAGACTGTCTGTTGTTTGTTTATATGTGGATAAAGAAACATAGGTATCCTACCTCTATTTCAATTTTCAACAGATTTATTTTATGATTTCCTGTTTTTTTTTTACATTCATTTTAATTACAATGAAGCCCCAGAGGTGTCGTTGAATAATCCATGTTTATTATGTGAATTAATCCTGGTTAAGAATTTTAATGTTACGGTTAATAAACAAGACTGTAGTGTTTGTTTTAGACTGATGATACTAGTTAAGTTTCTTGTGTTGAGGGAGTAAAATAATTTTAACTACTTATATTGTTCTTACCTTGATGTTATAAGAGGACACTTCATATTATATCTCACATAATTTGTCTAACAACGATGGCAAGAGAAGTTGGATTGTAAGAGTGCCGCAGAGTGTAATATTGATTGTACAATAAAACAGCATCTTTCCACTTTAATGCCTTAAGCCCACTCTGTTTCTCTTTGATTCTCGTTGATGATCGCAGCTGCATAACAGCTAAAAAAGTAGCTTTTTTTGTAAACTGATGAAATCTTGATAATGTGACAGCTGCATAACAGCTAAAAAAGTAGCTTTTTTGTGAACTGATGAAATCTTGATAATGTGACAGCTACATAACAGCTAAAAAAGTAGCTTTTTTGTAAACTGATGAAATCTTGATAATGTGACAGCTGCATAACAGCTAAAAAAGTAGCTTTTTTGTGTACTGATGAAATCTTGATAATGTGGTCACGTTGTATTTATATATATATATATATCTGCTGTAGTGTTATTTTTTGTATTAATAAAAGATTGCGTGTAGTGTTTGTATTTACTTTTGACCTGACACTCTTCCTAATAACATTAGAATGGTTTTAATTGTTTATTATGTGTATATGGCATTTTAAAAATTATCTGGTATTATTTTGCTATATGTATTGTATTCAAATGACAAAGGTATTGCGAGCTGGCATATGCTTAGGTAGATCACTTGACTGGGGTATTGTGTCCTTCGAGGTGCAAGTCACTTGACTGGGGTATTGTGTCCTTCGAGGTGTAAGTCACTTGACTGGGGTATTGTGTCCCTCGAGGTGCAAGTCACTTGATTGGGGTATTTTGTCCTTCGAGGTGCAAGTCACTTGACTGGGGTATTGTGTCCTTCGAGGTGCAAGTCACTTGACTGGGGTATTGTGTCCTTCGAGGTGCAAGTCACTTGACTGGGGTATTGTGTCCCTCGAGGTGCAAGTCACTTGATTGGGGTATTTTGTCCTTCGAGGTGTAAGTCACTTGACTGGGGTATTGTGTCCTTCGAGGTGCAAGTCACCTGACTGGGGTATTGTGTCCTTCGAGGTGCAAGTCACTTGACTGGGGTATTGTGTCCTTCGAGGTGCAAGTCACTTGACGGGTATTTTGTCCTTCGAGGTGCAAGTCACTTGACTGGGGTATTTTGTCCTTCGAGGTGCAAGTCACTTGACTGGGGTATTGTGTCCTTCGAGGTGCAAGTCACTTGACTGGGGTTTCCGAGGTGCAAGTCACTTGATTGGGATATTGTGTACTTTGAGGTGCAAGTCACTTGACTGGGGTATTGTGTCCTTCAAGGTGCAAGTCACTTGATTGGAGTATTGTGTAAGTCAAGGGGTAGGTCACTTTGAAAACAGCCTATCCATTAGATGTTAATAAAATTAGTTTTTTTTGTTGACCTTGTGGATACGTTTTATAGTTTTCGCTTAATGAGTAGTATAGAAACTTAACTACTTTTAATACATCATATAGGCCCTGATTAGTTTACTCTAGATATATAATTGGTATAATACAATAGGATTTAGTACCAGAGTACCATTTACTGCCAGAGCTAAATATAATCCATTTTGGAAAGAACCAGATTATTTTTTTGAGTGACTATTAGGAAAGTGTTAGAGGTTTATGGATAGAAACGTGAGGTTTTAGAAACATTCACCTTAAATTTTTTTGTTATTATAAAAAGTTGATGTACAGTTAAGGAGTGGTACAACTGGCTCTAAAATGGCCAGTAACAGTGGAAGTAAATTCTGTCCTGGCAGCCCATAAAGTTAAAAGAGTAAAACATTGAACAAGCTTGTTGTTATTGATGTATTAGTATGGGATTAGCTATAAGACAGAAATTGATATTGGTGAGGCATATTCAGTTTTGACAGAAAATATATACATAGGCTACAACCACATTCATCTGATATTGCTGAATGTGATTTCTGGATATTTCCTAATTTGAATATACTGTTTAAATTCTCCTGACTTAGTCTGTCTAGAAATGAATGATATAAAAAACGTGGTTGAATTAAAATCCGTTTCGAAAGATGATTTCTTTCCAGCAGTAAAAAGAACATTGAGTTAGGACTTGTGAAAATATGTTCATGATATTTTTGGTAGGGCAAGACGCTGAGAAATTGGAATTAGTCCTAAAAGGACCTTTGCACTTTTTCCTGGAGTGATAAGATATTCAGGATGGGTAAGGTTGGGGATAGAGGCTGCCTCCTGTCAAGATCCACGAGGAAGGATTTTGGACTTTGGTCTCAGTTATGTCTTCTTGGAAGAAGGGGAAGCCAGCTCTGTACCAGCCTCTCCAGTCAAAGCAGGCAGGAGTGGCACGCCCTAATGCCTAAGCTAGCCTCTTAACGCTTAGGGAGCCCCAACTCCAAAAGTCATCTCTCGCAGTAGACTAGACCTATTGATCTACCCTTGCACCCCAGTAACTAACATTTGCAGTTGCCTCTTCATAACGTAACATAACATAAGTGATGTGCCACTTCTGGACATCTATAACATTTCCCAGAATTAAGTGACATCGGTTTTTACTGTACTCAGTGTGGGTTCAACTGGAAGGTAAACACCAGCCAGAAGTGAACCCTCCTGGGTAGCAATTAATATCAACTCATACCTTTGTCAAACCATATTGATAATGCGTTGAACTACGTTTTCACGTTTTTGAACGTGTTGAAACATTAGTCAAATGCTGTTATGACTGGTGAAGGTGTGTGTTGATATTAATTATCCGTTTGCAGTTCAGGGGTATTAAAATAATATGGAAAATAATCATAATCATTATTACAAAGGCCTAGAGTCTTAAAATCTGCCCATAACTAGATAACAACACATATATTATGCTTTAATTCAATCCCACATATCTTATGGTTAAAATATATATATATATATATATATATATATATATATATACAGGGTGAGTTTTTTAAAGTGATCCAATAGCTAACTTTTTAATTACATGACTTAGCACCACACTTTAAATTTGGAACTTGCTCAATTTTAAGTTTTCCTCAGGAATACACTTTCAAATTTTTTGAAGATGGCCGCCATTTTCCAATATGGGGGCCAACTTTAAAATCTTTAATGGAACACCCTGTATTTTATGTTGTTTTTAGATTCTACTCTAAAAAATAAAACCTTTTTGTACTTGAGAGTTTTTCCATATCTCTAATGGTTCAGGAGCTACGCGGACTGGAAGTTTTCATAATTTTTTCCAATATGGCGCCCAACTTTAAAATCTTTTATGGAACACCCTGTATTTTATGTTGTTTTTAGATTCTACTCTACAAAATAAGACATTTTGGCTTCTGAAAGTTTTTCTATATCTCTAATGGTTCAGGAGCTACGTGGACTGAAAGTTTTCACCATCAGTCCGAAAAAATCCGAAAACTTCCAGTCCACGTAGCTCCTGAACCATTAGAGATATAGAAAAACTTTCAGAAGCCAAAATGTCTTATTTTGTAGAGTAGAATCTAAAAACAACATAAAATACAGGGTGTTCCATAAAAGATTTTAAAGTTGGGCGCCATATTGGAAAAAATTATGAAAACTTCCAGTCCGCGTAGCTCCTGAACCATTAGAGATATGGAAAAACTCTCAAGTACAAAAAGGTTTTATTTTTTAGAGTAGAATCTAAAAAACAACATAAAATACAGGGTGTTCCATTAGAGATTTTAAAGTTGACCGCCATATTGGAAAATGGCGGCCATCTTCAAAAAATTTGAAAGTGTATCCCTGAGTGAAACTTAAAATTGAGCAAGTTCCAAATTTAAAGTGTGGTGCTAAGACGTGTAATTAAAAAGTTAGCTATTGGATCACTTTAAAAAACTCACCCTGTATATATATATATATATATATATATTTATATATATATATATATATATATATATATATATATATATATATATATATATATATATATATATATATAATATATACAATATCTTACCTAATTTTTCTTGGATGTTGCTTCTTTATATATATATATATATATATATATATATATATATATATATATATATATATATATATATATATATATATATATATATATATACATAAAGAAGCAACATCCAAGAAAAATTAGGTAAGATATTACATCATTAAAAAAAGCATTGAGAATCATATTTAGTGATCTTTTTAATTGTCTTTGTTGTCATCTCTATTGGTTGTATAACAGTGTACATATATTGAATAAAGAATGGTTTGATTTGACTATGTCATTGCATGTGTGTGTTTTTTAAGTTTGAAAAATATCCATGTATCCTAATTGTTTAATTTAATTATAAATAAATCCCCATTTATTTAATGACTTATCTGTTGAATCTGAAGTCTCTTAAGTCGATTCGATGTCTGGTGTGCGTTCAGCTATCCACTATATTATGACTGAAAATTACTTTATAATATATAAAAATAATTTAGTTCTACTTAGTAAGTCAAATAGAATAAAAACTGTTATAAGGCGAACATAAAAAGATCGTGAACAGCTTTCCATGTAAATATGTTTGAAAGTAGATTTTGTTTTGGTGAAGGCCTGCTTTCTAATTATAAACTGTTTTTTGTTGTCTGTTTGTGCTGTCTCAATATAGTTTGTTTTTAGTGATTTTGTCTTTTGAAGCTGATTGTGTTAGCAATTTAAGAGAGGTTTTTGTAATCTGTTACACAGCATTTAAAGTAAAATAATTATTACATTAATAAACGTATTGAAATCTTGTTAGATCACTGGAGTCTGACAATGGATATACAAGTTATGTTCAAAAAGTGACTGAAAATTTTCATTTTTGAAATCAGAAGTCAGAAAGCTTTATTCATGAACATCCAAGTACAGAGTAAGTATCAACATTTTATATAAAATCAGGTTAAAAAAGTTAATAAAAATACATGGTATGTGTTTTTTTTAAGTTCTTTATCATGGGTGAAAATATCTTCTATGCTGTAGACAGGTTACCCCAGTAAACAAATCTTCAGTCTTCTCTTCAGAATTTCTGGGCTGTCTTCCTTCATCGTAGGTGGGAGTAGATTGTGGAGTTTTGCTCCTGTGTATGATGGTTTTTTTTTAGAAAAAAAGGGATCTTCTGTGTAATGCCAGCCTGAAGTCTCAGGCATGTCTAGTTTGAAGAAATCAGAAGTTTTATTGGCCATTAAGTATTCCAAAGATTACAATAGGCTTCGTCAAAATAACATTATTTACCAGCGTAATTCTATTGATATAGTATAAATATATACTAGTTAGCAGTCATATCTATTATAATAAATATATAACAAATACTTAAATCTACTCAAATAAATAAAACATAAAAAGCACAAAAAACACACAGAGACATGGAGTTAAAATCTAAAATTTAAAATAAATATAATAAATTATGGAATATCCTTATATATATACAGGGTGTATATTATGTCTGGAAAACACCCAAATATATCCTTTAATAATTTAAATATAAATTTGAAACCTCTTACAATCGTGATAGAGATTGGGCATCTACTTTTTGGAACAATGTTTTGTTATGTCACACCAACGGGGGACGTCCTGCCGAGGGTATCGTGAATATTCTTAATGGAAGCCTATACCTTGTGATACATAATTTTAAAGGTAATAGCTTACTGAATTGAATGCACACAAACCGCATCTCAAAGGAATTATTCTATCAGAAAATAGAGCATTTTTAGTATTGAAAATTTACTGATGTTCAACAATGTTAATTTTAACATGGTTCTTGCCACAAAATGTGTTACACTAATTTTTTAGCATTTTTTAAATGTTCAATTAAAATAAAATAAAACAATTTATTTTTAAGCTGGTTTCATTAGTACAAATTTACAGCTTTTATTACAGTACAATTATGGAAATACTTATGTTATTGATTTCTTATTACAAATAAAAAATAATGTATGCTGTTAGAAAAGTCTTACAACAAACGTTTTACCTGCATTTGGTGTCAAAGCAATTGTTCGAACTGTGTTCCTTCTACGGTTTGACAATGAGCCAATCTTGTGTAAAAATGATTCGACAGAGTTGCCTAACATTTCTTCAGTTATCAAAAGCAATCTCCTCTATAATCCTGTTTCTTAGGTCTTCCAAATTATGAGGCTTTCTTCTATAAACATTGGATTTTAAATGACCCCATAGGAAATAATCGATTGGTGACAAATCCGGAGATCTTGGAGGCCATTCGATTTCTCCTCTTCGGCCAATCCATTTTATGAGGAAACCTTAAATCCAAATACTCTCTTACCTGTCTCCCATAATGGGGTGGAGCACCATCCTGCTGAAAACCATACATTATCAAAGTATTCTCCTGATGCAATTTGAATAGCTGGGATTATTTCATTTTGGAGCATATTGTAGTAAAAAGTTCGGCATTTAAATTTCCATTGATGAAAAAGGGTCCAACAATTTTGTTACCTAAAATTCCACACCATACGTTCAGTTTTTGTGGTTGCTGTGAATGGGACTCAGTAATCCAATGTGGGTTTTTCACTAGCCCAGTAACGGCAATTGTGCCTGTTAACATTGCCATTTAGGAAAAAAAGTTTGCCTCATCAGAAAATAGTATGTTGGTCAGAAAATCTCTATTGTCATCACATTTGCGCATCACAAGTTCACAAAACTCAACTCTTTCTGTCGTAATCATCCTCACTTAACTGTTGGACTAAATGAACTTTAAATGGTTTGTATTTATTAATTTTCAAAATCTTACTCACAGACATAGGGTGCATATCATGTTGCTGTGCAGCTTTTCTGAGCGATGTATGTGGGTCTTCATAAATGTTTGCAAAACATCTAGTGCATGTTCTTCATCTGTTGCAGATTGTATCCTACCCGACTTTGGCCGATTACGTACACTCCCTGTCATTTCAAAACGCTCAATAGTTTTTGATATTGTTGAAACACTTATGGGATTCCTTTCTGGGAAAGTGTCATTAAACAAAATTACAAACTTCCCGATAAGATCTTTGACGATCGCCATATCCTCGCATCATCAACAGAGTAATTCGTTCTCTTTCAGACAATTCCATTAAAATGCCAAATAAAAACTGAACTACTGTAATTAGATAACTTGTTGACAAGCAATGCTTCAGAGACACTGATTAACTCGACAGGAATGATATGACCTTTGTCCATTTGTAATTCCCAAGCTTAGACCTGTCTAGTGAAAGCTCCATGCTCAACAAACTGAAACCTGTAGACCAGATGATTAATAACACAATAATGTTTCTCATAGGCTAGTGACCTTTGTCTCTTTAAACCTTCCTGCTGACTGGAAAAACACCAAGTACAGATTCATAAGTAATCAGAGAAAGTGACTCATAAGTTTTATTCATTGTAATAAAAACTGGTAAATTTGTACTAATGAAACCAGCTTAAAAATAAATTGTTTATTTTATTTTAATTGAACATTTAAAAAATGCTAAAAAAATTAGTGTAACACATTTTGTGGCAAGAAACCATGTTAAAATTACATTGTTGAACATCAGTAAATTTTCAATACTAAAAATGCTCTATTTTCTGATAGAATAATTCCTTTGAGATGCGGTTTGTGGCATTCAATTCAGTAAGCTATTACCTTTAAAATTATGTATCACAAGGTATAGGCTTCCATTAAGAATATTCACGATACCCTCGGCAGGACGTCCCCCGTTGGTGTGACATAACAAAACATTGTTCCAAAAAGTAGATGCCCAATCTCTATCACGATTGTAAGAGGTTTCAAATTTATATTTAAATTATTAAAGGATATATTTGGGTGTTTCCAGACATAATATACACCCTGTATATATATATATATATATATATATATATATTTGTTATTTACAACATATCACATTTCATATACTCCTCAACACTGTAAAATTCCTTAAGCTTAAGCCACTCTGACATTTTTGATTTAAATTGTTTGAAAGGTAAAGCTCTAATAAAAAGAGGAAGCTTATTAAATAGTTTTAACTGCTGGTATTTATGGCTTTTATAATATTTATCTAGCCTTATCTTTTGATCTGGTATCATACTCATGGAGTGTACATTGTGTTTCAAATCTATCTTCATTTTCTTTGACATATATTAGGTTATAGAAAATATAATAAATACATGCCAAGGTCATAATTTTAAGCCTAGAAAAATGTTGTCTGCAAGACTCTTGGTATGATAATCCAGCTAATATTCTAATTGCTTTTTTTCTGCCAGACATGCAGATCACCATTTTTGGCAAGTCCAAGAGGTTTTGAAAAATATATATATATATATATATATATATATATATATATATATATATATATATATATTTATTCCTCTACATTAATGTTGCAACTTTCAAAATAACCCCATTAGATATTATGCACTTGTGCCAGCGCTTCTGCCAATTCTCAAACTCAAACTTTTGGATAGCCTTTAGCTCTTTCAGCGATGCACTTTTAATATGCTTTTAAAATGACAGTCCTTTAAGGTTCTCTTTGTACTGGAAATATAAAAAGTCACATGGAGTGATGCCTGGAGAATACGGAGGCTGGGGCATCGTTACAGTACTGTTTTTTTGCCAAAAATTCATGAACCAGCAATAATGTGTGAGCTAGTGCATTGTCATGGTGCAAAAGCCATGAATTGTTTTACCACAAATCTGGGTTTTTTTCTGATTTCTTCATGCAAACAGCGTTGAACTTGCAGGCAATACACTTTATTAACCGTTTTGACCTTCATAATGCCCTATACCGTTAAAGTCAAAAAACAAAGTGAGCATAACCTTCACATTCAACTGCACTTTTCAAGTCTTTTTCGGTCTTGGGGATCCAGAATGCCTCCACTGAGATGATTGAATCATATCCATAAACCCATGTTTCATTTTCTGTTATAACATGTTTCAGTAGTCCTTTGTCATTGTTGACTTAATTTAATGACTCCTGAGCAACTTCCATTTGCTGCTGTGTTTGTTCAAAATTTAATTTTGCTGCCACACATTTCATACCCAAAAATAATTGGAAAAAAGTTTCATGGCATGTGCCAATTGATATACGAGTATCAACATTATCAGGGACTTCTCTGATCATAATACGACATTCGTTCATAACCATTTCTTCCACTTTTTTGTCAGTTCTTAATTTTCTGGGGCATCCGGAGCGTTGGTCATCTTCAATATCTTCACGGCCGTCTTTGAAACGTTAATACCACTCATAAACCCTTGTTTTACTCATATCAGAATCACCATAGGTCTTTGTTAACATTTCCCACACTTTTTAACACTATTTCAAATTTGATCAATTATTTTAACAAACGGAAATTACTGAGTTCATAAAACGCCTAACCTTATCAACTGCCACTGAAAAAGTAAACAATGAATACAGCTTGTAAATTTTGCTTCAGGAGCAGGAGTACCAACATAATAAAATATTATGTTTTAAAAAATTAAATCAATTGAAAATTTATTTTAAATTTGATTATTTCTACTAGGTTATGCTTATTGCAAGCTCCAAAAGAAAATTGACATTGAAATTATTATCACTAGATTTTATCCTGAACCTCATCAGAACCTCAAGCATGTGTGAGGTTACTGCTGTTTGATATGTTAGCCCTGTCCCAAAATAGATAGGCGTCTATCACTGTGTCCTAAGTGTGGAAGTATTATTGATTCCGACAGTAGTCTATGCACTCTGATCCCGTGTGCTATTTTTAATATGGGCGTTGTGAAACTAGCATATTCTATGCTTAAATGGAGCCTGTTTTTGAAGTGGCCACCTGTGTTTCAGTGTAACATCGTTATTGTGACAGGTAATTTTGCATTTTGTTACAATAAAAAAATAAAAGTTTAGAAAGAACTCTACTCATACTCAAAGTTTAGCTAAGATAAGTGTTTTCGAGTAGTTAAAAAAATGAGAGTGAAACAAAATATTTTTTCATAAAAATGTTTTCTAAATCTGAGAGAAAGCCTGGCCGCCCTCTGGATCTGACATTGTGGGACTAGCAGTTATGAAAGTCTTTCTAAGAGAAATCCTGTACTCGATGCTGAGATACTAAAACAACAGTGTTACTTTACAATTATTGAGGATCAACTCAAATCAAAAAGTCTTTATTTAGTATGTACACTATTTAGTATTGTGTATAAATACACAATAAATAGTGTCAAGTGCATTAAAACTACTATTAAAATGTTACTTCTTCATACTGTAAAACCTCATATGATATATAGTAAAAAATTGTAAGAAAACCTTAAAAACATTATTATATTGTATTGTATGTTTATGAGTTACTGAATATAAGTCATCTAGTGAATAAAAAGCATGCTGAAAAAGAAAATCTTTCAATAATAGTTTGAATTTCTAAATTCATTTGTTTCTCTTACTGCTTTGGGAATATAGTTTAAAAATTGTATTCCAGCATAGGTAGTGCCTTTCTTAAATTTTTCTAGGTTATGATGGGGTAATATAATGGTTTTTTTGTTTTTGGTATTATAAAAGTGTACGTCTTTAAAAAATTTTAAATTGAGTTTGTGATTTTTTGCATAAATGATTGTATTAAAAATATACTGGCTATACACTTTCAATATTCGTTGGTAAAATGCTCCATGACTGAATCATCACTCCTTAATCACAAAATTGTTCTCAGACTTTTTTTGAAGGCAGAGAATTTTATTTAGATTTTGATTTGAGGTCCTGCCATAGACACTTATTGTCCATAGGATACATGTGACTGAATATGAGCATGAAATACAGTTTGAAGCACTGATAAATTACAGAGAAATGATATTCGTTTTAGAGAATAAATACCTGAGTTAATTTTTTTCATTATATAATCAATATGGGAGTCCCATGTAAGATGTAAGATTATCCACATGTAAACCTAAAAATTTGATTTTTTTGTTTCATTTACAAATTAACTATCAGTACAAACGTGAATTTCAGAAATGTTCCTACTTTGTTTTGTTAAGGATGACAGTTTGAAATCTGTTTGGAATGAATTTGATTAGCTTCGGGTGGAAACATATCTTGGATTTACGGAAGCTTTGATGGAGTTGGTGATCAAGAGGATCTAAAAGCTGGCTGTATTGATATTCTTCCTTTCATCTTTTAGTGGTGGCCCATGAAACATGACAGAATTATGTTGCAATGGCTATGATCCGAAAGTTCGCGAAGCCTTATTTATTTATCTCATTTAAGTATAACAACTCATGGCCAGAAATATTACGAGACATCTAGTAATAGACACGCCATAGTTGTCCATGTTTCTCATTCCAAAGCAAAAAAAGAACACCTTTGATTAATAACAGAGAAAAAGATTTTTTTAATGTTGGATAGTTCAGTTTATTAAAATTGAGGTATTGCGTTATTGTAGTGAGTTGATTTAAAACACATTTCTTCTCATCTAGTCTTTTAGATATACTTTTAAAATTACATCTCATCATAGATTGGTTTGGTAGGTTGATATAATTTAGATTGTAGCCCAAAATTAAATTTGGTTGTACAATTAAACTGTTGGTTTCTTGAGAAAAGTTTTAATTGTAATTTAAATAATTTGTTGTATCTCACCCAACTGTATGATTACTAAGAGGTGACTATAGTTTAATCTGACTGAGACACTGGTATTAAACGTTCAGCATTTGTGCTAAAACACTGAATAATTGGAGGAATTAAAATTTAGAACTGTCTAAAAGCTTTAGCTTTTAACGTAGACCAAGGTTGTTGCAGTAGAAGGATGATGGAAAAAGTTTCTTCTCAATTTTCCATCAACGATGCCAAATCCATAAATCTATTGTTAGCAATGTAACATAAAACAATTTTCACAAATCACTACAAGAAGGGTGTAAGATCATTATTAGATTTTGAAACTTTAACTGCATGAAACAACTTCCTTGGAGATAATGATGAATGTGACAATAATTAGAATTATACATAACTTTATTGTTTTTTTAGCAATAAAGAAAGTAAGTTGAATTAAATAAAACATGCTTTTTCCAAGGGATGGCAACGTATTATTTTAATACAAGCATTAAAATATTTAACATTGATTAGCTGTTGTTTATTAAGGAATTATAAACAATTATTAATGAAGGTAGTTAAAGTTGTTAATTAAATTTAAAAACCTTGAAACTAAATCAATGATCCATGAAATATGTTGCACCAGATTAACAAATATTATTTTTACATTTATTTGTGGCTACCATTACTGTTTTGTTCTCTCATAAAACTAAAGGCTAACCTCTTAAACACATTTTACCTGTGAAATAAGCTGGTACTTTGTGAATAATTGCAATGTTTCATAATTTGAAAAATAAACAATAAAATGACGTTTTTAGTTGTGTGTTTGTTTCTACCAAAATTACGTATGAATGCTACAAAATATGCTTTGAAGTGAGTGAAAAAAGTTATGCGGTGTGAATCATAACTAAAATTATTGTTTTTAATTTATAAAAATAAAAACTTACAGGCTATTTCGAAAAAAAATTGTAGGTGAATAATAAGAATATATAAACAATGTATCTCCTCCTTTACGCTGAGTGAGTTAAATAGTTACTTCTTCAGCATGAGCAATGGAAATGATACATTAGCTTGGTGGAAATGCTACGTTAGTGTGAAAATAACTTTTCTCAGAGAGTATCATTTCAAACAAGATCAAGAAAAAGGTTTGAAAGCAACAATGAAGATTCATCATAGCTTTTGGAATAAAAAATACACATGATCAAGATTAAGTCCATATTGTTTGGAAATTATTACCCAACTAATAAAAAATTGTGATATTTTGACACGTTTCCAGCATTCACAGTATTTATAAAGATTACCACTAAAACTAGTGCAACATTCACTCATTTTAATTTTTATATTTTATTTTATACCTTATCTGACATTGTAAAGAATTTTACTTAAAATTACTTGTTAGATAAATGTTTTATATAATTTATCAGCTCTATTTAATTTTCGCTAGTGTTTTCCAAGGATTACTCAAACTTTGTGCATAAGACCATGATCAACCAAAGATGTTACAGAAAGAGGGTGACTGCCGCAGAATTAACTGCAAAGGTAAAGGTTCTCCAGTAATATTATAATGAGGCCCTTAATTGTGTTGTCTGTCCCCATTTGTGTGATAAATCTTGATATAAGGGTTCTAAAGTCTTAAACCAAATACATAGGTCCACTTGCTCCATGGAAATACTTTGTTGTTGAGGTTAAGTGGAAGTGAGGACTTAGTCCTAACTTCGCCTCTAATAGTTTAATTTCATTTTTATTTCTGTTAGTTTTGGATTCAAAAGGTGTTTCTTTGCCACTACAATCATTCTGGATAAACAGGTTCTAGGAACTTGAGACTCGGTAGACAGGTTTCTCTTAGCGTAAGGAAGGACTGTTATTGATTTTGGTTTCCAAGGTAAAGGAGCAGTTCATCTGTGAGCGTTCATTTGTTATTTTCTATCAAGTCCTTTTTCTGTTGTATCAGTTTAATCCTATTCTTTTCTCTTAAGAGCAAGTGACCCATGGGGATCGATCCAATTGATATTAAGAAGTAAACCGGTAGGTAGTTACTTTATAGTTTTTGTAAGAATTTCAACATAAGTAATTCATTTGCAAAATGTATAGTGTCATACAATAATATTAGATACAGTAAAATTTACCATTGTGTTTCACAGTATCAAACTTTTATACAGTATAAAACTTCCACGTAAAACCATTTCTTGAAAAATATTTTAAGTTTTTTGTTTTTAAGACTTTCTACTCCAATGAAGGTAAATAATAATATAATAATGTAATAATTTTATGGACATTTTACCACAATTAGTTACATTCAACTAGGGTATCCTGTATACTATTCCCCTACTTGTTAACAGTCCCTCAAAACTGTGAGGACTTTTGCTTCTTCACTCCATGTTGTAAGTGAAGTGTTGCCATGACGACCAGGCTGTAGATGTAGCCCCACGGTCAGTCGATACCGTGCTGTACCCGCTTTATAAATAATGTTTTATATTATTTGAACTGTTGCCATGACAACCAGGCTGTAGATGTAGCCCCACGGTCAGTCGATACCATGCTGTACCCGCTTTATAAATAATGTTTTATATTATTTGAACTGTTGCCATGACAACCAGGCTGTAGATGTAGCCCCACGGTCAGTCGATACCGTGCTGTAACCGCTTTATAAATAATGTTTTATATTATTTGAACTGTTGCCATGACAACCAGGCTGTAGATGTAGCCCCACGGTCAGTCGATACCATGCTGTACCCGCTTTATAAATAATGTTTTATATTATTTGAACTGTTGCTATGACAACCAGGCTGTACATGTAGCCCCACGGTCAGTCGATACCGTGCTGTAACCGCTTTATAAATAATGTTTTATATTATTTGAACTGTTGCCATGACAACCAGGCTGTAGATGTAGCCCCACGGTCAGTCGATACCGTGCTGTAACCGCTTTATAAATAATGTTTTATATTATTTGAACTGTTGCCATGACAACCAGGCTGTAGATGTAGCCCCACGGTCAGTCGATACCATGCTGTACCCGCTTTATAAATAATGTTTTATATTATTTGAACTGTTGCCATGACAACCAGGCTGTAGATGTAGCCCCACGGTCAGTCGATACCGTGCTGTAACCGCTTTATAAATAATGTTGTTTTATATTATTTGAACTGTTGCCATGACAACCAGGCTGTAGATGTAGCCCCACGGTCAGTCGATACCGTGCTGTACCCGCTTTATAAATAATGTTTTATATTATTTGAACTGTTGCCATGACAACCAGGCTGTAGATGTAGCCCCACGGTCAGTCGATACCGTGCTGTACCCACTTTATAAATAATGTTATACTATTTGAACTGTTGCCATGACAACCAGGCTGTAGATGTAACCCCACGGTCAGTCGATACCGTGCTGTACCCGCTTTATAAATAATGTTTTATATTATTTGAACTGTTGCCATGACAACCAGGCTGTAGATGTAGCCCCACGGTCAGTCGATACCGTGCTGTACCCGCTTTATAAATAATGTTTTATACTATTTGAACTGTTGCCATGACAACCAGGCTGTAGATGTAGCCCCACGGTCAGTCGATACCGTGCTGTACCCGCTTTATAAATAATGTTTTATATTATTTGAACTGTTGCCATGACAACCAGGCTGTAGATGTAGCCCCACGGTCAGTCGATACCGTGCTGTACCCGCTTTATAAATAATGTTTTATATTATTTGAACTGTTGCCATGACAACCAGGCTGTAGATGTAGCCCCACGGTCAGTCGATACCGTGCTGTACCCGCTTTATAAATAATGTTTTATATTATTTGAACTGTTGCCATGACAACCAGGCTGTAGATGTAGCCCCATGGTCAGTCGATACCATGCTGTACCTGCTTTATAAATAATTATTTTACACAATAGGTACTCAAAAAATTACAATACTAAAAATAAAATTCAATCACTGTTGGAGTGTTTGTTTCTAAATTAAGTAATACAATACTTGGAGAAAACTTGAAAACACAATTATTATTGAATAAAAGTCTAGGATGTATAAAAAAATAAATGACAACATTTTTTTCAGATTTTCTACGCAACAGCGATTACCCTGATAATTACCGTCGGACTCACTATTTTCGCATTCCAGACCAAGATAGACTTCACCACGATTGGCGGAGTGCTGTGTGTGGGGATGATAATCTTGGTTGTGTGTGGGATAGTTGCAATGTTTTACCCAAATAAATTGTTCCGTATACTCATATCTTCGTTCGGAGCGTTTTTGTTCTCCGTTTATATAGTTTACGATACACAGATGATGATTGGGGGTGAACACAAATATTCTATCTCTCCTGAAGAGTACGTTTTTGCAGCTTTAAATCTGTACTTGGACATCGTCAACTTGTTTATGTGTTTATTGTCTCTCCTAGGACTGACAGGTGATGATAACTGATAACACCCTAAATCACTCTGTACTCATTATTTTTCATTCGTAAATAAAACATTGTCGTCTGTAACGTGCTTAATTGATTGTTAAGTTTTAGTTTTTATTTAATGTATTTTTGATGAATTATGTGTCATTGATTTGTCACATTGAGGGAATCGATTTTGATATTTTTTCATACTAGGTGAAAGAAAAGTGTTTGATAAACCTTACCTAGGTATTTTAATAGATTAAAACATTTTCACTAAGATGCGAAGATTGTTATCAAATAAATTATTTTAAATAAGGGCTTAATCTATGGATAGATCATACTGATTAATACATTGCTTTCCATTCTTCAGCCAAGAGTAAAAAACATTTTGTCAGTTTAAAGGCATTATTAGTTATTTTGACATGATTGTTGGTCCTGGCTTGTGTAAGAATATGTTTAAAGTGATCGTGCTCACTTGAGTTAATGGATTTCATTGAAAAAATTACTGTTGGAATTGTAATAAAAGTTGCAAAATAGTTGTGTCTGATGAATGTATTTTAAACAATACTGGTTGTTTATGTTATTTGACTTAAATAACAGGCACAATTTTGTTAATATAAAGCAAATCACACAATTATTTTTTTCTGTTTCCTCTTATTTATCTATGTGAAAAGTTTGGAAGCAGATGCCAAGGCAGCCTTTCTTATAGTTAGTTATTAATAGTTACGCCTTATTATTGTTACTTTTTGTAAATAACAAATTATAGCCCTTACAAAAAAGTTTCAAAACAACAAATTCTGTGCAATGCCAGGCTGGATGCATCTGCTCTTAGCTGATAAAAGCGCTGTGTTGACCCACTGTACGTTGTTCTTTATTTTTAGATATTTTCCAGATAGAATTTTTTCAAACACCACAGAACATTAAAGGAAGATTATTGTGAATATTGGTTGTTACAGCATGAGCATAAAAAAGTAAGAAGTCAGAAATAGCAGCACATAATGTACTTCACAATGTGTATCTAAAACAACCCGCCATTTCTGATTGGATAAACCTTTTGAGATGCGGTTTGCGGCATTCAACTCTACTAAGTGAGCTCTTTCGAATGAGGTATCACTCGACCCATGCTTTAATTTAAGATTTCCATGTTTTCCTCTGTGGGCCGTCCCCCCATGGTTGGCATGTCATGGTAATAATAGCAAGAAAAAATAGTTTACATAGCCATATGACACTGTGCAAAGTTTATAGATGTTATCTCCTATGGTTTTTAAAATATTAAGCCGTACCCATACTTTTCAAACACCTTGTATATAAATCTAACACAGTCACTTTATTATTTTGACAATTTCATAGTGTCAAATAGCAAAAGGAAAAAAGAAACAAAGTGATCTAATGCTGATGCTAGCTGTAATTGTCCTCTAAAACAATATTTTAATCATTAATTGTGTTTTTAGTGGTATGTATACAGGGTCTTCAGTAAAAGTGTTCTAATACTTTACGGCTGTTTAAATTATGCCGTCAAAATAACTCAAAACCGACAAAAGTCTCCCATTTTGAAACGGGTGTAAGGATTTTGTTAATATTTTATTTTTAGACAGCTATACCAAAGGTTAGTACAATTAACAAGTTTCATAACTTTATCTTAACAGATTCAAAAGATATAATTATTTTGATAAAAAACGCATAAAGACTGATAGACGGAAAACTAAATTTTTTAGGTCATACCTTCATATGAACTTTTTTGCTCATTTTTATGTGTAGAACAAAATCCCAAAGTATTGGAACACTTTTTACTGAACACCCTGTATAGTCTTACTATTTATGCCCTTAGTGAATCCATTTAGATTATTTTCATGATTCAAGGTCATGTAAAACTAAAACATCAAAATATACAATGTATATTTTTCTAGTCTTATCAATTGTGATTTGGTTTAAAACTCAAGAACCTAGTTTGATATATTTTTTATCAGATAATCTAAATCTAACATTACCTATTTACTTAGTAATAAATTAATGTATTTCTTCAGGCATTGTATTTCCATATATTTTTTAAACCTCTAAGGTATAGAATAGAATATATTTATTGAGTTGACAATATATATTACATCGCATTGCAACAGTCAATAATAATACCAATTTTCACGGTGTTTATCTTAAACTCAGTTCATTCACTCAACTTACGATACAGCTGCACGCAGGCACATGTTCATACACATACAAACAACCAAAATTCATGGAACCAACCCCCAGGATTGCAACACTGCTGAGAATATCAATCTTCATGAACTCGCCAACTGAGTAAAAGCACAATACACCAGGTAGTGTTTTAATTGGGTTTTAATGTTTTTTGGATTGGTCTCTAAATTTAGTGTTTCAGAGACTGTTCATGAATTTGATCCCAGCTTGAGAAGGGAGGCGTTCACACACTGCTGTTCTATGCTGTTGGGCTCGAAAGCACTCCCGACCTCTTGTCTCGTATCTGTGTACATTATACACTGAAATTGTCAGTAAAACAAAGTCTCTAAAATATACAAGCTGGATAAAGTTAGCTAGTTGAGCTCCTTGAAGGCACTTCGAAATGACTCTCAGTTGTTCAATTTTGCGATGGTTCAAACAGCTTTTTTTGCAGTCTGAATACTCATCAAGTTTCATATGATACAGCTACTACACAGAGAAATTCTGTAGGACAGGTATGTAAATATTAATCTGTAGTAAGCCTTCATTAAAACGCTTACGATGTACAAAGCTTTGAGAAATTTTGAAGAAAAAAATTCCAATTTAGCACATACATTTTTAATGTGAACTTTCCAGGTTAACCCTTTGTCTATGTGTATTCCTAGACATTTAGCAGAATCAGTTTCCCCTACAACAATGTTTGGAGGTGTTCCTTCTACATAAAAAATAATTTTTGACATAAAAATAACTTCTGGCCCATCAATTTTTTTAAGAGAATACTGTACTATTGTTTCTTTAAACAAAAGTTGGAAAACAATCTGTGGCTTATTTTTCTAATAACAAGATCTTTTCCGAGTGTCAAAATGGGCTTAAAGAATACAAGAACATTTTTTATGTCAACCGACAAATTAATGATGTTACGTCCAACAACTTGCGTGTTATTCTAATATTTCTGTATATGAGAAAGACTTTTTACAGCATTAATAGAAATCAAAACCCTCAACTTAATTTTTTAGTGGGGTGCATGATAATGTGCTTTCTTGGTTCACAACCTACCTTACAAGTAGGCTACAGATCATGTCTAACTGTAAGACAGATAGGCTATAATAGTCCAATAATTAATTGAGATTGATCTTATAGTTTTAGTTAGTAGTTAGTATATTAGTTTGTTTAAATTAGTTCTTGAATAACTTTTATGAGATAAATTATGAATGACATACCTCCAATTACAAAATTGTATTTCTAATGCATTCACAGAAAAGCACACACTAAAATTTACACCTGTAATATGAATGTCCACACTTTAATGGAGAATTTTCCTTTTAGAGTTGTTCAGTAATAACCTGGATCCTTTCAAAATATGCCCAACTTCAAAAGTACGAAGTTTAAAATCATTATATGAGAATTCTGTTAGCAAAAGCACTTGGATCACAAAACTTCGTTGTTCACTTAAACTTTTATTCATCACTGAAATTTAATTCTGTGGTGTGAAACATATGTTAAATGTAACATTCATTATTTTAAAATTATGTGCAAGAAATGTAAGTGTAAAAATTACTATTATTTCCTCATTTGAGAATGAAAATAAATAATTTACTTAATATAAATAATATTGTTATACATTTGTGATGTAAGTTCTGTTATTGTATTAAAACTACATTGTGTTACATATTTTGTATAGTGTTTGTCAGTCAATTTCCTGTGATGAAATGTGATTCAGTGTAATGTTACAACAATTTTGAAATTGTTCTAAGCACTGGATTTTAAACTGTTGCAATCATTAAATTCATTCCACAATCTTCTAAAATAAATCCCTGAGACCGAGAGATCTTGAATATCAAACAAAATTGTACAAGATTGGTTTGTACAAGAGTTAATACGTAATAAGTAATAGTAATAATATTTATATTATAAACATCAGATTAAACAGGTTTATGTATGAATTTAAATAATAGCGTATTTTAATAAAATTACCCGAACAATAAACGCTAGTTGAATAATAAATAAATAAAAATAAATTACCTCATAATTCATCAAGAATTAAAACAAACATAACATTATGAATCTATCCATGGTGGAATAAAATGTAGGCTTGGTGGGTGTTTATAACAGGAGCTGATATACCTTTCAGATATATGAAGTACACCTGGGGTAGAAAGGGTTAAAACATCAGTGGCGTAGATAGAACATTATTTTGGGGGCTGACTCTGGTTGGTTTAGAAAATATTAAAAACCCTAAAAAAATAAGGGGCTCAGTAATCTTTTACTAGGAAAAAATTGTTGTTTGTTTTTAAAAATTGTGGGGGGTTTGAGCCCCTCCCCCCTTATATAAGACCACAGTTAAAATATCTACTGTGCAGTTGGTATAGGATGATAAACAATTTATTACATTGCTGCCATGCTATCCTGATTTTAAACTAATTAAATGCCTTTATCTGTGTAGTTTTTGTCACAGAAGATCTAGGATTCAACCAGCTGACTCGTCAACTCCAAGAGATACTCCTATCTTCTGAAGCAAGAAACAAGACAGTTACAGAGAAAACATTCCTCAGTCTGTAACTTATTTATTACATATCTAAAAATGCACAGTTATATCTCATTAATAGGTGACAATATTTAATTAATGGTTAAAAGTTATAAACAGTTTCCTCGATTGTTTATATTTTTGTGTTCGTTTTGCTTTTGGTGGTGGTCCAGTTGCCCACTAATCTTTTCTTTGCTATTTATTTAAATTTATTTGAATTTTTTATGTCTTTAATCTTGAAAAGTTTAGTTATGTACTTTGTGACTACATTAAAGAAATTGTGTATAACATCATCCTTGAAAAGGAACACTGATGGTTTAAAGAAATTTAAGGGCCAGATACATAAAAAGATTTAGCCAGTAAAATTACATTCGATTTAGCCTTTCGTAAAAAGTTCTCTCCATATAGTGGCTTACAAAAGATAAAATTAGAGGTTTATTACTAATATTAACAAAATGACAATTTTGAAGAAAAAAAACAGGTAAGGTTAGACTCCTTCTGCCAAATTACAAGTAATGGCAACAGTTTCGTAATTTTTATTCCTTCCTAAACCAAATTTATATTCCTTGTGGCATTCCAATAAACATATGATACCTAACATAAAACAATCTTGATCATGTAAACACACTAGCATTGATAATTTCTATTAATTCAGTTAATTAATACAGTGTGTGTTAATAAAGTAGATAGAGTGATAACAGATATTTATTTTATTTTTACTTGATAAATTCTTGAGGAAGGTACAAATTTTAGTCTAGTTTTTTATAATTTCTCCTTAAAAACATTTAACTTTAAAGGAAAAATTCAACGTATCTTAAAATAACCTTGTTAAAATTTACTCTCAATTTATGTTTAAATACGTTTTAATAAGAAAATAATATTATCCAGAAAGATTGACAAAAATGCATTTGGATATTTTTCAGATATTCTACGCTGCTGTGATCACATTCATTGTTGCCATAGGTCTCACCATTTTCGCCTTTCAGACCAAAGTAGACTTCACAGCTCTTGGTGGAATCTTGTTCGTAGCCTCGATAATCCTCCTGGTGTTCGGAATAGTCTGTATGTTCTTCCCTGGCAAGACCATGATGATGGTCTACGCTTCCCTTGGCGCTCTTCTCTTCGCAGTCTACATCGTGTTCGACACCCAGATGATGATAGGGGGGGATCATCAGTACTCTATTTCTCCTGAAGAGTACATTTTTGGAGCTCTCAATTTGTACATCGATATAGTCAACTTGTTCCTGTACATTTTGACAATTTTCGGTGCGTCTAGAGATAACTGATCATTAGGTAGGATTTAAAAGTGTTATGATTCTTTATTTAGACTTCTTGTTGTGTTTTATGAATAAACTTATTACATATGTATAATTGTGTTTTTTAATTGTTCAATGATTGGTCTATTTTGTATTTAGCGTTAGTGCTATGTTGGGATGGAATAAATAGCATACACAGGGTTGTTTATACAGGCTATAAACCAATGCTAGATGATAAACAGGCTCTAAACTAATGTTTGGGAGTTCTAGATCATATACTATAAACAGAGATCTAAACCAATGCTAGGGAGACCTAGATCATATACTATAAACAAGCTGTAAACCAATGCTAGGGAGTTCTAGATCATATACTATATAAGAGATCTAAACCAATGCTAGGGAGATCTAGATCATATACTATAAACGAGATCTAAACCAATGCTAGGGAGTTCTAGATCATATACAGGGTGGAGCGCGGTAATTTGCTTTTTTGCACTGTAGGCTGTGGCGGCACTGTTGGTCGAAGAGAGGGGAGAGTGGGCGTGGTTATAGTGGCTGACGGGAGATTTGTATTCCTCCGCGTTCCAGTTGCCATCATGCAGTGGACACGAGAGGAGAGGTCGTTTTGTGTTGAAGCGTATTTTTCAAATGCCCACTCGATCATTGCAGCGCAGCGTGCTTTTCGTTTACGATTCTCTGTTCGCCCACGCGGACGTGTTCCTGGTCGGCAATCAATTGTAAAATGGGGTAGCGTATTCAGAAACAGCAGGGAATGTGTCATGTGTACGAAGGGGACATCAGAGAAGGATTACAACACCGGAAAACATCGATAGAGTTAGAGCAGCACTACTGCAATCTCCAAAACGCTCTGCTCGGAAGCAATCACTTGCTCTTGGAATTTCAAGACGTTCTCTCCACCGGATTCTTCATGATGAACTGAGATTTCACCGGTATAAAATGTGCATGGTCCCATCAGTTGTCAGCACGGGACTATTTGACACGGCATACTTCTTGTGAAGACATGCTTGCAACTATTCCGCGTGACGCAATTGTGTTGTTTTCTGATGAGGCACATTTTCACCTCAGTTGGTGTGTGTCAACAAGCAAAACATGCGCTACTGGAGTGAAACAAACCCCAGAGAAGTCCACCTGAGACCTCTGCATTCGGACCGCGTCACTGTGTGGTGCGCCATGCCACGAGTAGGCATCATTGGCCCTTACTTTTTACAGAATAACCGTCGTGCCATAACTGTGAACTCCGAACAGTACTTGACTATGATACAGGATTTTTTTCAGCCGGGTCTTGAGGCAATGCCATTAGAGGATACATGGTTCCAACAGGATGGTGCCACTGCACACACAGCGAGGGTTACCATTAATTGTTTTCAGGCAAATGTTTCCTGGACGGCTTATCTCTTTGAGGGGTGATGTGAACTGGCCGGCACGCTCACCAGACTTAGCCCCATGCGATTTTTTCCTTTGGGGTTACCTGAAGTCCAAGGTGTATATCAACCGTCCCAACACCTTGGAAGACCTAAAGAACAATATTGAGGCTGAAATTGGCAGAATATCAGTCAACATGCTTGTAGGAGTTAATGAAAACTTCAGAAAACGTATGCAGCAGTGTGCGGATGCCGAAGGTCGACATTTGCCAGATACATTATTTAAATCCATGTAATTTAAAAAATTCCCTTACTGTTCAATATAATTAAAATGAAAAATAATTTTTTCTAAGGTTCATAATTTTTTTATTTCATTTCCAAATCAGCAAATTACCGCGCTCCACCCTGTACTATAAACAAGATCTAAACCAATGCTAGGGAGATCTAGATCATATATTATAAACAAGCTCTAAACCAATGCTAGGGAGATCTAGATCATATATTATAAACAAGCTCTAAACCAATGCTAGGGAGATCTAGATTATATATTATAAACAAGCTGTAAACCAATGCTAGGGATATCTAGATCATATACTATAAACAAGCCCTAAACCAATGCTAGGGAGATCTAGATCATATACTATAAACAAGCTGTAAACCAATGCTTGAGTACATGCTAGAGAGTAATCTCAATACAGCAGCAGTGGGAGGCTGTAGACTGCCTGTAGTCCCACTACAACAGAGGGGGGATGTAATCTCAATACAACAGCAGTGTGAGGCTATAGACTGCCTGTAGTCCCACTACAACAGAGGGGAGATGTAATCTCAATACAGCAGCAGTGTGAGGCTGTAGACTGCCTGTAGTCTCACTACAACAGAGGGGAGATGTAATCTCAATACAGCAGCAGTGTGAGGCTGTAGACTGCCTGTAGTCCCACTACAACAGAGGGGGAGATGTAATCTCAATACAGCAGCAGTGTGAGGCTGTAGACTGCCTGTAGTCTCACTACAACAGAGGGGAGATGTAATCTCAATACAGCAGCAGTGTGAGGCTGTAGACTGCCTGTAGTCTCACTACAACAGAGGGGGGATGTAATCTCAATACAGCAGCAGTGTGAGGCTGTAGACTGCCTGTAGTCTCACTACAACAGAGGGGGGATGTAATCTCAATACAACAGCAGTGTGAGGCTATAGACTGCCTGTAGTCCCACTACAACAGAGGGGAGATGTAATCTCAATACAACAGCAGTGGGAGGCTGTAGACTGCCTGTAGTCCCACTACAACAGAGGGGGGATGTAATCTCAATACAGCAGCAGTGTGAGGCTGTAGACTGCCTGTAGTCCCACTACAACAGAGGGGGGATGTAATCTCAATACAACAGCAGTGGGAGGCTGTAGCCTGCCTGTAGTCCCACTACAACAGAGGGGGGATGTAATCTCAATACAACAGCAGTGTGAGGCTATAGACTGCCTGTAGTCCCACTACAACAGAGGGGAGATGTAATCTCAATACAGCAGCAGTGTGAGGCTGTAGACTTCCTGTAGTCCCACTTCAACAAAGGGGGGATGTAATCTCAATACAGCAGCAGTGTGAGGCTGTAGACTGCCTGTAGTCCCCACTACAACAGAGGGGGGATGTAATCTCAATACAGCAGCAGTGTGAGGCTGTAGACTTCCTGTAGTCCCACTACAACAGAGGGGGGATGTAATCTCAATACAGCAGCAGTGTGAGGCTGTAGACTGCCTGTAGTCCCACTACAACAGAGGGGGGATGTAATCTCAATACAACAGCAGTGTGAGGCTGTAGACTGCCTGTAGTCCCACTACAACAGAGGGGGGTGTAATCTCAATACAGCAGCAGTGTGAGGCTGTAGACTGCCTGTAGTCCCACTACAACAGAGGGGGGATGTAATCTCAATACAGCAGCAGTGTGAGGCTGTAGACTGCCTGTAGTCCCACTACAACAGAGGGGGATGTAATCTCAATACAGCAGCAGTATGAGGCTGTAGAGTGCCTGTAGTCCCACTACAACAGAGGGGGGATATAATCTCAATACAGCTGCAGTGTGAGGCTGTAGACGGCCTGTAGTCCCACTACAACAGAGGGGGGATGTAATCTCAATACAGCAGCAGTGTGAGGCTGTAGACTGCCTGTAGTCCTACTACAACAGTGGGGGGATGTAATCTCAATACAGCAGCAGTGTGAGGCTGTAGACTGCCTGTAGTCCCACTTCAACAGAGGGGGGATGTAATCTCAATACAGCAGCAGTGAGAGGCTGTAGACTTCCTGTAGTCCCACTACAACAGAGGGGGATGTAATCTCAATACAACAGCAGTGTGAGGCTATAGACTGCCTGTAGTCCCACTACAACAGAGGGGAGATGTAATCTCAATACAGCAGCAGTGTGAGGCTGTAGACTTCCTGTAGTCCCACTTCAACAAAGGGGGGATGTAATCTCAATACAGCAGCAGTGTGAGGCTGTAGACTGCCTGTAGTCCCACTACAACAGAGGGGGGATGTAATCTCAATACAGCAGCAGTGTGAGGCTGTAGACTGCCTGTAGTCCCACTACAACAGAGGGGGGATGTAATCTCAATACAGCAGCAGTGTGAGGCTGTAGACTGCCTGTAGTCCCACTACAACAGAGGGGGGATGTAATCTCAATACAACAGCAGTGTGAGGCTGTAGACTGCCTGTAGTCCCCACTACAACAGAGGGGGGTGTAATCTCAATACAGCAGCAGTGTGAGGCTGTAGACTGCCTGTAGTCCCACTACAACAGAGGGGGATGTAATCTCAATACAGCAGCAGTATGAGGCTGTAGACTGCCTGTAGTCCCACTACAACAGAGGGGGGATGTAATCTCAATACAGCAGCAGTGTGAGGCTGTAGACTTCCTGTAGTCCCACTACAACAGAGGGGGGATGTAATCTCAATACAGCAGCAGTGTGAGGCTGTAGACTGCCTGTAGTCCCACTACAACAGAGGGGGGATGTAATCTCAATACAGCAGCAGTGTGAGGCTGTAGACTTGCCTGTAGTCCCACTACAACAGAGGGGGGATGTAATCTCAATACAGCAGCAGTGAGAGGCTGTAGACTGCCTGTAGTCCCACTACAACAGAGGGGGGATGTAATCTCAATACAGCAGCAGTGTGAGGCTGTAGACTGCCTGTAGTCCCAATACAACAGAGGAGGGGTGTAGTCTCAATACAGCAGCAGTGGGAGGCTGTAGACTGCCTGTAGTCCCACTACAACAGAGGGGGGTGTAGTCTCAATACAGCAGCAGTGGGAGGCTGTAGACTGCCTGTTGTCCCACTACAACAGAGGGGGGTGTAGTCTCAATACAGCAGCAGTGTGAGGCTGTAGATTACCTGTAGTCCCACTACATCAGAGGGGGGTTGTAATCTCAATACAGCGGCAGTGTGAGGCTGTAGACTGCTTGTAGTCCCACTACAACAGAGGGGGGATGTAATCTCAATACAGCGGCAGTGTGAGGCTGTAGACTGCCTGTAGTCCCACTACAACAGAGGGGTGATGTAGTCTCAAACCTGTAATCTCAATACAGCACCAGCGGGCGGCTGTAGATTACCTGTAGTCCCACTACAACAGTGGGGAGTATCGATTTGGTTGCTTACATTTCTCAAAGCTTGCTTACCTTATAATGAACTATCTCTGCATTCCATTCCATCTTGATGCATTTGACGCTAAAGTTAGGAGAGACCCAGGAACTTACACCCAACATTTGTGCCACTGCACTGGTGTACAGGGAAAGATCTTATATTCCCAAATGCTATAGTTACCCTCAGGGTGGATGGGACGAAAATCAGTTATTGTAATAGTGAATGTATGTTCGTCTCAATACATTCTGTGATATTTAGGTTTAAATTATTCAGTTTTACCACACATACTATACAGTAAAAGTTTCCACTTTTTACACCAATAATTGAATTTTTTTTATTAATAATACATTTGAAAATATAAAATGTCAACTATATACTAGTAGATATGAATATGGGGTTTCTAGACCACTTTTGGAGCCGACCGAAAATCAATGTAAAATACTGTTCATTGAACCATAAAGGAAGCTGAGAAACAACACAGCAAATCTCAATGAAAAATTTACCGAATCTACATCCGTTCGTCTCCAAAAGCGACCCAGAACCGGCTTATTGTATCTACTCTAGTGAACCATAAATCACGAATGAAAAATTACCGAATCTATAGCTGTTTGCTTCTACTTTCTTGAGCTGTCAAATCAATCTATCGGAAATGTCTGCTACGAATAAACTATAAATTAAAACTTATAAACGGAAATGATGGAATTTGCTAACAATCACTCGAGAAGTCGGGGAGAATGTGAGTAAAAAAACCACATTTCTTTTGACGAGGTTCTTCATTTAATTTCTCCAAATGTACTATAAAATCATCAAAGATTTCAGGCTTAAAATCGTAATCAAATTCAATATCCAAATAGTGAAAGATTATAGGTAAAATCTTCTCATAATAAACATGTGTATCGATACCTACAAACCTAATGTATTCTTTGAAAAGGAAAATAATTTTTTCAATGGTTTCTAAGAGATAAGTAAAAATTTTTATTCTGTTTTCTAAATTCTGTAACAAATTTTGTTTATTTTTTACCTCCATATTGCAATTTTGTAAGCAGATTATTCAAATGTGTTAGTTTATTTCGAAATTTCCTAGGTTTAGGTCTTTCGTACAAAATTAAATTACAATCTCTACAAACTAAATATTTTTTATCAATAATTTCTCCTCTATTATAACACTTGTAACAGTTGGCATTATACTCTTCCATTTAAACAAAAAGATTTTTTTATAAATGGAGATTATGGAACTAACTCTGCCGAGATATAAATTTTTCAGCGCAAATGTTTGTGTTTACATTTCTACAACAGAGATAAATAGAAATAATTTCATTCTATTGTACAACTATTTAGGATATTTTGTCTATGATTACAAAGATTATTCCGGAAGAAATCGAGATTTTTCATCAACGAAAGAGTATATTTTTGAAGTTTTAGAAGGAATGAAAGAGAATAATATGAACATCATCAATTATTGTAAAAGACAAAATGAATGATTGTGTCTTTGGTGTAGTGTTGTTAGTGTGCGTGTTTGCGCTATGGGAATCACATCACATTCAACTTCTACGGTGTCTATTGTTTAGAGACTTGGCCCTGCACTGCTACTGTCCAACCAAGTTAATGGCTAGGAGCTGTAATTCGGGTCTTAGACTCTGGAATTTTTTTGTTCCCAAGTCTCATTTTTTCTTTGGTAACTACTGTGTAGAAGTTGATGGAGAGATTCAATTAGGGAATTTGTGTCGGGTGTTTTGTAAGTGTAATGTTGTATTAATGAACGATGTGAATGATGAATGTAATGAAACGAATTAAGGAAGAGAAGGAATTAAGGAATGAAGTGGAAAGGTGAGGAAGCAAATGGCGCGCCAACCACAGTTGTCATTACTCGGCTTGTTCTATAGTCATTACACTATGGCCACTCGTGTAAAGACTTGTCCCCAACCACTGAACGACAACCATGTCTTCCTCAATAAAAAGCGCGCCTGAAGCTCTGGGATTTGAACCCAGAACCTCAGGCTTTGAAGGCAAGCGTCTTACCAACTGAGCTACGGAGAGTCTCGAAAGTTATAAGCTATATCTCTGCTATATAAGTTGTTCAATTAGGAGTGCTAGTTTACAAATTTATTAATAATTTTATATTTCAAAAAACCACTCAACCGATTTTAATGAAATTTGGTAACACATATAGTAAATACTTAACTCTTTCGACTTAACTTATCCATAAGGGTGAAATCATCCCCTATTTCTTAATATTCATAAAAAAATAAAAAAAATAATCAGAAAAATCTGAAACTTCAAAAACAAGCGAGTTCAACTTAAAATTTCATGAAAATAACAAAATTTTTCAAAATCTACCCCAATCATTGCTTATCTTAATACTCTTATATCTCGAGAACTATTGGAGCTTTTTTGCTGAAATTTGGTATATAGGATCAGTAAATATTAAAGTATTTTTTAAAATCATAACTTCCGGTCCAACCCTTAAGATGACCTTGGAATAGTTTTTTGTTAATATCATCCCCATTTTTTAAGATATTCTTTTGAAATTAAAAATGAATACTTATATCAATGTCTTTAATAATTCTGTAAAGTTGTAGAATTATCCAATGAATAATATAGACAATAAGACGATTTTTTCAAAAATTTTACTGAATTTCTCTAATATCGTTCTTAA
This sequence comes from Homalodisca vitripennis, assembly GCF_021130785.1. Taxonomy (NCBI): domain Eukaryota; kingdom Metazoa; phylum Arthropoda; class Insecta; order Hemiptera; family Cicadellidae; genus Homalodisca; species Homalodisca vitripennis. Next base: position 10,127,650 of record NC_060208.1, read on the forward strand.
TCACATCATAGGCTTAAAATTTCTCAGAAACCACAACCACATAACAAATCGCGTTTGTAACAGCTTTTTGAAAATCCATATTGATAATTATATCGTTCTTTGAACCAGAAATATTTGTCATACTCTTTGTTGTATCAATGACATAAATAGGTCTATTCGCTAAAAATTCTTTAGGATTGTAATACATTTCCTTATTATTACAGTAAACTTTCTTAAAATCTTGATACATCTGATACATGATTCTGAAAAGACATCCTGAAATGTTTAAATTTTGTAATTCATCTGGATAATAAGAACCGTTCAATTTTACTCTGATATTTTTTACATCCAAACTATCAAACTTTGAAGGATTTTTTTCTTGATTATTCTGTGTATCTGTTTTGAAAACCTATGATAAACGAATCTGGGATTGAAGATATTTCTATAAATATTTGTAATATCGAACGAATAAGTTGTTCCGGAAATACCTTTTTGTTCAATACATTGCCAATCTAGAAAATTAAACATAATGTTTTGACTTTTTGTAATTTCATCAATCAACCTAATTTTACTCGTGGTTTTATAATCAATCATTGGAACTCTAATAAAAAAAATCTGTAATTGTTATTTTTCCATCAACAGGCATAACATTTCCAGTTGCAGTCTTCAGAATCACATCATTGTCTTCTGCTCTTATAAAACTTAGATAAAATCCTCCTTTATAGATCGGAATAGTAACATTTTCAAAAAATCCTAATCCAAAATGAGATAAATTTCCAGCTGCTTCAAAAACACCAAATTTAAAATCTGATTCAAAGCCATTAGAAGTTTGAGAAATAACATCACTTTTTGAATACGAAATAGTTCCTTTAATCGTGCTTAATTGGCCACAGTTTTCGACTTTCTTCTATCAATTTATTGTGTTTTCTTACTTCAATCTTAGAAAATAAAAACGGTATAAAATTATCGATTAATCTAACATTATCAGTTCCAAGATATGCTTGACCATCTTGTTTTGTTAAAGTTCCAGAAATATAAAACTGGAAGTTAGACGAGCAAAAGTTATCTCCAAAATCAATATTAAACTCAGTTCTTTTATTCGGTTCATTCAAATGTTGTTTACTAATTGGATAGAAATTTTTAAACTCCGCCCTTTCAATATCACTAGCATATTTTCTGTAGTCCGCCATTTAATAAGAGAAAATTTAGAAATTTTAAACATCATGTATAAGAAAGATATCATTTTTTCATCGATCTAATGTACGTTTTTATAAGAAAAGATATAAATTTTAGTAAAATAATTTAAAAAGATTAGAGTCATTTTTAATGATCTACTTCGTCATATTCAGGATTCTCTTCCTTAAATTTTGCGATCTCGGTCACATATTTCAATAAAATTTGCAAAGGATAGTAACCGCTATCTATAATATTGCTCCAATCAACTGTATCTTTATTTTCATCCAAAAACTTTATACTCAAGTGTTGATAGAGGCAAAGAACAGACATATATGATCTTTTTAATTGATAATGTATATTTTCTTGAATGAACTCTGGGGACAGATTTTGATATTTAGCAATGTTATACCAATTCAATTTTGTTTACGTATAATCTCATCATATCTTCGGATAATTCATATTTTTGAGAAATATCATCCCAATGTTCTTTTTTCAAATCTCTTTCGTGTTGCATTATAAAAAGATCGAAAGCACTGTAATGTCCCGCCATCTCTATTTATTAGGAAAAAATTTTCCAGAAATTCTTTTAACTCCATTGATATTTGCGTAATATTTTATATCATTTGTTGCAGTTTTTTTCTTTACATCTCACACAGTATATGAGCGCCATTTATATAAGGAAATTTTATCATGCATAAAACCCTGCGAGAATACCTATTTCAGTAAGATCTTCCTCGAACTTATTAATTTTTTCTTCTAATTTTTGAAATTTGACAGCATAAGAATCATTGTATTCAACAAATTTATGACCAATATTCTCAAAAGTTTTTCGTAGCATCTAAACTAAACTTATCAAAAGACTCTTTAAATTTAGTACGTTTTTCATTAATTTCACCAACATCGTCTACTGATCTTTTACTTCTTTCATCAAGTTTTTCATAGACTTCTGTTGTAAAATCTTTAACATGCTGTTTATGATTCTCATAATTTTGTTTTAGTTCATTAAACATTTTAATAGGATCTTCTAATTGAATCATTACAACAACATCAAATGGATTAATTCCTTTACTAACACTGCTAATTCTTTTTCCTTTAAAATTTAAGGCATTTTTAACATTCGGATCATGTAAATCAACAATATCGATGTTTTCTGATAATTTTAGAGGTTTTTAAAATTTGTTCTTTAACAACAACATCATGTTTGTCAATACCAGGTCGAACACCGACAATTCTTTTTTTATTAGCCAAACTAACATAATTCTTTTCAACTTTGATCGCTTCAGTAATTTTAATCAGCTTTTTCGATATGAGACATTAAATTGGTAAATATTTTTTTTGCACCATCTTCAAATTCTTTTTTCAATGTTTTTATTTTATCAGCAACTTCATTTGAACTCATGAAATTTGCAAGTTTGTTATCATATTCTGCTTTAAAATCTTCAATCTCGACAGCAAACATATCTGAATCTGGAAGGTTTTGTAATAAATTTTCTAACTTGTTATCAAACTCATTTCTCAAACTATCAAAATTCAAACTATTATCTACATTTTGAATAATTTGTGTTCCAAATACGTCAAAAATATTTTGTGAATCCATATTTATTAAGTAATAATTTGTTAACAACTTCTTTAAAATCTTTACCATCACTCAGTTCATTCAACACAAAAACACATAAATGACCACAAATTGGGGGATCTTTATAGTCTTGAATCTGAGAATCATTGTAGTAGACGCTTGATTTTTTTCAAATATTTAATCAATTCTATAGGTGGTTTGTCCTCAATTCTTCCATACGAATCAAAATAACATGCATTCTTATCATTTTTATAATAACAAATCCAATGCGTTCCACTTCCCATAATCGAGTCTAAATTCACAATTCCACATTCAAATTTCTTAACTTTTTTCAGGTAATGTATCTCTCATGAAGATTCCTCTAAAATGTTTAATATTTTTGCAGATTTCTTCCAATTCCCCGAATGTTAAAGGTTTAAATTTTTTTTTCAATGTTTGATTTCACGTAATTCAAAGTTTTTTCATCTAATCCAGATCCTGTAACATCTTCCAACTCTTTATCTAACCAATTTAAAATGTTTTCGAACAATAGGAATCACATCCTTTTTAACGATTGGAGCAGCTTTACGAACATAAGGAACAACATTTTTAACAACTGGAATATTTTCTCCAAAATCTAATAAATCTTTCAAAAGTCCCACCATTTTTAAGTTCTTTCAACTGATTATAAGAAAATTCTATTCTGGTTCCTTTATTGTTTTTCTTATGTTTTTCGAGTTTATTGTATTGTCTATTTGTTAAAAATATCTTATCTTCGCCATTTTTTTAGTTGATCTATTTTAAATTGAATACTAACGGGTATTTTCTTCTTAAAAGCGGATTTTATTTTTTCTTTCTGATTTTTGCTGAAGTTTACGTTCACCTCCATTTATATAGTTAAAATTTCAAGTTTCTCTTCGATTCCCATTCCTAGTTTTCTCTTCAAAAACATTGCTCCAGCTGTTGGAAGCGCAACAAATCTTTCACCTAAACTAGCATCTTTTGATAAAAATCTATCCATTGCTTTATCTTGCAAAACTTTATCTGCTATATGTCTGGAATTTGTGTCTCTATGTTTTTGCATAAAAAATATCGTGTTCCATAGCAGCTTGATCTAAGTTTTATTTATACCAGGATCTCCTCTTTTTAGTCTTTTTTCGAGTTTTTGTGCCAGGCCCCAGATACTGATAAGTTGGTACGTGTAATTCAAAAGGTAAATTGTTTGATAAAATCATTCAAAAGTCCACTACCCTCAATCATAAGATGAACTTATTGTCGGCAAAATTCGTTTTTAAATATTTAATTCCATCAGGTTTTTCAATCATTTCATCAAGTTTTGTTCGATATATAAAATCCTTAAATCGCTTTCTTTTCGTTCAAAAAATTGTTGTTTCCAGCCTTTTCTTGAGCATAAATATAATTTATTATAATTCCATCGAGTTTTGTCAAATCGTCGATATATCTGTACTCCAATCTTATTATCCACTGTATTTTCTCACACCTGATCCTTCGATTCTTTTTTCCCAAATTGGTTTTAATTAAGTTAATATATTTTTTACACTCTACTTGACTTAGGCTTCTTAGTAGATGTGATCATTATTTTTGTAAATTGAGTCAGATTCCCATAAAATTTCTGTATACTTTTTCAAATCTTCTTCAGAATATAAATTATCTTTTGGAGCGTCCATAGTCCTGTTAATAATCTCCATAAACCTTGAGTTCCTTCATATGTTTTTTCATTAATAATGATATCATTATGTTCAAAATTAACGGGTAAATTTCCCAATCATAAAAACTTCTCTTTTTTCTGTCCCAATACAAACCAAATTTATCATCCTTTGCTCTAGGAAGAAATTTTTCTTTAACCAATTTCCACCAATTATTATATCCGTTGTTCCAGGACTTATTGGTTCAACTATGGTAGAGTCTTCAATGATTCGAGGTCTAAATGGTGTTGAAGATGGTAATTTTTGGCAATTCAAACTCTTCAGATTCTGGAATTGAAATATCGGCAAATTGTCCTACAACTGGAACCAAATTCATCAAATTTTGATTATCACTTAAAACATTTTCAATTTTGCCCTCAACCGTTTTTTTATTGCAGAAGTTACAGGTTTGATTGATTTTTTTGAATAAATTCTTGTTCTTTTTTCATCAATTCGAATCTGTTTCTTTAAATTCTTTGATTAATTTCTTTTCGATTTGATCAAGTTTTTTCGCTTCTTCAGAAGTTACGTTCACCCATTTATATAGAAACTTTGAAACGTGAACGTGAAACGTAAACATGAACGTGAAACACGAACGTGAACCGTAAACACGAACGTGAAACATGAACGTGGAACGTAAAAACGTGAACACGAAACGTAAAACATGAACGTGAAACGTAAACATGAACGTGGAACGTAAAAACGTGAAACACGAAACGTAAACCATGAACGTGGAACGTAAAAACGTGAACACGAAACGTGAAAACACGAACGTGAAAACGTAAACACGAACGTAAAACATGAACGTGAAACGTAAACACGAACGTGAAACGTGGAACGTAAACGTGAAAAGATTTACCGTTTTTCAGTTGTTTTTCATAATGTAAATAAAAAGTAAAGATAATGTAAAAATAATTGTAACAAATAATTTTATCAAGTAGATTTGTCAGACCACTGAGCAGCATTTATATTAGAAAAATTTATTCATATATTTACCATTTTTAGGCTTCAAAGTTAGATTAATAGTTAAAAATCCATAGTCTTCTTTCCAAATTTTATCACATAATTCATTAAAGTGGTTAAAACTCATATCAAACCCCCACCCCCCCCCCCCCCCACCCCCCCCCCCCCCCACCCCCCCCCCCCCCCACCCCCCCCCCCCCCCACCCCCCCCCCCCCCCACCCCCCCCCCCCCCCAATCTGGGTGAAGTAAAAGTGATATCATTACAATGTCCGATGCCGTCTGACTTATGAGTGGAACAGAAAAATCCCAATTTCGAACAACATACAAAACCTGCTAAAAAAATCATGGTCTTTTTTATTCATACTCCATTAAAATACAAAACTTATTAAATTAAATATAATTTTTTATAGCTTGATGCAATATATTAAAAAGACAATAAACTATTATCCAATATAACAATGTATATACTTTTATAACCACTGGTTTGCTAACAAATTGGGTTTTCACTGAAAATATGTAAAAATAAGTATGAGGGAACAAAAAAGGGAGAAAAACCCGATTGGAAAGGGTTAACATACATATAAGGGTTTATGAATAGCTAGATTTGTGTTCTATTTTATGTCAAATTTTACTATTCGTACTTCTATAGTGACACATTAACCTCTGTCACTGGGCGTAGTAACCTCGTTTTAAATTCTTCCGCAGGTGTCCCATACAGTGAACACTCAAGTTTTACGGAGCTCCGAGACTTTGTCCAGTTCCTCCAGCCACACGAAGTGGTGCCGACTGTGAACGTGGGGCAATGCCGCGGCACGTGCCAAGATGAATAAATATTTCTCCGATTGGCTCAAGTCCAACGGCCGCAGTCAGTCTACAGAAAAGCAGACGAAAGTGTCGCAATATTTCAAATAGACGACTTCTTAGTCAGACTTGTAAATATATTGGGATCGTATAAGTGTGTGTAAATAATTATAGTTCTATTGTGTCTATATTATGCGGCAGCTAAGAAAACAGTAGGTTCTAAATCCACCCTTTATTATAAAGCAATACGAGTTGCCATTAGAAGTTACTTCTTTTTTGTTTGTTATGGACTAGATGTCTTATTTAAAAGTTTATTTATATTGTTGATTTTTTGTATACTCTTATTTTGTTTCTATTGTTTTAAAGCGAATAGCAGTTAGTATTAAGTTGTTACTGTCATAAGATCAAGAGCAAAAAATTTAAGTCTATCGTAGAATAAATCTTTCAAGATATCAGACAATTTTATAAATAGTAAAAATTAAAATTATATTAATGACATAATATTATTAGTAAATCATTTTGTGTGAAAAACAAATGATTGTTTTTTATTACTGTTAGTTAATAGGACAATCACTTTGTTTTCTTATAGCATTCCTCAAGGAAGCTCTCTTTGCCATACTTTGATTGTTTTTTTACACATGTCATATCAGTACAATATATACTCACACACTAATTTTTATTTCCTTCATCTCATCATCCTTTCCGTTCTTTTTACTAATCCATTTCATTGTATATCATTTTTTTAATATCAATAAAGATTGATGAACAAAAAGTACTGTTTAACTCTTGATAGAAAGGTTAAAAATTTTAAAAACTTGGTTTTTAGGTTTCTCCTAGTCCACGGAAAACCCCTTTGGATGTTGCGGTCTGAAAGTCAAAAGGTAGTCCATCTCTCTGACCGTCAATGTAATAACTCTTATAGAAGATTTGTCCTAGAGATTTGAATCTTGATACATAGGTCTTTCTTGGTCCATGGAAGAATTCTATTGATTTTGGATTCAGAAGATCAATGTCAGCCTGTCCATCTGTGCAATAACTCCTGATAGAAAAGTCTTAGAGAATTGAAAATTGGTCAATGGTTCCTCTTGCTCCAATGAAGGATTTTATTGATTTTGGGATCAAAAGTTAAAAGGGTAATCTTCTGTCTGCCTCTATATCAGTGTCATGGCTCTTTCATTGCATTCTGTCGTGGTCCTTCGTTGTTTTTTATGGAGAGGCCGATCCCCTTTTAAGCCTTATTCTGTCCGTCCTCATGGGCCACTGGCCTGTGCGAGGATCTTATCAAACAGAGTCGGTACAGTACAAGGTTGATGGTACTGATAAAAAGTGCTTCGGTCATAGACAGGATTTGAACCTGCGCTATCTCTAACTCAGACCCAAAGTCCAACATCCTAGACCACTCAGCCATCGGCAATCCTAAGGTTATTACATTGTGTTGATTTATTTTTAATCCAATATTACAATGATCAGGAAAGGGAATAGGTCCTTGCCTTGATATAATTCTGAGATTCCTCAAATGACTGCTGCAAAGTCTGAGACTAACATTAAAGTTAAATCTTCATTCAAGAAAAGTGTTATTGTAGTTATGGTTTATGCCACTTTTAAACATTGAATAGCTATTATTGGTGAAAACGCAATCATAATAACTTCATTCTTTAAAAAAAAAACTGCTTCATAGGCCAAATCTGTTTCTTAAATTAAAAATTATGAATAACTATATAAGCCTTAAAAGTCTTTAGAACTAACAAGAGTGTATCGGAAAGCTGTCAATTATTTGCTGAACATTCTTCCTTGAAAAAATTGTACCATCATTTGCCTTTGTTATGTTACAATTTCATTTCCCTTTTCTTATTTTTTACCTAATTTTCTCCAGGGTGTTCTAGAATCGAATATAAAAACTAATAAACGGATTGGTAAGAATTAAGAATGTCTGTGTGTACATGTTATTAGCTGCTTACTTCATAAGGAGTAAAGTAAAACAGTTCTATTGTAATAAGTATTAGAAAATCGCTTAAAAAACAAACATTCATGACGTATGGACGTTGTGATAGATATCAGTGTTATTTAAAATGTTATTGATTCAGGACAAGCCTAAATTTGTAATGTATTACATTGTAGTGTGGGGAAACTTTTGTATGTGTATCAAAGGTGGAAGTGTCTTGCTACATTCAGTGCTTTATTGTGCGCAGGGTCGTATTCAGCTTTGGCGGGTACTGGAAATATGTTCGGCTGTGCCCGCCATGTCCCACTATTGCACTATCAAATAGACGTGTGGTGGGGTTCCCAGTAAAATTGTCAGAAAAAAACTGGTGTGAGTTTGGGTCTGACTGCACAATCAAACTTCTCTTTCACAGTGAAAAAGTGACAGTTTCTTCCATTGATACACAAATACCTGTTATGTCACAACTGTGTTTTGTTGGATTATTTGTTTTTTACCATTTAACTTTGCACAATCTGTTGGGAATATTAATTTTTGTTGGATATATTATATGGTTACCTCTAGGAAATTAGAGTTTTGTTACAGTGATTATAGTTTTTATTACCACTAAGAAAGGGAATACAATTTTGTCTTTGTAATAAACAAATCAGTTTCAATTAAAACCGATTGTTACTTAAATGTACGTTTATTTTATTTAACCATAAATATTATTACCACTGAAACATACAATATGTGTTGAGCTATAGGAAGGCAAAACTATTTTGGAAGTGTTTATTTCAAAATAAATAAATACAACTAGAATAACTTCAGACCTTTTCATTAACAGAGAAGTGTAGAACTTAAAGTATTATGTCTGTTACTATCACTGTATTATGCATTTACTCTGTTATTACTCTTAACAGTTGTAGATAGAGTTTCCAAGAGATAAGAATAACTATTGACTTGTGTAACTGAACCTGTTTTATTTTGAGAGAAATAAAATTTAGAAACAATTTAGACTTTTCATTGAAGGAGGAGCTCTTCTTATTGGAATACACTACTTTGTAATAATTGATGAACGAAAAGTCACAATTCTCCAATAATTTTATTTTTAAACACGAGGGCTTTCAGCATGCAATCGTCACACCTGACGATGGCATCTTTGATGCTGAAAGGCCTCGTGTTTAAAAATAAAATTATTGGAGAATTGTGACTTTTCATTCATCAATTATTACAAAGTAATTTAGACTTGTCAGAGAAAGGCCCCCTTTATCTCTTGTAGCACAATTTATTTTATATTGGGGAAGAGGGAGAGTGCTACATAGATTTTTGATGCTCAGCCACCTGAATAACAAAATGTAGTAGGTGTATCTGTCGAACATTGTTCGGAAATTACCTCATGAAAAATTAACCTCTTCTTCTTTGACTAACCTGAAGATGGATGTTTACCTTGATTTTCGTACACAGTAAACCAAAGAAGAACAATGGCTATTCAACCAACTGGTGTCCAATCGTTAAACAGAATGTAAAAAAAATGTAATTTAGTAGAAATAAATGTAAAGATTTTGATTTTATTTATCAAACCTGGTAATTTCAACAAGAATGTTTGTTTATTTCAAATTGTAACAATAAAACAGAATGTAAAAGGAAATCATACTTACAAAAGCATATAAAAATGAAAACACCAACATGTGTAAAATGAATGCGCAGAATAATTGTAAAATATCTCCTAGCCAACTCTTAAGAGTACGCATCACACCACTCACCTTTGGGTTTGAGAAATGCACAAATAGGTCCTCACAACCCAACGTGCTACCTGTTTTTGACAGATGTTTGATGGGTCTCACCGACAAGTCTGGCTCCGAGATGTACATAAGTGGCTGATTCGTGAAGACGTGCCCTGGCGTTAAAATGAGGTCATTAGAATTGGATCACAAGAATTGAATGAGGAGGCTTCTGTCATTGTCAGGCAGTGCAGAATACATCCAAATAAGGATTGTCTGCTACCTTCCTAAGGTGTTCAATGAATGACTCAACCTTCCTACAAAATGTAAAATTAGCTGGTAAGAAATACCAGTTGATCCTTGTCATGATGTAAAATATATGACCTTGTGATTCTCAATTTTATTAAGGTGTAGAGCTCATTCAGTTCATTGTGTGCCCCAACTACAACAGGCAAGTATGTAATGTTGTATACAAATCCACAACATCAATCAAATTTGTCAATTTAAGCATTTTCGGAATGAATAATAATTTATGGTAAAACATGAATAGCAATATTTTATATTTAGATCACATATTTCAATAATAGAGTTACATTATTCAACACCAAATATATTTACTAACTAAACTATATTTCAATAATTGTACTTCTTTTTTCTTTGTTAAGCATTAAAGTAAAAAGTAATGAATTCCTTAAATTATTCAATATAAATTATCAACTATAAAACCCTATAATGATTAAAAATGTATAACAAAAAGAGAGATACAAGAAGAATGTTACCAGCAAAATCTTAAGTATATAGTTCAACCCATTCTCAATAAATCCTTCTGAATTTTAGACTTCGCTAACCCAAATAGTCAATTCCCATGGGGGAATATGCACCATCACGCTTGATACATCCAAATCTCAAGAGAGAATATGCAAAATCATCGAGCTTGATATAGCCATATAACTCAATAGCCAAATCTCATGGGCCTCTATGGGATTTAAGTTTAAAGCAAAAGACTAGACCTACAACACAATTAGTTTTCGACATATTGTATGGTTAGACTGAAGAGAAATATCCAGTCCCTGAAGTGACAGGCTTCAGTAATGCTTAGCTAATCAATGAATGTCTGCTCTATTAATACTCTACCATTGGGTTCTAGCTCTAATGCAATTTCCAAGATTAACACAGTTAAGCAAGTTGTTTGATATAACACTAGTAATATCAACTTACATGACATTCACAAAGATTTTGTAATGAAAATTGGGTTCTAATCGAATAAGTAAATTATTAGTAAAAATGCGAGTTTGTCCAAAATGCCGCACCAACGGTGCGGTTGAAGCAACCGGAGTTTGGTTTGGTCTTAGCTTCATCGGAAGTACAAACTTATTCAAAATTAATTTTGTTATATCCAAAAAAATCTTCAATGTTATTTCATGCCAAAGTTAGAATTAATTATTATACCCTGTCAGAGAATTAAAGACCCAATAGGGCTACTTAAACTTTTGTCGTTGTCGTATCAACTCTCGCACACATGTAATTTTAAGTTACATCCATTTTGATAGTGTATATTTTGAATATTTCTTTAGATTTGGCAACCTCCCCCCCCCCCTAAACAGCGCCCAATTTTACAAATCCAATATTCGAGTGACAATCGATGAAGAAAAGTGTATTAAATGCATCTGTGTATGTTGGTATTTATTCTTAGAAGTTGTCTGTACTGGTTGGCCATCTTGATTTTAGTCACATAAGAACAATAGTACACCCAGAAATCTTCTCTGGAGTCAGGGGTATGGAAAACCCTCCAAATTGGCAGGACAAGGTCCTTGGACACTCTTCCGAGAAACTTTTGAAGTATTAGCTCCTAAAATCGTTACCTTATAGCACTTCTGACTAATAAAAAAAGGCAAATATCAGGTCAGAATGTAACCGGTTTACAGTAAAACCATCACCAGGAAACTTATATAGGGATAAATACACTCTTCAACAAAAACAGTTTATATGAAATGTATTTAACTAAAACAAAACTGAATCACAAAATTAACAAATACTGAAGAAATAATTATGTTTATATCACTAACAAGGCCCAAACTAAACCTTGTTGTCTACTTTCGGACCAAAAAGTATAAGTATCCAAGTTTTAAAGTTGGTCACAAACTATACTATCTAATAGAGCTACAATAACGTATTATATTTAATTTTAGCTTTCTTATTTCTGCTTTTTAACATATGAAACTATTTACTAATTATAACTTCCAGTTATTATTTCGATAAGAACGAAAAATACATGTTTTCAGCTTTTTTCAACCAAACTGCAAGTTTGAACATTCATTACAGAAACCTGTTATCCGATTAAGGCCTAATTTGTATACAAGATAGATATTGTAGACATAGACAGTAGACATCTTGCGCAAGATGGCGGCAGGTGAAAGTTTAACTGACTGTGGCTCGTGCAATTCTAAAGTTAATTCAAGAAGTAAAGCTTTGCGGTGTGCAGGAAAGTGTGGTAAACCTTTCCATATAACGTGTGTGAATATTTCTGACACCGATTACAACAAATGTAAGGATATTATAGACATATCGTTGTGGTTCTGTGATGCATGTAGATTGTGGTTGGGAACTGTGAAGACCATGCCGGCGAGTAATCCTCAGCAAACTAATTTAGATATCTCAAGTGAGAAATTGTGTTGTGAGTGTTTTCCCTATATTAAAATTTTGACGGAAGAAGTTACTAACCTATCAACGAACCTTAAGGCTATGTCAGAGAATGTAGCATCAGTCAGTAGTGAGCAGACGAAAATGAAATCTGTGTTGAACACACATTCAGATATCATAAGTGATGTTATTCTCACTGAATCACCTAATCTGAACTTGGAACGAAAAATCTACAAAGCAGCCCTTACTGCTGGTAATGGGCCTACTCCTGGTCCAAGCAATGAGAATTTTTCTAGGCTCATAGTTGGTACTGATCTTGGTCTCAATGGACCTAGGCCTGGACCACAGGGTATGCAGCATGTGAAAAGCTCTGGCTCTATGGAGTTGCCTGGGAGAAATGAATCAACTTCTAGCTACAGGCCTGGTGAAAGCTCTCTTGAAGATGTTATCAGGGAAGATTCCATAAAATCAGACACTATAGGCTCAGAAAATGATGGCTGGAAAAGTCAATCCAATAAGCGGAGAAATAAATTGCCTCGTACAAATAAACCAATCAGGTCGAGGAACAATGACAATTCCAATCACAAATCGATTCTGGCAGATAATAAAAAAACTTCCAATCCCTCTTTTGATGTTAAGCCTAGGCCTAGGCTACGCTCGAGTTCCAACACAACAAAAAACATCGTAATTGGTGATAATGAAAACTCGGAACTTACAGCAGGTGACAAGAAGGCCTGGGTGTACTTGGGTCGCCTACGGAATGACACAACTACGGATGCGGTCAAGGAGTTTATTGGCAAGACCTTTGTAGGGTCAAATCCTACAGTGGAGAAATTAGACAGCAAGGGGACAAATGCCAGCTTCAAAATTGGAGTAGAATACAGCATGAAAGACAATCTATTTGAAAGTACCATCTGGCCTAAGGGAGCCATAGTGAAGCGTTTTTTATTCAGAAGAATGAAGAGCGAAGCTGTACGGTAACCAATGCTGTATCAAACACTGAAGGTGAGAACGTGCATCAGCCTGATAATCTAGGACTGGGCCTAAGTGTGAGTGACAATACGCGTAGAACTTCAAATTTTCAAGGTATGTCAACATCTACTTGTTCTACTGGGCCTAATTCTGGTTTAAAAATAGCCTTTGCTAATGTTCAGTGCCTCAGGACTAAATACAATCTTGTTTCACTATTTACTAACGAAGTTAAACCAGATATTTTCTGTATCAGTGAGCACTGGCTGACTAGCCAAGAGAGTGAATTCTACTCCACTATCAATACTCTAGAACTTAAGGCAGCCTTTTTTAGGCAATTTCATAAGAACGGGGGTTCCTCAATATATGCTAATAGCAGTTTAAGTTGTAATACACTAGACTTAGGTGCATTCTGTGATGAAATGCATATTGAGCTCTCTGGGATCGAGATTATAGTCAACCGGGTCACTGCTACTGTGGTCTCTGTTTATCGCTCGCCTGGCGGTGATAGCCAAAAGTTCTTTGACAACCTTGACAGATGCATGGCTGAACTAACTAGACAACATAATAGGCTAGTCTTTCTCGGGGGCGATTTCAATATACACCTTAATGAAGTAAATGAACTGTCAAATCGTTTTCTATGCTTACTAAGAAGCTACGGCCTTTACATAACATCGCAGTCAACAACTCGTGGTCAATACTGTCTAGATGCTATCGCCACTAATCTAAATTCCTGGGAGCATTCAACATCAATTCTAGACCCTGTAATTGCCGACCACTGCCCGGTGGTCCTAGATGTAAACATTGAATTGGTGAGTGGCACTGAAAGCAGGCCTAGTTGGCATAGCACCTACAATCAAAGCTTTAGGCCTATAAATGTCGAGCAATTTCCTAATTTTAGACTAGCCCTTATAAATACAGACTGGTCTGCTATTCTTGACAATGTCAATCCAAAGACCGCTTTCCAATTATTCTTTGATGTTTTTTATGGTATCTTTGACAGGATATTTCCGGCTAAGTCCATTAAACCAAAGTATTGTGCTAATCTCAACAAGTCGGGTGGGCCGATCTCTAAGTCCCAAAAAGACTGGTACACGCCTGAACTTCAAAATATTAGGAAATTTGTTGTGGCGTTGCATGACAGGTATAAGGTTGCAGCTGGTCAAAACAGGGATTTATTGTATAGCATGTATTTAAGGGCCAAAAGGATCTACAGGAGACAGGTTGATATAGCTAAAAAGAATTTCAACATGTCTAAAATTGAGTCAGCCCCAAATCCGTGCAAAGCGGCATGGGATCTGGTAAATAGAACCTGTAAGACTAAGCCAGTACTCAAGTGTAATGCCAGCCCTGATCAATTTAATACTACAATGTTAAATGAAGTAAAACATATAATCAATAAAATATCTTCATGTAACCAGACGGATCCGCTGGCCTTGGCATCTGGCCACATGAGTAATAGGCCTAGGCCGTTTCCATTCTCAACTTGGAATCCGGTCTGTCCTGCAGAGGTAGAGAGGTTAATATGTCATTTAAAAAATTCATCAAGTCAGGATATTTATGGGTTGTCAACCCCTGTGCTAAAGTATGTTTCAGATGTCATTGCTGCCCCTTTAGCCAAGGTTCTGAATTACTGCTTGGAGAATGCTGTGTTCCCTAAGGCGCTTAAAGTCTCACGTACAATACCGGTCTACAAGAAGGGTAATCCTGAGATCATCGAGAGCTACAGACCCATTTCATTGACTCCTATTATCAGCAAAATTTTTGAAACAGTAATGAAGAAGCAACTAGTCGATCACTTGGATAGGAACCATCTTTTTTCGGCATCACAGCATGGTTTTAGAGGCCAGCACTCAACTACAACTGCTATGCGTCAACTTGTGGCAGAAGTGTTGGAATCTTTTGAAGCAAAGCAGTCAACAGCGCTGATTCTTGCAGATCTCAGCAAGGCCTTTGATTGTGTTTCCCACAGTATACTCTTAAGAAAACTTGAGTTGTACGGAGTTTCAGGGCAGCCTCTTCAAATGTTCCATTCTAATCTGGAGGGAAGAGAACAAATATTTTCTGTTAACGGTACTTCATCCAAACCGCTGCCTGTTATGCACGGTGTGCCTCAGGGCTCGGTTCTCGGACCCTTGCTCTTCTTGGTACTAATTAATGACCTAGAGTTGGTGGGTGATGTACTTCTGTTCGCAGATGATTCTACATTCTTTAAAGCGGGACCCACACCTGAAGATGCGAGAGCTCAAGCGCTCCAAGTCTATGACAGAGCTAAGGAATGGTTTCAAATCAAATCAAATTCAAATCACTTTATTCCACATACTTTAGAATATACAAGAAAAACAAAGCTTATTATTACTATGGAAATTCCCAGCAAGACTACAGGTCAGAGTGCTGAGAAGAGTTCTTTCTTATATTTACATATCGTTACATAAAAGCTATATTAATTACAGAATAAAAATAAAGTGTCTTTAAAAGTATAACCTAAAATACTAACAACTTTGAAAAGAAAGGATTACAACTAATACAAATAACTTGTTCTAACAAACAAAAGCAGGTCCACGTATGAAAATTAATTACTACATTAATGACATTGAAATTGACAGATAGCCAAGTTTTATGCAAAGATTAAATTAATAACAAATGGTCATACAACAATTAATTAACCGAGCTTTGGGTCCGGTAATATTTAGGTATAAGTGACAACAACAGCGCCTCTGCAGCCCGCCATCCAACACGGAGCAACCATGCTGTCACCTTCCGTTTATATACAATGACGCTGTCACTCTCTGCTTCCCTAATTTCGTTAGGTAAATTTCGATACAGTATTTGGGCCAGATAAAATGAATTACTAATTTCAGAACTATGAATTAATCTAGGAATGGAATAACCGTAATTATCTTTAAACCTTGTTGCATAACGATGATGAGTTTCAGTAAAAAAATCGTTTCTTTATTACTTCTTATGAATAATAACAATGTTTTGATAAAAAGCTGTCTTATATTAAGCACAGGAAATTCCGCAAAAAGTAATAAAAGTAGGAAATCTATTAGCTCTTTTTTAAAATAGTTTTTTACTATTGCTCTCTGTGTGATCGCCAGTGGTTGCAAGACAGCAGCGGAAGCACCACCCCATGCCAGTATACCGTATTGTAACACCGACTGCACGTAGGCAAAGTACACAGTCCTGCACTGATCCACCGTCAAAACATGACCAAGCTGTGAAAATGCTAATATAAGTTTCCTTAAGGCTTTATTCAAATACTGTGCGTGTGGGCCCCCAGGAGAGTTTATAAATCAATGATAACACCCAAATATTTGTACTGGTCCACACGCGCAATTGCTTCACACCCACACACATTCGACAGCGGATCACCGCAGGAATGCATCCTCAAAGTTCGAAGGCCAGGATCGGCTTGATTTCTAGTAACGATGGGCAAATATTTAGTTTTACTAACGTTAACTGTAAGAGAGTTATGGTCAAACCACATTTTTAATTTTTGATAAATCCTCCGAAGCCTGTTTCAAAACTTCGTCCCACGTGCAGCCAGCGGAGACAACAGCCGTGTCATCAGCAAACAAAAATAATTTTCCTTTGAAATTTAATTTAGAGACATTATTGATATAAATTAAGAAAAGAAGAGGCCCCAAAGTGCTTCCTTGGACAACTCCAAAATCAACACCAGCATTGTCACTCTTGATTCCATTTATAGAAACTACCTGAAGCCGATTCTGGAAGTAACTCCTGAACCACTCTAATTCTTTACTCCTTACACCAACTGCATCTAACTTTGCAATAAGCTTTGTCCTGTCAACAGAATCAAAGGCCTTTGCCAAATCTAAAAATGTAATCAGCACTCGTTTTTTCAACGCAATCTGACTTGAAATAAACTTTGTAATGTCAAACAGAGCATGTGATGTATTTATGTTATCTCTAAATCCATACTGAAACATCAGCAATTATATTATGTAGTGAGAGATAATTTGACAGTTGCTGTTTAACACTTTTCTCTATAAGCTTGGAAAGGGTCGAAAGTAATGAGATGGGCCTGTAATTAGAAAAGGAGGCTTTTAAACCAGACTTATATAAGGGAACAACTTTGGCAATTTTAAGTGCATTCGGAAACTGTCCAGTACGAATACTAAGATTAATAATATGTAAGAGAGGAGGCGATAAGAGTTAATATTGTCTTTAATTATTTTTGAAGGAATTGCTCAAAACCAGGCGCCGATCCTCCCCTAATACCTTGAACTAAGTTACAAAGTTCTTCCTGAGTGACTGACTGCATTTGAAAGACTGACTCCACTCTATAGTCAGCATCATTCACCTCCGCCTGTCCCCAAGGATGTATAGCATTTGTTAACTGTAACCCCACAGAGGCAAAATATTTGTTAAATGAATTGCCGATTTCTTTTACTTTTAGCAGGAGTAACAGCGTCACTGGAGTCATGAACGCTTCTTACCGGGAAAGGCTGCCCACATACCGGCTTGCTGGCTACCTCATTGACAACCGACCAAAATTGTTCTAGCGCGTTACTAAGCGTTAGATAATTTATATTTTGGTAATAACTGAATTTTGCTCGGTAGAATGTAAACGTTTTGTAGCACAGAAACTCTTCGTTCGCAATTTACATTGAATGGTTGTTTTTTTAGTTTTCTGTACAATTTATCGCGATGCCGAATTGATTTAATAAGACCCATTGGAGATCCATGTTTTCGTATTTTTTGCGGAGAGTTTAATTTTTTTTGAATTTTTAATTCACAAGTCTTGTAAAAGAGCAATGAACCTGTTGATGTCTGTTGATAGGTCCACGTCGTACAATTAATAACCATAGAAAGACCATCTTGAGATTTAACTGAGTCGTTGACTTCAACCTTCAATCGGTTTTAACAAAGAAATTTTTGGGTTTCAATATTTTTGTTTTTTACTACAAGATGATTCTATATTTAGAAAAAATTGCACTGTGATCCGTTATAGCTGCATCATACACCGCGCAGAAACATTAAGTGTTTTTGTTTAGTTTAATAATTAAATAAGATCAGGTGTTACTCTCAATTGTTACCAAGATACACAGATACAAAACCAGCTCACTCAAACTTCTAAGCTACGTCTATGTTACCACGTCTAGGAATTAATATCCCCTGCCACAATCTTAACGTAACATCGCTTAACTCCGTTGCAGAACACGTTCATTGCGTCAATAAATATTGGCAAATTAGAACTGGGGCTACGATAAACAGCGAGTAAATGACAATCAAAACCGGCCCAGTTTTAAAAGTCAATGACAAAGCATTGGCACACCGCCCAACAACACTGACTACAGGACACTGATAAGGCTATCGATGTATCGTACACCAGCCATCGCACTGATTAAGACTATTGTATTGTACGAACGAAACAAGTTATATCCCTCAATATGAGATCGCAATCATTTGTTAGCCAAGCCTCAGTTAAAATACATACAATTAAACTTAACTGAAAATTGTCTAAAACTACTAAAAGTTCATCAAAATTTTTTTATTATAACTTCGAATGTTGATGAACTATGTGAAATTTATTATTCTTGTTTGTCAGACAACCATTTACACCAAAAAAAATACCATACTCATTGTCATTATTGCAATTAAAACATGAAAGAATGGGAGTATCTAAATACTCAATCTCATCCCTTTCAAACATTAACCAAAGTAATAACTTAATAGCTAGCCGCCTGGCTTATACAATGAGCTAAAATAAAAAACAAATGTTGCAAATTTTTACATTACTTAAGTTGATTTATTACCATGAAAAAAGACTCAGAAATGGGTAATGGTTAGTGAGATTTTAATATATATGTATACATATGTACTCTAGGTTACATAGACTTAAGGACCAACAGCAAATGTAATTTTACAATTTATAAGCTCGATGAAAGCCTAAACACAAATAATAATTCATATACATAAAATGAGCTAAATTAGCTTAAAAATAATGCGAATTTAAATTTCAATTTAGAATAAACCTATTTATTTATCATAAATTATAGGCTTTATTACAATACTCCATACTCGAATAAACTGCTAACAATAACTGTTTACAAACAACGCCTAACATTACTGTTTTAATCTGTACTAGCTATTATGTAGCTTGAACATTATTCTGCACAGTAAACAAGATATCATTAATGAAAAATAAAAAAAAACACATGTTAATATTCCATTTTATAAACCGATAACTACCCTTTAAAATAATATCTAAATCTAAATTTAATGACGACAAATTTTAATTAAAAGCTGACATTAGAGCCATTTATACATCCTATAAAAATAGTCCATAATCATAATAGAATATTTATTTAGAATATCTTACGTAAAACAAGCTATAATTTTTAATTTTTCCAAATTTAATGCCTAATGTAAGTAAACATTTTAGCTTGTTATCATAATGTCCAGTCTATTGCTAGTCAAATTTTTACTTATGACATAATTAAAACAACCTACTATGTAAGGTTGTAACTATGTAAGTAGTATACTCATGTACCTACATTTCAACTACATAAGTAAATTCATCCAAACCACGAAATTTTTAGTGTTGGATCTTTTAAACACGCCCACTCAAACTTATGTAATTTAAATAACGGGTAGTTTAATACGGGTTTTCTTTTTTTTTAAAAACACTTAGTGGTTATTTACAATATTAACAAATTCAAAGCTTATATACAATTCCTAGCATATTGGTTTATGCAACTGTATATAATATATATACAGATTATATTATAATCATTAATTTTCCTACAGTAACTAACCATATTAACTAAAAAAAAACTGTCTAACACAGACCTAAATAACCAAAATACATACAAAATACTTTTTAATGGTTTGTACAATAATATGAAGAAAGAAGAAGAACTATAAAAATTTAACTATTTACCGCATCAAGTCCATGAAGAAGATCTAGGCAGGAGGCTGTGTCACAGTGGTAGCGGGAGGTGGTGAGACATTCGTACTAGATGTTGGGGCTGCCGATGACTGTTCTCCTAGCTGGGCGACATGCTGGAGGTCCCCTGACACGGAAGGGGCGATGATCAGGTGTCAGCTTTGCCATCACCTTGCTGTCGGAAGTCCAGACAGTAGACAGTTTCCCTTGCTTGACGAGAGCTCTGGCTCCATTGAAGATTGGCTCTTGACTGAGGCGTCAGATGTTCATTGAGGTAGATTGGGGTGTTGGGAAGGAACTTACTAGCTCTTGTGCCGTCATAGAACCCTTCTTCCTCCTCGCCGATAGCCAGGACGTTTTCACATCTCGTGAGATAAAGCACACTACAATGGACGGTGGTCCTCGGTCCTCTTTCCTGCCCTGGAGTCGATGTGCAGTGGAGATGTCCAACGTCCCTGCAGCTCACATTAAGTAGTTGAGCGATACTACCTAGAATGTCGTACAAGTTTTTCCCTAGGTGTCACTGGCACACCGGAGATCAAAAGATTATTCTTCCTAGTATGCTGCTCTAAGTCAAGCACATGTTGCTTCACGGTAGCGAGCTCTTCATCCAGTTTCTTGTTCTCACTTCTTAGAGTGTCAATATTTTCACCAGCTTCCCTACACTGAGCCTTGACTTCTAAAAATTCAGCTTTTAAAGAGCTAATGTCTGATTTAACACTTTTAACCTCTGCTTGCACTTCGTCTAACTTTAATATTGTTACTGTCCCACCTGTCGTTATTTTCCTTCCTGAAAGCCGCTATAGCGTCCAGTATAGTTGAACTGGCAGTCCCGGACTCGCTTGTCTTGCTGCTGTTAGATGCACACTCAACCGCACAACTTTCACACTTCCATTTCTTGTTGCGCGTCACAACTCCTACACACTTGAGATGACATACAGTAGTAACAGTCTGAACACTTTATACCATCCTTAGCAGTTGCGCCGATATCCTCACAACACACTTACTGCACTTTTCAACCATGTTCTCGTCGAAATAAGTTAGCAGGAGTAACACAGTTATAAACCTACTGACGAATAAAATAAGTGAAATATTTTTGTACACAGCTATAACTGATTTCCAATCAGCACATCAACTCAACAGAGTAACTCGCAAACAGTAAGGACAGCCAGGCGGCAGGCTAAAACAAACTACTTAGCCTTAGACGAGAGAGCTGATAAGCGATGTGAAACGCATCGGCTGACTGATAAGAACTGAATTGAACCCTGCAGGTTGGTTTTCAGCCAACAAACTCAGTCTAAACCTTTCCAAAACGCAGGAGTTAACATGCACCTTATCTCTAGCTAACCATACAGTGGGGAGTGTTAAACTTTTGGGCTTTACTCTTGATTCCAAACTTACGTGGAACGGGCATGTGGCAGAACTAAGTAAGAAACTGTCTCGAGTGACCTGCTTGTTGCGCAGACTGAAGCCTCTATTGACGGAAAAACATCTTGTCACTATATATCATGGGCTGTTTCATAGCCACATTCTCTACGGTCTGCTGCTCTGGGGTCATTCTTCTGGATGTGCCGAAATTTTATTGCTGCAAAAACATGCTGTGCGTATCATCTCATCTGCAGGCTTCTTAGATCACTGCAAGCTCTTGTTCAACCGACTTAAGATCTTAACGGTTTTTAGCCAGTATGTTGTCGCCAGCTTGTTACATGTCAAGGAAAACCTTGCAGCCTTCGGAACTAGGGGTGAAGCTCAGGATGCCTACAGGCTGAGGAACAGCTCACAACTAAATACAGTCTCCTGTAGGCTAGGCAAGACAAGAGATTGTTTCCCCGCATTAGCAGTAAGAATGTACAACTGCCTCCCTCAACATCTTAAAGCTCTTGAGAGCAGGGACTTTGAATGCAGGCTTAGGAAGTGGCCCCTGGCCAACCCTCTCTACTCAATCAGAGATTTTTTCGAGAACGCGAGCAACATAGCCTAGCCTTGCCGCCACTTGCATTTGTAAATAGTGTAAATAGTAGAATTTAGTTAGTTATTTATTTTATTGTGACGCTTTCAATCCAGCAACGCTGGTCAATGAAGAAGACATCAGGTATCAGGTATCAGGTATACAATTGTACTCTAAACAATAATATAACTTTAGAATATTATGAAAATAATGTTATTAAACCATCTTACCCGTATGGTACACAAAATTTTACATTGATCGCGTTATAGAGCTCTTTGTCATATCTTGATCTTGTAATCAACAATTTAAAACGTTTAGTTTTTAACAAAATTAAATTGAACAGGCTTTTTTAATTTACCGTGACCGGCAAATGCTCGTTTTTAAACGCGCAAATCGTCAGACTGCCCAGGGCGGTGTTGCCTCGTAGTGAATGAACGACAACAAAGTACAGAATTGCTTAACGCTTGGCAACTCACTACTGTAACAACTGATAAGTCACGACTACTGTAACACATATTTTGTTCCGGGTACTTGTCGTACAGGTTACTGTTACAGACACTTTTACGATACAGATACTTTATGTGTTTACCGCCGTTCCTGATACAAAGTACTCGGACTAGTTTAGCAGTAACAGTAGACTAACTCGAACATGTACAAGAGGTTTAATTTGTAGATGTACTAATGTCTCCTTCCAAAAATAAACACGGTTTTTCCTTTTACTGTCAACCAAAATTCAGAGATTTTTCCAGGTTTGATTCATTATGAGCATTATCTCGAGACGGAATCACATCAGAAATGAAATTTGCAACTTGGAATTTTCCTAAACCATTCAGATCGAAACCATGCCTCATACGAGATATCTGTGCAAAGTGTCAAGAGCAAGTTGATTAGCATACTTAAAGTAAAACATTAAAGAATTTGAGACGAATTCCTAATTTATAACGCAGTTTTAGGCTTACCCCCATGATAAAAGCAGAGCATCAGATTTGCAGCCGGCAGCTAACTGCGTTCCATCTATTGAGTGTTCAATTGTTATCTGGCCAATAATAACAAACCAACGAAAATTATGCTAAATATTTACGAATCAAATATACTGTAATTAATGTGGAACACATAACCTATAATAGGAATAATAAATTCCAACTAAAAAGAAAAGTTGAAAAATGCAAGCTGGTTCTCTGGAAGAATCTAATCTATATAATAAAGAAATGTTGACTTGTACTTACTTGTACTTGATGTCATGTCCAGTTGGCCTGGTAACGGCGTTGGACGAGTCATTAGTGCCCTAGGAAAGGGTCACGGGGGGGGGTGTTAACTTTCTGTTAAAAACTCTGACAATGAGTAATAACTTTTTTTTATTAAAAAATCTTTGAGTTCACTCTTGAATTTGTTTACAGGAATTATGTTTCTAATGGAAAGTGGTAGTTTTTGATAAATTTTAAGACCTGAGTAGAGTGGTTTTGTTTCAAACATTTTTAGGTTATGCTGCTCAGAATACAAATGTTTGTTTCTAGTATTGTACCTATGGGTGTTATTAACAAATTCAAGATGGTTGAACTTAATGTAGTTTGCCATTTCATAAATGTAAAGACTAGGTATAGTACAGATTTCCAGCCTTTGAAAGTGTTGCTTGTAATGGGCTTGAGGGGACAGTCTCAGCATTGCTCTGATTGCCTTTTTTTGAATAATGAAAATTTTGCTCAAGGCTGACTCCTTTGCTCCCCACAGGGCGATTGAGTACGAGATGTGCGATTCGACCAAGCAGTGGTAGACATTTTTCAGGAGTTTCAGATTTTTGAAAGCACTGAGGCTTCGAATGACAAAGATTCCTTTTGAGAGCTTGCTTTCTAATGCCACCAACTGCTCAGTCCAACACAAACCCTCGTCCAACATCACCCCCAACAGTTTTGCTGTTGAGGTCGTTTCCAACTCAACATCACCAATGCAAATGACAGGGGCTCCTGAAAGCTCAGTTTTGGATTTTCTTTGCTGGGTCTGAATGACCATGCATTTTGTTTTTTCTGGGTTGAGTTTGAGAAAATTTTGGGAAAAGAATTGGGCAAGATTGTTGATTTTGGTGAAAGAGTCAATTTCGAGAGCCTCCCTACTTCTTTGTTTGGTGATAAGAGTGGTATCGTCTGCAAAAATGAAAAGATTTTTTTCGGGAACGACATCTGCGATGTCGTTTATATAAATCAAAAAAAGCAATGGTCCTAGAATTGATCCCTGAGGTACCCCACACTGGATCAGTTCAGGGTTTGAGCGATAATTTTGAATTTTGTTGAATTTTGACTCGTGTTGGATCTCTACCACCTGGAATCGGTTTCTCAGGTATGAGGAGAACCAACCCAACTCTGGATTTTGGATGCCCAAGGAATTCAATTTTTGGATGATGTGTCTGCATCAACACAGTCGAAAGCCTTCGAGAGATCGGCATAGCAACCATGAACGATCTCCCCCGCATCAACTGCATCGATACATTCGTTTATGAAATCAATGAGTGCCAATTTTGTCGATTTGTTTTTTCTAAAACCATACTGCCTGCCAACCAAGAGATTATTATCTTCTAGGTAGGCAGTCAGTTGGTCACAAACTGCTCTTTCGATAAATTTGGAAAAAATTGGTAGGAGGGATATCGGACGATAGTTGCACACCTCCAACCCATCCCCACCCTTAAAAAGTGTCCCCACCCTTGATATAGAAAGTTGTCTTGAAGCGATACAGGAAAAAGAATTCAATCATTATGTCCATCATAATGTAATTCTCAGTATTCATTTATTACTACTAATTACGGTAACGAAATAAAAGCAGTAATTTTCGGCCTACTTACCGTGTTGTTTGACACTGAATTTAACTATTTTTGAAAGTAATATTGACGTGACAACGTCTTAAATTAGGTTGCGGCTCGGAGTCACTCATGAAAAAGTGTAACGCCCGGTAACGTTACGATGCCCGTCCAGTGGGTCCGCCGCACGGGATCCGCACGGGATAAAGCAGATAACTGTGGGTCCGCCGCACGGGATAAAGCAGATAACTATGTTTATTCGTGAAAATGTGGAGTGCTTAGATTCGTCATTTACAACAACTACAACAATAAAGGTAAATAATTGTACACTGATATTTCATTATCGTAAACTATGATTGATTGATTAATTGTTAGATTGACACAAAAGTTGAGAAACTGAGTTTATAGGTTATGTCATACTATTGACAAATGTTGATAGTGTTAAGTAAATTATTAGTTTAAATCACTCTGCAATCAATCGTAATTCAGTCGATTGAGAAGAAACAGCGCGTATTGCTAGTCAAACATTTAAAATAACAAATTATAACCTCTAACCTGTCATAACAGTGCGACCAAACAAACGAACTAAACCGACCAATCACCACGCGCGGAGTTAGAATTTAACTGTGTTTAGCAAGAATTTCAAATTCCAATTTTAGTAAATGTTTTATTCAACTTTACCATTTACAATAACAAATTTTAATTAATTTCAAATTATGTACAATGTTTTAGTAAACAAAATATATTTCTATAGTTAAAATTTGTGCAATTCTTATTTTCATTCAATTCCTTGTTCCTATTGTGCAATTTTAATAATATTCAAGAGTCGACACAGCTGACTGACAAAACAGTTTTTACCTAGTGTTTTCTAGTCCGCTATTTTCTTCGAATTGTTTGTTCAAAAGTTTTATTTTAAGTGTTTTTAATTATTGTTTTTAACTTTTTACCGTGTTTAGATTGTATTTGTTTGATTAATTCACAAGATTCGTTTCACACAAGAAATTTGATGTTCAATTCAAATATTGTAAACAAAGGCTTAACCTAAAATGTTTTAAACCTACTCCTACCGCTATGACAGCCAGCCAGGCTAATGAATTGTTCCCGCTCGGACAAAGTTCGACGTTAGACATGAATTGAAATGCTAACTGTTCCTCTTCCCGATAACAACAAACGACTTCGTGAATCCAAAAAAGCGACATATTACTAAAACTGCAAATGCTTCTCCACCTCCTAAGAAGTACTACCTCGATGTGAGTGAGATTCATTCAAAAAAACCGATTCAAGATACTTGAACCAACCCATACCAATGTTGCAGATCATAGCTACTGTCTTCCTTCCCTCACAACAAGGACATGAAATGGAACAAGGATCTCCTGATGATATAAAGAAAAATAAATCACGATCTAAGGATCCCACCAATATTTTTGCGTGACGTAAATAACCACCAAGAAATAATAAAAGATATTAAGTGTAATGTAATATCAAGTTTCACAACTGAAATCAAAGCTAAATCGATCAAGATAAACCTAACAGAAATAAATGACTACAGGAAACTAACTAACTTTTATGAAACAAATCAAGTAAAGTTTTTCACGTTTAAACCTTCCCAGGACAAAAAACCTTGAAGTGATCATTCGTAATGTTCCCTACTCTCTAACTGACGAAGAAATCAATCAAGAGTTATGTGGACATGGGTTACCCGACCATTAAAGTATCAAGATTGTTCAACAAAAAACAAAAAGTCCAATGCCACTCTGTTTTGTAGAGCTGGAGGAATTCGGAAAGTGGTCGTGATATTATGAACCTTGAACAATTGTTTTCACGCCATAGTTTAAAGTGGAAATTAAAAGGAAGTCAAAAAACATCCCCACAGTGTCTGAGATGCCAAGACTTTGGTCACACAAAAAACTTCTGCAAACTGGACCCTCGCTGTGTGCGGTGCTCGGGATCCCATCTCTATTCAGACTGCCCGGTCAGTAAAGAAAACCAAACCAGTGTGTGTTAACTGCGGCGAGGAACATACTTCAAATTACAGTGAGGTGTAAATACTACCAGGGCATCAAGCAGAAATTGACCGGTCGCAAGAAATCCTCCATAGGGGAACGACCAAGAATCTCGTCCACAAAGTTACAACGACACGACCCGAAAACTCAACGAACCTAGGGAAAAACTCAACCAAAATCATCTCCACCTCGATCTCCGTTGAATATGAACTCCCCCAGCTATGCTGAGGTGGCTCATCCCGTCGTACATTTCCTTCAACTGCAAACTCCGTAGAGGATCCACAATCTCTGGAAGCAGGTAACATCCTCAGGTCTTGACGAATAATAAGCAATGTAGTAAAAATACTCATACCCCAGTTGAAAAAGGTTATTCAGCAGGTTATTGCTTCTTTCTTTAAAAAATGCCCCGTGACTAACAATCAGGCCCCAACTCTCTCTTTAAAAACTTAATTGTTCTCAATTGGGAATGCCAATGGCTTGAAAGACCAAAAAACATCTCTTTACAGATTTCCTAGTAAGACATAATATAGATGTTGCATGTGTCACTGAAAACTCACTTACTGCCCAATGATAAATTTAAAATAAGTGGCTATTCTATTTACAGACAGGACCGAGTGGCTCCTCATGCCTCTGGGGGTGTCGCAATTTTGATCAAAAGAAACATAAAACACCAACGAATTTCTTGCTCCCCAGTTACAAAGTTTAGAAGCTGTTTCCATAAAAATATTTTTACAAAATGGACTCAACTTTTCATTAGTATCAGCATACTTACCTCCTAACAAACGTTTTGTTGATGAAGATTTTAATAGGATTCTCTATAATAATAGTCCTACTATTTTAATGGGAGATCTAAACAGTAAAAACACTTTTATGGGGATGTCGCACTAATAACCCAAAGGGTAATAAATTGAATGACTACTTGATGCGTACAACTATTAATATATCTGCTCCTGTAGAACCAACATTTTATCCGTGGCAGGAGAAACCAGCAACCTGACATATTAGATATTGTTTTGTTTAATAATTTCAAATGAACCGATAGTACAGCAAACCTTATGCGAGTTAACGTCTGACCACTTACCAGTAATTGTAACTTTTTCAATTAAACCCGATTTTACCAATCCTCCATTGAAACTAATAAATGGTAAAGTTGACTGGGCTGTATTTCATAACGAATTAGAAACTAATATTATCTTGCCGAATTGTTTACAGTCTTTCGAAGATATTGACAACTGTGTACTACAATTCACTGAGCTGATTAAAAAATTCGGTTAAAAAAGCAAGTCGCAAAACAATCACAAACCATGTTTTGTCCTAATCGCCCTCCGCAAAGAATTCTTAATTTAATTAAAGAAAAAACATGTTTTTAGGAGACGGTGGCAGAGACACAGGCATCCAGAAGATCGCATGCAGCTTAACAGGCTCATCAGGAAAATAAAATCAGAATTAGATATTTTCAAAATTAATGACTATCAGAAATATTTGAGTGAAATAAACCCAGGCGATAGTTCAATGTGGCTGGCAACCAAAAGAATTCTCAGAACGCCTTCTACGATCCCTCCCCTTCAACAAGGCCAGGAGACGTACCAGAGTGACTCTGAAAAATGTGAGGTTTTTTGCGAATTATTTTGAAAATGCTTTTTCCCCTAACCCTACTGTTAATTTGCAAACTTGAAGATGAAGTCAACAGGTTTTTAAATAGCACAATCTTATCTGCTGAGCTTCCCACTCAGTATATCTCAACATCTGAAATTAGAAATGTTATCCAATACCTACCGTTGAGGAAAGCTCCTGGGTATGACTTGATAACAAACTTAATATTAAAGGAACTCCCCGCCAACAGCCCATCAGCTATTAAAAACTTTATTTAATGCATGCCTACACGTTGGTTACTTTCCTAAATCCTGGAAACATGCTGAAGTTATTGTTATCCACAAGCCCGGTAAGCCTGTTAGAAATCCCTCTAGTTTACAGACCCATCAGCCTACTACCCACTCTGGCAAAAAGTATTTGAAAAGCTAATACAGAAGAGACTATGCAGATTCATTGAAGATGCTCAATGTATTCCTCCCACCAATTCGGTTTTTTTAGGGCAAAACATTCTACTACGCAGCAACTTGCGAGGTTAACACAAACAATAGTGCAAGGGTTTGAAAATAAAAGACACTCTGCTGCTTTGTTTTCTGGATGTTGCTCAGGCCTTTGACAAAGTATGGCACAAAGGCCTTCTGTTAACTATTTCAAACTGGACTTCCAAATTACTTGCAAAACATCATCATCGAATCATCATTTTTAGAAAACCGGACTTTTTTAGTAAAAATAAAAAAATTGTCCTCCAACTGTTCGACAGATCCGGGTGGTGTGCCACTCAATTTTAGGGACTATCCTGTTTAATATGTTCATGCATGACCTACCATTCCAGCTACATATCTCTACGCTCTTCTCGCTGATGACACTGCCTTGATTTCCCAACATCAAGACATTGACACAGCAGTTGACAGACAGTACTACTGTTGGATTATTCGTTAATTGGAAAATCGCACTTAACCCTCTAAAATGTGGAAGCGAAAATATTTTCGCTAAGAAAATTCAATCCCTTAAGGAATATAGAAAATTCAAGATAACACATACCATGACAGAATAGAAAATTTCAGAACTGTTACATCATACATGGAATGAAAAATCAAAACGCTTTAAAATTCAAGACTCTAAACAACACACTAACATTGGCACAAATGTACCCAATTATCAATAGCAAAACACTAAACTTAAATGCGCTCTTTTTAATCTACCAAGGAATATTCAGAACCCTCTTAATCTTATGCTTGTCCAGTTGTGGGGGTCCTTGCCTCCATAAATCAAAAATGAACAAACTTCAAGTATTTCCAAAACAAGTTTTTGAGAATAGCAACAAATTCTCCATGGTTTGTTAGAACCGACACTGATTCATAATGAATTAGAAAAATTCCGACCATCTGTGACTACATCCGAAAACTAAGTGCTACATTTATAGAAACTCTGGACCAATAAACTCTTGCTGTCATTTTAACATTGGCCCAGAAGTACTGTCAACAGAAGAAGACTGAAATGCACGTCTTGTTCAAGACATTTTATTATAATTTGAAACTTACAATTGTTTGTCAAGTACTAATTTTATTGTTTATTTTCTGTTAAACTGTATTATGTTATAGGGTGTCTCCATTGGAGCAAACCCACTAATGTTAATATTTCTATGTTCTTCTGTTCTCTATGATTCAAACTTCTGTGTATAATTATTTAACTTGTAGTAATTGAACCAGAAATAAAGCTATTGAAAAAAAAAAAAAAAAAAATAATATTCATATCAATAAATATTCTACCGAGAAAAAGACGTTGTCACGTAAAATCTTCGCCCGTAAAACCGACTTTACAGGCAACCATAATTTTTTTTTTTTACCGGCCCAAAAAATGTAATGTTTCATATATCAAAACACTCATTTGTGGAGATCTTGTAAATTAACAGGATTTTCAGAAGGAAGGGAGTAATTACAATTTAATTTTGTTTTCTGTAAAATGAAATTTTTTGCATAATTTGTTTGGAAAGCCCATCCGGTATCCTCCTTCGATTTATTCAATTATACGTTTAATTCGATCTAAATTTGACACAATTATCAATAATTGATATTTTATATGAGACAATTTAAACAACTAGATTTAAAACTCCACATAGTATGACAGTATTTTTCAACGCAAGGCACCGTTTTATAGAACCAAAGATCAAAACCAATTAAAACAAATCATTCGAGTCAGCTGGTTTTATGTATTTTCCAGAAATTTCAATTTTCTATCCTTGTTTTCGTTTTGTTTTATTACTCGGTTAAGAACAAGCTCGACCAGTGGTTGTGAGCTGAGTGGTGGGTCGATTGAAAATTGTTGATGTGCATAGATTCACTATATAACTAAATTATTAGTTATAAACATGGCAGAACACGAATGTTTGATTTCTTGTTAATTATGTGATCGTGAATGTGAGATCAGTCAATGGATGCATTCAGTTGGTAAGATTATTATAGATTTTTTAAAACACCTAACCTTGTTCTATGAGTTTTGTTGACTTCCTATTTGTAAAGCTCTGAAGTACGAATCATATATTTAGTTGAAAATAAATTATTCTAATATTCGTATTGATTAGGATCATTAGTTGGAAACTACTTACAGCCCTAATTTGCAAATTATATTGTTTCCAAGGTTATTTAACAGTTAGACCTAGTGATCAGGCTGCAGAATATTAAGTCCATTTTGTATTCTCGAAAATTCAGTTAGGATATGCTAGTATTGGACATGAAACTTCAATATTTCTAAATCATTGATGTTCAAATACCAAAGTTCTTGACAATATTCCCAAACCATCTTCTTGATAAAGTCATCTGAACCACTGGTCCCCGAGATCAGTTAATGGTGGCTTTATTTTATTTTATAAGTACTTAATAATATGTTCACAACGATGTGTACCCCATCGGGTACACACAATCTTTTACAACTGCTGTCGTGTTAAATATGATCCTGCGCTTAAATAAATACCTCAGACTATCGTGTATCCCGTCGGGGCACAATTGCTTATTTTTAACAAATTAATTTTTTTAGGTATCCCTTGAAATACACAAAGAAAAATTGAAATGACAATGATTTAATTGTTTTTGTGTCTACATACCTTTCTTGTTATACTTAGACGTTTGACGTCAAAAAAACCGTTTATCGATCAGAAATATCTACAATATGACATAAGGTTATTCATAATTATTCATTGCCAACTGTTTATCTTTAACAGAATAACAATATTGTTGAAAATTACTTTAATTCAACAAAGTAAAATCATTTATGTACTGAGTAGGCCAGTGACATCAGTAAGAACAATGGCAATGAACATACGATTTTTATCTCAAAATGTGTTTTTAAACACGAACAATATTTCAAATGGTTACCAGATAATAACCGATCGTGGTGATCCATTCAAGCATTTTTGAAATGGTTTCAGATATGAACTCTGTAAAGTAATTTTAAGTGCTACGCTGCTCAAACATAGTATATATATATATATATATATATATATATATATATATATATATATCAAAGGCAGCTATCCATAAATAAATTAATTAAAAATTACAATTATTAAAAAGTACGTAAGAACAAAGTTCTTGAGTCATGTGATTGTCATACTAAACATAGTATAAATAAAGTTTAGTTATTTTATATAATCTTAAACTTTTTAAATTTAAATTAAAAAATATAACTTTTCTATAATACAATTTGTAAAGCCCATAATTTAGTTCAGCTTGAAAGGATTGTTCCAAATTAACTGAAAGTAAAAATATGTATTTGGTATTGGGTCAATCCATTTCAAATCACCCAGGTCATGTTGCTCAACATTTTTAATTTGCTTAATTTTTTTATTATGAGTTCCCTATGGGTAGACAATCACAAAACACTATTTGAAAAAATGTTATAAGCCATAGTTTTTTCCTGGTGGCCATTTTAAAATGGCGGTTTTGCAGATTTTAGTAAAATATGCGGTTTGCGAGAAGTTTAATTGCTAAGCTATTTTTAAAGATATTAGAATAATCCAAAAACCAGTGTGTTCAGCATAAAATGAACTTCAATTTGACATTATAATAATGTTTCTTTTGTGCAAGAAAGTCAGTCAAAGTTGTTCTACAAAATCTCGGAAGAAAATCATTAATTGTTACTTTTTAAGACCATAAAAGTTTAAGAAGGAAAAGAGACTCACTACTAATATTTTATTTCTTTGTTGAAAACTAATATAACTACCTACTGAAAAAGTTTTAGCCCTGAGAATGCTCTCCTTTTTTTCTAGAGCTTTTCAAAAATGGCCGAAAGCCTAATAATGTCAATTTTCTAGGGTTAATAACTAAAAAGGGACTGAATGAAAATAAATGAAAATTTTACAGAATGTTCTTTATACAAATAGGAATATCTCATAAAAAAATTATGACTGAGACTTAACTACATTTAGAGATATACAGCATTGAATTTCAGTTAAACGCGTTACCCTTTTTCTCGCTTGTGCGGTACCAAGTTAGCAAACAAGGGCTTGTTTAAATCATTATGTTAACAATAAACTTATATTTAATGCTCAAAAAATTATATTCCTTAATTAAACCTACTTAGGATTTACAATAAAAATTATTTAAAACCAGAAAATAATGGTATAAATAAACAATACTCATAACCACAAAATACCACTTGCGCACTTTAGGAAAAATAATTTGCTTAGGTCTATTATACTGTCAAAATGTATATGCATTTCAATTTATGTTCTAAAATATAATATTATTAAATACATTTTATAAAATACATGATGTAAAAATATATGTTAGTACCTGAGGAATATTTTAAAATAGTAACTCATAATCTTACACAGTGAGAACAATAGGTAGGAATTATAATTCTTCAACTTAACTTACCGATACAATTTTTGTACTACACTTGCATACTGTATCCAGATACTATTGTTCTTCTGTGCATTTAGATTTAAAACATTGGTTTCAATTACTTATTGGCTGCAATTTTCATCAGCGAATTAAATAAAGATGATAATTCTTTACATAGTTTCTCATTTATTCCCACAACATTTTTTCCCATAAATGTGGTTGTATTTGTCTAAATACTTATCTTTGTGGTAGTGGCAAATATTAGTAATTTCTTTCGAAATTCTCAATTTTAGCAAACATTGTTCTTCAGCTGACAAGTCACTCACCTTTTACTATTACTATTTTAAAATATTCCTCAGGTACTAACATATATTTTTACATCATGTATTTTATAAAATGTATTTAATAATATTATATTTTAGAACATAAATTGAAATGCATATACATTTTGACAGTATAATAGACCTAAGCAAATTATTTTTC
The DNA here is from genome assembly GCF_021130785.1 of Homalodisca vitripennis. Taxonomy (NCBI): domain Eukaryota; kingdom Metazoa; phylum Arthropoda; class Insecta; order Hemiptera; family Cicadellidae; genus Homalodisca; species Homalodisca vitripennis. Next base: position 10,161,648 of record NC_060208.1, read on the forward strand.
CTAAAGTGCGCAAGTGGTATTTTGTGGTTATGAGTATTGTTTATTTATACCATTATTTTCTGGTTTTAAATAATTTTTATTGTCAATCCTAAGTAGGTTTAAATAAGGAATATAATTTTTTGAGCATTAAATATAAGTTTATTGTTAACATAATGATTTAAACAAGCCCTTGTTTGCTAACTTGGTACTGCACAAGCGAGAAAAAGGGTAACGCGTTTAACTGAAATTCAATGCTGTATATCTCTAAATGTAGTTAAGTCTCAGTCATAATTTTTTTATGAGATATTCCTATTTGTATAAAGAACATTCTGTAAAATTTTCATTTATTTTCATTCAGTCCCTTTTTAGTTATTAACCCTAGAAAATTGACATTATTAAGCTTTCGGCCATTTTTGAAAAGCTCTAGAAAAAAAGGAGAGCATTCTCAGGGCTAAAACTTTTTCAGTAGGTAGTTATATTAGTTTTCAACAAAGAAATAAAATATTAGTTGTGAGTCTCTTTTCCTTCTTAAACTTTTATGGTCTTAAAAAGTAACAATTGATGATTTTCTTCCGAGATTTTGCAGAACAACTTTGACTGACTTTCTTGCACAAAAGAAACATTATTATAATGTCAAATTGAAGTTCATTTTATGCTGAACACACTGGTTTTTGGATTATTCTGATATCTTTAAAAATAGCTTGGCAATTAAACTTTTCGCAAACCGCGTATTTTACTAAAATCTGCAAAACCGCCATTTTAAAATGGCCGCCAGGAAAAAACTATGGCTTGTAAAATTTTTTCAAATAGTGTTTTGTGATTGTCTACCCATAGGGAACTCATAATAAAAAATTAAGCAAATTAAAAATGTTGAGCAACAAATTTTTTTTTATTGGGTGATTTGAAATGGATTGACCCTATTGAGTAATGCCTGCTGCAAGTACAAATGCGATGTACTGTGTTCTTTGTGTCAATGAAGGTGTGAGACGTTTATCCTTGAAAATAGAAAAAAGTAAGTAATTGTTACATTGTTTTGTTTGTTATTGATAAACCTATATTGTTATTTGATATGCCTAAAACGTAATTTGGTTTGGTTCGACATTTTGTATTCAGTATTTTAAAATAATCATGAATGTCGAGGATTTGATACTCATGAATATTGATATTTTGATAATCATGAATATCGTTGATTTGACTACAGTGGTGGCTCTCTTATTATACTGCAGCCATTAAAAGGAAGTTTTTTTTAGTGCAGTTATGAAAATAATTTATGAACATTACAAATATACAGTATATAATTATTTATTTTATATATGAAATTTATTAAAGGTGGCAAAAGCCTGATTTAATTTTCAATAAATACTGAATCACAAAAAGTACTTGCTCCGCCACGACTCTAACCCGGATCTCTCACTTACCGGTAACAGAAACGGTCAAATACAAAATAATTAAATCATAAAGACTATTGACTCTGTGGTGTAGAGGTCACCCGGCAAGTAAGAGACCCAGGTTCAATTCATGGTGAAGCAAGTACTTTTTGTGATTGAGTCTTTACTGAAAAAAATATATATATACATACACACAAAAAAAAACAGAATACGGCTGCAGTATAATAAGCCGCCACTACCACAATCAAATCATCGATATTTATGATTAAACTACTGTAACCAAAATGTCCAGCTGAATTATGTTTTAGATATTCCAAATTACAGTATAGTTCAGCTGTTTTTATATATTAAAGAGTAATAATTTAATAGATGCATGCAAAAGGAATGCATGCAGAACCATGCATAAATTCTCCATCCCCTACTGTAGCTTCTTTTGGAGTAATTCCAGAAATGTTTCAAGACATTGTGTATTAAACATTGTATTTTGCTATTAGATGTATCTCAATAAGTCAAATTGCAAGAGAACACGAGGTAAAAAAATGTATTTAGTAACACATCATTCTAACTGGCTTCATGCCTTTAGTATCATGATTTATCTTGATATTTTAAATTTTCTAAACTGAAACCTGTGACCCTCATTTTTTGGGCACACTCTATATTTTAAATATGGCAAAAACAATTTTGTGTCATTTGTAGTATGAGATTTATTAAGGGTTACAGTTTATTGCATTGCTCTATGTCAAATGGTTCAACCGTAGGAGATTGCAGCTGAGTGATCCCTGTATAAATTATGGATGGGTGATCTGGGACTTCTTGTATAATGCATAAATTAAAAGTACGTATTAAAACATGGATTTTTTAGTAAATAAAATTTGTATAACTTGAACATTTTAAGGGGCTTCGGTACAGCCTTTTATTTTTATGCTAATTTATGAAACTTCGTGTACCTTTTTCTCAGGAACCTCTTGACCTCTTGGCCTATCATAATCAAACTTTAGGACAATATTTTATAGGCATTCCTTAACAGTAGAAATTTTAATATGTTATTTAAAATATTTTTTTGACAAAACTATATATTTTATTTTTTTAATGTCTCACGCTCAAAATGTGTGTACTAGTTTAAAGTACAACTGTAATTTTTGTCATCTTAATCTATGAGTAGTTCCCAGAAAAAAGGTACATATTTGAGAAAAAAGTTAAATTTCGGGAAATTGCAGATAAAGACCAGCTTAGGGTTATAAGTGAGTTCAATAACCTGTAACATAAGTTGAATGACATCCTGCTCCATAACTGGGGTAATCAGGATCCTCTAACTCTTCCCAATGGTTTCCAGCTTTCTTTTAGCTCTTGACCGAGCTTGCCTACCTTTTTTGGTTACACTATATTTTTAAAAATTAAATTAAAATAGTTTCCAACATCGGGTTTTAATAATGTTTGCAACAAATTCTTCAGAAAATAACGTAGAATATTAAAATGTAAAAAACTAAAATTGAAAATGTTTTATATTTTGCCATACTGAACTCTTAAAACGTATGTTGTGGTATTTATTAAAACTCTTGCAGGCTAAAATTTGACTTAATTTATTTGTTTATATAGGCTGGCTAATACATATTCTACTTATGTGTGAACAGACATTTTTGTGAAAAACTACATTTTTTTATTTAGGTGATCCTAAAGTAGATATTTTCATAGAAAATTCAATTTTTTGACCACCACAAAACTTTTTCTATACTACACAAGGTAATGAAGCGACGGTAACTACGTGTTGACCTCCAGTACTTGTCTGTACTTTGTCTATATAAAAGCTGAAGCGCGTAAGTCAGCTTATCGGCTGATGGTTGCTGACTTGTGGAGGAATGGCAAGTCTAAAACGGGCCACGGCACCATCACCGAAGCTGTAAACCCAAACGCTATTCTCAAAATGGTCTCAGACATAATGAGAACGGAGTTCGTATTCAATAAGCCATTCTCTGTTGACTTCTACTCCAGAGATGAGTGGAAATCGCAAGATAACATCCCAACAATAAGAAAGAGCTTTGTCTGGTACACGGATGGCTCGCTTATTAAGGGCAGAACTGGATATGGAGTGTTTAGTCAATCCCCTAGAACTGCCCTTTGCGGCAGTTTGGGACGGAACTGCTCCATATTTCAAGCCGAAATCTATGGTATCCTGGCCTGTGCCAACCTAGGCCTCACCAGAGGGTACCAAGGAAAGAACATCTGCATAATGTCAGACAGTCAGGCAGCTCTTAAAGCTCTTGACTCCAACAGCATTTCATCCAAGCTTGTGTGGGAGTGCTTCAACACTCTCTGCAAGCTTGGATCACGCAACTTTGTACGTCTTGGTTGGGTACCGGGCCACACAGGCATAGGTGGCAACGAATGCGCCGACAGGCTTGCCAAAAGCGGAGCAAGCATGCCATACACCGGTCCAGAACCGAGTTGTGGTATAAGCAAGTCAGCTGCTTACCAAAGTATAAACAAATGGTCCAGGAAGACACACCGCTTGCGGTGGCAGAGTCACCAAGGACAAGCACTCGGCAAAAGACTGCTTGCTGATTCTAGCTCCGGCTTCACCAGATGGCTGATGGGGCTGGGCAGGGATCAGGTTAAGCAAGTGATTGCCTTGATCACTGGACACGGCCACTTCAGGAAACACCTAAACACTCTAGGTTTATGAAATGAGGACTCGGAGTGTAGACTCTGCAATAAGTCTGAAGAGACTGCAAAACACATAATACTGGACTGTGAGAGACTGGGAGCAAGGAAAAGGGCTTTTTTCGGTGACAAACAACCAGGCGACGAACCAGATGCTAGTATCGGGGAAAAGCTTCTTAGCCTAATTAAGGGCACAAAGATAAGCTTACCCCTCTAACATCAAAGGGGAACACAATAAGCTAAGGTTGACGTGTGAGGACCTGTGAATCCACCCCAATACCCCAATGCAAAAAAAAAAAAAAAAAAAAAAAAAAAAAAAAAAAAAAAAAAAAAAAAAAAAAAAAAACTACACAGAGGGAGAATGTAATTGTGTGTGGGAGTGTTTAGTTAAACTAGTGTGTTATATACCATCTAGTTTGCCTAAAATCTGTGGGTGTTGCTTGTTCCAGGACATCGTGTATACATGATCTGCTTCAGAACGCTTATACAAATTACGTTTAGTTAAAATTACTTTTTTATTTTTCTTAGTTTCTTTTGACAAGATTTCAAACAACCCATGCCTACACACAGGCTATTCTGCACTTGCAGACATTCCTTAAATATAAGTTTTGTCAATAATGTCAATTCGTATTATATAGTATTAAGTTTTCCTGTCTTATTGTAAATATCTCTTTTTATTTGTATTGTATTCATTATGATGTAATGCTAAATTAAAGGATAAATTTGATTTGATCTGACAGATTTGTTATTGGTGGATCTCTAATGTATCTGTTAATTATGCAAGATGGTGTGGTAGAACGTTTACCCAAATAGTATTGAAGAGATAATGAAAAAGCTCTAATTCTGTATAAAAATTGTTAATGTTAAAAATGTGTGAACTTCTAATAGGAAAAATTTATAGCTAATTGCATATTAGTAGTTTTACAAAAGGAAACTGGAGAGATGATTCTAATGCAACTCATTGCCAAAGGAAAGTTTCTTCTGTAGTCTGGTTAACCTTGTAATTAGGTATGCAGTTACATGGTCACCAGTCGGTGGCCAGCAGTGTAACGTCAGTGTTCAGCACTGTAACGTCAGTGTTCAGCACTGTAACACCAGTGCTCGTACTTAGAATTGTTCAGCATTATAAACATGCTCACTCAACGGTTACACTGTGAGCAAATAACAGCTAGCATTATATTTGCTTTCTCCACGTCAAGTGAAATATCCTTTTGGAGAGTACTGTATAAAGAATGAGTTTCATATGTTTGTATGAAAAGTCTTTACTATACTCGCCATGTAAAATTACTCCAAACCAGTTTATTATAAAAATTAAATTTTCACAAAAAAGGTTTAATTTTTTATCTCTTCTACAACTGTGATAAATTTATTTACATATTTAAAATTCAAGCAGCATTTAGTCAACAGTGTTGACAAAAACAAATATGATAGTACTTACATTTTTTAATTTAATTATCAATTGCAGCTCTTAATTGTATTTGTAATTTCCCTTCATAATATTTGCATTATTTAAAACTTTCTGGATTCACATATAAGGGAATCTTTGATGCTGAGGCCTTGTCCAATAAATTATAAATATTATTGGACAGTTTGGGTTATTTTTCTACTACTGTACAACAGTTTTACTCCAAAAAGGAAGAGTTTTTCTTTCGGTGAATTAATACTTTGAATTGATTTAATTTTTTAGATTTGTTATTTAATTGAAGTAATTGTGGAAATATGTACTTGAAGCAAGAGGTTACCACAAATGTGACCAACACAATAAAAAAAAAAAAAAAAAAAAACAGTTATTGATTACTGTTGTGAACAAGCTAACAATTCACTCTTTTCACAGATATTGTAGAGTGGTGATCAGCATCTACGTGATAAGTGGTGTCCTTTTGTCAGTCTCATAATACCTTTTGGTAATTAGTACAATATCTGGGATAATTAAAAAACATAACTTTTAAGACTTTGTTCATGTGTTTGATATATCTATCTACATGGTGCATTTTAAAGGTAAAATTTTATTAAATCTTTGCTCTTTATAGTATAGTACTAGATACCAATCAAAATAATACAATCTCACCTCTAGAAAATTACTTTAGGGAAGTATGAGAAAAATGAAAGAGGGATTTTGCTGGTAAATTTTCACACAAAAAATGGTAAAACCTTTATATTAATACAAAGTTACCAATACCAATACAATATTTTTTTAGAATTATTTTGGGTATTGCTTTAGGAAGAGGGAAAATTATCATTATTTATTTAGTAATAATGTATTTATTGAATGATGTGTAAAATTGTTTAGTAAAATAATGTACTGAAAATCAAATACTTGTATAGGAAAATTTTAATAGCTGAACACAATAATATTGGCATTATTGGTAGTATAGGTACAAGTTGGTCTGATCCTTATTTACTCTAAATAGGTTTGTGCAAAAACCAAGAAATTGTTTTCACTAAAAGTACTTCTTCAGTGAAAATGTAGCAGGATAGATTCCAGTGGAAAGATGTGAAGTTAGAGATATAATTCGAAGATGTGTATTCCTGTAGTGTCCTTATTAAATGATGATCCAGCTCATACATATGTAGCATGTTGTTATAATGGCAATGCCTAACTTAGTAAGGAGTAAAACCCAATGTGCGGTATATCTCCAAGGTCAAACAAGTGCAGTCGTCTTTCAGCCTCTGTATTTTCTTTTCACTCAAAAGTTGCTATACTTTTATCGTGTACATTTTTCTTCAGTTATGATTTTTTTTATCTGTCCCCAGAGTTTATAAATTTCACTTGATTCAAGAAATATTAACATTTTTAGCAATGAGATTTACAAAATAAAACACACACACACACACACATGTAAAATAAATTACTATGAATCTTTATCGGTGATATGGTCTTTTTCTACATTTTGCACAGAAAATAATTATATACAGCATGATAATGTAATTGATGTAATTCTTTGTTTTTTTTTTTAATGAATTTAAATCTAAAACAATGCAAAATGCCATAAATTAGTCTGCCACTAAAGAGTAGTATAACTACCAGTTCCAGATCATTGTTTGCTTGTATTTTTAAAATTGTTGTGATGAGTTGTATCTACAATCCTTGTTCGCAGCGAAAAATGAAACTTTTGTCTTGTTAGTGTGGAAATATGCATTTAATAATTTTATGTTCAGTATGCAATCGTTCAGTGATACAGCTTAATTTAGCTACAAACTAGAGAGATAAATTAGTTAAATCTTTTAAGGCTATTAAATATGATTCAGAATAACGTAAGGCACCATATTCGGTTTTTACCCTTTATTTCATCTTATGCAACCAATTTAGACAGTCTATCACAGTATAATTGGTTGTACACAATCTAGTTATCAAGATGTATATATATCAAAACAATACTTTAAGAGATCAATTAGTAAAATGAAATCACATTAAACTCATTTTTGACAAAAATTTGTAGAAAATTACTATTGAATCTCTCTAAATCTTTTGTTTTAATTGGAAATGTATTCCAGTATTATTCCTGATAACCAGACTATCCAAGACTAAATATTTTAATTGATCATGAGACCCAAAACAAGACGTCAAAACGCATCCTCAAGTAGCGGATATATCACATACAAAGACTATTAAATTATTGTTCATTAATGCATAAGAGTCCATGTAGTACAAAGTAGAATAAAAGGTAAAAATAAATGCATTGGATGGTTAAAATGGCAATCTTTTAAAATATTTTTTTTCCTTTTATTTTGTCTTAGTGTAATTTCTATTGTTACATAAATAACATAATTTTAGTAATTTACAAGTATTTCTTCTCCCTTTAACTCTTAAGTTAACGTTTTGAATTATTTCACTCCAATTTTTCCAGAACCACCTGACTAATCTTCTTGGGTTTAAAACAAAGTTATACACCAAACAAAAGATATGACACAATCAGAACTAGCTCTATTATGTTGAGATAATACCCTCTATTATCTTATCTAGTACATACAAGTGATACAGTTAACAATAGCTTGTGGTACTGGATTATCTTGTTTCTTGGTGTTTGACTAAAACCCGACTAAGTATTTGGAACAAAGTATGGTACCTTACAAATACTCTGGTTTTCTCTGGTTCTTTACTAAATAATGTTGTGTTCCAAATTGCTGACGAAAGTGTTGCATGAAAACTGGAATACAAAGATAAAAGAGCTAGTGGTATCTGCTCTCATCTGAGAGAGTGAAACCCTAAAATATTACATTAAACACGAGTAAAGGTGAACAAATCAATAAGCATGAAACAGAGCACAGCAAAAAAAATGTCACACATAAAAGGTATATGTCAAATTAAATTAAAGATGAAGATATTCCGGTAATACTGAACTTTTTGAATGATGTACCATGTGATGTTCTTAAAAAATATACTGAAAATATCCATCTAAGAATTCCAGTTTGAAATGTATTGATAATAAGTTACAAAATAAATTTAAGAGTGTTTGCCGGTACTATCATGCCAGATAATTATGTTAATTCAAAGAACACATATCTTATGCAATAATAAAGATAGGGTGCTGGAGCTTTATTATTTTTAAACTTGTACTTTGAAACACATTTCAAATAAGGGAGTTTTTTAATCACCCAGGAACATTTTCAATATATTTTAGAATATTAAAATAAAATGAATTTTTGAAATATTCAATTTAAATGACTCAATGCAGTGTAAGGAATATATTTTTTTAATCATCTAGATATCCATTTGGACATGGAAAGCTTACTTTTAATGCTTCCTAATGCCATATGACGGTTGTCATTTTCCTCCATGGTCTCATACTCATTCTCCAATCTTTTTTTACAATTGCAACAACAAAAACAAAGTTTTTTTCTTAAAATGCAAACAAATAAGTATTTTATAAAGTTAATGTAGGCAATGCTACATACCTTGGCCATAGCTGAGCCTGAAACTGAATAAAATATACAGTGCAAGCACTTTAAAAATTGGTCAAAAAACAAAAAAAATTTTGTAAAACTTGACTTTTTAAAAATCTATGTTGTGTAGCCTCCAGAGAAGGCAATAAGTATAGCACAGGACAAACATAACCTACTGTAATTTATCCATGATGGGAGTATGAATGTTAGAACTGATGCCACTGGGGAATATGATTGAAGACAATTATTGTCATCAACCAGCTACACCGAGTACTGTTCAGGACTAGCCAAATCAAATCAAATCTTTATTCACATATACATTGAGTACAGCGATTATGTCATTTGAATTACAATTGTTAACTTCGAATTAGGTAAAAAGTATGTACAGTAAGAGTTTCAGAATTTGTCATTATTCATCTTCATTGCTGAGTTCTCCAATCCAAAAACTCCTGGACTGTGTATATTGTTCGTTCCAGCAGCCAGTCCATGAGTCTTCTCTTCAGATTCTTCTCAGGGATTCTCTTCATTTCTTCTGACAGACAGTTGTAGAAGGCAGCTCCTCGATAAGATGGTTTCTTCTCGAATAGACAGAGATGATGAGTGTCGAGTGCGAAGTTGTGCAGATGCCTTGTGTTGTATGTGTGGTGGTCTCTTAATCTGGCTCGGCCTATTTTTACTGCATGCATTACTGTTTCAAGAATATAGAGTGCAGTGACTGTCAAGATCCTGAGCTCCTTGAAGGCTTCTCTACATGTCTCTTGCGGTCTTAGTCCTTTCAGTGTTCTTATGGCTCTTTTCTGAATTACCAATACTCTTTGGAGGTTTGAAGCGCTTGTCCCACCCCAGGCCACTAAACCATATCTTAGGTGGGTTTCAAATAAAGAGTAGTAGGCTATGATGGCTGTTCTGTTATCACTGACCTGCTTTAGCCTTCGTATAGCATAGAGACCCATGTTCAGTTTTTTACAAAGTTGGGTCACATGAGGCGTCCATGAGAGATTGTTGTCAAAGACTATGCCTAGATATTTATTCGAGTTTAGTGTTGGTGTTTGGTTAGCCTGTGAAGCTTTGAAAACCACAATATATCTTTTTATACTGAGAGGACAGTCACACGTTCCCTTCAACTCCCACTGTAACGACAAGCTTTCATCAAACATCCTAGCAGGATTGGGATGCATTGTCCCTTGAAATTCACTGTATTGCCTAGTGTTAGTAACAAAACTTTATTTTTAATGTTTCCAGATTTATTCGAGGTGAAAGATATAAATTAACAGATATGAGTTGCACTTGGTGAATTTGCGTTATAGTAAAAATAATGTCTAAAAATAATATTGACTCTTTGATGGTTACTAACTGATATCTCGGATTTATCTTTATTAGAATGTTTTTTAATAAGTTTTCCAATTCAAGATCTCAGCATTACAAAACAGTTTCATAAAGTCATCACATAGATACTTCGTCACCGTCTTGTGTGAATGTTCAGTTTCATTTCACCTTCTAATTAGTGCAGCATCAAATTTGACACTCACAGACTTAACTCCTAAAATCTGGATCCATGGCTGTCTGAAGAGATCCAAAAAAGTCAGTGACAAAGAAGCTCAAACACGAATTTTGCATCGTTTTGACTCAGAAACATGTAGATTTAAAAAACAATGAATGTAATCTAGACGAAGTTTTCACTGTCTCATCAGGTGCACACATCTTATAATTTCATATTTGTCCTTTTTTATTAGAAGGAGGTTGACAGTATCGGTAATTTGTGTACAAGTTTTTCGAGTGAACTTCTTATTGTGAAAACTGAAGGATTTGATCTTATTTGACTATCTTCGAACTGCTTATTTTGGTATTGTTTCAGTCCTGTGTAGCAAACGGTCTGACCTTATACGGATATTCTGTAGCAGTTTTAAAAGTTCTGCAAATTAAAAAAAGTTACTCAAAGATTTGGTTGTGTTGGGCCACAAGGACACTGTAGAGTACTTTATATGCATATTCTTATAGTAATTAATCTCATATATTTGTAGTTTATTACTCACTAAAACTATTATACACCAATTTAACGTATATATAAATTTGCAACACAGTCTACCAAATATAAGAACTTCACTTAAAATAAATATCACATTTTTTAATTAATATACTGCCAATACTGCATATACCACATCCTTAAATAGCTTTAAACTAAATATTGTTTTTATTTTTTTTTTTAGTTAATAATCCATACTACTCAGTAATTTAGTTATTAGAGGACCATATTTGTATTGCATTTTAATTCACTTTTAACACTCTGTTGGCTGATTTATCGTTTTGTTTAGGTAATGTTTTAAGTGATGCAGTGTTTAACCAAAGATTTACAAAGTGTATTTGTTGTTTATAATTTACTTAAAATATTTATTTTTTTTATAAGGTCAACTGAGATACAATTTTGAATTTTTGAACTACAACAAAGTTATATATACACATAATCATTCCGCGTATGTGCAATAATTGCACCACATTTCTGTATCTTTAACTCTGTGACCCAAGCCAGATAATCACTCACAAATTATCTTAACTTAGATTATTTTTTTAAAGTTTTAAGTACTTCATTTACTTTAGTACCTAGTACTAAGTTTTACTACAATACTTTTGTAAATTTATTTAACCATTGCATTCTAAGTATTTGTATTATATTATACCCTTCACAATATACAGATGAAATAACTCTAGCAATATAGTTCTCTGTCCATTTCAAATACTGCAATAATGCTGCATCTTGTGTATAATTTTACAACAGATTGCCAAGGTGTTAAAAATTCGTCTCAAATTCTGCTGGCATCAAATGCTTTTTACAGTATTGATGAGTTTCTGGCATTTAACTGGGAGATCACGCGATGAGAAAACCGACTCCAGCACTGGAATTGGGTTTAATTGGAATGGATTGAATGGAGTGTGAATGTTTGAATGTTGTAAGTTTGAATGTAGCCTTGATGTGGGATGAATGAGAAACTTCTAGATTTAATAAATAGTGTTTGCTGTGCAATGTATATTGTTGTCTACAAATAAGCGTTTGTAACTGTTTCACCTTTACAAAGTTACAGTAAGTAATAACTTAGACTAGAACTGTAATGAGCTCCACATGGAGGAAAGTCAACCATAACATAATAACCTCACCCAATAATCACACTATAAAATGAAAGTTGGAGTCATAGTACCTATAGACAACTATTTTTGTAAGAATGTTCTTTTTGTAAATTCTTCTTACTTGAAGCGTATTGTCTCATTGCAAAAATGTTTAACACCTTCACGGTTTTTGATGTAGTATTACATTCAAAGTGATTGCATAAAAGTGTACTACTTACACATTCTTATTCGCTCTTATTCTTATATTGTTCCTGTTTTATTCTGTTGTCTACCGTAATATTGAGCATGAAGCACTTCTAGTAGAACCACATGTTGCACAAGTAGTTTTGGCGTTTTCTACTAGATGTCAGCACTTTTGTAGTTTCTCTGTTATGTGTGTTTGCACTATGATAAGTTTGATTTAGTCGCACAGCGCACACAACTACCACGTGTTGTTTCATGTCACCCGTCCTGGAGTATTTTATGGTTTTATTTCTAGTGTTTTAATGTAACATTGAAATATCTGATGGACAAATAGACAATTGGCTTCGTTTGCATGTACTGACACGAATAGTGAAAATGATTTAGTGAACAATATATAAAAATAACAGCAATTTTAAAAGACACTAATAATAACATTTTTTGCATAAGTATATATATATCTAAACTCTGCAAACCTGTCTCTAAAAAAAAACAGCTAAAAAAATTCAGCAAAACAACATAGTTTTAAGAGCAAGAACCATTAAGGGTTTTTGACAATACACTGCATACATTACAGTGTCTGGAATGTTTCATGTTAGGGTTGATTATAAATTAAATGTTTACGTAACCTTAACAAATCCATACAGATAAAATTTACAACACGATTTAGGCTGGAATGTGTGTAAAGACGAGCGAGTGTTTCCTAAAATTGAATATTTTACCTTAGAGAAGCAGATATATTATGGTTTAATAGGTACAGGTGGAGGAAGCTGTCTCTCCGGATTGAAAGGTGTACGTACACTTTATTTGACAGTGATAGATGGACGGTTTATTTCAAACTAAGCAAAAATAGTGATCAAAGAACGGGAGCGATAAACAATCTCACAGAGTTAGTGTAGTAACTCAAAAATAGAATTGATTGTTTATTTAATAGTTTTGTAATTTACAAATAGCACTTAACTACAAATTACATGTTTTATACATCCTAACAGTTTAAAATATCATAAAATAGCAAATTTGGATTAAAAATTAAAATTAATAATTCAATTAAAAATGTAGGTAATTTATCGTACAAATAACTAAATTATGTTTGTCAGGGTAATTTATAGTCGAACTAATTAATTATTCAGCAATTATAACTGTTGTTGGTAATTGATTATCTAGTCAAGGGCAAATTCAGAGAGGCTAGGTCGTGAGTAACGTCAGTATGGCCGTAATTTAAAGTGTTCTTCACACGATTCTGTTGGTCCCAATCTCAAAATACACCGAACGGATCTTTTTTGTATGCAATTACACATTTCATGCCCATATAAGTTCCATACATTAAAATTAGTTGTACATGTAAATTAGAATTAAAAAAGCATATTTTTGTGAAATAATAATTCACCACCACCAACTTTATTTTTCTGTAAAAATATCACCAAAGCTAACTTATTAGATAATAATGTTGTATAATTGTTAATAAAAACACGTTGAAAGTCCCTTTGACTACAAATTCAAAAAGTAATTATGAGGTATTTTAAATGTTTTAATCAGGTGTCTGCTTTATATAATTGTATACATTTTATACTACATTTTCCTTTGAAAGTTTGTAATATTAGCATTCATTCACTTAGTATATAGGCAGAGGGAAGTGGTTGATTTTGACTGGAGTTTGTTGAGTTTGTGAGAGCAGACCGAAGTTTCTACCCAACTATCAGTCTTGTGAATCGGATCAGTTTCTCTTCATTAAAAGCCCATTTTACATATCATCCTAGAGTACTACTTAAGTAACTTTGCTGGGCTTGAGATCAAAAGATTATTTTTCATCTTAGTTTATTTACTAACTTATTTAATAGTTACTTAACTTTTAATTGATATTATTTAATTAAGTAGTTGAGTGGTGTGGCAATATTGCTGAACTAATTAATTGAGGGGAACAATTCATGTTAGTAACGTTGAGAGCATTTCTTTTTAGGTTAACCCTTCACAGTTTTTGACGTTATATTAGCGATTGTATAACAGTGTGCTATTAACGCAATATTACGCTTTGTTATATCGATCATGTTTTATTCTGTTTTGTGCCGTGATATTGAGCAAGAAGCATTTCTATGACAATTGCATGTCACGCAAGTGTTTCCCACATTTTCTACTAGATGTCAGCACTTTCTTGGTCCTCTGTCATGAGTGTTTACGGCTTGGTGAGTTCGCTGTAGCCGCACAGTGCAGACAGCTACTGCACACTGTTGTATATCACCCGGCCCAGAGAAGATTATTGTTTTATTTTTAGTGTATATTGTGCTATAGAAATATCTTACACACAAATAGATGATTCATTTGCACGATGATGACACTGACACGGATAATGAAAATGAATTTGGGCGATATATAAAGAGTAATAAACAATTTATAAAAGGTACTAAAAATAACTTTTTTGTATAAAAAGTTTATATCTAAACTCAAGAAACGTGGTTCTATAAAAAAGCAAAAAGAAAATTCAGCAAAACAACATAGTTTTAGGTACCATACAAAAAAAGAAACCGTTAAGGGGATATCTTTAATATACTACACATTACACACATTTTCAGTTTTCTCACTCAACTCACCAGCTGTACATTAGGTCTGAATCTCATCATGTCAAATAAGAAAATGTTATTTTTTCTAACGTTGGAAACAAATGTGACCTAAACAGTACTTATAAACTCACTCACATCATGTCATTGTTGAGCAAGCAATCACATGAGCTATGAGATGATTTAAGAGTGATGTCTGTTGGCAGGTATGCTGCTGAAACGAATCATCCCAGCAAGAACTGTATGAACAAGGCGGTGCCGCTTTGCAGCTTGACCAATTTACAACTGAGATTTCTCTGTCCAACAGATTTGCCAGAGGTATTACGCATCTGACGCTTTATAACTTTATACAATACAAAGTAATAGTTAAACACTTTGATCTCATTCACTTTTTTCGAAGTACCCAACATAAGTTTGAGCGATTTGTGGAAAAAGGTCCATCAAAAAACCAACATTATTCGCTAATTTTCCAGTGCTAATAACTATTTGGAATATACTTATTTAATTTGTAGGATGAGTATTCAGGCTGAGAAAGAATTAAAAACAAATTATTTTAGAGCCCAAAATCCTTCCCCATACAGAAGTTTTGAATTATAATCCATGCTTATCACACTATTTTATAAAGGTAATTTCAAATTATGTATAGATGTTGATTTGAATAAAGCCTAATTCTGACTACCGTACTTACTCACTACTTTCAAAAATGTATGTTTTAGAGGTAAACATATTGTACGTCTGATTTATTTATTTGTTTTACTAAAAAATCGGGGTGCGCAAAAAGCCCTTGAGGCTTAAGTCCATGGGTCACCCCAAGGAAAAAAAATCAATATTTTAGATCAACCAATAATTTGTTTATATAAAGATTTGTTTATATTTATTCACCTTTAAGATATGTTTTAAAAATTAGTAGATTAAAAAAATATATTTCATTTCCAAATTTTTCAAGTGTCCATAGGTTGTGATTCCTCATATTGAAACAAGACATTTGATCCACAATAAATAGTCATTAGAATAAATTGTTCAGAAATATTGATGCAGGGATTTATTTAAGGAATGAAGTAAGTGCAATCTTATAAAAAGCCTTGTTGTACCCCATTTTAAAACTTGGCAAACCATGACTTTTGGGGAAAACGAAACCAAATTTGGACAAACTGGTTGCTTGCTGCACTTAAAATGTATATTCTCAATATAATTGACATATTTGCTATGTTGTGTGATACAAGTGTTAATTTAGTTTTAACTAATAAAGTACATGTCTGAGCACAGCAAACAAACAAGTTGTATAATTTTAGTTTTGTTTTATAATCATAGTTTTTTATTAAAGTCATATTACAATTAAAATTACGTATGGCAAGACCTAGATTGTTATTAAGATTTTATACAATAGCGAAGGATAGTCAGACTTTAGGTTCTAAATTGCTTGTCTTAAGTTCCTCCTGAGTGGGGATAACTGTCTCAACAAGCAAAGTAACTATTTAAATACATTAATAAACACAGAATATGGACTTTAAAAAATGATCTTCTTGTACAATAGAAGCATGACGATCTACTAATGGCGCACTCTGAATTGTTGATATAATAGGAAGCAACCAAAACCATCTTTTTCGTACTCTTAGGAAAGCCTCTTAAGTGCATTGTGCCTTTAGGTGAGAGCGCTTTGCCAAGATTGGTTCCCAATAGACTACCCATACACTTGGTATGAGGACATTACCTCCAACCCTCGTTTCTACTCGCTGGCAGCCGTCTATGAGGGCATCATCATCGGGCTCATCGTGGCAGAGATCAAGTCATACTTCAAGCTCAACAGGGAGGTGGGTATCGTAATCAAGCAATCAAGGTGTTCAAGCGAGTATCCGTAGATTTATGAAGGAAGACAAGGTGTTGTCACGAATTCGTTAAGTGATAGAAAAGAAATTTAGAAGTAAGGAATCTTTATAAGATTTGAGGAGGGTCTGTAGGAAATTTTACCAAAAAGGAACAGCTCTATGGTTTGTCTAAAATCAAAGGCAATTAAGAACGGTTGGAATGACAACCATGATTGTCAGGAGTTCAAAAAATAAAGGGAACTGAAAGAAGGGGATGAATTATCATGAAAATTGTAGAGAGTTTAAATGATAATCTGAAACAAATTTTGTTGGGAAATTTGTTGAAGACAGGGGCATTTTAGAAGTTTGATAGCTCATAGAACACTTGTTAAATACTGTGATAACTAATTTAATGTGCGCTTTTTGTCATTTATTTTATCTCCATGAAATTTTGTCTAGCTTGTATATATCCAATTGTTATTATCTCAAAATACATTGCACTTTTCTGCTTGGATTGATGCAAAGATGTCTCTCACATACGATCCACACTTTTTAAGCATCCCCTGTTAGATTCCTTGGCCACACCAAACGAACTGAATGTCATTGGTGATTGATGCTGCTCATCAATAGTTGGTGGATAACAAGATGTTGAAGATGGAGCTTATATTGGCTAATGTTAACTTAATTACATTTAAACACATAAAACCAATATTTAATACTTTTATTTTGTGATGGGTCTGACGAAGATAGCCTTGCTATTGAAAGGCCTCACAAAAATAAAAGTATTAAATATTGGTTTTATGTGTTTAAATGTAATTAAGATAACAAGATGTATCAAAAAGTAGCCAAAAAAGGTGGAGAAATTTTATAATGCTTTTTAAGAATCATGCACAAGCAGGTTTTTTCCTCTTTGGACAAGAAGCGTAGAAATTGCTCCTAATCTTAAAAGCACTTTTCATTGCTTCCGGAGTGATGGGATTTTCTGGATGGGTAAGGTTAGGAGTAGGGGCCGCCTCCTGTCGAGATCCATGAGGAAGAATTTAGCGCATTAATCTTAGTCATGTCTCCTCAGAAGAAGGGAAGCCAACTCTGAAACAGCCTCTTCAGTTAAAGCAGGCAGGGGTTGGCACACCCTTATGTCTAGGCCAGCAGGATCCTTTGACTCTTAGGGAACCCCACCATCTCCAACAGTCATCTCCTGCAGTAGACTAGACCTATCGAACTACTCTTGAATCACAGAATCTTGACATTTGCGGTTAGTGATGTGCCGCTCCTGGACATCCTTAAGGTTGCCCAGATTTTTGCTGCATCTAGTGTGGGTTCAACTGGAAGGTATAAACCAGCCAGAAGTGAACCCTCTTGGGATCACAAGTAGGTTAGTTTACGTTGTAAAAACATGATTGTTCATGGTTGAAGATATTCAGTGACTATAGGAATCAGAAGAGTTAGTTACTCCAAAGAGTTATAGAAAGCCTAAAATGAGATTGCATGTGTTTGTCAATAGTCGGTGAAAACAAAAAGTTGGCTTAGGAAAACAGGTTTTATCAACTCAATCAAGGGTGTGTACCGTACACTGAATCATGTTCAATCTTAAATTCACTGTTAAGACTAATATAAACTAGTAATGTTATGGAAAGATTTATTAATATTCAGTCAAACATAATAATAATATACTGTAGTAATTGTCAGGCTATTATTTTAGCTTAAATTTAACAAACTACAATTTAATTTACCATAGTATAGTACATTTATAACAACTACATTTTGATAGCGTCCACTCTCTGCTTCGAGTGTTAGAAAGATAGTTTAAAATTAATTGCAAAGCAATTTTGCCAATCTTCAAAAAGTTAAACTCACCGTTTTCCGTCAAGTATATTTTTAAAATGCTCTCCAACTTATGCCAATTTCTTACATTCAAATAATTATTTAACGTTTTTCTTCAGAAGAAAGTGGAATATTGAGCACTTAGCCGCAAAATGGAAAACATTTTCATCTACATGCAAATTACTTAAAGAGTGCAGATAATTCTTATCTCTCATCCTTTGCTAGTAATTAAAATTGGTTAGTTCTACCCTCGCTTTTATAATCTACAAGATAATGCTGAGGACTTAAGTATTATTGAGAAAATGCCTGTTGCCCAAATTGAGGAAATCCTTATTAATAATAATAATAATAATTTATTTGCCGTTAAGCAGTGAAGCATTGACAAAGTCATAATTCACATGTATACATACAAGCATGTCAAGTACAACTAAGTCTAATTAAAATTATCACTATACATAACAATTCAAAAACTTGAATAATATTAATTCAAAAGTCTAATGATATTCAAATTAAAAAATTCGTCAATGGAATAAAAGGGATTATTTATCAGCCATTTATACAACTTATTTACAGAAGGTTTTCTCAGGATATTTAATGATTAAGTTTTGTAATTTATTATATATTTTTAGTGAGATGACAATGTGGCTATTCAATGTTTTAGTCAATCTACAAGAATTAATGTTTGACTGGTTTTTAGGTCTTGTGTCATACTTATGACTGCTTGGTTTAAGCATATCAGAGTTTTTAAAAACATACAGGATCAAGTCCAAAGATATACACATTGATCACTGTAGGAATATTTAAGCTTACAAATATGGGTTTACAATGTTCTAAGGGCCCTGCATCAGAAATGGTTCTGACAGCTTTTTTCTGTAGCACGAGAATTTCCTCTATCCTACTGCAGTTTCCAAACAGAATTATTCCGTATCTGAATACCGATTGAAAATTTGCAAAGTACGCTGATCTAATGTAATTTTGATGAATGCAATAAGTTAACCGCTTTAATAAAAATATTACTCGAGATAATTTAATACTTAAATAATCAATATGTGGTTTCCCAAGTAAGAGTCTTGTCAACAAAAATTCCTAGAAACTTTACGTTAGTAGAAGGGTTATCTTTTAGAAAGTTTTCATTAAATTTTCTCAAAGAAAATTAGATTTTTTGTGTTTTTTCTTCGTTTAAATGGAATCCATTCGACATGAACCATTCAGAAGCCTCTTTTAAAGTATTTAGACAAAGAGATCTAAGTTCTTCAAGGTTTTTATTAGAATTAAAAAATGTAGTAGTGTCGTCAGCATACATATAGGTTTTACCTTTAACCGAATTTGGAAGATCGTTAATACTAATTAAAAAAAGGAGCGGCCCCAGTACAGAGCCCTTGAGGTACACCGTATGAGACCCACTAACTCCTTGGACCATTCTCCATCTATACAAACCTTTTGTTTTCGATTGCTAAGGTATGATTTAAAAAAACTTAATTGTGACCCTGAAACACCATAGTAGTTCAATTTCATTAACAGTTCTGAATGATTTACACATTCAAAAGCCTTGCTCAGGTCACAAAGGGTGGCCTGAGCAAAAAGCCTTGTTCTCAAAGGCTGATAGCACATCTTGCACCAACATATCTACAGCGTCAATAGTAGATTTTCCCTTTCTAAATCCAAATTGAGAATTACTTAAAAAATTGTTTTCTTCAAAAATACGCATTTATCTGGTCATAAACCAACATTTCAAATATTTTGGATAAAACGGGAATAATCGAAATTGGGCGATAACTCTGCGGCTTGTACTTGGGCCCCTTCTTAAAAACCGGACATATCCGACTTAACTTCAACTCGTCAGGAAAAATTCCCTCCACAAGACATAAGTTAAAACAGTAAGACAAAGGACTTGCAATGGATTTTATTATATTTTTTAAAAGGTTATTGGACATTAGATAAATGTCACAACTATTTGAGTTTTTAAGACTGCTGGCTAATGTAATTACTTCATTAGGAGTAATTGGTTGCCATGCAAAAATTTTGAGAATTCACTGGCAAATTTTTAATAAGCTCCTCTGAAAATATCTAGGGCAAGCCCATTTTATTTTTTTTTCATTTACAGAATTGATGTAGGAATTATTGAATGAATCAGGTGAAATTCCAATGTTAGAATTATTTACAAAACTCATTTTTCCATTATCTTTTTATTATTTTCCAGGCAGTTTTACATTTGTTGCTGCTATTATTTATTAATTTTGTATTATGAGTTAATTTTGCATTTTTTATGATTGTTTATAATGTTTCTTCAGGTCTAAAAAAGCTTTTATTTCAGGTTCTGAGGCCGATTTAGAATTTTTTACTATACCATTCAAAAAATAATAATCTTTTTTTTATGTCAGCTAGATCATTAGTATACCAATTATGTTTTAATACTGATAAATTATTCTGGTTTACTTTTTTTAGTTTGGCAAAATAGTTGATATTGTCTATTAGCAGTTTAAAAAAATTTGAAAAGCACTGAGAGCAGTTGGTTTATTCATACTCAATATGCCATCCCACTGAATACGTGTTTAGTTTGTCTGTCAAGTGTGCCCAGGCATTATTAGAAACAAATAATTTGTAATAACTGACAGAATCTGGACTATTTTCCGCTAATTGTTTTTTTCCTCTTTACTGAACCAAAAGGTGCATGTATTATGAGACCATTGTGGTCAGAGAAAGGAAAGTTAAAAATGTCACAATCTATTTTAAATTCTCTTTGGTAATTTACTAGAACATTGTCCAGACAATTAGTACCTCTGGTTGCTTTATTGTTTATGTAATAAAAATCATGCTGGCGCATGACATTACAAAACTGTTTTGACATGTTATTAGTTTTGGTGACATCAAAATTAAAATTAAAGTCCCCCCCTATGATAGAGGTGTAATTTGGGCAGCTAGCTAAGAAAGAGAGCAACTTGTCAAGATTTTCAAGGAAGATATGTGGGTTTCCGGATGGTGAGTGATAAAGTGACACTATTTATAAGTTTTAAACTATCAATAAAAATTGCAGCTGCCTCAAAGTTTACTTCTGAAACAAATTGATTTACATCACATGTAAATTATTTAAGCCTGTTGTACTTCAGACCGACAGTGTAACACTATTTTTTCTGTAATGGAAAGTCTTACTTATATAATTTGATAAAGAAGAAACCTTAAACTAAATATCAAAATATCTGTCAGTACAAATGTAATTTTATTTTATAATGTTTTGTGCCGAGATGATTACTGTGAAATAATGTCATCTGGAAGAAATGACAGTTTGAGGAGGATGGAAAAACTTGTTTGCCAAAGTCATGTATATGTATTAGTTGCCTTAACCAATTGAGATAGGTAGTACCAAATTTTTATGGAAATGGTAATTTTTTGTTTTTGTGTGAATAAAAACTAGAATTTAAAGGTGAGGCTTTTATAATTTACTATTATTAAGTATACAAGGACATTTTTGTCATTTACATAAATCATTATGAATTATCAGAAAAAAATTAAACAGACCATGGTAGAAATAATGGTAACAATACAAAAAAAACTTACTTTATTGTTTTTTGTTGTTTATTTATTTTGTTATGGAACGTAACTTTTTGAATTTTGGCTTTTATCCTTTTAATTTAAATTATATTGATAATAAGTATAATATAATATAAGTATTTTTTCTAATGAGTATTTAAATCGTTAATATGTAAAATCACCTTTAATTGTCATCTGTAATAAAATTGTGATTATGTTTTTTAATTCGTGTGAAAATTATACTTTAAACTTCATATTTCCTTTGTTATTTGCCATTTTTTTTGTTTCTAGTGGCTTCAAATATAACTTTATTAAAATCGTCAATGCTGTTAAAAATGTATTGTAATAATAAAGATTTCAAAATAAAATGTTATTAAATTAAAATATAATATTATATGAAGTTTGCATTGATAAATTAAATCAAAGTTCATACAGTGGCCAAAGTAGTCTGATAATCTCTTTAAAACCAATACCTTTTTAAAAAATTTTATGGTGATAAATTCTTTAGCAAGTTATGTTAAACCTGAACAGTGATAAAAAAAGTAAAATACAATGAATCTCTCATATGCAGAAATATTTGTTCTGCACTTTATTTATCCCAAAAGAAATTGTTTCTTTCAGCAATAAACCCTCCAGTGTTTGCCATGTCTGTTTCGTGTTTCAGTTGTCGCCACGGAAGTTATAACTCTATATTGAACCGAACACAAGGCTGAGCAATGAAGTAGGTCTAAGAAAGTCCAGTCGTTATTGACTCTAAGAAAAGATTAATGGCCATAGTTTGACTAATGTGGGCTGGCCTGCGTTGATCTTGCCATGTAAATACACAGCCCACACTAACAAATGCTGCCTGTTTGACAATGAGCACAAATAGCACATCCGTCAGAAATCTCTGCTATTGGCTGGTTTGCTCTTGTATTTATTCCGCACGTGCCTGACGATTCAAATTCCCATTTTCGTACAAGAAAATTGAGTTTAAAACATTTTTAATCAAAATTTCTATATTTTGGCATCCAAATTGTTGAAATTAAGTTTGAAACTGAAAGAATTACATGTGAGTATTAGATATAATTAAAAGTTTTTTTTTTTATTTATTAGATATAATTTATGTACACTTTTATGAAGTTATCTTAAAGACAGTTGTAGATAAAATATTGAAATAATTATTCACTAAACTAGCATTAAATTGTTAATGCATAGTTTAGTGAATAACGTATTGACATTAAAAGGATAAGGAACTTCTGTAAATAAAAAAATGTTTGTATAGTAGCAATTATTGTAGGTTATAATTTATATTGGGAAAATAAAAATCTTTAACATGAAAAGGTGGATGTATGAATTTCCTGTCCACATTCTCAGTGATAAATATAGTAGGGGTTCATATGTTAGTACTGAACGTGTCTTCGAACCAAAACCTACTTTATTTAACAGATAAAACACAGCTAAGTGATCTAAATTCTCCAAGAACGGGACTCATTGAGCAAAGGTGTCAGTGATAAAGATGCCTAATTCTTACATGCGTTGTTTGACATTTAGATATACACAAACAGCCTATTGCAGTTGCCCTCATGGTAACATTTACCGGAAATTTCTGCATAACTTCACCGAACAAAACCACCCCCTCCCCCCCATTCTATGCTATATAACATGGTTTGTGGGATAGATAACTGCCCCAATACTTGCTCTTGCCACTCATTATAGTATATATTCAGGTGGGTATTGACACGGATTCCATATCACTGGAAACAGGAAGAAATGCTGAACATTGTAATACCTTTCTTTTATTTCTCTATGTCAGCTGTGACTCACAGATTTATGTTACAAAAGTGATGATGAGTAATTTTCTTATTAGCTCTTTGCTGTCTTTTATGTTTATTTATGATTCGTATATCACATTTTTCTCTAGTTCATTGTAATGTAAACAAAATAATACCAAATATAGTTTAGTAAAAAAGATGTTTTATATATATTTATATATATATATAGTATACAAATCACCTGAAAACAGCCTGCTAGCCCAAGGGTTAGTTAAACTTTTAATCCACAACTCCGTTATTTATGAACATAGAGAAAAAACGTATTCTGGAATGTTTTGTGGAATGTTTCTTGAATTGAATTGAAATGGTTACAAGATTTACTAAACCTTTTGTGAAGAACTTTTTATCACCAAGCCAAGAACTGGCAATAGGAACTCTGAAACATGTTCATACTTGGTAGAAAAATTGGTCTTTTAAATATCTTGGGCACATTAATTGGCTAGTTTGGTACGGCACTTATTTCCATTATGATAGCCGTTGAAACTTAAAGTAATCTCAACTCCATTACTCATGAAGTTAGAGATAATATAAAAAGTGTCTGGAATACTGTAACATTTCTTAAATTTTTTGTCAAAAATGTTTTCAAGATATTGAGTACATGTAAATCCCATGACAATAAATTAATAAATAATATTGCAGTTGTCACAAAATCTACCTAATCTTTCTGACTGAGCTGGACTGTTTTCTTACTTTTGGAATTAGTATTTTTTGAGATTGTGATAAAAGTTATGTTGCTTTCGTGTTGTGGTAAAAATGTTCCATAGTTTGTCTGTGTAAGTATAAACCCTCCCTTTTCCATGATAGCAATAGGTCTACATTTTTTCATGCTTTTATGATTTTCACACACTAGGACAAGGATATCTTGGCAGCATCGTTTGGCAAGTCATGCTGCGTCGGATACATCCTGAGTTTGGGTGTCAGCGAGAAACATCGGCGCAATGGCATTGCTTCGTTGTTGCTGGAGAATCTCGTCAGTCACCTCACAGCACCTGAAAACTCCCACTGCAAAGCCATCTTCCTGCACGTGCTCACCGTCAACTCCGTGGCGATACACTTCTACGAGCACCGCCACTTCCGGTGAGCACTAGGATGTTTCTTAACTTAACTCTTTCAGTGCCACATTACAATCTGCATGACATCTCCACCTAATAATTGTCTAAATATAAAGATTAATACAAATTTTTAAAGCCCATATCTTAACCATTCCCATGCCCTAAACGGATATATTAGAATGGTAGACTTTGATCAAAACGCCAAATATAATTATATCCGATATTATAGATTATGTCTCTTGGAGAGTTTTTTTTTTTCATGAAAGGTCTTTGAAATGCCCGGTGCACGCTCCACGCTTATTACGGTTGCCAAGGAAGTATTAACTTTTCAGTTTAATTACATTTTAAAATGAAATTGAAATTTATTTGAAATAAACAGTTTTGTAAGTAATTATATTTTTATTTTTATCATTAAATACACTAATTTTAATTAAAATGCTCAGTTTTATACCTTTTTTGTTTTTACCTTCTACAATTTAGTTATAATAAAAATAGCTTTGAACTTAATGAAACAAATTTGTTGTACTTGTCTTGGCGTTATAGAAAAGTGAATGGATTTTTTAGTGGCGTACGAAGGGTTAAGTTTCTAATACTGTAAGAAATGTTATAAATTTTCAATTAAGAGATTTTTAAAAGAAATTTAGCGGATCAGAAAATATGTTTTAGAAATAAATACAATTAAAAAATGTTAAATCTTAAAACATTTCAATGATACATCTTGATTTACAAATTCTTGTTTTAAATATTAAAGAACCTTTACTTTTAGTTAAACAAAAGTAAAAATATTTAAAAAATTATGTTGTATAATTACAAGAGTTGCTTTATTTCATGTTTAATATACTGGTTTTAGTCTGAAATAATGCCTCTTTTGAAAAGCACTTTTTTGTTTGGTTTTGGCATGATGTTTCCAGCTTGTGTGGAATATATGTTGTAGAATATTGTGACATAGAGGATACAGGGACAAAGTCTTCTCCTAATAATCATAACTTACCTAAGGGATGCTAAGAAACAATTCACTGTTTATGTTAGGGTTCTGCATGTTTCCCTATTAGAGGTAATGTATAATCCATCTTGACAAGAGCAGCGAAGAAGAAAAAAGTGCAAATTCCGAGATTTCTAAAAATGACCATGACAGACTTCATGATAGGTGGGGATAGTTGTTGGATACTGTTTGTCAATGAATACTTTTTTGTAAAATATAGAGGTGACACCTAAAGTGAAGTTGTTTTAGAATATATTCCCTGGAACAATGCGAAAAGATTCAGTTCAGAGATTGAGATAACCATGATACATCCAACAAGACATTTTTCAGTTGGTGTCAGAAATTTAAGCTGATGGTCTACTAGGAAGTCTTCGGAACACTGCATGGAGAAACAAAACACAAGTTGTAGTGATGGAAATGTTTTAATGATTATCACTTACATCAGGTGTGCAAAGAAATATCTTGCTATGCATGTTAGGATCAGAGTGATGTACTTAGTGGAAACAATGTGGTTCTACTTGGAGTGAGTTAAGATTGAGTGCAGAGATTGGTTGGATTTCCTAACATTACCATAACAGAATTTGTTATAGGAAACATTTCGCTATATACATTACAGTTTAAGATGAGTTGTATCTACAAGTTGCATGAAACAAGCTGTGAAGAGAACTCAGATTATTATGCAGAAATGAGGTTTTTCTTCCAATGAATAAACACAGTGAAAGTTGGATAAAAAAGATACATTTAACTTTCACATTGACAAAGACGATTTTTACTTCTCTTACATTTATTGGCTGAGCATTAGCAAAGCCTGTCACTCGAGGAGCTGGAAAAAGTTTATTTCTGTCTGTCCGCATAATATCTCGAGAACAAACGGACTTATAGACTTGAAATTCTGTCTGAAGCCTCATTTATGTATAAGCAGTATCGAGTTTTGAATTTTGCCTGAATCAATCCACAATCATTATACCAGAAACCAAGACTTGATCAATCAGAAGTTTGCTGGCTTTCAAAAACACATAATAGATATCTTTATTTGGGCATCAAACTCTTAACAAAGTTACCATTAGTAGTAAGAGACTAAATGGTTAAAACAAAGGAGTTTTACTCTGTTGAAGAAATAAATATATTAATGTACTGTAAGTGATTGTATTTTCATGTTATCTGTGTTCTCTTCTCTGTGGCTTCTTATGTGTTAGATAATTTTATAAGCTGTATTCTTGAAGACCGTTGTTAAAATTTATGGATTTATATATGGGTATATATTTTAATGTATGTTTCTTAGGTATATTTGACTAAACTATGACTTTGTCAATACATTGTTATGTGGGATGACAATAAAATATATATACTTGATTTAAATTATGGTGCATGTCACTTCATGGGATTTGGCTGAGTGTTAGTGAAAATCTTTGCATTGGTCTTATAGGAACCATGATGGTAATGAAGATCACAGAATAAATAAATTTGAAAACATACTGAATACAATCATGTAACATAGTAACACTCATGTAGCCTTTCTCTTTTCTGCTGAGGAAATATAAACATTTCTGTATTATTTCATGTCTGTCTGTCTGTCTGTCTGTCTGCAAGACGTTTCAAGAATGCAATGAGATATAGACTTGAAATTTTTCATGCAGTTGCATTTTACTCAACACGTGGTGTGGCATACTCAAACTTTGTATAGAATTATTTAACTTTTCAACTATAATATCAGTCAATTCCATGGAGCAGTGCAGTTGTTAAATTTTTAATTTATTCAATAATGAATGGTAAATTTTAGCATTCTTTTTATTTAATGTATTTACATGCAGCCTAAATTTTATTTCTATTACAAATATATTACTGAATTCTTTTAAGAAATTATTTTAAATGCAACTAATAATAAATGTGACATGTATTTTTTTTTTTCAGATTACATTCCTTTTTGCCATACTACTACTCTATAAACGGAAAGAGCAAAGATGGCTTTACGTACGTCCTTTACATCAACGGAGGTCACTCTCCATGGGGAGTTTAATATCCTTTTATTACATTATTGAGATATGACATTATTTGGATTTAAAATTTACAATTTGACTATTGAGGAGCTTACTGAATATGTTTGTGCATAAATTGCTTTTACGATATACCAGAGTCTGTGCCTTTTTGAGTAATGTACTGTTTACAAGTCAAGTTAATAAAACAATCAAATAGTTCATTGTTAAAAGGCCTTAAAATACCACATTAACCTTTTTAATACTAGGAGAAAATTTGCTGTTAACAAAGATCAGTTGGTATTTTACTGCTGTCGATAGACCTGACGATAGATCAGTTGGTGGTTTACTGCTGCCAATAAAACTGGTAAAAAGATCAGTTACCAATTTTGTGCTGTTGATAGAATGTACAAAAAGACCAGTTGGCAGTTTTCTACTGTGAATAGAACTTATGAAAAAAACCCTTGGAAAGTTTTCTACTGTAGATAAAACATAAAAAAACCAATAGCAAGTTTTCAGCTGGCGATAAAACATAATAAGATCAGTTGGCAGATTACTGCTGCTATGAATTTTACTTTCCTACACAACCTGTACTAGTACCAATTTAACAATACTTACTAGTGATGATGTATCTGAAGTTTAAGTTACAATTCAACAGTTAACTTCAGATGTTAGAACAAAATTGAAAAACTTCTTTGATTCAAATTAGTTTTTATCAAGTCAAGAGCCTCTCTCCCATTATGTCCATCTAGAATATCTAAGTCATGAGTCTCTCTCATGACTTAGATATTCTACAATAGATATATGACAACAGTGAGCATTGTCAGATAAATGTTTGGATGGCTTCTAGGATGTTAACCACTAAGGAGTTCTGTCCGTACAAAAAATCAGATAAGATGTACTGAGTTGTGACTATGTAGAGTAAAAACATTCTCATTCAACCCTTGGAGGTAAATTCTGTTTAGTTGGAGGCCATATATGCAGCCTGGCAGACATATAATTACTATGCATTGATCAACATAACGCCTGTCAGCTCCTCATTGACGAAGTTTAGTATGGATGAAGTCTGTGATATAGATTTTCTTTCCATCAGAGAACTGTCTGTATATCAGACCAAATTACCTTTTTGTTAGAAAAAGATACTTCCCTTTCCTTTGTGTCCTTCCTTTGCCAATCCTCTTAGGTTTGGATAGTTGCAAGAAAGGGTTTCTTAAGGACTGACCCTTTGGTCATCGTATTGAATTATAAGTCTAGCACCAGTGGTTCACAACTCTCATTCGATATGCGTATTTATATGCTTCTGCCAGAAGTTAATGTCTAATGGTAGAAATTCTAGAGCAGCAGTACGGCCGCTGCTGAAAGCTCCTGTTAGTAAGAAGGGGACTATCCTTTTAAAGCTGGTGAGTGTGATTTGGATTACGGCTTTGTCTGACTTTGTTCACCAGACTAGTTATAGGGGGTCTGATTATCACACAGTTTAGCCAGAGGGTCTTGTACGGCTTTATGCTTCAGTTCACGCCAACGGTTTTGGTCATCATAAGAGCCCATCTCGCCTTTTGAAGCATATTATATAAACCTAGAGGTGGTCATGTAAATTCTCTGTAATGGCAGTATATTTTAAGGCTATTATTCATGGAATTTTCTAAAGCATATTACAAGCTCAACCAATGCTCCAAACATTTTATTAATTTTTTTCATTAAAGAACATAGAAAAATATTTTATACAGAATTTTTTGTTATAAGTTTATGACGCACAAAAAACAATGAAGAATTTTTAAAAATTTCGTCTTTCAATTCTGTTTTTTACTTGACTTTAACTGCATAAAGAAACAATTCTAATGTATACATTTTATAGAGAATGTATTTGTGATTTCAGAAATATATAGTTTATATGACTTTAAAAATACATATTTACCATTTTTATGTATATTTACGAAAGTGTGCTAACGCAGTTATTTTTATTTTGTAAGGAAATAGACAAAAAAAACAATTATATACATCTTGACATATAATTTATTTAAGGCTCTAAAACATGGTATTAACAAGAAATTTGATTCTTCCTCTTTGTAATCATTGAGTTTTATCACAATTGTATAATATTATTACTTCTTCAAAATGAAGTAATGCAAAAGAATGTTACTGGGCTGGATATGCAGTGCTGCCACCTGAACAATGGCCTACTGCACAGTATATCCGGTACCTGCCACTTCTAGGGTTAAATGTTCATCCGTGTCAGCCTGCAGTGTACAGTCTGCCCTACTTAATAACTGACTCGGAGAGAAAGCTAAGTGACACACAGCTTCAAATGGGAAAGAGATCCAAAGTTTTTTGTGGTGAAGGGAACTCACACAAAGACCCTTCTTAAGATTTTCCAACGGTTATTTATTTTTGTACTAATTTGGAATTCTTTTACAAACACAAGTTTGACTATAGTTGTGTTTGACTAATAGTTTTATTTTATCTGTGTTTTACTTTTTTTAACTGAGGCTGGAACCGGTATACATAACGTAGCAAGGTGAGAAGAACTAGAGCTAAACTCAATGCTCACATGGAACAGGTATTGAAAGTAAGAAGTCAAAACTACACATGCCAAATATTGCTTGTTGTTCGCTTTACTAATATTCTTCCTGTTGCATATAATGTTTGAACACGAATCTTCCTTAACTCCTCTGCACCGACTATGTCAAATATGGCTGCGGACTGCTGTACCAGCTGGACCTCTGTGCATGGGTGACTGCGCGGTTGCGCGGCGCACTGGCATGGCTTTGGCCCGGAATGCGCCGTATCGTCGTCGAAAACACCACTGCGCTTATCACACACTAACGTCCCATACCGTAACACTACCGCTGATTAATATATTCTCTATATAGTTTTATATGTATAGTATTATTTTTTACCCATTATATATTTTATACTGTAAATGTTTATTTTTTATAGTTGATATTATTTATTTTCTTTAGTGTTTAACACATGCTCAATCCTATACCGGTCTCTTTGTTCGTAGTAGTTTTACCAGAAGTGGACAGACAAATGGTTGTATTATTTATTACCGAGGAATTATAAGGTGACTATATATGTGGAAATTTTGTCACATTTGAAATTATATTACAGACATGTTAAGTCTATGATCTACGTGTATTTAATATATTGCTGGTTACTTATATTTTGTGAACTAATATTAGCCTCAAAGTGTACTTTTTTTGCAACAGTTTGTTAAGAAATAAATAATTTTATAAAAATAATATAATTATGTTTAATTATTATATTTTTAGTTATAAATCTAAAACGGTTATAAAAAGTTCTTAAATAAATTTTATTCATATTTAATTAGTATAAATAATATGAAAACTTTGTGTGTATTTTGAAATTGAATTATCCAGAGCCACACAAATCGTTTTAGATCACTTAGTTAAGAAATTGTAGGTTGTATTTACATTTTATTTGTTTCCATTTAACATGGTATGTGTATTTACAAACTGATTCAATTCAGATTTCATGTCGTCTTCAATAAAAGAGAACTTCCTTTTAAATTGAAAAATTTAAGGGACTAAAATGGAACAATTATTTTTATATTAAAAGTAGTTGACTTTTTAGGTATAGTTTAGATCAATATATTTTTCAATAATTTGGGTATAATTAAAGTAATGAACACTTTACTCCATTTACTATATCTCCGATATCGTGAGCTGTCAGCATATATTTGTTTTGCTTCGTGTAGTCAGTATATAATTACAGTTATGTTACCATTGAACAAAGATATGTCCAAAAATATTCAACAGCAACCAAATAATTTGTATCCAACAATTCAGATTGCGCATGTAGCTTAATATTAGTTTTAGGTACTGTACCTTTAGCACCAGGGCATTTGTTTCATCTTGAGGTGTGATAATGAGTCACTGTGCTTGTCAAAGATTCAGGGAACATTGTTTTCTCCTTAGTGAATTCCCATTGAAAAATGAATGTTTATTAGAATTTTGTCCTCAGATCAACACAACGCAGGATAAAATGTGAGCTAACTAAACAACTAAAACAGTTTTGATTTTTTTTCAAGATGTGTGTGCATAGTTGCATGCTTGCAACATTCTTTGAGTTAACCCATTGGGGAACTTGCCCGAGCGTCACTCGTGCTCTTTCTAGACGCTAACGATCACGTATTTGTTTGTTTTTCCGCTGGATCACAGTTTTGTTCCCTCGTGCATCCTTATAAGCAATTATTCTGTTTCGATTCGTTATGTTTGCACACTGGAACCACAACTAATAGCTTGTTTTGTTATTGTTTACATTTTGCCATATGCTCAATTTTTGTCACTTCAATGTTCTGCTTACATTCTATGTATCGTATTCTCAATGTTTAGTGTCTTAACTGTTTATAGATTTTGAATGAGTTTTTAGTTCTTCCGCTACTCTATGGAACAAGACAATTTGCGTACTTCAGAAGTAGACAGATATCAAAGATACTCAAAGACAGACACAAAAGTGAATTGTAAATGAATGGTAAATTATTTATTATTATTTTAATTATTGTTTTAATAATAACGATTGAATGTAACAAACAGTTTATCTTATCTCCCAGACAACTAATTCAGAAGCTATTCAAAATCATCAAAAAGGGAAAAAATGTAAGTGAATTTTGATTGTTTTGTTATTATGCTTTATAATTAAGTAGTTCAATAAAAACTGGTTTTCCATGTAAAAAACTTTGTGCTGTTTTGAATAAAAGATTATTGAAACGGATAAACAAAAAAGTAATAGAATATTGACAGTTGCTTTTAAATTTTCATTTTTCTTACTAAAATATTTGTAAATATACATAAAAAAAACTAAATAACAAATCATTTTGAGAAAGCAACAAACACTATTGTAGAGCAACCAAATAGATTAAAATGTCCTGAAAAATTGACTAATTTCTCTGTATCCAAACTCATTCTATTAATATTTTCGTACACGCATGTTTTTGCCAAAATCAATTCAAACATTTAGTCCTAGAGAGGCAGGTTAATTGCTTCCTCAATGGGTTAATAAGTATATCATGGTATCAGCCAAAATTTTAAAATTAATTTTCTTAATTTTGGTACAATTGTTTTAAGAATACTAGATTGTCAACAAGGTGCGTTCTTAACCTATAATTGTTGTTATTTTGCAATGTCAGGCATCCAAAATTAATTTATACAATTTTTTTCTTCTAAACTATTTGAGATAAGCCATGTCTTGGCAAATTGAAACCTATGATAGAAGGTCTGTAAGTGGATTTATATATAAAATCTTAATTTGTGTTGGTCTGATTTAGTTTCCAGCAACCAAGATGATTGGTATCTCAGGCAGACCTGGAAATTTAGGGGTTATAAGAGAGCAAATTGTAAATTAATTGTTCAAGACCTCAAATGTATTTGTAACATAGACAGTTCTTGGAAAATGAAAGT
Source organism: Homalodisca vitripennis (assembly GCF_021130785.1). Lineage (NCBI taxonomy): Eukaryota > Metazoa > Arthropoda > Insecta > Hemiptera > Cicadellidae > Homalodisca > Homalodisca vitripennis. The sequence goes on from NC_060208.1 coordinate 10,194,807, forward strand.
TGAATTTTAAACTCATGTAAATGAATGAGGACTCCATGCATTGGACTTGTGGTGCATTGTTACCAATATTTGAAAAAAAAACACCAATCCAGAAATAAAAGATGATTTTCATTAGGTATCAAACTGTGTTGCCAATCCACTGTCCATCAAAACTGGAGAGCCATTTTGGATTCACGGCTTTACTGTTGGGAATTCTGTATTATAAAATTAGAGCAGAAATGCAGGAGGTGAATTGTTTATTTTGTTAGTGCTTTGTGTACATTGATACTACTGGGTTCCAGAAACCCATTTTCATATTGCAAATCGCTTTTGAGAGTAGTATAGAACGTTCTAATCAACATTTAAAATGTAGTGTAATTATAAATTGAAAAATAAATAGTTGTACAGAGACATTTGAACTTCTTTTTTTGTAATCAATCTAAAATAATATTGATTCTGTTTTATTAGAACATAATGCTGAGATTGTTAATTTTCTAATCATTAGAGTATTTCATTACAGTCAATTTCCGATTATCTGGGGTAATTAAAAAGACTACCCCAAATTGACACTTTTAAAGACCAAACATTTCAAGCAACAGATAAAACATGTAACATGGTTACTACTAGAAGAGGTTTTTATGACAAATAAAACACTATTTATTGACTATTGTACTATGTGCAGGATTTGTTGGAAGCAGAGCCTGCAAGCAAATTTTATACCTTGATTATTGAATAATAATATAATTACCTTAATATTAACATGATAATAATGGTTTATTTTCCTTTTAAGGTAACGAGGTTGTAACATAGTACTTATTAGGAAAAAATACTAATTATCCAGTATACGGACAGCAAGAAGAGAAAATAAAATTATAAGTATTAACAGTTTAAATATACTTATAATACACTAAAGCAAAGAGTCCAGCTTCACATAGTAGATAATAAATGACATCTGCATTCCGTGGCGTCAAAAATTCATTTACGAGTATACAGACCAATGATATGTCTCACACTAAATTAATAAACCACAAGTACATTTTAGTTTGCAATATTATGATATGTACAGTTTCAACAGAAAAGAAATATACCAGAACCATAAATTTGTAATTCATAATTTGATTACTTTCTGTGTATATTGTACAGAAACTATGTTAAAATAAATTTACCCAGCCTCTATGTTTAAATATATTTCACGTCACAACTTTGATCAAACATGTCGATTTTTATTTCATGTCTCATTATATTTATACTAGTTCTATATGTTGTACAGGGTTTAAAGTTAATTCTTTAACATTAAGTGTTTAAATATTTTGTATGAAAATGCTGTATTTCCCTTTTTATTTTATATCTTATAAATTATCATTTAAACCTATTTTGCCGTGGTTTTTGTAACTCCAACATTATCATAAATTTTTAATGTTACATTTAAAAAAATCCTATGGTAAAAAATTTTAATTGATTGTTATTTTTATGGTGTACTACTCGTCAGAATTGGTTATTAGAGGACTACATTGTGTGTGATTCAGTTAAGCTAACTTGAGAACAATTATTTTTAAGGTTTTTTGAATGTCAAAAGCATATTGTTAAGCTAATCAAAGGCTCTTGGCATGTAACTGTAGTTTTCTATATAGGTTTCTTGTGTACTTTTTTTCACCATTTGTACATACCAATTAATTGATTTATTACTAAGCCAATATTGTTACCGTGAAAACAGAATCCATAATCAGGATTTTACAAATTGGGTTTTATGTTTATTTTGGTATTAGGATAGTTATTAATTAATAATAATATTTATTCCTGTAATAAATTTAATAATATAAGGTTCATATTTTAAATTCTAAGACAGTATCTGTTCATAAACAAACAAACAAAAAACGAACAGCATGAGGTGTGCTGCAAGATTATACTGTGAAGTAGAAAACACTGCCAATGGTATGTCACATGGTATTTTGTTGAAAATATTCTATTGGATCTGTTCAAATTAAGTGTTAGATCTTTGGTAGATTGGTAGAATTGTATGCCGTTAAGAATAAATGTTTGTTAAAAAAAAACTAATTTTAGGACAGGATATTTTTATTTAAAAGCTAAGAATATGTTAACACTCTCAGTCCTACGTGAGTAAGGTGGGTCAATACGATCATATGTGCTGCAGATCAACATAGACTGCTGGAGCCGGAAGGGTTAAAATATTTAACCCTCGAACTGGCTGTTATTTTTTCCTCAGATGGCAGGCCATTTTTGAGTGTTTGTACCCGTAAACATTTTGCAAAAATATATTATTACTCAAACCTATATTTGTGTAATACATATTTTTCATGAAAATTGGATACTTATGGTTCAAAAGCATTAATGCATAAACCATAAAAATATGACTACATACACTACTTTTTTTAAGCAGTGAGACTGCCCCTTGTAAAGTGTGATAGTATTATAAATATTAGAATATGAGATAGCCAATTTATTCTTCATTTTATCTAGCAGAAAATATATAATAGTATCCAGGTTCTCTTAAATGAAAAATTATATATATTGTAAAAACTACAAATAGTACATAGAAGGCTAAATTTGTTTCTATGGGCACGGTTATTTTCAAAAATTAAAAAAAAAAAATATAATTCTCACACTAAATGTTTCCAAAATATACCAAAATTTAGCATAATAGAGCCTAAAACAAAGTTATAGCAATCTATAAACCAATATAATAAATCTTACCCATGATTATCAATTTTCAAAATGGCTAGATGAAAACAATATTTCTGGCAAGTTTTGTGACGTCAGTGTTGCCAAAACAGTAAAACAAACTTTACGATTGAAATAAGCAATTCTATCTGTTCAAAATGGTATATAAATAAATAGTGGTGTTAGTGTTGGTTTATGTACTATATGAACTGTCAAAACATGTCAGATAAGATCGACGTATCCATTGCCACTCATAAATCGATTCAGATCGACAATATGTTGATTGCCAGTTCTAGGGTTAAGAGTGATGCTATAAACAAGTCTTTAATATGTACCATATTCTATACAGTATATCTGTGTGGATTTATAATTAATTATTGATGTTATTTCAAGGAAAAAAGAACAACGTAGTTTGTAACTATAATAATAATAGTTCATCATTAAATAATTAAGATCATGTCATAAAATTATTCTGTGGAGCAGATGTCAGTCATAATGGTAAGGAAAGAACGAATATTTGAATAGCAGACCTTTTTTCAAATGTATCTATTGGTTCATTTTTCTATAACTTAATCTTATATTTTATTGACCTTGTTCGTTCATCCAACCCTGGCACAAATTTGTGACTTTCATATTGTCACCTTTTAAGAACATATTTAATTCTACAGGATACTATGTGTCATTAGGCACTTACTATAGAAATCTTGTTTACTTCTCCACTTACCTTTTTAATTAAGTCTATGTAGTATTTTCAGATTTCTTGTGTCCATTCTCTTTAGTGTTTTCATTCAGTGTCCCAACAATTAATTGTTTCTATTGCCTGTTCTTCACTAGTCTGAAAACCTTACTGCTGTATGTTCATATTTTATAAGGCAAGAATTAATTTACAGAGTGACATTATTATTCAGGGTCGGTAATGGGCAACTCTTTCCTAAAACTTCTTGGAGAAGAAATCGAGGGCCAAGGAGGGTCTCGGTTATTACCACATTGAAACTGTTACAATCGTAGCAGGCAGGGGAAGGTAAGGGGGTCTTCCTTGGATTTAGGATTATAGTAGCCTATGATACCAATCTCCAAGGTTACACACTAAACTAAACTTTCACCGTAGTTAACCCTTCATCCCAGTAATACTCATAATCAGTGATGTATTTGCTCCTAGACAATGGTTGTATACCTAGGTGTTGGTAACAGTGTCAGTTATTTTTTTATCCATTGTAGTGGCCCTTTTTGAGCAGGTATCGTCTTAACCCATTTCAGATCACTGAAGAAATGTCTTGTCATGCAGTAGCCGTGACGAGCTCAGGAGACAGAAGCGATCTGCTTTATATTTTACCTCATAATAGTTCAAACAATGTATTGTTTACTGGTGTGAGCATCGTTACTAGTCTACTGAATGCTTTTTACAATGACTCTTTCTTTGGTTTTGTCAATCAAAGTTTGTAAATATTTTATAGATCGGAGTTGTATGTAGAAGTTGAAGAATCAGCTGAATTTACTCATTGCTATGTAGCATTACTGATCTATTGTTTTCCTAAACTGATTTAAACCAGCAACTAGTTTCTAATTAATTTGCGTTTGCTGGGACACGCCCGGCAAACAAATCGATCCGCAATGGGTTGCTGGGACATGCCAGCCAAACCAAATCGATCCAAATGGGTTGCTGGGACATGCCAGCCAAACAAATTGATCCGCAAATGGGTTGCTGGGACATGTCAGCCAAACCAATCGATCCAAATGGGTTGCTGGGACATGCCAGCCAAAAAAATCGAATCCGCAATGGGTTGCTGGGACATGCCAGCCAAACAAATCGATCCAAATGGGTTGCTGGGACATGCCAGCCAAACAAATCGATCCAAATGGGTTGCTGGGACATGCCAGCCAAACAAATCGATCTGCAAATGGGTTGCTGGGACATGCCAGCCAAACAAATCGATCCAAATGGGTTGCTGGGACATGCCAGCCAAACAAATCGATCCAAATGGGTTGCTGGGACATGTCAGCCAAACAAATCGATCCAAATGGGTTAATACATACTGAAGGTTCACCCCTGATATGTTTATGTTGTCCAATAGAACTTACAAAGGATATCCCAAACCTAAAGGTGTACCTCTCTTTATTTTATTTCATTGCTTCCATCTCCTCTGGTCTCCCTTTTGTTCTCTTCTAAATTTCTCGCCAATTAACTTATCTCTTTATTTTCTTTCTATCATCAAATGGAACAGTTCTGAATATCATGTTGTAGATAGGCAGACAAAATTCCAAACAACTAAATTTCTCCATACTCCAAACTCTAAAAAAGACAATTTGAAATTGTTTATAAGTATGGAAAATTTTTAGAAGAAAGTCATAATAAGCTAGTTTGCTATTGATATAGCTTGTGAGCTTTATTCTACAAAACTGCCAAGTTATATTTATCTAAAATGTTAGCTTTATAGGATATGTAATTTAATTGTCAGACTCGCTTTCATACTATTATGTACATAAACAGGTTTACTAAACAACTGGCCACAGAATATCTCATGCTATAGTTTTCATCCTTTGTAATAACTTTTTATGCTCTTGTGGCATTTAAATTATGGTATATGTATAGTATTTTAGTGTATATTCGAGATCAAAAACTTTGTGAGGACATAGGTTTTACTTTTTGCTTAAAAATATAAATAGTCCTTCCAGCTCAGTTAAAAGAAGTAGGTGACATATTTTGTGACAACTGATATGTTAATCTTATATTTCTCATCAGATTTACATGTGCTCGATATCTCTAAAACCATAGTGATAGAAAGAATTTGTTTATAACTAAATATTTTGAAAATGCTATATGCTTCTCTAAACATCTTTTTAATTTTGTCTAGGTCCATAAATGAATTGTAAATTGTTTTTATTGGAAACGCCGCCTTTAAAGTGGTTGTGCTCGCTTATACGTTGACAAATTTTGTTCAAAGTAATACCGTTAGAATAATTGTTATAAAAATTACAAAATAGTTGGTGTCTTGTATATTTTTTTATAACTATGCTGTTTTTTTTAGTTATTTGACTTAAACATTTTTCAGGAGTCGCCATTTTTTTAATATTGAAGCAAATCACACAATAATTTTTTTTTAAAGTTTTTCTCTTATTTTTCCTAACCTGTATGTGAAGTTTAGTATCTGTAGCTTTTCTAGTTCTAGAGATCTAAATTTTGTAATAAAAAAATAGTAAATGGTAGTTACCACTGTGACATCTCCTGACCTATGGACATATTTTGTTTTGAATCATGAGTACTATTAGCCACAGAAGTTTGTAACACCTTTTGTGAACACCCTGTACATATACAGTGCTTAATTTTTACCTACAGGTGGTGATAGCAAAGCTGTAACCCCTGGAAGTCTAGTGGTACGAAATACCTTACAGAGGGAAGAGGGATTCAGGGGCCCTTCCCCAGAAAATTTGGAAAATATGTGATTCCAAAACTTTTTCTACATTTCTGAGGTGCAGCGGAAAGTTTTCCGCACGAACATGCTTATTTTTTAAGAGTGCTTATTTTTCAGGAGAAAGGTGCCAGAAGACCAAACCTCAAATCGAGCACTATTACACTAAATAATAGTTAAAAATAAATTAGTTTAATTTTTTATAGAATATTTTTTAAATTGTTTTCTTTTTTAAGTAGAAGTATTGGAGTTGTACTTAAGAAACAATTTAATAGAGATTTATGGTAGTCTTATGCTATTGTTCTTGCATGATAACTTTGATAAACGCCTTCTTCGTCTACATATTCTGTCATGCCCATATGCTACTGTATACCCTGTGCACTGTTGTTCTGTTAAAGGCCATGGCTTGTGATCTATAGTAGTTACAAATAACTGTTTCTGTTTAATTAAAGCTTTTGTACCTGTAACTTGTCATGTAAATTTTGTTCATGTCTGTAAATAATGTATAAAAAATGAACAATGATAAATTCTTACAGTGATGATGTTATATCATAAAAATAAATTATATATTATTACCGTTTGTGTTTGAATTTCTCCCTGACTTTATCCTCTAAAGACTCTATGGAATTAGATTGTAGGTTAGATTGGTTATATTGTATGGAAATGTTACAAGGACATTTTTAGGGTCCCTGGTTAACATAGGCCTATTCCTATTTCGAGAATTCCTCCAAACTGCTCCCCACTGGTCCTAAAAGCTCCTTTAACACTCCATTATCAATTAATCAGCAGATAATAAATTTGTTTTAATCACCTGTTAAAGTAAAGAGTAAAAAGTATAATAATGTATACACATTAATTTAAACAAACTCTCCAATAATATAAGTTTTATTTTTGTGAGGCCTTTCGTACTCAATGAGAACATCTTCGTGAGTTGTGTGGGTCCGAAGATGTTCCCATTGAGTACGAAAGGCCTCACAAAAATAAAACTTATGTTATTGGAGAGTTTGTTTCAATTAATATATAGTTTCCAATAAGAAAAGAGCTTCAAGAATGTATACAAATTTAAACAGGAGATAGTACATATATGTTGTTATTCATATATCAATGTCAGTTACACTTTACATAATGTCATGTTATGTACAGAAAGTTTTCTTTGTTTCTTTTCGTTTTTATTGAAATTTTAATCAACTACAGTAAAATGTCATCATTTATTACATAAGTGTGTTAACTGAAATGCCAAGGATTTCAATTGAATCGCTATTTGTTAAAAGGGCTGATGTAACAAAACGCAAACTTTCGGAAAACTGAAAAAAACTCACCAGTTTGAAAAAGGCTGCTTGTACATAGACAATGATTTTTGCACATAAACATATGATGCCCAGGAGTATATTAATGGCAATTTTTATTTGAAATATTTATGTTTCTTGGTAACAGAAATTTTTTAATTTTATGAACATCTGCCCTTTTAACAAAAATTGTAGTTTAAGGCAAGAATTCTAATAAAAATGCATCATACATTCTTTTAACATGTATATTAGTAATAAAAATTCATAAATATACATTAGTTAGCTTAAAATACCACTTAATTATTCCTTATAATGCTTTAAACGTCAAAATATTACTCATCTTCATTACCAGTGAACAGAGCCATGCTGTTGGCTAACAAGTTTTCATAGTAGTCTTGATGTTCATCTGGAACATATGGAAGAGCTTTCTCTATATCAATCATTTTGTTTAGTTTTAATGGTGCTCCCAACTCCGAATACAGCAAACTTGTTGGTAGCTGTACTTGAACCATGGTCGAGTGGGCCTGTCTGAAGGAGTGCTTTACGATTCCATTGATACAGGGCATAGCAGTGCATACACCTTTTGTTTCAGTATCGTATTCAAAATGGTACAGTAAACTGATGCCAAATGATACTGTATTTGCTCCTGTTTAGGTTTCTTCTTGGTTTCACAGGAAATGGGCGATTTCTTATAAAAGTTTGGCCACCAAGATTGGTAGTCATAGATGATGTCCTCGTTAGCCTCCACAACCAAAAACTTCTGGGATGAGCTGCTTTGAATTATGAGAGATGTTAACTCGTGTACAATGAACTCGTGGTCACGTTTTCTGAAGAGCCTCTTTATAATAGAGAAATCTCTATAGCGGCCCATACACTAGACGTGCAATGCACGCCGTGCCAAAATTGGACGAAACGTGCCAGTGTGTGGAGGTCTCCGTGCTAAGCACGCCGTGCATTGCATGGCACGATGGCAATCAAGGTCGGTTTGATTTTCGGCGTGCCGTGCCACCTGCCGCCGTGCCATCCTGCAAGTGTGTGGACCAGTCCCGCGCTACGTGCTGAGAGTGGAGTGTCTTTTGAGGTTATTTTTCGTTCTCTCGCGGCAAATACTCTCCTATATTTATCACGTCGACTGCTGACACAAAAATTTTTCGTGGGAACTAACCGTTGTTCCGTCGTTATAGCTTTTCTCAGATTAGTGTCTTGTCTTTCGATGCGTGGCCTAACCTTTTCAACACATAACTAAATGTTTCGTCATCCATTCGCAAGTAGATCCTGTAATCATTTTTATGATTTTCACGTAAGTCTTTCAGTAGTCTCATATCAGAATACATTTCTTTCTCTTTTAACCATTTTTTCGTCCATAATTGTCTTCTTCTCTTCTTCACTTTGCTATCGTCATGAATCGCACCAATCAACAATACTGTTAACGCTTTATGTTTAGTAGTAGAATATAAGAGGCATAGTAGTAAAATATCACATCACGACAATACTACACAATATCACAATACCACAACCAACTTCTAGCACGTCACGGGACTGACTAAACTGTCAGTGTGTGGGGCACAAAAGTGCCATGCCAAGCACGGCGGGCCAGTATAAAAAACTGCACGGCGTGCAATGCACATCTAGTGTATGGGCCGCTTATCGCAAGGTGAATAGCTATGGCCAACAATGGGGAAAAACTGTTTAATGTTTTTGAACCGTCCCATGTCTGTCAAGGCCATAAACGGCGTGGTTTTTATTTTGGCCGGCACAATTATCTGCATAGACATTCAAACTCATCATACAAATCAGATACTTGATCTAAAAATGTTTTCAAAAACGAACATACTTCATCTGGCCCTCTTTTGGCTTGGCCTTCATGATAGCAAAATATCCAAGACTCGTTACTCTTGATATCTTGTATACAAAACACATAAGCAGTTAGCTGGCGCAAATAAAAAAGTTCCTGAACAGGAACTTTTGGCAGCGATACGTTCTGCATGTAATCAATTGCTATGGCAAGAATATTCTCATTAACTTTATTATTCTTATCCTCAACTTCTTGCTGTATGCAAGACTCTTTAAAATAATAAAATATTAGCAATGTGCTATTCAACAGACTTATAGCTACAACAGAACAGAGTGAGGTTAGATGTATAAGCTGTCAAACAGCACTGTAACTAGCGATATTAAAACTTCCACGGTGCTCTGTTGGTTTTTGTTAAAAAGGCACTTGTGCTGCACATCTGCCCATTTAACATAAACCCCAATTTTCAGCATGCTACTATCAACACTTCTAATGATTGTACAACAGCCTTTTTAACCCAAATTGTGTATTTATATGTGTAGAGTCTGATTTTAACATAAAATGCATATCTGAAAAAATGTAACTTCAGCCCTTTTAACAAATACCGATTCAATTTTAGTCTCCCTTTAGGCTTAGGATTTATCCACGCTTGCTTAAAATAGTTTAATTGTTACTCAAACTGTTAGGGCTATTCAATAAAATTCATGAAATATTGGAGTGAAATTTCAGAGGTATTTATAACAAAGTCACACTCTCCAATTTTAGAACCTGTTCAATTTCAGAACCTTTAAATCTTACATAATTAAGAGATTGGAATACTTTCAGTGACTGACATCTCAGGGTTGTTTGGAACGCCATTGAAAAAAATACTCATGGTGTCGTTGTTCAAAAAAATTAAATTGTGTGCGAAGCTGCGGGTAACTGCTAGTAGGTCAATATGAAGTGGGCAAATTATTTGAAGTTCTGATTGTTAGTTTGAGTGTCAAAAGAAGATTAGTGAAAAACTGAAAAGGTGTGCACAAAGTTGATTGTGCCATATGGTGTAGTAAAGTATATTTTTTTATTTAACTTGTAGCACTCTCTTTAGTGCCTAGTTGATTGCCATATGTTATAAATATTTACAAATTTTTTTTAACAGCACTATTAATTAAATTTTATTATTGTATGTTACTAAGATTTTGTACAATGTGTGTACTGTAAATTCTTAAAATTCGTGTATCAGTGGCAGATTACTAAAAATTAAATAATTTATATTTTAATTTTATTGATTTTGCTATTGAATTCTTTTTCATACATTTTAGAAGAAAAAGAAAGAATAAAAATACATTTTAGTGGAGTTTTTACATTTATAAAATTCACTACCTCAACGTGACTTTTTTCTTTTTACACTTTACTAGTTATAACAAATGTTATCTTTTCTTTAATTTCTCCTTTTGCACGTAACACTTTCAAATAAACTGTTATTTATACTGTGTTTCACAATGAGTATTTTATAAATAATGCACTACATTTTATATATAACAATTCTTTATGAGTATATATCGTCCATTGATATATCTATTTATTATAGCACTGATGTTGCTTAATGTACTACTTAAATCTAACAAAAGATCTAATTTAGATTATAAAAGATTTAATAACAAAAGAAGTCATTTTTCTCAAAAGTCCTGTTCCTATTCACAAAAGGATCTAGTTAATGATGTGGAGAATAACCACCCAATTTTTATAATTTCAGTTATCGCTAACTATTCAAAAAGGTCTTCCTCAATAGGACGCATTTCTCCTTTTCTCATCACATTACTTTTTGTCAACATGGATTTATGCGGTGATGCTCTTCAGCCACAAACTTCTTGACCTTCCAGTCTGACATAGTTGACGCCTTCTTGAGTGCTCTCAGGTCGATGCTATCTAACTTGATTTTGCCAAGGCTTTCGATCGTGTCAGTTGTACACTGTTAATAAGGCTCAAAACATATGGATTTGCTGGCAAACTGCTCGAATAAATCTCAAGTTTGCTTTAATGAAGGTCTCTGTCAATTGAAGCCACGTCGAAGTTTCCACAAGGCTCCATATTGGATCCTCACCTGTTCACATCTCCATTAATGATATCACAAACCAGCTGCATTGCAAGTACATACTTTTCGATAATGACATCAAACTTTATTAGAAAGTTTCTTCTACTAGTGACTGTGACCTTCAACTTGGACTGGATTATATTGTGAAATGGTGATGTCACTGAACACAGACAAATGACTATGCAATACCGTCCACGTAAGTGATTAGTCCTTATCAGTGTGAATATACCATCTGTGATGCTATCCTCAAGTGTACATCGGATTTGAGAGACCTAGGTGTACTTTTTGTTAAATCTCTAAACTAGGAATGTCAAGTTCATACCTGTACTGCACCAGAGTGCAATTGCGTATGCTTGGTCTCATCCATCGCCTCCATAGAACACTCAACAACATCCATTCTCTTAAGCTGCTCTACTGTTTGTTCGTCAGACTTCATTTGGAGTATTGTATGAGGTCTCATTAGGCCTACCTAAAATGTGATCTTAAAAAGGTTCGAAATCGTTTTCGCCTGGTGGGCACCATTGCCACTGCTAGTCTTCTCGATTTGTCATCTTTCGAAGAAAGATGCACTGTTCAGGATATCATGTTCCTACACTGCTTTTCATCTATGAACTTGTTGAACAGATCTTAGTTTGAGGTCATCAAGAAGATTTCAACTTCTGATTTTAAGTTAAATAATCAAGCAAGCATTTTGAATACCAACGAAATTCAGTGAGATAAATTAAAATTACTTTACTTCAATTTACTTCCACGTAGGATCAATTTTCGTTCATAACATTATATATCTTGAATGCTGTTGGGTAAATAAATACATTTTCGAAAAAAGACCGAAAATTCCTGTTTTCAGCGCGCTCTAGCGTTCGTACTACTTACCACAAAATTAACGTCGAGTAGACGATCAACCCACACCAAAATAGTCCGATTACATTTTAAGCGGTGTTGCCACATCCCTTCTGACCACCAGCTGATCCCCGATGTTAAGACGGATCAGTCATACGTGTAAAACTGGCTCAAATGTTGTTCGGGGGTTCTTGAGGTGGGATTCAAACGCAACAACCACCATAGAACTATTTTGGTTCGGACTGCTTTAGTGCATTTTGTAGAAAATGAAATAATTATTTATTTTCGTTACGGATTACATAATCATTTAACATTTAAACTAACAAGGAAATGTAACTGATTCAGTGATTTGGTCGTTAGCGATACAAAAATTAACATAACATTAAAACTAAAATTATGAGTCCCAGTCCTAATGTTTACTCTTATAAATATTATTCTGTCATTATCCGCAGAGTTTGCTGTCAACATTTTCATAATACAATTTCATTTTAAAGCTAATCAAAATCAAACTTAAAGTTATGTACATCCAAATAAGTGAAAATTACAATTAAAAAAGAATACACACACACACACACACACACACACACACACACACACACACACACACACACACACACACACACACACACACACACACACACACACATATATATATATATATATATATATATATATATATATATATATATATATATATATAAATTTTAATTTAACGTAAATATATAAAGTTTTCTCTATTATGTTAAGTTTAGTTTTATGCAAAACTGGCTGTTATACAACACTTTTGGGTATTTATCTTTTACTAATATCAAATTGAACTGCTATTTAAGAAAGATATGTCTGGGAGTCATAAGACCCATATTTTAAGTTCTTTAAAAAACTATTATTTCTTTCTTTTATGTTAATTGGGAGTTTATTAAAAAGATTCGGCCCACTATATTTGTAAGACTTTCTATAAATTGATTTACTGACACTCGGTGTTGTAAAATTTCTTTGATTATAGCTTTTTGTGCAATTAAATAAATTAGTTGTACCTCTATTACCACTTCTAGGACAGAAAATTCTCAAAAACTTTAAAGCGTAGAGATGTTGAATTGGAAGTATATCTGATTGCTTCTTTAGAGGAAATTAACCATCTCTTAATTTATCTTTCGTTGTAATGCGTACATAGTGATTTTGTGTGACTCTTAATTTATCAATAAAGGTTTTGATCGTTCCTGGTCAGCAAGCAATTCCATATTGTAGTTGTGAGTGAATCAGCGCAAAGTATAGAACACGCATTAGTGAGGAATCGCAGACATTTCTTAGGAAATAAAACTTTTGAAGGTACTATACCATTATAATACTAAATCATTTTAGTTATATGATTCTCCTATGACATTTTTCATCAAAAACTGAACCTAAATACTTAAAATTATTTACTTTTCCATAATTTGATATTTACAAATATTATGAACACATTGAAGATCATGATAAACAATTTGATTCTGGAAGGCAAAACCTCTAAGTAAAAAATTAACGTATTTTGTTTTACTAACATTTATTTATAAATTGTGTGTACTTTAATTTTTAACAGTGTGTTATCTTTGAAACACGTAGATTATACTTATATACGTAAATATAAGAGTTTAAACTGGAAAAGAGCGAACAATTTGAAGCTTTTAGGGTTTTTGCGAAGCCATCATCCCACAAGGTAGAAAACTTGACAGTCTCATTCAACTCTCCTAAAAACATATAATACTTCTATTTTTTTATATAAGGAAACCCCTCTCATTGACTGGAGTAATTTTACAGTTTCTCTTAATTGTATTATTATATAATGATATGGACAAACAAGTTACTACTGCTGATAGTCTCTTTGGATTTCGAGTTTGGAAACAGCTGGAGTAACAATAAATTACGTTTATTGTTAGTCCGCCATGCTGAAAAAGGGAAACGACTGGTAGAAAACTAAAACAATAGGTTAGACTTGTGAATCTGTTTTGTTTGTGTAGATTTTTAGTTTTTATAAATTATGAACGCTCATAAAGATGCAAATCGTAGAGTTTTAGCTATTCAAGCCAAGAAGAAACGTTATAAACCAGCAAGGAGAAAATTTCCTAAGAATGAAGATGATAGTTCTACCACACCTAAGGATAAGTCAAATATGAATAGATTGTATCCAAGTAACTCTTCATCTAATGAAACGATTGAAGATGAAGAAGAGGAGCCTTATACATCAGACGAAGAAGAACAAGAGGACTCTAGTGATTACTGTAAAGGAGGGTATCATCCTGTTAAAATAGGAGACCTTTTTCAATCTAGGTATCATGTCACTAGGAAACTAGGTTGGGGTCACTTTTCAACTGTTTGGCTATGTTGGGACCTATTTGAAAAGAGGTTTGTAGCTTTGAAAGTGGTTAAGAGTGCAAGCCATTTTACAGAAACGGCACTTGACGAAATAAAACTGTTAAAAGTTGTGCGGGACAGTGATATCAGTGATGAAAAAAGAAGCAAAGTGGTCCAGTTGTTGAACGATTTCAAGATAAGTGGTGTTAATGGTACTCATGTATGCATGGTATTTGAAGTGCTTGGACACAATTTGCTAAAGTTAATCATTAAAAGTAACTATCGTGGCATTCCCATAAAAAATGTAAAATGTATTATACGCCAAGTACTTGAAGGGTTAGATTACTTACATACCAAATGCAAAATAATCCACACTGATATCAAACCAGAAAATGTTTTGTTGTGTGTTAGTGAAGGTTATATAAGGAAGCTTGCTAGTGAAGCTACAGAGCTTCATTCAATGGGCATGAAGCTACCTATTTCACTAATCAGCACTGCACCAAAGGAGTTTCAGGAACCTGCTTTAAATTCCAAAATGTCAAAAAATAAAAAGAAAAAGCTAAAGAAAAAAGCTAAACGTCATTCAGAATTATTAAAAAAACAAATGCAGCAGTTAGAAGAACTCCAAGAACAACAGACTGTAAACTCTCCAAAAGAAGAAAACGAGTCCGAAAAGAATATGAGTGTGTCTGTTGAAAACAGTACTGATAAAGAAGCAGACAATGCAAACATTCTTCCTGTTGAAACTACTTGCACTGGCACTGAGAAGTGTTTAAACGATGTAGATATTGAATCAGTGTATCAAAATGGCTGCAATAATATTGAACCCTTAAATGCAAACATTGATCAAGTTGGAGATAGTGAAAACCAAGATGTAGAAGAGGAAGAAGAGGCAATGAATACTCAAGAAAATACTAATCCTAGTAAATCAGAAGAAGAAAAACCTACAGACAGGGGTGCTGGAGAAGAAGTTGCTTTAACTGAAGTTGCTTTAACGGAGGTTGCACTTACAGAGAGGGTTAGTACTGGTGAAGGGAGTCCAATTTCTTCACCTCCGACCTCTGAAAAAAAATATAGAGGATCAGAAATAGATCCTTCACGTTGGGAATGTGAGATGGATGTAAAGATTGCTGATTTAGGTAATGCTTGTTGGGTCAACAAACATTTCACGGAAGACATTCAAACTCGACAGTATCGCTCTCTAGAGGTTTTAATTGGTGCTGGTTATAACACTTCTGCGGACATTTGGAGTACAGCGTGTATGGCGTTTGAGTTAGCAACAGGTGATTATCTATTTGAACCACATTCCGGAGAAGAATATTCGAGAGATGAAGATCATTTGGCTCATATTATTGAGCTTTTGGGGGAAATTCCAAAACGAATAATCACCTCTGGTAAACAATACCGTCAATTTTTCAACCGTAAGGGCGAGTTAAGACACATTACTGGACTTAAGCCATGGGACCTTTACGACGTTTTGACAGAGAAATATCACTGGAGTCCAGAAGAAGCAAAAGCTTTTGCTGCATTTTTACGTCCAATGCTGGATTTTGATCCAAACAGACGTGCTACAGCAGCACAGTGTCTCCAACACGAATGGCTTAAATACTAAATTATTTATTTCCTAATTTAAGGCTAACCAAATTTTTGTGTACTGTGTTTAACTTTTTGGAACTTATTGTGATATCTCATATACATACCTGTAGATTAAGACATTTTATTAACAGTCAGCAAATAACACTATCTATCTTATCCATGATCAAGAAATAAACATTTTTACGCTTCAAAATTCAGTACCAAAGTTTCTCGACATGTTTTAACTTTATTTTGTACAGATTTTAAGTATAAAAACTTAAGTATGGTGCATTATATTTATATTCATTTGAATGAAGATGTGGTGTGAGGACCTTAAAAGAAAAATTATGAGAAGCAAAATTGATATTTTTTTAACAGTGTGTATTCTATTATCGTGATTAAACACAAACAAATTCACTCATCTACGCCTAACAGTTTATCAAGTTTAAGTGTTTAGATATTACAATAAATTTTTATTGTTTTCCTAAAAACCTGACTTATTAATGGTTGTGTTAATTTAATATAAGTAAAGTTTTGAAAAAGAAGTATTTTTTATTTTTAAGTGATTTTTATATGGCAGTTCAGAAGTGATGTGTTTCAACCCTATTGTGGCAAGTTCAGCTCAAAAAGCAAGGTAATGTGAAAATTGTTAATTTTTATTTACAGTTAAGATTTACTTTATAGTAAAATTATAGGCCTAAGTTACCTGGTAGGCAATGTAGGCCCCTACATGTAATTAAATTTTAGATAGAGCCTAGATTTTGATAAGTAATCATTTGCCTATAATTTGGATTTAATGAACTGATTAAACACAAGCAAAATATTGACTCAAACCAAAAAATAACTTGAAGAAACTTTGAATAATTTGGTATATAATATAGGTTAAAGAAATAAATTATATGTTGACTTACATGCAAACAAAACTAATTTGATTGTCAGTTACATTTTTGGCTGGAGTTGCTAATCACAATTCCAATGTGTGTTATAGGCCTACTTGTTTTCCTGAAAAAGAAACTACGGTATACAAAGTTTTAGGGGTGGAAAACAGTGCCATATTAACAGTGCTTTTGTAATATTTAAAATGGAAATGTCATTTTGTTTTATTTGGTGCTGTGTTTCTCTTTATCTATGTTTTTCAGTGTTCAAAATTTAGTGCTCAAAAAAGTCTTTCAAAAAAATTTGCATTAAAAAGTTGGCAACAAAAAAATAATGCCCATAAATTCAAACTCTAGAAATGTTAATTAGGTATCATAATATGAGTATTTTGTAATAAAAAATTTCTAACTTGACAAATACTGAACACTGGTATTATCTGGGGCCACTATTTTATTAACAGAAGTTTTTGTTACTGACCTACAAACTACATTATTAGAAAGAACAGACTTTATTTGATTTAATGAGAAAATTGCATGTGATTGTATTGTGACAATTGGTTCTTGTTTTCTGCTTACTGAAAGGAAGCCGTATCGGTGAGAAGGTAGTGAGGGACTCTGTCCCTATCTACTATTTGTTATAGGCTATACCCTTGATTATGAATCCTAAGATCATTATGGATATAGCCTTGATCCTCAGAAGGACTCATAATAAGGGCTATACATACGTACATTGGGGCATTTCTAATTGGTACTTTCCCGACCTCAAATCACCTACCAGATTACCCAACGTGATCCGTTGACGGAAAGGTTGAACGAGCTGGAACATGATCTGAGGTTGGGTAAATACCGATCGGAAATGCCCCTGGCCATCAATTCTATAAAATAATGGCGTGACAGGTGACATTATTAGCAATGTTTTGTTAGTTGGCTCCGCAATGCAGATGTAGAATTAAAGAAACGTTTTGTGTGAGAAAAGTAGTTCCTCTTTTAATGTTATACAACTTTGTTATCTTTCATGTTCACACCATTAAATTTAATATAGTTTTTATGAAGAGGGTGATTTCAATAATGTATTACTATTGAAATAATGATTTGCCACTCTAATATTATATTTGTCCTAATACGTATGATCAGGAATCTTTATTGTAAAGGACAAGTTGTATAACATTGTCAACAATCGGTAAAATTAGCTAATAAACTAAGTTAAAATCAACAATACAAGTAAATAAAATTACAATTAATTAAAAACAACACTATAAAAATCCTGAAAATTGAAGAGACATGCAGATATTAATGATAAATATTCTTTAATTAATAGTTTTAAGTACTGGTTTAACTTCTGTAATGGCAAAGATATAATATTCTATGATAATGCATTAAATAACGCCCTGACATCTGAAACTATTTTGGCGCTACTGTGCGTGCACCTGACTGTACAAATGTGCCTTTGTCTGGTTTCACAATAGTGAACATCATTTGACTTGGAATACCTAGAATGGTTACATTTGATGTACAGAACAGTATACAGTCCATACATAAATGGCAAAGTGAGAATCCTAAGGCTAAGAAAAAAGTGGTTTACAATGTGCATCTGTTGGATCTTGAGAAATAAAACGTACAGCTATCTATTTTGTACGACAAACACTATACTTGCTAATCCAACATTACCCCACAAGGAAACACCATATGTTAAATGACTGAATATTAGCATAGTAGGTCTTCAACAAACGAGTAACACTATCTTTTAGGGATGTAGCATTGAAAGTTCTCTTGGCCAAACACTGTTAAAATGATTATACCATTTGATATTAGGTTTTTTGAAGTGTGGTTCTTAGAAATGTAATTTTTAAAAGCATCATCCTCATTTTTGTAGCCAAGGTTAATCCTGAGATTTTGGATGTTGTCACCATTTAAACTTAATTTATTTGCGCCACACAAATTTAATATAGAAGTGGACCCCTCATCAAAACTTAAGCTGGGCTTATAGCTTTAGGGGTCTTATCACATTGGCCTAGATTATCTGCAAATAAAAAACCATTTGCTTTATCAGAGTCAACAATAATTGGCAAATCCTTAATGTACATTTGAAACAGGTGGGCTCCAGAGTTGGAACACCATGTAGGACCCCTTTCTGGTTGTGGAGAACTCTCTTATTTCAGATTAATGTGTCTTCCCTCCAAATAATTTCTGAAACACTTAACAGCAGACAAGCTAAAACTGTATAAACGAATCACCTAATAATATAGTATAATGTATTAGTAACACAAATGTTCATTTTTATTAATATGAAATTAAATTGAAATAAGCTTCTCACTTATTCAACTATTGTACCTAATTTTCGACAAGTATCCCACTTTTCCAATTTACACAAGTTTATTTTAATTTTTTTGTTTAGTAACTAAATCTGGTTAAGTACGTACAGGGTGTCCATTTTATCTGTGCCATCATCGGTTTACCAAACACGACTAAAGTTATAGGAAATTTTAAATGGGGGATTTCGTCTACATTTTAGTGATAATTAAAAATATGAATTTAGAATTTTAAAAATTTGGCTGCCATTTCCTAATGTATAAAAATTAAGAATATTATAAAAATAATTACCAGTATAGCCAACAATCCCGTCAGGTCGTATGGGAACGGCTTTATATTTTTTTAACCATTTCATATAAAGCGTTAAAACTTTACACACAAGTACTATACAAATGATAGGCTATCTACTTTTTTATGCAAATATGTAATTTTTAATCGTGTACCATGAGTAGGCAGAAGAAAATCGTAGGTCAAATAGTTCATCAAGGTAAAGGTCTCTATTAGGAGAAAACGATGCCACAAATCTGACCTCAAATGGTTCAATTTAATTTATTGAATAGGAGCTTGTATTGTTCGTATTTCCTGTGTCAATTGTAGGGATTTTACTATTGTAAGTAATTGAAAGAATTACAACAGTGCTATTTTCAACAAACTTACATTTGTAACTTTAAACTTTAAAACTTTAAACTGCTTCTATTTTGTGTACATTGAAACTTTTGACGTCTAATTTCAAGCATTGTGTTCTAATATAGATCTTTAATTTGATGTACTACTGGACCTATGCTCTGATTTAGCATTTTCTTCCAACTCCTTGTAAGAGAGGAGCAAGAATTATCTTCTTTGTTTAAAGTTTGTTATTGACAATGGAAGGTTTTGAAAGGATAACAGGATTTCAGACATTTGCCATCGTTATAAAAGGTATAACACCTTTTATAACCTATAACGAAGGCAAATGTCCGAAATCCTGTTATCCTTTTAAGAATCATCTGCTTGTGGAGAGAATCAGAAAACGAGTCATGACCTAATTTATGTTCCTTAAGGTCAACCTTATTTTCAAAATAGAAAAAATATCTGGGAGTTACAGAAATGTTTTTATTGCTTACACACACAATAGAAGAGATCTAATATCCACTAAAAATGTATGTCTAATTCCACCTCTTCTAGGTGATTTGGACTAAACGATTAATCACATGCTTAATCATCATGGAGATCACCACCTGGTGCACCATATTCTGTTGAGTGATTATTACTTAGTACATACTGCTACATGGCTAAAAGATTGACTTTTGTTATGAATAAAACAACCTGGAAATAGAATACTTGTCATCTAATTCAATTCTTGTTCAGGATGAGTAATATTAGTTATCTTGATTAGATTTCAGAATACAAAGTGGTGAATTAGAATATTACTAATAGCTTTTGAAGCTTTGTGCCATTCTTCTAATTTTGATGTCAGCGTAGAGTATTCCATGCTCAGAGTCTCGTTACCTTAAGAATCCTTAGTTGTATAATGACAAGACTTCATGATAGTCAGGCCATGTGTCAGCACCCCTAACTCAGTAAGGCAAATTCAGATTTCCAAAAGGCTAGCTAGGATCTTTTTCTGTTGATAACTAGCATTTTCGTTATTCCAATAACGAAAATGCATTTCAGATTAATTTTCAGGGACAATAACAAGGGCCCTGTCAGGGCTTCTTTAAAAGTCAGGAGGTTGTGTTTCTGTCACATGCCATTTTGAGGGATGCTTCATTTTGACCATAAAGTTATTGAAACATGATGATCAACCTTTTGCCAAATCCAGCAAGCTTGGCTTTTTCTGGCATTTACCAACTTCTTGCCCCTATGCCTCCTCCTTTCTGTTTTTGTGGTAGTCACTTGATCCTTATCCATCCTCATCTACCTATGTTTGTGCAACTTTCCTCATGATGATAGATCACCAAGCAACGCCCATTATCAAGCTGCTGTTGCTACCATCTGTTGCAAACATTGAAGATCAGGATCTGTTGGATAAAAATCCTATCACTGCCTGGGAGGGTTCAGAAGGTGCACCAGTGATAGTCTTGTATCAGATAAAGTTATTTATGCTTGAGATTCACTCAAGT
This sequence comes from Homalodisca vitripennis, assembly GCF_021130785.1. Classification (NCBI taxonomy): domain Eukaryota; kingdom Metazoa; phylum Arthropoda; class Insecta; order Hemiptera; family Cicadellidae; genus Homalodisca; species Homalodisca vitripennis. Next base: position 10,216,054 of record NC_060208.1, read on the forward strand.
GCTCCAGTGCACAACTACTGCTTCGTACAGATTGAGGGGTTTCAGTTGTGGCTGGAAGGATGCAGTACTGACAGCTGTGCTGTGTGGCCGTTGTTATTCCAACCAAAAAATGAACAGACTATTACCGAATGGGCATTGGTGTAACCACAGGGTTCTGTACAAACAGGGCTACCACGTGCAGGCAGAACTAGAAGATAATGGAGCTCAGCTTGGGACTATGTTAAAAGCTCATTAGGCCACAAAAAGCATGGATTACTTTTAATAATTCCGTTTTGAAAAATTACTAATTAATATTTTCATGTGTTATATGGAAAGGAAATTTACTAAGACATTGGTGGTATTGGCTAATTTGGTTATGACATACAATGTCTTATATATAGTAATGTTATTTATTATATGAATATAAATAATGAGATTTGTGCAGACTCTTAAAGACATATATTTGGTGCAAGGGAAGAGGCTCAACAGGAAATTTTTGGGTTCTGAATATAAATCTTATCAAGACTGTTCTTGGCAGTTCTCTTAGTGCAATCTAGAAAGTGTGATGTGTTGCTGGCTTGGTTTAGAACCTTCTTCAAGGTAGCAATTCTGAATATGGAAGCAGCTATATGTTCTCTCACTTTCGTTCAATAGCTTCCTAAATCTCTCTTGTCACAACAATCCTGCAGGCATCAAGGACAAATTGTCATCTATACCAATGTCACCTGGTATAGATTGAATGCTGATTTTTTGCATGACCTCTGATAACAAATCAAATTACTCTTTATTTTCAAATATACAATAATTTACAGCCATTCCAGGTTCCGTACGGGACACTTGGACTGTATATTGCAAGACAAAACTTGCTAAAATTTTTTTAATCAAGTAATTGAAGGACATAAATTAAATGAACTTAGGTAAAAAATAAACAAATTTCTTTGCTCAATTAATTTCAAAGGCCTAACTTAATTAGTATTCAGTTTTAATAATGGTTTGATCCAAATGTTCCGTACGGGACAACTTTTTACTCACCTCTTGTGCATCATAAGCATCAATTCCAAAAACTCTGTAATGTTTTTAAACATTTACAACTGTAATTGTACACTTAAATTCCTAAGATTTCAATTTTTTCAGAAATGTTATTTTGTTTAATATTTTATATGAAAATAAAATGAAATAAGATCAAATGAGCAGTTCCGTTAATTTCTTATCCGTTACGGGACATGTGTGAAGGATCCTTAACAGTCACAGTACTAATTTGTTTAAAAATAAAAATAGACTGTGATCAATGTGGAATACATTTATTTAACTTAATACAATAGTTTTCCTTAAATTAACTGAAATATTTATGCACATTTATCAATAAAGTAATTCTATCTACTTGAAGTTTTAACGATGCTGTATAACAGCAACAAAAAAAAACAATGTAGGCTAAAAATGTACTTACAAAACTATGTACTCAACTTAGTTAAAATCATAATGCTGCTATTTAGGGCCCTGTTAAATAAATATCATTTTAAATTATTGAATATTGTGACGTTTTACATGACAAAACGTTTTTGTATTTTAAGAGGTTGATACCTGTTAATTATAGCTCTGTTTAATGGTTAATACTCAACAATCTAAAGAACACTTTTCTTGAGAGCACTACAAAAACAGGAATAAGTTGTAAATATTTAGGTTAAAACAAACATTTAATTTTTGGAAAATCTCATCGTATAGGCGTATTCCGTTGATTTCAAAATGACGATTTGACACTGGGTGTGGTGGGCTCCTTGATCTTGCTCATTATATTTCCATGATGAAGTGTTTGGATATCTGGCCTTGATGGCCAAAAGAATCTTTGACCGACTCTAGCCATGAAGGAGACCGCTATGTCTTGCTCCGATTTCTTTTCAACGATCCCTGTAAAATAATTAACTTGTAATGTACAATTGTTACAAAATTTACCTTGTAATATTAATATAGGCATGTAATTTTTTTTAGAGTTCTGAATTCCTGTAACCTCTGAGGCTAGGTATCAATCATCAATTAAGTAAGTAATTTATTTAAAAATATTAAACACTATTTAAAATAAACAATCATTACCTGGATACCATTGGCTGTCATATATCACTGCAACCCATGACCCCACTGCTATCTCTTCATCACCATTTGGTAGTATAGTAGGTGTACACATTTCCTCATCATCAGATTCATTCGAAGAATAGACATCCTCATAGCGTAGCGGGGCTGCCTTGAGAGGTCTTCTTCCGCTTTGGAAATATTGTATTTTCTCATTAATGATTTTGCAGTCCGTGCAACAAGTATATACTTGTAGAGTCATACGGCATAAAGTAATAGCATTGCCGAATTTCAGGAATTGACTTTAGGTCTGACCATTTATTCTCCATTTTCCTGTGCATGATGTTGTACATCTTCTTCAGACACAAAGAAAATGTGTGTCCCTTTTATTTCTTCTTTGGCACATTCATAAAACTCATAAGGATTTGAGATTATTCTTTTTCTTGACCTGATTTTTGATCCATACTCTGTGCTTTATGGCTCCCCCTATATCGCATCAACAGAGCCTTTTCCATGTGAAGTTGGGAAAAACAACCAGTCAAAATCAATTTTAAAATCATTTTGCAGTGAACACAATAGTGAAGCTGTGTATTTGTTTTTAAATTGAGAAGAGGGACCATCAGAGAAGATTGAGAGTTTTTTCTACATTAGGGAACCTTCTTAGAATGTCTTCAACTAGTTTATACAGAAAAACTTTAATGCTCAGTTTTTGATGTGATAGGTCATCACTCACAATGGTGTATGAAGTTGTTGCAGTTACCAGTCCAAACACAAGCTGTAAATAAGGTTACTTGTTGATGAGACCAATGTGCAGACTGGATCTCATCCTGTGAAATGAGAGAAAAGTTTTCTGCAAAATCAATCTGCAGAATTCCTAACTTTGGATCAATTTTCGAGTTTCCTTGTTTCAAATTCTTCTGATTGCACATTTTTAACATAGCAATGTACTCTAAATGTAGGCAATTGTTTTTTTATTTCACATATTACATCCTTAACAGTACCGGCTGTGCTCAACTTGTTTCGGCATATTTTCAATGTCTATCCATTGTTTCCACACTATTTTTTTCCCTTCATCATAATCATCACATGTTAACACATGTTCAAGTTCATTTTCAGCCACACTTTGGCACTGGGAACAAGTTCCCTAACATACAGTTTTCTTGGTTAAGCTGCAAACCAGTTTTCTCAATAATTCTTTACCATTTGGTACAAGATCCTTATTGAGTATTTTATTGCTATGCAAAGATTCTAACAGATAGTTAAAATTTCCATGATATTTACACACACATACTGTATGTGGTGTATCACTAACTAAAAAGGACATATTTAGGTCGCAGTTCATAAAATGTGGTCTTTGTCACTTGATGCATGCCTGTTTCTTTAATGAACTGTTGGTAGGCTTCTTTGACGGACAATGACAAGAAAACCTTTTTTGCACAGTAATTCTTTTATTTGTTACAGTATCCTTTATTGACTTTGTATCCCTTTTTTCCAGGAGCTTGTGGTAGCTTATATCATCTCTAGTAAAAAAATCCTTGACAGTTTTGCTTTACAGCAATCGGAAAGTTTACTTTTACATTTATGAGGGTTTTTTTTGTCGATATCAAATTTTGGGTATTCTAAAATCAGTTTTCTGACTACAGCACACTTCTTGGAGGGACTCTCTGGTAACATCATTTTCTTAATCCTTTTCACAGCCTTTTCCTAAGCTCTGAGGTCTTTTATATGAGCCAAGTTCTGAAGAGCCTACATTAGGACAATTTGAGTCTTCACCCAATTTAGCCAACCTTTTCCGCTCTCTTTGTTTTCGTTTCCTTAAAGTTTCTGATTTTCTTTTATTTTCTAAGATATCTGGCCTACCTTTAAGAAGATCTCTCTCCTTAGCTCTTATGGCTGTAATACGTTGCCTTTCCTTTTCCCGGTGTGCAGCAAGTCGCTGAGGATCCAATCGTAACTTTTCAAAATATCTTTTCTTTCTTTCTTTGTTTTCCATTTTCTGAAAAGATAAATACATATTAATGGTTTAACTCTAGGTTAAAATGATTTAGGGCCATAAGGCTCTTGTTGAAATTTGGCTGTAAAACATTTAAACAGACATTTAATGTGACTTTTGGAACCACAATACAAATGTCCCCGTACGGAAACTACTGTTTCATATAAAAATACTGAGTTTTAAAGACTATTGATTGTACAAGTGTATTGATGACTTCACTTACCTAACTTTTGGAGGGTTTGATGAATTTGTCTTCGTTAGTTTTCTCAGGAAGTTAACTTATCCAACTTTTTTGGTTCCGTACGGGACACCAGTGATCACTTTTGAAGTTGATATATCTGTAACAGCTCTGAACTCACAAACAAGTAAACTCAGGTTGACAGTGTTTGTTTTTGAGGTTATGTTGATGTAAAAAACCAAACAGATGAGATTTGACAAAAAATAAAGAAGAAAATCAAGTGTGCAACTTGAGGACTTTTAAAGGCTTTGTATACAGTACCAGCTAGTCCAACTTTTGATAGTAGTAAAAAAACTAAAATTAACAAGAAAATTTTTAATTTAACCTTTTGATTTTGTTAATTTAGAATGTTTAAATGCCTTTTCTTACAAAATATTATAATGTAATTTTATTTTTTTGCACTTGGGCTCATTATTTCTGGAATGGCTGATTACAATTTCAAGCTCACTATTATGAAAATACCGGCACATGGGCCGAGGCCTGTGCGTGACGGTGAGCTCTTATTTAAAACCATTTTAATAGAACAGATTTTTTTATAAATCCATACAATATGCAAAATTCAGCTTACACAATCAGTTCTACAAAATAAAATAAAAGTTACGAAAAAAATAAATATCTAAGCAAGCGGTTTGAACATGTTGTATATGCTGACATGACGGCAAAGCAACTGAAAGTAGTTATAGTAAATGTAGTTAATAACGGTAAGTGGGAGTGAGGAGAGACTCAGCGTTATCAGAGCCTGATTTATTAAATGTTTAAATAATCATTTGGCAGAGGAGTACATCAGAATCGATTCAACATATTTTTCTTCCTGTGTGATATGGGATGAGCTACCTTGCTAATCAATCAAATAAGACGTTAAATTAATTGGAATAAGAACGTATACTAGTTCATAGTAGGTAATATGAATAGTACAGGGTGACACAGAATAACGGGACTTTTTGTAATGCGTCGTGGCAGCCGTGAGCAGGTGGCAGCACTGCGGGACAGTGACAGTGACCAAGTAAACAAGCCGCCATTACAGTAGCCATGGACCAGTGGAACGGGCAAAAGCGTGTGTTAGCTATAAAAATGTTTTATACAAACAGTGATAGTTTGAAAGCTGCCCAGATTGAGTTCCGACATTTTTACAACTTAGGAACGTCATGATTCTGTTCCGTCAAAACATGCCATTAGAAGTTGGATTAATAATTTTGAAGAGAGTGGATCAGCTTTAAAGAAGAAACCAACAGGACGACCAAGAAGTGCTCGTACTGCACAGAACATTGATGTTGTACGCCGATCTGTATTGAGGAGTCCACGCCGTTCGATTCGTAAGCAAGCAGCTGCGGTTGAAATGTCCCGTGAGAGTGTTCGCAGAATTCTTCATTTAGAATTAAAATTTCACCCTTACAAGCTGCAGATAGTGCAACAGTTGAAGGAAAATGATTACCAGTCGCGATTGCAATTCTGCCAACAAATGTTAACACACATAAACAATGAAGATGAATTTCTAAGCAAGTTGTGGATGTCAGATGAGGCCCACTTTTATCTCACAGGTTATGTTAACAAGCAGAACTACCGATACTGGGCAGACAGAAATCCTAATGAACTTCATGAGCGCCCTTTACACGCTAATAAGGTTACAGTATGGTGTGCTGTTTCATTACATGGGATCATTGGACCTTATTTTTTTGAGGATGAACGGGGGATTGCAGTAACTGTCAATTCTGATCGTTACGTGGAAATGTTTACAACGTTTCGTTACACCTGAATTGAACAATTTTCCAGACGTTCAAGAATCCTGGTTTCAACAGGATGGTGCGACATCACACACTGCACGACAGTCAATGGAAGCTGTGCGAGTATTGTTTGGTAACCGTGTCATCTCAAGATTCGGTAACGTTTCCTGGCCCCCTAGATCGCCAGATTTGACCATGTGCGATTTCTTTTTGTGGGGCTACCTCAAAACTAAAGTGTTCACAACTCGACCAAGAACTGTAAATGAGTTTAAAACAGAGAATTCAGGATAAAATTAACAGTATTCCTAGTTGAGATGTTGCAGCGGTCAATGAGGAATCTCCACCACAGATTTCAAGAATGCATTCGTAGACGAGGACGCCACCTAAAGGATATTGTTTTAAAAAAATCATAAATTCCATCAGTGTTTCATAAATGGCAAGTTATGATGTTTCATTTAATACAAATAAAACCATTTTCTTCCATCACTCTTATTTTTTTAGAATTTAAAAAAAAAAATTCCTGTTATTCTGTGTCACCCTGTATATCAGCAGAGCTGTGAAGGAGTGGTTCGTCGTGTAACATAAAACTGTGAAATTTTTCTTGTATGTGATAGCAGAGTTGTACCAAACGATGTATATCGATTTAGGTTTAATATAATAAAGTTATAATTGATAGCTAAAATTAAAAATTCAGATTTTCTAATGACTGACTCTCTTGGTATATGAACAAAATCTATAGTGTTCACTCAAGATAAACAGGTATTTCCTAATATTTTATCTTTTTTCAAAATAACAATGCTTAATTCACTACAATAACTAAATATAACCCCAAAATGTACTTTTAAAAATGCGAAGAAAAATAAAAGGTTCAAAAGCTGCATTTAAAACTTAATAAACTCAAAACATTAATCTTCTCAAAATAAACTGAAAACTTCTATAACTACACTTGAGAACTAAAATACTGTAAATTTTGTAAAATAAGTAAAAGTTCTAAATTTATATGTTTTAAATTCAACATCAAATAGTCTATAATTTAATTTTATGCTTTTATTATTCGGGTTATTTACATTTTTTTAACTTATTTATTATCTTTTATCAATTTATCGTTATATTAAATCACTTCCTAACTGAAAAGAAAAGAAAGGAATACCTTTTTTTTTCAGTCAGGTTGCAAACTTTTAAGGGATACACTGTAAACTTTATATAACAATTCAAAAAAGGAAGTAAATATTTTGAACAAATAAAATATCAAAAATATGTTTCAGAAAGTTGAGACCACTGTATTAATTAATTAACCCTCAAGACAGTAATTTTTGTGACCATTGGCCGTTGGTATAAAAAAGTTATGATCTGCAATCACCGACATAAGCTAATGTAACTAATTAAATACTGTTTTTGTGTATTCTAATCGAAAGCCCAAGGATTTTCTGCATTGTATTCTTAATGAAAATGGTAAGATTTTAGAATTGAGGTCATGTTTTATACTTCCATTTTGTGAAAGTATGAACATGTCTGTAGTTCTAAAAACCTATAAGTAGAGCTTAAGGTTTAGTGGACTTTATGTAGTTGATTTCCGAAGGCAATTTACATTGTTTTCTAGATGTCATTTCTATTTTTTCATCGAATTTGATTTCATGGAGAAGTATCGCTTTGAACGTAATTATTGTTTTAACCTTGTGTTTTCTTTTTTTGTGTGACTATTTAACCATATCACGGGAAATAAAACTATATTTATTTTTTAATTACATAGTAACAGCAAATATCTTAAAAGTTTTATTGCACTTTTTCACTAAAAATCTAATAAACATCAAATTTACTTATGAGACTATAGCATTATATGCTACTATCTCCACAAACATATTAGCTAGAACTTGGCTGTGCTGAATTTTGTGTAAAGTCTTTATTATAATACTTTTTTATGTACACCATGTTTTTTTTGACATCAAAGTCATCATTTGGCAACCACAGTGAAACAACTAAAAATATAATTTTAGTTTCATGGTACTAAGTAGTCTGATTCTCTGTTTTTAATTATAAAAATTATATATGACACTATATACACTAGTTGAAAAATAAGATTTTTTATGATTCGTATAAAAGAAGTGTCAAAAACTCCAAAAAACTGGCATACATGTCAGAGTGATTCTAGGGTAAAAGTAGGGTAAAAGCTTGTGTTCTGCTGCAGCCATACAAAGGTTTATCTAATTGCCCTTTTCATTACACCCTGTGTGACAAGGTTTAATCTCTGCTATTCGTTCATCCCTTGATTGATGCTTTTTGATGCAAAATTCACAGTTCCACAATTTTGCAATAGGTTTTTTTTAAATATTGCTTTCCACTCAAAAGTACAAAATCCATCATTGTGTATAACTCAAATTGTATCAGTCAAATTTTATTAATCAGTGATACTAAAATTAGTTCTCTAAATAACAATTGGTTTTTGCACTAATACTATTTAAAGCAATTTTGCAAACATAACTTCTTAGCTATAGCCATTAAAGGTGGTGTAAAACTTAAATAAAGTAATTATTAAAACTTACAATACTTTTATACAAAGACGACTGATAACTGCACGGATGTCCAGAGGGTAAACTCAAAATTTTAACACTAATTAAGAATAATTTTTTCATTGATGATCAGTGATTTGAAGGGATAATAGACTTTCAGACATTTTCCATTGTTATAATAATAATAAAATCATTCTATTCTATAGGTTACAAAAACTAAAATATAACCCTGTAAATCATTTTGTACATTTACTAAACATATACATATATACATTCGTTAGGGTCTTTATTTCAAGTTTCTTGAACAATAGTAAATAGATATTTTCTTTTGATAACCTTTCATTAATATATAACATTACACATTATTTAGAGTATATTTATATGCTGTTAATATATTATATTTCATTATATTATAATAATGTATTAAATAAAGCATTATGTATTGTGGTAAGTCATGTCACAATATACATTACAAATGAACAGATACATTGTCAATATAACACAAAAATAACTATCGTAAGAATAAAATAAAATTTAATGTGATAGATAAATTATACACACATACTTTAACTCAGTAAGTGCAATACGAGTCATGTACCGATTTTAGGACAGCCGCAGTAGTCGATAGGAGTGTCCACCACAGTCAATATGTTGAACTATAATACATTTCTTTATACAGAATACGTAGTTAACACATTCACTGCGACGACACGAGTCATGTACCGACTTTGGACAACTGGAGTATTCAAGATGAATGCCCATCGCAGTCAATGTGTAACTATAGTATACATATAAGTACACTGAATTAAAATAATGCCATAATATTTATAATTAAAAAATTGTTTCCTAGTTAAGGAAAGGATTCAAATTCTAAATATATAAATGTAAAGTTATTCCGTTTTTTTTTTTTTTTTTTTTTTTTTTTTTTTTTTTTTCATTAATACTTTGCTTGAGTTCCCATTTTTACCGTGTGGAATGTAATCACAGAGCAAGTGTAGTAGGAAAATACATAACTCGCTTTGCATATAGTTTTTAACTTTTACTACAAATAATGTACCTCAAGTAAATTTATAACATAATTGGTAAAATTTTCCCAACACAAACCTTAATCAATATATATTCCAAGTTATTTTGCTGGTTCCGATTACATAATATTGTGTTGTGTAAGGAGAAAAGAGTACTACTTTGTTTTGTTACAATAACAATAAAATATTATCTACACACCAATTAGCAGCTACTTCCATCGCTAGAAGTAGTTGTGTAAGATAACTACATAAATATTTGAATAATAAACATTGTGTCATCAGCCAATAATAGGGATTTTTCAGAACATAATAGAAGCAAAACCATTTATGGGAATAAAAATAAGAAAGACACTAGCACTGATCCTCGTGGGACACTTATTTTTGGAGTTTTTACATATCAGGTATGTCGTACCTTTTCAGTTTGATTTCCATTTTTAGTTATGTCACAGTTGAACTAAGTTTATTTCTTTTACACTATAACAAAGACACTTATTCACAACAATTCATACAAAGTGTCTTTGTTAGATCAAGAAAGGTAAATGTAAGATTGCTGGCAAGATTTGTAATCATACTTATACAACTTTTATTGTGTTAAATGTGTGGAAAACAATATGAAACAGCAGAAAATCATATTTCACCTCACACATTTATCATTTGGAAGTACTCAAAAATGAACTTAAATTTGAATAAAAATTAACCATCTAATTATTATAAATATTTTTCCGTAGAACTATACTTTTCTGTGAATAAAGAAATATTGAATCTTACATTTTGACTTAGAGAAAATAATTCAAATTGAGATGTAAATCAAAGTTCTGTATTATAAAAATGTAATGTTTTAATAATTCTGGTTATTTTGATTTAGAGCTTATAAATGAAAAAACCTGATAGCACAATACAGATATATACAAATATTTTCAAGTGTTTAATTCAAAAGGCCAGTACTAATTTTATTTTTACAGTAATTTTAATAAATGTAAAGTTATGAATTATCCCAAAATATTCATCCAAAACAAGTTAACAACATTGCAGTGTATCTCTTGTGTATTCATGTATAGATCACAGTAGTTAATTGTTTTAAATTTTAATGTTACATGCAGTATTTAAATTATACATAACTTCTTATTGTCAAGTATGTTTTTAAACAGAATAATTTATGTATTATTACTAAACATCTTCATCACCAGCATTGTCAAATTTAAAACAGTTTTGATCTATAAAAGCAAAATTAAGTTTTACACTTAATAATGAGTTGTACGGTAATAAAATGAAACAAAGTTTGAAGTCTTGGGTGATAACAGTGGATACCCCACAGTACATATTATTACCAAATTTCATAATACTGATAATAGCCATTTGATTTCTTATGGCTTTAATTTAATACCAAAAACAATATTTTATAGCTCTTGAACAAATATGTCTAGAGAGCTGTAATTTTTAAAATTTTTGTGCCAACTGACCTATTATTGAGGTTCTTATTCAATAAATACGAAATAAATTATTTTGTTGGAAATTTTTATTTCTTTGGAAATAATTTGCTTTTTGGGTAAACAAATACATATCCCAAATTTGATAAGGTAATAAATAGTGTATCTAATAAAATTTGTTCAGTGTTTAAACTACAACATGTATAAAATTTCTCTATGAGGACCACTTTTTATATCAGGTAGCGTATTCTAAAATTGTTAAACATCTTGTAAAATAAGTTTAATGAAAACAACACGTTTCCACCCATGTATACTTTATAGAAAAAAAGTCAAGACAAACATTTTGTATTATAATTTTGAACATGAGTTGTAACACTTGAGGCATCAATTATTACGCTGCACATTTGTAGCAAATGCTATTGCAATTTTCTAGTGTTTAGTAAACGCATTGTTGGACAAGCCAAGCCAGCTGATGTGCGGTGCATTGTCTGCTCAGCTGTTTACTGTATTGAGCTGTGGCCAACCACATGTAAATAGGACATAATGACAGGCGGACAGAAGGCCTGCCCACTGGCACTGCAAGCCTGTCTGTTGTACAAGGCTTACTATGGCATATGTCAATCTTTGTTCAAGGTCACACTATTTTGTCGTGACCCCGTGAATTGTTTTTTGATTTAATACAAAAACTTGCCTCAATCTGATATTCACAAAATTTTTAACTGATTTTCTTGGCCCAGTTTGACCTTGGAGTGCATTATTGAAAACAAATAGATGACCTTGACTAAGGTTTCATCACTTGTACAGTAACACAAGTAGTTTTGTCATTGTCACACTTTACGCAATGATGTTGTGCAATCAGTTTGTTGTTAGTTTTTATCATATTAGAGTGACAAAACTGCCAATCATTGAATGACTATATTTATATTCATTGTGAAATTAGGACCAATTAATTTATCCTTAATCTGTTGTATTTTTCACACCAGTGATATTGGTCATGTTTTTATAACGGATTTTAATAAAGTCCTAAATGTATTTGGAGATGTATAAATTGTAAAACAATTTATTATTTGGTTGTACGAACTTATATACAAAAATGTTTAATGTTTAAAATTGAACAAAAATGGTAAAACGTCTGATATGTACCCATATAACAAATACATGGTGTACGTATAAACATAATTGGTAGTTTTTATTTTATTTACAATGTTTATGATATTGATACCTTCACTGCAGAAGGTATATCATACCTTCACTGCAAACATAGTAATGCACCTGCTGCAGTTAGTGTGTTATAAAAAAAGAGAGTAAATGCTACAATACTAATAATGTTGAAATATTTCAATAGGAATGTCATGTTAGTTTTGACGTTGTTTTGTTTCAGACACGGAATTACAAAGTTATGAATTATGAATGCTAGCCTTTATATTGACTAATAAATCAAACATTAAAACTGACAGTTGTTACCTATTTGAAAGAATTAATTAATATTTATAATGTTCTAATATTCATAAATGTATGTTTTGAGATAAATGAGCTTACTTAATAACTATCAAAGGATTATAAATCCTTAATAATATAAATATGTTCTTATTTAATCATGATTTTTTAAATTATTACATTATAATGTACACAACATGTATGGTAACCAGAAATCACTATCATCTCTCGTCAAATTTAATATTTTCCCATTGGCTCCTTAATATTTCGACAGATGGGTTCCATGAAAAATGCCTAAACAAGATTCTCTAATTTTCCAAATATTTGTTTTAAAATCAATTTCAAGGGCTGCGGTATGTGTAAAATTAATATAACAAACCATGAGTATGATGTAATTTTTAAGCCAGTTGAATTTTAAGAATTTTTAAAATTACTTTTTGAGGAACAGAGACATTTTTAAAAACAAAAATTATCATAATTTTTCATGTTACCTACTTTATTCAAATATCTCAATTGTTTTCAATTTTACATTGTACTATAAACTACAAAATGTTTCGGAAAAAAAGTAATTGTTTTGGCAACTAACCCTACTTATATTGTTTTAAAGTTAAGTAATTTTGTCATTACTACTCTTAGACTTCAGTTAGTTTTAATTGACTAAGTCTGCATTTTACATTATATTCCAAACTGTTCTTAGTTAAAAATAAAACAACAGATGTCAAAATCCACCACAAAAAGGCATAGAATCTGGTATTTATTCACAAGTGCTGGTTTCCACTTACACAAATAACAGAATTATTATTGTAATCTGTTATTAGCTTTATAGATTAAGCTAAAGTGGCCCCAAAACATCCAAACATAGTGTAAAATGTTGTAAAGGGTGAAATATCACATTCATTTGTGTGTTGCGAAAAGCATAACTAACTAGAACAAAATTGTATTAATTTAAATATGATGACTTAGAATTTTATTCTGATACAAACAATACATATATTTTCAATACAATTTATTTAATTTCTAATGTATGAGTGCATAACAAGGTTCTTAAAATATTACAAACTATTTATACTTATTATGGAATCATTGCATAACAGGAGCTCAATAGATTACACATTTTTAAAATAAAATAAATTTAATGGTAGCAGTACTCTACAGGCACTTGAGAATTAATCAAGTTTTTTCTTGCACATAATACAATATGTCTTTTGTGTATTCATACATAGAGTTAAATAAAATGTTAATTAGGTAGAAGGAAAACGTTCCTAAATTAATCAAAATAATATTAAAGTCTATCGGATTTGTGTGCTTTTTTATTTTAATTTCTACTAAAAACATGTAATGGTAAAAACTAATTTTGGACTTTCATTGAACAAATACAGTGTAAAACAGTTTATACTAAAAAGATCTGTTTTATTAAAAAAAAAAATAATAATTCCTAACAAAAATTGCATCTTATAATTTTTGATTTAAAAATTATATTATACAGGTTGCATTTTAATTTTGTGCAAAATACTATTAATGGAAACTGATTATCTGGTTTGTATGGGTATTGAATTTACAGTGTGAATAACATAACAATTAAATATCTCTAGTACACATTATCATGTCAACACTTTTTTTGAGACTTTGAAACTAAAAAATAATATCTGGTTTAAAAACTACTATATGAACGATTTAAATTTGCCATAAACCACTTTGCATTGAAATTAAAAAAGGTTTATTTCTTATTTTATGTAAAAGTACGGTTGAAAGCTTTTATGAATCTCAATAGTTGAATTACAGATAAGAACTCAAAATAATTTCTCAACCGAGACTTTGCAGAACATTATTAGTGACAATGGTAATTCATTGCCTAGCCAGTATGTAAAGGGAAGAATGTATTGTTATATTATACCATTACTTAAAGTATAAACATCTTTTAGCTACATATTTGGACTTTCATTGAATCTCAAATTAAACGGAATATATTTAAATAATTCTTTACTAATGTTAGTTTCACTGCTGAGTAATAAATTGTTACAAATAATAAATAAACAAATTTGTTATGGCTTTAGCAACACAACTGATAGATTACAAATAATAAATAATTGTGTATTGGCTTCAGTAACACAACCATTATATTACAAAAATATATAACTGTATATTGACTTCAGTAACACAACCGTTAGATTACAAATAATATATATTATATATATTTGCTTCTGTAACACAACCGTTAGATTTAAAATAATAAATAAGCAAACGCGTTATGGCTGTAGCAACACAACTTAGTAACATAACTGTTAGATTACAAATAATAAATAATCATGTATTGGCTTCAGTAACACAACTGATAGATAACAAATAATTAATAAATAATTGTGCAGTGACTTCAGTATTACAACTGGTAGATTAATTTAATGTAATTGAAAATGTTAAAAGCTCATATTTTGGTAAGTGTAATATATAAATAGATAACAAAAGAATTTTATCACCACGTACTGTACAAGGTTTTGCATCGTACAACTGCCCTTGAACTGCTCACCAATTCGATAACAGTGTGCATCATATTGCTCTAATTTATCGAACGATGAAACTAGGTTATAACTTTGACAAAGGAGTGAACTGCCTACATAATGCTGTTATCAGAGGTGGTTTTCTTTGTCCATGGTGCTATGCTGTATTAACGTAGGCTGTGTAAAGCGATGCACTATAATGAAATTGAGTTTTATCAACTTAAAGATTTTTGGTAGAGTAAAACAATGATAATATTAATTTTCAACACTACAGTTGATCTTGATTGATAAGCATAATTATTATTAACATTTTAGACCGATACTCAATGTGGTATGTGGATGACGTACATGTAAATTATTTACAAAAATCAATTTTAAGCTCCTGAAGTTAAAGCAAGTAACACCAGCAAAAACTGCTACTGCTGTTATGAGTAGCAGTTTAACTGTAGCAGCCAATTTATGTCCAAAAATGATATGGTTAATCTCTTAAAGTTTAATTGGTTGATGCGTAAAACTTGTTACTTTAAAAAATGGGGAATGTTTACAAATGACCTGTACACAAAATTAAGTACAGTGAAACAGAAAAAATCAAATTTTTAAAGTCTACATGTGGATAAACATCTTACATGGGACTCGCATATTGATTATATAATAAAAAAAATTAACTCAAGTATTTATGCTCTAAAACGAATATCATTTCTCTGTAATTTATCAGTGTTTCAAACAGCATTTCATGCTCATATTCAGTCACATGTATCCTATGGACAATAAGTGTCTATGCGGGACCTTAAATCAAAATATAAATAAAATTCTCTGTCTTTATAAAAAAGGGTCTGAGAACAATTTTGTGATTAAGAAGTGATGACTCAAGGAACATTTACCAACTTAAGAATTTTGACAGTGTATAGCCATTATATTTTTAATACAACCGTTTATGTAAAAAATCCCAAACTCAATTTTAAAACTTTTAAAGAGGTACACTTTTACAATACCAGAAACAAAAACACCTTAATATTACCTCATCATAACCTAGACAAATTTATGAAAGGCACCACCTATGCTGGTATACAATTTTTAAACTATATTCCCAAAGCAATAAGGGAAATAAATAAATTTAAAAAAATTCAAACTATTAGTAAAAGATTTACTTTTGAAACATGCTCTTTATTCACTAGATGAATTATATTCATTAGGACAGTCAGTATAACTCAAACATACAGTAGTGTTTTTTTAAGGTTTTTTTACAATTATTATTATATATCATATGAGGTTTTACAGTATGAAGTAACATTGTTAATAGTAGTTTTAATGTACTTGACACTATTGTACATTGATACATACTAAATAAAGACCATTTGATTTGATACAATTATGATTTGATTGCAATTAGAGCTTTTAAATGTTTCTCATTTAAAATTTCCCACTATCTGTTAAGTGTTTGGTGATAGTAAAATGAACTGGTGTGTTTCAACATAGATTGGTGATCAACATATAAAACACAAATGATAAAGAAATTGTTTTAAATTTGTTTAATTTATATGTCTAAAGATAGAAGAGTATTCTTTAAAGGTGCACCCTTCATTACCACTGAGGTTAAATTAACAAAATTGAATTATTAATATTAGAATGATTCTCACTTTAATTCTAAACCATAAAAAATTGCCTTGTGCAACAAGTAAGAAAATGTATTATTCTACACCATGTTGTGTACAATAAGAATTTTATTTTTGGAGTTTATTATCAATGAGCAAAGATATAATTGTAGAAATTGATTATCAATGAGCAAAGATATATAGAAATTGCCATGAAATATAGTACTGTCATTACTTGAATATGTTTATATGTTTGTTTGAATATGTAATGTTCAAGAACATTTCATGTTTCTATGTGACCTAGTGTTATCCTATTAAGCTTTTGGCACAAGCTTTCCTGGGTTAAAATCCTGTGATAGGCAAAATGTAAGAAGTTGAAACTGTTTTAACTATAACACTTAATTCTCTGACCAAAATATTGCTGGTAGAGAAAGAAAAGACATGCATTAATTCAATACACTTGCCAAATTCTGGAAATGTATTAACACTATAACAATAAGGCTACTAGCGCTCTTGAACCTTTTCAAATCTGACTTTCACCAGTTGGTTAAGGAGCGTTTTGTGACCATTTTACAAACATTTAGGATATTCAAAACGTATATTAAAAAAATGTACATGATACAATTTATTTTATTGTATAAATTATGTAAAGAACTAAATAAAACACATGTCTTCAAATTTTGTCAAAGACTACAAAAAGAAAATACATTTAACTGGCTTTCTGCACCAGTATGCAAGTGTGTTAACGTTAATAATGAGGTAGCGGCTACTCTATACAACTAATGCATATCAACATAACATAATGTTTGTAGTAGCCTTATTTTGAGACAGGGTGTTTTAGTGCTCTAAGTTGTGGTCAGTTTTTTATGTGTTATTGTGATCCTTTAGAGTACCACAAGGTATTAAGGGATGTCAACTAAAAATAAAAGTTGATCAAATATAAGCTTATTCGTGTAAGATAAAATAAACAGATTTTCCATTTTTAACAGTGAGTTAATAAAGTTAGTATTTTATTAAGAGTTTCTTTAAGGTTAAGGTAATTTAATTTGCATTTGCATCATTTCTTATATTCACATTAATTGAATGATCAAATTTTTAACCTGATAAGTTTGCCAGAACAATATTTTCTTTAATATTTTATAAGCTTTGTAAGAGACGTAATTGTTCCACTCATACATGGTATGCGTAGGTTACAGCTAAAGTATGAGTATATATTGTAAATTGCAGAGTCTGTAGTCTATCCAGATTTTTGATGGTCAACATTGATTTATTAGTTAACCACCCCACGTTTAATTAATTTAAAATTAGACTATACAATTTATAGAACGATACATTTGCTGTATACCAGAGTAATTATAAATTGACTCAATTCTGTACATATTTTGTGTTTCTGTATATATTTTTCTGTACATTCTGTTTATATTGTTTTCAGTTTGTTTTTGACGATGGGAATATTGTGTAGAAAACAGGATTTTTACGGACATTTGCCATCATTCAGGGGTACAAGGATCAGCAACACTGTTCCGATTGCCTAGAAATAAATATTGATTGCTATAACATTAAAGATCTATTACTCATTTCTAAATATTTCAATAGATCCATTTTAGAAATTCGATATGTATTTCATTTAACCTTGCTACTTCAGAAAACTTCATGGACATTTCAGAAGAGATATCAGAAGGGGTTGTTTCTGGAATAATAGATTAAAAATATGTTCTGAATATCATTAGTTCAATTTATTATAAAAACTCTTATGGTTGGAATGAAATTCTCATATCAATCATGAAGTTAGGAAGTCCCTGTATAGCTAAGCCATCAACTAATATTGCTTATTCAATTTTTTCTACTGGAGTCTTCCTTACAAATACAAAATTGTCTTATCATATAGCCAAAAGGGTAATCCTGGGAAGATTGAAAACTATCAGCTGATAGCCCTGCTTCCAGCTTCTTCTATAGTAATAGAGAAGGCATTCTCCCTTAAAATATTGGAATATTAATTATTATCCTGTGAACAATTTGGATTTCACAAAGTAGGAGCACTCAAATAGCAGTGTTTGATCTGGTCATAAATATCATGAGAGCCTTGGATGGATCGCAGTGTGCACATTGTTTGATTTGTTCAGAGCCTTGTGACAGTGTAAACACTCCAAAACTCTCTCTTACTCATGAAATTAAAAACATTTCAGATTTACTGACAAATCATATTTATATTTTTCGTTCTACTTAAAAACAGATTTCAAAAGGAAAAAATTACAGATGCTCAGGGTAAACATTTTTTTTAAGACTGGAGATTGGTGGCTGCTGGCATGCCACAGGGCTTTATACTTGGTCCTATTTTGTTTTCCATTTCCATAAATGACCTCCCCCAAAATATTAAATCAAAACTGATACTATTCCTATACATTTTAGAAATCTTAATGTTAGGAAATCTCAATTGTTTACATAAACTCTACCTATTATGTGCACAACACTTGAAAAACAAAGTACCGATACCCAATTCATCGCCTGACTATGTTTGAAAAAGGTCCGGATATTACATGTGAATTAAACTACGAGGGCGGTTTGTTAAGTCTGGTAAATTTGTATTAAAGAGCAGGAAATTTTTGGAACCTGCACTGTTGTTGATAAGCCTGATATTTCCACACATATTACAACAAATTTCAATTGGCAGCTGTTTTTAGTTGGTTGTTGGCAGCCAGCTGAAGCGGTAATTGCGTAGTTAGTTCCTTAGGATGTAGAAAAACGAATTTTGTGTGGTCATTCAACATTTTCATTTGAAGGGTTGAACAGCTATAGAGGTAAAATCCGAGTTGGATGAAGTCCATGTGGGTTCTACACCAACATTCAAGACCATTTACTTTTGGATCAAAGAGTTTAACCGTGGTCAGAGAAGCACAGAAGATGAAGCATGCTTCGGTCGGCCTGTTGAAGTCAACACAGGCAACCATCTATAAGGTTCATGATATGGTAACGAAAGATCGAAGATTAAGAGTTTGCGAGATATCTAACATTGTAGGCATCTCAACTGAATGAGTGCATTCCATCCTCCATGAAAAACTGGCCAAGAAGAAGCTCTGTGCGCGATGGGTGCCATGCCTGCTCGCTTTGGACCAAAAACGGAAATGAAAGAACATTTCTACTCAGAATCTCACACTTTTCAGGTGCAATTCAAGGGACTTTTTGCGCAGATTCATAACTGTGGATGAAACTTGAATCCATCATTACACTCCGGAGACCAAACAATGGACGAAAAGTGGGGAGAGTGCACCAAAGAGGTGAAGACTGTTTTGTCAGCTGGAAAGGTGATGGCCACTGTCTTTTGGGAATCTCAGGGTATAATCCTGATAATTATTTTGAAAAAGGTAGATCCAGCAACTGGGCCCTATTATGCTGCTCTGCTGGATCGTATGAAACAGGAACTCACTGAAAAACATGCAAGATTGGCATGGAAGAAGGTGCTGTTTTATCAGGACAATACTCCAGCCCGCACAGCAGCTATCACAATGGCAAAAGTGCTCGACATGGGATTCAAATTGGTTCCTCACCCACCCTATTCACCAGACTTGGTTCTGAGTGATTTCTTCTTATTCCCAAAATTGAAAATTTGGCTTGGCGGGAAGAAATTTTCATCAAATGAGGAAGTGTCCACCACTGTGACAGACTATTTTGCAGAGTACAACAAAGACCACTTTGTCGATGGGTTAAAAAATTGGAAACTCGCTGGACCAAGTATATAGAATTGCAAGGAGACTATGTCGAGAAATAAAGTGAATTTTTGCCTTAAAACAATATTTTATTCTATTTTTACCAGACTTATTAAACCAATATTGTATATAATACACTGCCTGAGAAGATAAAACAAGAAGATAGTTTCAACAAATTTGTTTCATTCCTGACCTAAACACTCACAACAGTGTGCTTATATAAAAAGTTGAAGAATTCAATTCACTTCTTCCTTCTCAAAATAATTCCAGTATCACTTTCTTTAATCAGATATACAAATATTTGAAGAGTTAATTTATTGTTTCTACTGAAAATTTACACACTTCATAAATTATTATTACATTCAGTTTTAGCATATTTTAATGTCCTTGACATGTCATATATTACAGAAGCAAAGCTCTAACCTTATAACATTTTAAACTACAAATAAATGATTTTATTTTGAGATCTGCAATCTGATTTCCTCCTCAGGTAAATCTTATGATGATGAGATCAAATTGTAGACCTTGGAATGTAGTGTTCCTAATTTTTTGTGTGTCACTGAACGACTGCAAATGTCCAGAAAGATCGTGTTCCCTTCACATGTTTATATTGCTTTAATGCAATCAGTTAGTTAATCATGAATTAATATTGCAGATGGAGGGAGTCATCATGGGTGAATGTAATGTAAACAAGGAGCACCGGCTGTCACTGTTTTTCTATGTATTGCACATGTTTATATAGTTTTAATTCAAGAATTTAATTAATATTGAATTAACATTGCAGATGGAGGGAGTCATCATGGGTGAATGTAATGTAAACATGGAGCACTGGCTGTCACTGTTTTTCTATGTATTGCACATGTTTATATAGTTTTAATTCAAGAATTTAATTAATATTGAATTAACATTGCAGATGGAGGGAGTCATCATGGGTGAATGTAATGTAAACATGGAGCACCGGCTGTCACGGTTTTTCTATATATTGCTCATGTTTATATAGTTTTAATTCAAGAATTTAATTAATATTGAATTAACATTGCAGATGGAGGGAGTCATCATGGGTGAATGTAATGTAAACATGGAGCGCCGGCTGTCACTGTTTTTCTACACTCAAGTTTTCTTTTAGAATAACCCATCAATTTAAAAGTTGATTGCCGAAAAACAAAGACTTATCCAAGAATGGTGAATCATTTAGATATATACATAGTACTAGAAAAAAAAAATGCAAGCGTCTGGATATATCTGGTAAGCTCTTATTTGTCTGATATTTAAGAACCTTTGGAATAGTGAACCATTAGATATATACATAATACTAGGGGGGAAATGTAAGCATCTGGATATATCTGGTAAGCTCTTATTTGTCTGATATTTGAGAACCTTTGGAATAGTGAACCATTAGATATATACATAATACTAGTGGGGGAAATGTAAGCATCTAGATATATCTGGTAAGCTCTTATTTGTCTGATATTTAAGAACCTTTGGAATAGTGAACCATTAGATATATACATAATACTAGGGGGGAAATGTAAGCATCTGGATATATCTGGTAAGCTCTTATTTGTCTGATATTTGAGAACCTTTGGAATAGTGAACCATTAGATATATACATAATACTAGTGGGGGAAATGTAAGCATCTGGATATATCTGGTAAGCTCTTATTTGTCTGATATTTGAGAACCTTTGGAATAGTGAACCATTAGATATATACATAATACTAGTGGGGGAAATGTAAGCATCTGGATATATCTGGTAAGCTCTTATTTGTCTGATATTTGAGAACCTTTGGAATAGTGAACCATTAGATATATACATAATACTAGTGGGGGAAATGTAAGCATCTAGATATATCTGGTAAGCTTTTATTTGTCTGATATTTAAGAACCTTTGGAATAGTGAACCATTAGATATATACATAATACTAGTGGGGGAAATGTAAGCATCTGGATATATCTGGTAAGCTCTTATTTGTCTGATATTTGAGAACCTTTGGAATAGTGAACCATTAGATATATACATAATACTAGTGGGGGAAATGTAAGCATCTGGATATATCTGGTAAGCTCTTATTTGTCTGATATTTGAGAACCTTT
Organism: Homalodisca vitripennis; assembly: GCF_021130785.1. Taxonomy (NCBI): domain Eukaryota; kingdom Metazoa; phylum Arthropoda; class Insecta; order Hemiptera; family Cicadellidae; genus Homalodisca; species Homalodisca vitripennis. The sequence continues at coordinate 10,238,330 of NC_060208.1, forward strand.
GGAATAGTGAACCATTAGATATATACATAATACTAGTGGGGGAAATGTAAGCATCTGGATATATCTGGTAAGCTCTTATTTGTCTGATATTTGAGAACCTTTGGAATAGTGAACCATTAGATATATACATAATACTAGTGGGGGAAATGTAAGCATCTGGATATATCTGGTAAGCTCTTATTTGTCTGATATTTGAGAACCTTTGGAATAGTGAACCATTAGATATATACATAATACTAGTGGGGGAAAGACTGCTTGCCGATTCTAGCTCCGGATTCACCAGATGGCTGATGGGGCTGGGGAGGGATCGGGTTAAGCAAGTGATTGCCTTGATCACTGGACACGGCCACTTCAGGAAACACCTAAACACTCTAGGTTTACGAAATGAGGACTCGGAGTGTAGACTCTGCAATAAGTCTGAAGAGACTGCAAAACACATAATACTGGACTGTGAGAGACTGGGAGCAAGGAGAAGGGCTCTTTTCGGTGATAAACAACCAGGCGACGAACCAGATGCTAGTATCGGGGAAAAGCTTCTTAGCCTAATTAAGGGCACGAAGATAGGCTTACCCTCTAACATCAAAGGGGCACACAATAAGCTCAGGTTGACGTGTGAGGATCTAGGAATCCACCCCAATATCCCAAAGGAAAAAAAAAAAAAAAGTGGGGGAAATGTAAGCATCTGGATATATCTGGTAAGCTCTTATTTGTCTGATATTTGAGAACCTTTGGAATAGTGAACCATTAGATATATACATAATACTAGGGGGGAAATGTAAGCATCTGGATATATCTGGTGAGCTCTTATTTGTCTGATATTTAAGAACCTTTGGAATAGTGAACCATTAGATATATACATAATACTAGTGGGGGAAATGTAAGCATCTAGATATATCTGGTAAGCTCTTATTTGTCTGATATTTGAGAACCTTTGGAATAGTGAACCATTAGATATATACATAATACTAGTGGGGGAAATGTAAGCATCTGGATATATCTGGTAAGCTCTTATTTGTCTGATATTTGAGAACCTTTGGAATAGTGAACCATTAGATATATACATAATACTAGTGGGGGAAATGTAAGCATCTGGATATATCTGGTAAGCTCTTATTTGTCTGATATTTGAGAACCTTTGGAATAGTGAACCATTATATATATACATAATAGGGGGGGGGGGTGATGTAAGCATCTGGATATATCTGGTAGGCTCTTATTTGTCTGATATTTTTCTTATATTTTTCTGAACCTTTGGAAAGACAAAGATTATCATTCGTGACTAAACTATTGGAAATACTCAAAATAAATTGTATTTCCATTTTGGATAATTTAATTTAATAACTGGTTCTATTTTATATAGTAATGACTAGGCTATTTAGTTTTTTACTGTGTGAATTATAAAATTAATACGGCTGCCTCCCGGCCTTTTTCTCTTGAAATATTATTTTCTTTGTTCTGAATACTAATTTAGTCATCAATTTAAGTAGTAGAATAGTTAGTGTATAATATTAAAGAGAATAAAAATTGCAGCGTGCAAATTTGTAATTTTTACTTTATTTATAGAACATATGTTTACCTCAGGCCTCATTGCCAGCTACCTGTTTCAGTTCCTATTGGAGTTTACAAATTAGCTTGTAATAAATTTGGTTTATTTTTGCAACTTTATATATGTTATATGTGTGTGCAGGCAGTCGGTAGTCTTATCACTGATGGGGAGAAGAACGATGAATAATCCAACCTCAGATATGTGTTACAGTGAAAACTCACCCTTCCAAGTAAGTTGGCACACCTTTTTATTTATTGTTGTTACAGCTGAGTTATATAAACTGAAAGCTAATTTAATTGATCTAATATTATGTTGTTCAAAGTATCGAGAACTGGAATTATCGTTAATTAGTTTAGTCAGTTTTGTTGCTGTGCGTGGATTTGTGTGACAATATACAATGGCTTTTTCAATTACCTTTCATCTTCAATTCCAATTTGTTGTTAACACTACAACGAGGTTTTGACACTATGTTTTGCCATGGTAACGTAGTGGTTAGTCATTAAAATAACCTGAACTTCTCGTTCAACTCACTATAAGTTCAGTCTAATTTGATCATTGACCACAACGTAACGTTGAAATGTGGTTGTAGTTTTTACAAACCACTGTTTGTATTGCTAAATGATTTAACGTTGAGTCCTTCTGGTGCTCTTTGTTGTTTCCTTCCGATGCCAAACATTTCACCCAGTAACGTCCATTTATATTGCTTAAAACAAGTTTTGTAGACACGTTCAGGAACCTTAAAAGGTTGGGCTGTCATATGTTTCATCCAATTAAAATAAGACATAAATTTAAAAAAAAAATAGGAGAAGGGAGAAATATCAGGTGATTAGAAAGGAGATGTATTAGACCTTGTAGTTAGCAAGAAAATTGTTGTACAAGTTTTATCAGTATGCTTCTTATCGTGAATATGAACTGGTAAGTCTCAAAATGATACATTTGTGGCACTGTAATTAGTGGTATCTGTTAACAGAAGTAGAAGTTCATATTAATATTCTTTTGGATTGTTGGAAACAGTCGAGCCATCATCTTGCTTTATAACCTACTCAGGTGTAATAATCATTTTACACTACAGTAAACTCAATTATCCTCGGATATGCCAATGAGCTAATTTTACGGATAATTAACAATGTTCCTGACTGTAGGTGCTAAACAACTTAATGGCCATTTATATTGGTCAGCAGTTTATTCTTCTATTATTTCTGAGGACTTAATATTTTGTATTATTTCAAAAACATGTTAATCACTTAAATATTTCCAACATATTTTTAAAGTTTTGAAACTTTGTTTGAGTACATTTAAAAGTATTTAACATAAATCTTTTGCTACTGTTGCATTGACAACTCCCAGGCCAGATAAACCGGCCACGAATAATGGAGAGTGTATTTTATAAAAAAACTGTTAAAATTATTTTTATCATGATGCCACTTTACCTAGCTTTAACAATCTAAGTTGATTTTATATGAATGTTGGGTTTAGCTCCAGTTCATCTTCCGCTTAGTGCAATGTGTGAAATCTGACGCTACCGCGCTGATTTGACTCCTGGAATCTTGAATCATACCCGTCTAAACAGATCAAACCAAAAGTCTGTGACGAAGAAGCTCAAAGGAACACTTTACATCGTTTCGAAATCAGAGACACCTAGACTACAGTATCAAATGTAATCTAGGTGAAGAAGTGTTCTCATTGTCTAATCAGGTGCATAATTGCCTAGGTATCTCTGATGTTGAAATGATGTAAAGGATTCATTGTGAGGAATCAAGTCTACGGCAGTGTCAGATTTAAGACACTTCACTAAGAGGAAGGTGAACTGGAATCAAACATAACATCCACATTGAATCAACCCTTTCCACCACATTATATATTATAACTTCATTATATGTAGAATCCATCCATATTGTAAAAATAACTGTTTAAATCACTGCTGTTTACTTAACTTTTTGGAGTCTCACACCGCCTGTTTAACCTTCTAAGTGGCAAGCGCCGTCTGAGATGTATGATTTACGCCGCCGCCGCGAAGTGGCAAGCGCCGTCACAGCCATCGCTTCACATTTAAGGCCGTTGCTCCGCAACCGCCCATTATTTTTAGGCCTAGTTTGAACTATCGTAATTTCCGTGAAATTTCCTATACATATCATATAGTATAGTGTGTATTCATGTTACTAATGTTTGCTGGCTTAAATGATTCCGACGGTTTTTCGTTTGACCTGGCGGCAGACGAGAGAACAGCTGTCTACTCGTCTCGTCACTGTTTTGTTTGGCGACTTTGCGTACTGTTATTGTCAGTATATTATTGTTTATCGCGTTGTTTGTTGTGTTACCGGTAAATGTTTAGGTTATTCGTTCGTCATGGAAAATGTTGGAGGTACTTTGGGATTATACCGACTACACCAGTATGAGGAACACAAACAAATAAATTTATAGAAAAAAAAAACATTATAGAACGAAAAAGCAACTCTTCAATTACAAACTTACAATGATTATCAATTGTTAAAGGGTTTCCTGTGACGCCCAGAAACCAGCAATATCAAGGATGAGTGAGTCTAGTGGATTTCCGCCTTCAGCAGCAACTGCCGACCGCAACGCATATTTTAGATGTAGGCAACTAGTCATGATCTTGTAAAAACCGAATGGCCCCCTGTTCGCTCCTGGGTAAATCCCTAATTCTCATAGTGTCACCCATCATAATCTATTACACACACACAGTAAAACACGGAAGTACAACAAAGCGACGCACTCGACAGACACTTCGGCACGAAAAGTACAAGAATGCGGTGCACGCTGAACGGGCGGCAAGAATCTGTAGTCACGTTATCTACTAGATCGCTCGACTTTGACCTCTGTCTGAGGATGGGGAGGGGTTTGCGATAAGACAATTCCTGTTTTATATTTACGAAATATACTGTGCTATGACAAACTAAGCCACTATTATACTATTATAGGCCCTACACTACTGGGAGGAAAAGACAAGCCCCTTCTAGTGACTCGGGAGTAAAAAAACCAGTTTATACATAGATTTAGTTTTTCCCATCTAACTTTTTTGTTCTTGTAAATAGAAAAAAATGTATAGGAAGTAATTTGTTTAGAATAAAATTGTGTATATTCTGTAAATTTGACATTATTTTGTAGCTCCAGTAGTTTCAAAGTGACGGACAGTAGAACTTAAAACTTATTTTTTCTAAAAAAGATTTTTTACACATCTACAATGATATTAATCTGAAAATAATGGTAAGGCACCAAATATTATATTTATTCTTATTCTATAGTTCATAAGGAAAACAAAAATATATAATGTTGCTAGGTTATCACTTAGATAATATTTTCTAAAAATAAGTTTAACGATCACGGCAATTTACCCAAAAAACGGCCTGCCACTGAGACCACAAATGACCGCCACTTATAGGGTTAAACCAATGATAAACCAGTAGTGAACCTATACTTTCATTCCCAAAAACATGTTAACTTTTTGTAAGTATTCTCATAGAAAAGTTACGTAAATTAATGATTTTAAATTTATACCACAAGGCCTTCTAACATCATAGATACCATTTCCAGGTAGGTGTAATAATAAATAAATAAAATTAAAACTATTGAAAGTCTGCATAATTTACTCTACTAGAATAGTTTTTTTTTTTTTTTTTTTTTTTTTAAAGAAGAGCTCCTTGAATGAGAGTTTTATAAGTATCTTTACAAAATTTCTCTGTTTATTAAATAGACATTTGATGGTTTTCCCACCTAGACACCAAAATGTGGTGAAGACATTTAAGAGTGTGGAGAAAATGCTCGACAAAGAATTATTCAAAGTAGGTTCACAAAATTTTAAGCAAATCAGGTGGAGTATAAAGTTCAACTCTTTGGTTAGTTTTATTTTACCAAGATGTATATCAGTAGAGGCAATACACGAGTCAAGATACTGTTTGAGTAGACCTAAGTTCATGAATTAGCTAATACCTCTCTATCCTATTTGGAAGATATTTACTACTTTGTTTGAGCTCATGAATAAAAATATGGGGAGGCATACTACCAGAGTGGTCCGGAATATCTTATAGAAGCCTGAGGGTCAAGAAACCCCCTCCCCCTCTGGAAGTGGACTTAATTCCCAAAGAATGAATATTAATAGACTTATAAAGGACCTTTTTTGGACTTTTGTCCAATATTTTAGGAAATTGTTATTGAGGTTAAAAAAAAATTATTGTTGGTTTTCCATCTGTTTGTGTTTTTTAAAGAATTATTTTATAAAACATGCAACTGATATCAACCAAAGTTTGTCAAAATCTACCACCAAAGTGTATTTTTACAAACTTTAGGTTGAGCTTACTTTACTAATTTCAAAGCTGTAGATAGCTGTTGCGTTTTCTAAATACTATGACTCTCAAAAAGTAACCGTTTCACAGAAGTACTGCAATAAGTAAATTTTTGTATTAAATTACACTGAATCCAATGATAATTGGTTTTTGTAATTAGAAAAAGACTAGCGGACGCCGGCGCGCTTCGCTGCGCAATTTCAAATAAGTGTTCCCGCCCGGTCTTCCGTCACTGCAATTTCCCGTTGAAAAACAGTACACTATATTCACTTTATTCATTTTCTATCACATTCTAAACAATTGGCTGAGATAATTGAAAGTCGTTCCCTTCGTGAGCTTCTTGGGGGCGCATTTATATGAAGGTTATGGTACCAACATTCCTGATACTTCCTGTTCAAAAAAAAAACCAACCTAAAGGTTGATTTTATAACATTCTTTATATTTGTGAGCCAACGTAAGATAGTAATATATGATATCTGCATTGCTCTTCCTGATCAAGCCCATGAGCATGGTTTATTATTAAATAAATATTGCAGTTAAAAGGTGATTTTTAACCGTCAAAGTTTGAATTGTAATTATCTGGATATAAAGTGCCCTAAGTGTTTAACAGTGAATTGCAGAAACAGTTTAAACTAAACAAAATTTGTTGTCGTTCTTCTCTTAAGTCTTAACTCAATGCTTTAAAAACTATAAGTGAGTAGAAATTAAATTATATATTTAAATATATTTTTTGTTCGCATTATATATGTTTTCAACAAAAACTCTGATTAAAAAAAAAATTTGAAAAGAACTCTTTCACTTAATAACATATGTTTGCTGCAAATGCATTTTCTTACGGGTATATTTCTGTAAACCGAGTGGGGCGGAATCCTGAATCGGGAAAGGGATAAAAAGTATCCTCATAACCTTCTACAGACATCAAGAGACGAACAAATTAAAAAAAAAATTAGGCGAATCCGTCCAGCCGTTTTGTGAGTTGATTTGCCCTGTTTTGTTTACAACACGAAACCAGTTATTCCATATTTTATTATAATAGAGAAGATTAAGTGGGAGTTCATGAAAAAAATTAAAAAAAATCTTTATTATATAAACTTTAAATTTTCTATACTGTGTGTGGGTTGTTACATATACACATGTAAACAAAATAAAAAAAATTGGTAATGTTTTTTTTTTAACCCCCCGTGGGTGAGTGGGGGGTTGGTGTGGTTTTCCCATATTTTACAAGGGTTTTTCTCTAGATCCTGTACGATACAAAAATGTATTTTTAGATATAATTAATTTCTGTTTTTTTCTATGTGTTCCTAAAGGTAGTAAATTCCTGTGATCTGGTAGAGATGGATTTTTCATTCGTATCATAGTAAAATAATCAGTCCTTGTGTTATACTTTAAATGTAAAAGCTTGATTTTTCCCGTAAAAAATTAATACAAAAATTAATTTTTTTAAATATGATTTTATGTTAATTACTCTTTTTTAAATCCCATCCTACAGATCACAGAGGGGTAACCAAATAAACAAAACAAAAAAAGAATCATAACTCTATCCTGTTGTAGAAGCTTGAGCTGTGTAATTTCAAAGGTAAAAAAATACAACTTTTGGAAATCGACCAAAAACCAAAACAGTGTAGCTTTAATGCAGTGTACCCATTGTTTTCACTCACTAGCTAACTTTAGCCTTTTGATTTGAGCTTTGGTTTTTAATGATTTACTACTTAGTCTTTTCAACCTCTCTTTGCTTTACTGGAACCCATAGTTCCATGAACCGAACATAGCTACAAACCGAGTAAAAACTATGATTAACAATAAACCTAGGGCTAATGCTGTGTTGTGTTTGAAGAGGTCCAAAGAAAACAATAACATAAATCTAGTGAACTGTTCACTATTAAGTTGATTGATGATTTCATTTAGAGCTTTTAGCACAAATAACAAACAGCCACTGAACAACAATGAATATAAAACTATGTGGATGTAAACAAAGCACTTTAGGGCCGGTATTCGACAGTGCGAGGCTGCTCGCTGCCAATGCCGCTCGTGCCAATCTGCCTCAGGGTGAGCTTTTTTCATCTAGCAGCTAGTTTTGTAACTCACGAATGCTCACTGCCGAGTAACGCGAACCACTCGCATTCGTAGTGAAGACAGTTGGGACTATTTGTTTTTTTTTTAAGAATGCGCAAAAGTCTCTGCAGCTGCTTTTATTGTGATGGCGACGACGAGCAGAAAAAACTACTGTAAAACCCCGTTGGTGGGTAAAAAAAAATTTAATCGAAATCGTTCAAATATGTGAAACAGACTCCTAAACGACGTGAAGGTTTCGAAGAAGATGTGCCAAAAAAAAAGAACAAAAAAAAAAAAAAAACATTTCTTTGCGAGATGTCCAAGCAAGATTTGAACAATTTAATTACATTGATACAGCCTAATTGTCCTGATCTATTTCATGAATTAATCCCAATGATTGACAGTTTCGGTTGTGGAGGGTTTGGTTGGTTTGCAGTGCCAGAATTGGTGGTTCTTGTACGGTGCGAGGCAGACAGCGCAGGTATCCACTTGAACGCACAGCTCGGAGCGAGGGCACCTTTGAAGCACATGCTCTAAAACCAGACAAGCAACAACCGGCTCACCTCACATTGTGGGTGGACGCGAACGCCTCATAGCGAGCAACCCCGGTATCCACAGTCCGAGGCAAAGCCGAGCATAATCGGCCCAAGCAGGCATTTTGCCAGCGAGCCAGCGCCTCGCACTGTCGATACCGGGCCTTTACACTACAGCCACATGTCACAGGAACAAAGAACAAAACTGCAGAGAGAATCATCTGTGATTAGTTTAGTTTGTAAACAGGTTGTCTTGTCCTCACTTTTTTCCAAATAACAAAGCCAATAACTATAATAAGCTGGCACAATGGTTTTATAGTTACTTAATATAATTACAATTACAGTAATAGTTTTGATAACAATAAAAAACATAAATCGTAAAGAAAATGCTCACAAAATGTTGTCTAGGCTGCTACTTTCACAGTATAAAACCGAAAAATCGATCCTAAACTATGAACTTCAAATATATTATTTTCAATGTTTAAAAAATTCCGTTAGGACCTTATATTTTATATTTTTAGTTCAGAACTGTATAATAGAACCAAAATATACATAAAAAAATGAATTTTTTACTGATTTGGCATGAAACTCCCCCCTTAAGACGTAGAATGGTGTTTGTCCAAACAGATGACACAGTTTTAGGTTTTTTACAAGATCTGCAAATAATGCATCAGTTTACTAGTAAACAAAATTAAGTTACTAGTTAAGAAATTACAGTTATTTTCTGTATTTACACAACATGAAGCGTAACATGCTTCACTGAGATTGCTTGCAAAATTTCAAATGGCTAATTTGTTACTACAAGTACCATTATTTTCAAAAAATTTACAAAATGTATAATTCTTACACTAAATGTTAACTAAATTAAGAGAATCATATACACTACAAAACAATAAATTAATAACCAATATCAATTTTTTTTTATTTTTAAAAAGTAATGGAAGAACCTAAATTTGTTACTATGGATACGATTATTTTAAAGAATCAACAACAAAAAATATAACTATTACACTAAATATTTTTAAAATGTACCAAAATTTAGCATAGTATATATAGCCTAAAACAAAGCTATAACAAGCTATAAACCAACATAATAAACCATACCCATGATATATCACTAATTTTCAAAATGGCTAGATGAAGACGATTTTTCTGGCAAGTTTTATTACATCACTTTTGCTAAAACAACAAAACAAATTTCACCATTGAAATCAGCAATTCTTTCTCTTTGAAATGGTATATAAATAATGGTGGTAGTGTTGATGTATACCCAGTGCAACCTCGTTGTCGGACCCCTTTATGTTGGATCTACAGGTAACCCAAATCAGTTCATGAAAATTTTAAATTACCTTTTTGTCGTCCGCTCAGACTGCCGAGCTTGGACTGATGTTCGTTTATTAGTAGACTGTTCATAGAACTCAATAATTACATGCATTGCGACTTGTTGCGATAAAGATGCCGATAACAGGGAGGATACTGAGAAAACACTGAAAATGTATCACAGTCATAAAACCATGCCGAATCAGCATCTAATTTGGGCAAGTTAATGGTTTATTTCGAACACTAGAAGAGACAAAACCGGCTGAACTTTTCATTTTGATAAAAGGATGCTTGATTGGTAACGGCATTCAAAGCTGATGCAACTCAAATTAACAAAATTCTTTTACAAAAATTATACTTTATATAGGTGTATATTTTAAGTGTTTTTTCGCAATAAACAAAATAATGTATTGTTTATACATATTGCTCTTTATTTTTTTCAATATTCTCTATTTAACCCAGATTTTCATTGGATCAGTCTCGGCTAGTCTGTTTTAACGAGGTTTTACTGTTATTATATGAACTGTCAAAACACGTGCTTGTCAGATCGACATAATGCGATTGCCACCCATAAATCAATTCAAATGTCAATTGCCGGTTCTATGATTAAACCCAATCATTGAGAAAGGCGATGTATTGATTTAATGTTTTTACGATTTAACTCGTGCGCAATTAAACTACTCTATGGTTAGATACAGAATACAAGAACAAGAGGAATACCAGCTGTGTCAACAATCACAATTTTCCCGAAAATAGAAACGAGGTCAAACATTGTTGCCAACCGATAAACCAAATTTTACCAGACGTTTCAAAACCAACGCTCCTTTTGAATCACCCTATACTTTCTGTCTGTTAAAAAAAAACAAATTATGTGCTTTCTATTGCAATCTATAATAGATAATCTCTTAAATATTATTTATTTGTATGTACACATATTCAATCATTTGCAACCACATGTATTACTTCAAATAATTTTCATAACTATTGGCATGACTTTGTTTTTAAAATTGAGTCACAAAAATTTCTCTGTACTTTTTTAGAGTTTGGCAATACTAGACGTTTGTTTGTTTTTCTTGGGGCAAAAATTCAATGAAACCAATTTCTCAACCCATAGGTCCATAATGGTAGAGGAGATGTTTTTTTGTTCTGAAATAACAGTTTGGTTTATTAAGCTACCTAAACAGTTTTGGTTTAGTTAAAACTCTGGAATGGTGTGGAAAGAAACGGAATTAACTCCCTCAGCTCGTAACTGGTTGGACCAACAAGTGTGAATTCTACTCCCATCACATTTGTCCTTAAGACAGTGCTGCCAACTTTGTTGAAAAAGTCCTTTGAACATCATCAGAAGCTCAGTGATTAGTACTCCCTGGAGAATATTGTATGTTGACCAAAAGTCATGCATGTGTCTATTGATAAGAAATGGTTGCAGACACATGTTTATTCATCTGCTTGACTAGTGTCATTATGCATGATTACATCAATACGATGTGCGTGTTTTGAAACATAGCTCCTATTGAAGTGTCAGTAACTTGTTCAAAATAATATTTCTGAAGATCAGACAATTTTGGTTTATAGTAAGATTACAGAAGTTGTGTCATTAATTTTGTACAATCATACTAATGATTTGTTTGTTTAAAAGTACATGATGCGCAATCAACAGATTTTAATATTTTCTTTTACTTTCAGTGTTAGATTTGCAATAATTTTATTGTAATCCAGCAGGAAAACTCTACACAAAACTTTTCTTCTAGCTTATCACTTTAGGTTTATTTTTGTGGTCACGTTTTAGTGGGTTGTGGTTTGGTATGTACAATGTTGGTTGGTTATTCCGGAAGGAATTGAAAGGGAAAACTTACATGAGAAGGGCAAAGAATAAAATTTAAATTGTATTCACACATTATTACTATTAATAATTTTTTAATTTTTGTTAGTAATTTTATAGTTTGAATTATTTTTAAAATTGTTAATTCATTTCTAAAAGATTGTGCAAAAGTTAATGAATAATTAATTACAATCCCGTTAAATCCTAGATTTTTTCATAATTCATTATTACTCCTAAAATATGTTTAAGATATCTCAAGTAGTACATGATAATTTATAATATGTAATATATAATTTTTTTTAACAAAAGTTAAAATTAAAATTTTAAATGTTAATCTGTACAGCGCGTTCAGAAAAGGATGTCACAAACTTCTGGAGCTGAGTTTGTTGTTTATCCGCTAGCCACCATTTTGTATTTTTTACAAAAAAATTATTATCTCTAGAACTAGTAAAGCTACAGATACCAAACTTTGCACATAACGTATGTCATAAAAAATAAGAGGAAAACTAAAAAAATATTATTTGCTTTAATATTAACAAAATGGTGTCTCTTGAAAATTTTTAGTGAAATAAAGTAATCCAGGATTTTTATAAAAAAAATACTAGGTACCGACTATTTTCAAATTTTTATCACAACTCCAATAGTATTTTTTACAATCAACGCATAAGCGAGCATGACCATTTTAAAGGTACACTCTTACAAGCCGGGAGTACAAACATTTGTCAGTTCAAGGGCATCAGCTCTTTTGACATGTTTGATGATTCCATTGTTAGATATAGATTAAACAATTATTTATATCAAGTCATCAGACTTGTCAAAATAGTTATCTGACATTGTTAGTAACCTATAAATAGATTTTTGATAAGTATTTTATTTATTTATAACTATAAACAGTGAATGCCTAATAAATGTACTAATACTGACCTAGTCTACAAGTAGTTGACTAGCCTACAAAGACACAAATAAAAATATTTATCTAAACCGTATTATTGCACAAAGTATATCACAAAATCATTATTTTTGTAATCTCATTTTTACTACACTCATTTCAACACATAATAATTACTACTTAAGCCCATTTTACCTTCAAAATTGAACAAGAACAAGATTCGCTCAACCTAAAATGGCACGAATGAGACTGACCATTCGTTTTAACTAAGTTTTGAATTGTAATTCTGTGACATCACAATTGACATAGAGAAAAAAAACATCACGATATTCACTGTTTGTTCTCGTTTCAAACAGTATATAAGTCATATTAACATTCACCGGTATAAGTACTATAATAAATGACAAGCCTCGAGCTATGCAATATAACGGGTATTCCGATGATTGCTAGTTGAGATTTAAATTGTAACTGTATGCCTAAACTTGTTATTAGTGTATAAACTTATATTACTTGTTATCATGACATACTCTTAAGCACTTTTTATAACTATATCAATGAAATCACTAAACAAGATATATTTGCCTCAAAACAACTATGTAAACAAGACAAGGTGTTGCCGACAAAATAGCATTAGGACGATTTAAGATATTTGTCATCGTTGTCTGTTACAAAAAATATAACACTACATTTTAGAATTGAAATCTTCAGGAATCTCTTCTTCACATGTAAAAAAAACTATAAACTAAAAAATACGGCAACGGACTGTCACTCAAAAATGATACCGAGCTTGTAGACAAATGGCATGAAGTCCAGCTGGAGGGAATGAACCAAAGCGATGTCACTGCATAGGAGCCAAGCAAGAGCACAAACATCATGTCAGTCCGAACTAGTGAAGGTGGAATACTGACAAGGACGTCAATGTCTGCATTTCCTGTGGTATCACGGCAGATCATCCGAAACAGAGAAAACAAGATGGCAATGGTGGTGAGAGGTAAAGAGAAAACGCCTCCGGCCTATGTTTTGGTCCTTGAACTCAATGTCACTGTGTGTATGAATTTTTATGAGATGTAATGTTACTTTTTGTCACATATAACAGTGGCAAATGTTCGAAATCCTATAGTCCTTTCCATCGTCTCATCCATCATCAATAACAAACTTTAAACAAAGCAAATTAGCATTAGTTACAATACACTGATAACAAAATGATCATCATTTGTTTTCGGTGACTGTCGTTGGTGTCACAATTAACACAGGTGGATAAATAAATCACATGGTTATTCACCTGAATGAGTACTATAATAAGTGACATCAGTGAACTATGCAAATCAAAGGTTGATCTGTTGATTGCCGGGTTAGTATTAATCTACTCAACAAATGTTGTGGTGACCAAGGGTATTTTCGAACTTAAAAATAAATGTATTCGTGATGTTGTAGGTGTTATAATTATAGATGGAGCATTTCTTACACACCCAAATGAAAATGTACATGTTACAGTGGACTTGTCCATTATTTTTATTTTCAGTGGTCAAAAGTTTCTATGTTAATTTTTCCAAAAAGGAGACACAAATAACATTTCTCAATTTTTCTATTGGGTAAGTCAATATAAATGTAATCTTTACTAATTTTCTTGTAATTGACAGTGTCTAGGAAGCTGAGCGATGGGTCATCCACACTCATTTAGAGTTGTCCATATAAAAGCTTTATTGGTCTAGTGTATCACGACCAATAATATATAACACCTGTTGATTTATGGCCAACCCACAGTGTTGAAGCTTTTCAAGGCTGCAGGCCGACATGAGCTTGTGGAGTCAGGCTGATGCGTCTGTGAAGTACAGTGTCAGAAGGACCAGGCAAGAGCTGTCGTAGTCGTGCACAAAGTATCAGTCGATCTTTAGTCTGTAACGAGGCTATCGTAAAATATTTATTAAAAATAATACATACACCTTGATAGTTGTATTTTTTTAGTTTGGAAAGGTGGGTAATTTTGAAATTATTCTACGATTCCATTTTCCTATTTATCTTCATTATAGGCTTTAAAACGTGTTTTCTATTTAGAAACCGAGAGGGAAGAGGTTGCAGGTTGCAAGGCTTGGTGCACATGCAGTACATCAGTGGTCGTTTCACTTACGTAAAAGTACCTATTTACAATAAGGTAAACTTGCAGAATTGTAACCACGTGGATACACACAGCCGGATAGACACTTATTTATAAATCTGGAATTGGCTGAAGAAGCTGTCTGGCTCCCGGTCCTAGGCATTTTGCCAACTAACGGTCTCTTGTTTCCATTAATTATTCTCATTTGAACTATTTAAACCTTGTAAATTGAATTAGGAACCTGATATCTCGAATAGTAACCTTTCTTTCAGGTTGTTAATAAAAAATTTCATAATGCATAAATTAATTTTATTTGTGTACTCGACTGAAGTAGTTTTCACTAGAGATTGGGTGGTGGGGAGGGAATTTTAAAATTCAGGGTCAATTCGAAATTTGAAGAATCATGGCACGGGGGAGTTGCTTAAAAGGTGTAAATGAATGCTATAATCCTTACTGATTCAGATATGTAGGAGGCTTGTAGGGTTGTTGCAATTTTTAAATATTCATTCGTATATTGACTTGTGTTGACTATTATGTAGAAATATTTATGTGGACAAATTAAAGCCAGTTCAATTAAGTATTCAGTAACATCCACCATTTAGGAAAGGAAACTTTTAAACTGTAGAAAGTTGTTGAATAAAGTTATAATATTTTTAGAGAAAAAAAACACAGTAGCAACTAAAATAGGCATCTGGTTTTGTTGGTGAAGACAGATAGAACACTTGGGTATCAACATAACTTTTTTGAAATAAAATACTCAACTTGGTTATGCATTATTAATTATGTAAAATGTTATATTAAATAAATAACAAATTTTTATATGTAGCTTCTTTTATTTGCCTCAATTTTAGTTTAAAATTTTAATTGGCAATAAAGTTATTTGTAAAATTAAGTCAAATATATAAGAACAATAGCTGACCCTGCCACGGTTTGCTGTGGCTTGGTTATTATACGATTAATATTATGTACAAATTATGCATTATTATGTATTGTATTAACTTCAAGTACAATAAAAATATGTAAGTAATAAAAAATTCTTTATTGCTTACATATATAATATGAATGCTTTGAAGACTAAACGTAAACGAGTTGAAAATTGTGGTTAAATTAATCAAACATATGTTTGTACTATCATAAAACAATGTTTATACATTTAACAGGCTCTGTAAGTGAATTCAACCCTTTATCTATAAAAAAAGCAATAAAAAATTGATGTTTTATTAATTGAGATAAAACTATCCTATCTTCTAAGATGGACCAAACAATACATATCTATAAAATTTCATTGAAATCGGATTAGTGGCTTTGGAGATTAGCGTAAATGAACATTGTGACATGAAATTTTGTATAAAGATTCAGGACATCTTTCTATGTTTATTGATATATAATTACATGTTTTAACCCTCCAACTGATACTAGTAAACTCGCAAAACTATGCATTTGGTATTTTGTTCTTGCGCACCATATTTTTCAGATACGTAAAGAAGTATGTATCAAATCGTAACTAATAAGTATAATATAATATATAAAACACTTTTTGTTATAAACCACAGTTAATATAAAATAGTAAAAAAATATGCATTTACCAGAGCCTTGTGTTTTTTGTTTTTCATATAAATTGGAAGGTGTTTCTTTTTCAAGTTTCACTCATTGTAGCTTTTACATAGTAAGATACTTTAAATGTACACAGTTTTGTGGTGAACAAAAGATATAACATATATACACTTATTGACAGTAAAAATAAGTTTTTTATAACGATTGAAAGTATTTATTCCTTTTTTTTAGTCATCACTGTAGTTAGGTCTCTTCCCCTTTCCTGAATGTGTAAGCCTAGGGTAGGGCTCCAACTTATGGTAACATGTAGGGTGGATGCCTCAGTTGCAACTGGGAGACCAGAAAGAATTTCTTTTTGTACTTGGGTTATCAACGCAAACAACACAAACTCTTTAGTTTTACCAGAAAAATAAGCAAGTTAATGATCACCATCATCCATGTTGTTTGGGTTATGTGTTGCATTTTGTAACAAAACAATCAACCATAAACAACTACATAAAAGTTTAGCAACAATTAATGTCAACAGTGATTTAGGCACCAACAACGCGGCACTGTCTGCATGCCATGCGACCTTTGGATCGATGTCAGCTGATAAACTATATGAAATGAATTATTATTCATCAGTAGAGGAATTCATTAGTGCAAGTTACATCTATATAACTTAAGTGATTTTCACGAGATAGTAGCAGAAAGATGACTGACGGCTGTACCATTTTTATCATTCACAAACAGTACACATGAATGTCCGTGTCATCAGTGATCAGTTGGAGGGTTGAGGATGCAAATAAGTATGTGTTATATATTGATTAAAAAAGATTAGAAGGTGTGTGACACCTTCTTCCAGTTAAAGGCACTTTTCCGCCCTCAAATAGGTCTAAAAAGTTGGACCTAATTTTCTATGTAAATCTTCAATACACTGCACAAAATGCATCGTATTGTCTTGTGAGCCTAAACAAGTAACCTCACTAATAGCATCCTGCATTTGTTTTCCTAATAGGTTTTTTCTAAGCCTTAGCCAAACTCAACAGCTCTTCAAACAAATTGTTATACATATGAAGATAGTAGTATAATTAATTCTCGTCACTACATTTTAAATCATAAGGCAAATCAATGTCCGTGAATAAATTTGTGTTGTACCATATTTAGTTGCTTTTTTATATATGCTTCCGATTAACAACACAACTAATATTAAAACTTTATGATCTCGTAACCGTCTGCTTAAAAGACTGATCAAGTTTGCACGGCCTACAGATGTTCACATATTTATTGAGCATTTGGTTTGATTATATTGCACAATACATTGTACGCTCAAACAAGTAAATCAGAAATTCAGAAATTCTTTATTGATAATCTTTAAGATTACAAGTAGCGTCAATTAACAAAAAGTTTACATAGTTATAAAATATAAAAGTTCATGTTTGTCTCTGTCAAGTTGTCAGTCTCCATAAGTAAAATTCCTCCACTGTGTAGATGGTTCTTTGCAAGAGCCAGTTCTTTATTGCAGTCTTCATGTTAATGTGATTATTTCCTATTTTCTTAATTTCTTCTGGCAGAGCATTAAACAGTTTTTTTCCCGGCATAGGTTGGTTTTTTCTCAAATACAGCTGTTCTGTGAAGAGGTAGTGGAAAGTCTTGACCATGTCTTGTGTTATGTTCATGAAGATTACTATTTCGAGGAAAGTCTTTTAATAAGCAGTACAATATCGTTTCCAGAATATATAGAGAAGTCACTGTCAGTATATTCAATTCTTTAAAAGTAGCTCTGCAGCTTTCTCTAGGTCCTAGCTTCCCCATTAACCGGATTGCTTTCTTCTGAATTTTGAGGACTTTTAGTAGGTTAAATTGAGTTGTGCCCCCCCATGCTGCTATCCCATACCTGAGATGACTTTCAAATAGGGTATAGTACGCTATTTTGGTAGATTCAAGAGTGCTTGTTGCATGGGTCCTTCGCAAAGCATAGAGTGATGAATTTAGCTTCAGGCATAAGTTGTCAATGTGATTTGTCCATGTCAATGTATTATTTAGTGTTATTCCTAAATAATTCATGTCCTCTGTTTCTTGAATACCAGGGATTTCGGACACATAGTTTTTATTAGTTCCTAGAGTGAGTTGTTTAGTTTTCAAGCTAATGTTACTTAAGCTAAAATTACTTTTGCATGGAGGTAATCATAACAAGTTTTAAAAATTAAAGATAAATGTTAGTTAAAAACAAAACTTTATTCAAATAAACTTATGGGGATTCAGTCTTTCAATTTTGGGGTTAAAAAATATAATTTTAGACGTTTTACTTAAATTAAATGTTTCAAGTAATACAAAATGTAATTTTTGTACAGTGTGTTTTCTTTTGTAATATTCTTAACAAAATTGACTGTATTAGCCACATATTCCTCGGTGCATTATTTTGTATTCCATAACCTAGACTAAATTTCAATGTACACGGTTTGTTATCAAACTGTCGGCCAAGTTGGGTGGTCAGTGATGTTTATTTATGTGTACATCGAGTGCGTCACATGCCACCCACCATGCTTATAATTAGCTTCTCTTCCGCAGTTAGCTGCTATTTTAAGCGCCACTTCCCTAATTATTTCCACTTCCTCTCAACTTATCAGCCTTTTTTCATTCTGTCTTAGACTTCCCGTCAGAATCAGATGAGATTGTGAGGGTGAAATTCTGGATATTCATTTTATGGTCTCACATCCCGAAAAGTGAATATTTTTCATAAGTTCATCCTCACAGTTTCCATAACTAGCTAATATCGATATTTGCATCGGAGCAAAACCATAAAAATATTATTAAACCAGTCAGTATACTATAAAAAACTGTGCACATGGAGTATTTTAGGTTTAAATTAGTGGGGAATACTTTGGTTTGTGATGAAAATGTTGTGTTTTCAGGTGATTAGCAGCTGCTGAGGTTTACGAAACTTCTTCCCTCAGACTTCTTGGCTGCCGATGCTCCGATAATAATGTTGTAGCTTTACCTTTCACTTAGCTTTCATCCTGACTGATTATTGAGGTCTCCATTTTTAGTTACTCCGTCATTTTTATTTCATGATGATTTCTCCACAGGCATTTAAAAGTTAGGTTGAAAATAATCGTGGAGTAAGTAAAAATGTACAATCTCTTCAGTCCACACTTTTCAAGGATTAAAACAGAGAATAAAACAAAATGCGATTTTGAATTAGAATAGCCTACATTGTAAAACGCATCTGTTGATTGTGCTAAAGGGCCTATGTCTAGATAAGTTACAAATAATAACAAGTGTATGACAAACACAGTTCCATTTTTGGCATAGTAAATGCTTAAGTTAATTTTATAAAATTGGTCTTTGAGATGTTTTTACTTTTTCATTTTCTTTTAGATGTTGTCTCTTTTTAGATAATAAAGTACCCTGCAATTGTACTGCAGACATGCTTCTTTATCATTACACCATAGGAATATGGTTTTGGATTTCAAACTCTTAAGTACGAATTAAGATTGAAGATTTAAGATTAAAGTAGTTTTATTTAACTTTTTATAGTATTTGCAAAAACAAAGCTATTTAAATAGATCAGCAGACTTATTGATTGAATTTTCAACAGTTGAAAGCTAAATGAGACGTTACAAGAGCCAATGTAAGCCAATTTCTTAGGATTAAATTCTAGAATAGTTTAGTTTTCCTATGTTAGTTACGTGTCTGGTTATATTCTTGATGTAGTGAGTTGTCTAAAAACATTTGTAACTAATTAGTAATTAAGTTGCTTGCTCTTAAGTGACTTTCTAAATTAAGACAATCTTTCAATCCACTACTTAAAATGTACTACTCATCATTAGTAAAGGGTTATGTTAGTATTGTGTTTGTTTTTTATAAACACTAGGCTGTGTGTTTGTTTTTTATAAACACTAGGCTGTGTGTTTGATTTTCTATTGTGCATGTGAGACATTATTAGCTCTAATAGGAGTTTTCCTATAGAAATTTGAAAATGTGTTTAACTATGCAAGAAGAAAGTATCAATCCATATTGTAACATTAAAGTCGTATGTGCATAATAATCTAACAAACACAAGTTCTATCCTAAGTTGTTTAAATAATTAAACCAGTACTGTATGTAAGTGTCTAATTGTATCCATGTCGTACCTATTGATGCTCATAGGACACCTGTTACGTCAGATATGTCTTAGCTTACTTACGTTTATGAGTTTAGATGTAGTTGTGTCTAGTTGAAAACCGATTATTTATATCTTAATGTATTAACTTGTAGCGTACGAAATCTATCGATTCTTTTTACACAATGTAAGAAAACAAAAAGGATAGAAATCAGTTTTCTAGTAAAATTCATACAATTGATTGTTGTTTAAAAATATTAATACGAGCTGTGATTTAAAATAATTATTTTGAACGTTTATGCTCAAAATAAAATACAAATGTGTATAAGTAAAATTAATTTATTGGCAATGAGAATAGTATTAAAAGTTTTTAAGGCTTTTCAGAAAGATTTAAGATAATGACATTACTGTATAAGATTTCAAATCAATACTACACTTATTTTTATTTGTATTGTTATAGTAATTATTTAACAATATTGTAATGTAATAAGTTGAGAAATTATAAGAAAACAATACTATAAAATTAAAATGTATTTATTAAAAGCAAATTTAGTACTCAAGCAGTTTTAAAAACAATTCCGTTTAAAAGAAAAAGGCAAGGCTATCAAAAATATGATTAGTTCTTTATATGAATTATTTAATTAGAATTGATTGTAAGAAGAAATTGCATTGATTAAAATATAGTAAGAATTTAGAGACAATTTAAATACACTTCAGGAAATTTATCTTAAACACATGTGTACACACACACAGTGTATCTATTTTATGAATGAAATACCCAAGTACAATTACTTTCTTAAAATAAAATAGTTTAACTTTTTCTGATGGTATAAAAATATCCAACTGAGTAGAACAATGTAAATTTAAGACTTTACATTAATATAATATGAAGGTTTGGATTTACATAATTATGTTCTCAATGTAAAGCCTTCTAGATTTTTTATGTTGATTAAGGCTACATAAATACAACTCTCGGTTTGATGTTTTTACTTATTGTACAGTTTTATTTTATTACTCGTGAGTATATGAGATCACAATATGTAAACGTTAACCCCTTACTGCTGGCATCACGATGAATCTCTAGTGTTACGCATGAAACTTCATGTTTGCATCATAATGTTCTTGTTTTTGTTTACCGAACTGTTAAGTCATTGCTGCAAAAGAAAAATAAGCATGATGCAATAACTGTCCGATATTGGTTGTTTGGTGCTGCTACCTAGTGATGCTCTAACGAGTTCTTCAACAAGATCCATTGGCAGTAAAATTCATTTTTTGTGTTTTAAAATTGTCGTGGAGGGACTAATGAGAAAACCAAGAAGTTTTGCGGAATCTTTTTATGCTCTGTTTAGTCGGGCAACTTGAACCTTATTTCATCAGTTACTGTAATAAAATCATGCTAGATAAAACACACATGCTGTGTCTCACCGTTGCAGGGCTAACAAAACCTGTAGGTAAGGGGTTAATTCTGACTCTTGTTTATATTTTATTATTGTATTCTACTTATTATTATGGTTAAAGAGGATTGATAGTTATAGGCTTACTTGTGAAGGGTGTTCAAATTCTTTTTAGATGTTTTAAGGCAGTTTATAAAGACCAATTTAATAGAGAAAACTCAACCAAAATTATGGTAAAAATTAACGAAAAAAACATTTATATCAATACTAGTTTTAATCAAATTTGCTTAAAAATAATTGATTAAATAAATTTTATTGCTGTTCTGCAACCTAATGTTGGTCGAGTTAGTAGTTAATAAGCATTTTCTCAATTATTTTGGAGCACTTTTTTGTTTTGCGTTGTATTGATTTTTATTGACACTTAAAAAAAGTTCCAACAAATTTTCCATTTGAATCCCAGTAAAAACAAAACACGTACATTTAGGTTGCACAACTGGTTGTCCAAAAGTGTTAGACTTGTTTTGTGATTAGATTTAATAAAATGAAACTTAGCACATTCATTTAGGACTACCATCAGTGATGCTTCACGTCTTCAGCACATTGTTGCGTTTAAATTCAGTTTTAAGTGGAAAATATTTAGTCTGAGTATAGGTATTTTGAATAGTTTTGGTGAGGAAAACCCCCTAATATGGACAACCAAGAACAAAACAGCATTTATTTTTAAGTTTTTTTTTTAACGTTGTAAACTAAATATTCGTGCAATTTAATACATAAAGTTTGTTAAAAAGGCGAACTGAGAAAATTAATTTTGGATGCAGAAGACTAAAATAGATTTTGTCATATATAAAGTGCCAGAAATATTGTTTTTACTTTAGAACCATCACCCTCTTTCCCCTCTCAAAATTGTTTAAACCTATATTTTTTGAGAGGACTACAATTTGTATGACACAAAATATTTTAGTTTTCGTTGTTTTAAAATCTATTTTTAAAATGAAATTACATGTTCAGAATCACAGATTATTTGGTTTGCAGCATTTCAAAATTAAAATTAGCCACTAATGGTTACTTAAAATTTTACTTTTTTATATCATTGTCTTCCTCATAAAATTTGCTAAAATAATATAAATTTTAATCGACTCCTTACATAACATCTACTTTAACCCTTTTACTGCCGGCCATTTTTTTATCGTACCAGTCAAAATTGCCAAGGGGGAAAATCGCTGTTGTGCATTCATTTACAAAAAAATTCTGTATCTTTTTTATTTTTCATTAGATTTGCATGAATTTTTACTTTATTTACTCGTATTTAAATGCTGTTTTTTAAATAATAAAAAGAAATTTTAATTTGAAACAAACTCATTATTTAATTTTAAAAATTATGTAAATAAAAAATAAATAAAAAAATAAAAATTGTGTTTGGCATCTGATAATTTATTTTTAAAATTATACTAAAAATTTTGAGCATGATATCATTATAAACTAGAGCAATTGCTTAGAACATATACCAAATTTGAAGGTGCTACCTTGAAACATAGCTGCACTATGAGGATTTTCCCAAAACTGGTAGGCCTCCTCTAGGCCTACCAGTGGAAGTTGAAGGTAAACTTATCTGTGCCACATCCCACTCACTATCTAATAACTCCTCATTATCTGATGGTAAGATAGTCAGGATCGTCATCAGTGTCATCCACATCACTTTGATTGTCATCAATAGCCCTAACACTAATATCGGCATATGAATCTGACAAATTCTGAAGGAAATCGTCACTCAGTTCGTCTTGCTCTTGTACACCACCATCGATTAGACTGTTAATTATTGTTCCCTCACTCACAGGAGAGTTAGATGTAACTCTTTTACTCATTTTATCCTTGATCAACAAAAGTAACACTTCAAAAAACTTTCGATAACATTGTAAACAACAACAATGAACGAAGATTTCAGTAATCTAACCCGATCATCTGGTTTTGACAGCTGTCTAGGTAGTTCGTCAATTCTAGTCAAAGACGACGAAAATAGAAATCCAAAGTTCTTCAAATGGCTTCTTTCATTATCCTTTCCTCCTAAACAACCAAAATACCGAATATTTCGGCATTTGAACATAACAGTAGCCAGTAACAATAAAAAAAAAAAACAGACGTCCGACATATCGGACGTTGGCGTTTTCGGCAAAAATGCCGACGTCCGATATGTCGGACGTCGGCAGTAAAAGGGTTAAGGAGATGAAAGAGACCCTGATGACATAAACATTTTTTTTTTAATTCTAAATTATATTGATTTGCAGAGTTTTGTTTTTTTAACTGACTACTAAAACTTCATCAAGGCATCCTGGGACTTTTAGACAACCCATTCTATATTTTAGCTCTAAGTTAATTATTAATATCGCATGTATATCCATGCAAAATTATCACACTAAGTGTCTTTTTCTCTGTCTTCAGGAATAAACTATTAAAATATCAGGTAAGAATTCAGAAATGCCCTTCACAAGTATATTCGGAGACACTATAAGAGATAAATATGTACAGGAAATGTTTGAAAATTTGTGAGCTTCAATCCATTTTCTTCTGGTGAAGAAAGTGGTCATTGACCTCACAAAAACTCGTTTTTCCAGAGATCTCCAACAAGTCTGACCGATAAGCTACTATTTCTATCATCCTCTTGTCATAACCAGAACGAATGCCTTTTCTGTTCCATCTGTTTAGTTTATACTCAAGCCAATGTTAGGAAGTGACATAGCCTACTCACGTAATTTAACTAACCGTAGCCTTAGAATACATTGTTGACGACTCCACTGTAATTTTGTAGCAAGTGTCAGTGTTTATGAAATACAAAAACTTGTTTATGTTTTTGGACTCAATCGTAAAGAGATATATGAGCTTAACTCTTACTTGTGGTAATAGAAATAGTTAATAATTAATTATATCGAATAAGCATATCTTCGGTTGTTTGAACTTTTTATTTGTTTCTGTATTTTTTACGCGTTTTATATATTGCAACTCGTCTTTACGTAGTTTTACAGTTTGTTTTTATTACTTTTACATCGCCTTGATTGAGTGTCGACATCAGGTAGTATCGTTGCCAGTGGCATGTAAAGCTGTACAAAGGATGATCCTGTACCTTAATTTATTTTTCAGAATATACTTGTGTAGTTTCATATTGTCCTATATGAGGAGCAAGATAACTGTAGTCCACATGTAGATAGTGTTTAACCCAATCATAATGAGTAAGAGTACCTCACTTAAAATAACTCGTACGGACATGAATTGTCTCATTTATTTTTGTTAAATCTGAAACACTTGTACGTATTATTTATCATCACCGCTTGGTAGCATTTATATTTGCTTTCTCTTCACAGTATTCACTTGGTTTGTTGTAGTAAAGACCGCTACCCATGATGACACCCGGTTTGATTCTAGTACTTAAAGCAATGCTTACTTCTAGTAGTGTACAAAATCTCATATGCATCAACATATTATCGTTAGTAACACCAAAAATTTAAGTCGTATGCTTAGATGCTAGTTCTGAACCGTATGCCGAGTCGAGTAGGAACAGGACTGTTCACATTTCTGTTACTCTTCTGTAAATATTGTCTCCGATGTTAGGTCTTCCCCTGCCCCTGTGAATAAGCAATATATGGTTTATTTGGTGTTAGTAAGACATTCATACCCCTCCCCTCCCCACCCCATCCTAGCCCTGTTTGTATTAGCCACACCCATTTGTACGTTGTTAGGCTCCATAAATAAAAATATTTAAAAGTAGTCACACGTTTCTTTCTTTTTACCTCGAGAGTCCTTAACCCTGTTACTAGAATAGTTGTAATTTATAACACGTTTTCCTACCGTGAACTGGCAGAGTCGTAATTTGAGTACAAATCATTTGCTAATTACGTTGCCTTTAGCAACTTCATTCAAATCGTAATAAAAGTTATATCGCTGTAATTGGCCGATTCCATGCTTTCTTTTAATGTACTCACTTTTATACTTAAACGTGTCTTTATATTTTACTGTCTGTCATAAGCTAAAGATGTCTGACACGCTGTGAAGTTTAACAGCTGTTACTGTTCAAGACAGCTGGATTCTGTTTTGTTTAGTTTTATTTTGTTTTCGTTCTGTGTTATGAAGACATTTTCCTGATCAGTATAACAACCTGGATTTATTGTATATTTTGGATTTTTAAATTGAAAGTATTGATTTCTATGGGCTGCAGAAAATAAAAAAAATGTTACTAGAAAATAAAAGTTGCTACTTGGGAGCACCAAACATCCATGAATATAAGGTAAACCCAATTTTCATTTCTTTTATAATAAAATAGTTTTTTTTAATCTCATTTAAGCCTCAGCGTGTACCCAGCAGGGATCACTTCTGGCTGGTTTATACCTTCCAGTTGAACCCACACTAGACGCAGCAAAAGCCAATGTGTCACTTCAATCTGGGCTACCTTATGATGTCCAGGAGTGGCACATCACTAACCGCAAATGTCGAGATTCTGGGGTTCATGGGCAATTCGATAGGTCTAATTTACTGTGGGAGATGACTTTTGGAGTTGGTAGGGTTTGTTCCCTAACCTCAGAGGTTTTTGCTAACCTCAACAAGGGTGTGCCACCCCCTGTCTACTTTGACTGGAGAGGCTGGTTCAGAGCTGGCCTTCCCTTCTTCTGGGAAGACATGACTTTGAGATGTAGTGCCCTAATTTTTTCCTCATGGATCTCGATAGGAGGCGGCCCCTACTCCCTAACCTTACCCATCCTGAATATCCTGTCACTCCGGAAGCAGCACAAAGGTTCTTACAGGACTAAATGTAATTTATAAACTTCTTGTCCTAAGAGAACAAAAAAAAAAAAGAAGCCTCAGCGTCTTAGCTATGCCAGCTTCGAAGTGCACTGGTTTTTTCATTGTCAAAGTACATGATTGGACTTCCCCGGGATTTGAACCCGTGATCTCTCGGTTAGAGAGCCGAGACTATAACCATTAGTCTACGGAGGAGGACTCAAATAGTGTACTTATACATCCACTTTGTGTTTTACATAGTAACTGCTTTTGCAGTAAAGTTTTTGTTTAACTCTGCACAAGAGGTCCAAATCTGCACCTGTTAAGGCATATTTAGCATGCCAGTTTAGGATTAAAAAGTGTTTTAATTAGGCATGAAACCAAAATAATCTTCAAAAAGCCAAATCACATGCAAATTTTTTTGAACTGGAAATGTGACGGGAAATTTTAATTTCCACTAACCCTCTGAGTGGCAAGATCGGTAATGTTCAACCTAATGGCGCTTTATTTTCAAATTTAATTTAATCTAATGAGCGCTGCCACAATTCAGATCAAATCAAATTCTTTATTGTCATTAGACACAGTACAGTGCAATACACATTGTCAATAGGGTTAGTTTTTTCTTAAAAATTAAATCTGTAATGCATTAAAATATGAAAATAATTTTTTTCATTGTAGATTTTTATAAAAAATTTTAAAAATTATTGTGCCAAAAATAAGATACATATATTTATAATACAGTTTTCTTAAAATGTACTATCTTTTGAGGCCAAAAGTACAACTTTTTTATTGTTACAATTATTTTACTGTCTTTGTGAAAATTTAAAAACAAAATGACAGAGATGACTTACTTAACATCATGTATTCTTCAAAACTTTACTGTTAGTTTAAGTACACATATAACTAACTTTGCGTCACAAGGAGTATTATGTTTACATTCTTCCCCAAATATGCCTGCCTGTTGCAGGGCTTATTAATACACCAAAGATGAGACATTTTTTCAACCGATTGCATTAGATTACATTTTATGTGTACTACACATATTTAAAATAGATGCAATTACTTTTGACAAATTTTTGATACAAGAAAAAGTACCATCAAAATCTCTATTCATTCTATTTAATATGTAAACATGGTATTCTTTTAGGAGAAATAAAACAACATATTAAAAAACACAACAATTTATTAAAAATATAATACTGAAATATACAATTAAGTACATAATTACTGTAATAAAAGGGAATAAAAAATATCTTTATATTCATTTTATAACATGCATGAGCTGCCAAGTCCAATAACTAATTGATGTTCTATAAAAATATTGATTCATTATACAATATACAAAAGAAGCTATATTATTAGAATGATATTTCAAAATATTTACAATATCTTTCAACACATATATAACACGTCTTTATTATTCTCACTATTACATGTACTATTATTATGTAGTAGGATTATCCAGAAAGTAACAATACATGAACCAAACAACATGAACACAACAAAAACATGAACTAAATTGTAATATGTTTCGTAGCCTCACTCTAATGCCATTTTTCTATACAGTATACAGAATTGTTGAAGCCATACAGAGCACACTGAGGCCACATGAGACACCTTGAGGCACTTTTATTAGAGTGTTTAACTTTTCAACCCCACTGTTCGTTAGACCTTTGCTGTTTGTGACTTCAACCCAGACTTTGATTCAATCTGGCACGACGATTGTGATTGTCAAGTTGTTGTCACAATCTCGTGCAGTAAACTTCTTCAAATTTTCAAGAAATCAAAAAATTTCAACAAAAATCGAATCCCTCATAATTTTTCCATAAACTCAATAACTGATGGGATTTTAAATGACAGCACACATTTTTAACAATGCACAAGCAGGGAGAATCGTGCACTGCTGTGCTTTACCGAAGCAGGGAAGACAACAAGGTAGTAGTCCTCCCGTTTTCCTGCCACGCCAAAAGTTACTTTCTGGATGGCCCTTGCAGTAAAAAAGAAAAACATAAAAATGGTAAAACATATGTATGAAATTATTACCATGTGCACTTGGAAATGCGTAAGAATCTATGGACTAGAGAGTGCAATTCAAATTAACCCTCAAAGAAAAGAACATCTAGTTCATACTATACAAACAATTCCATATCAACCTCATTTTCTTAATTCTCTAATCAGTTTTACAATGGAATTATGAAGCAATGGATTCTTTTACAGTTTGAGGCAACTCCTCGGATGAGCCCCTGAATTGAGGGCAGAATTGAGGTGGGGGGTTGCATAGTGTTGCATGCATGCTCAGTGTTTTGAAAAATAATTCTTTGGGGTGTAACACTTCAGTCTGTCAATATTTATATTATTAATTTTCTACTAATACAACACAGTACAGGAGAAATTATTTTTGTGATCTAGAGATAGTGTTTTTGTTTTCAGTGGAAGTATATTTTGAGACATTCTGAACACAACAGAGGTTTTTGCAAAAAACGCCCATCACTGTGCTAGACTGTGTAAAGCAATGACTTGAGCAAACAAATTGAAAAACAATTTTGACGACATTTGACGTGCATTATCCAATTGGTAAATATTTGTTTTTTTATCTTTAAAATAGTGTTAAAGATTCTTAAATGAGGTCTTGCGATTATAATTATATTGAAACTAAAAGAATCCATGTCGTGTCCAAAACCCTAGATTTTTTCAAACTCTCGGAATGTGTAGAAACCAATGAAATGCAGTTTTCAAGTAAAATATTTTTGGGACTAAAAACTTCCTTAGTGTGTAATTTTAATTGCTCTAAGAGCTCAATGAGATCAATTGAGTGCTGTAGGCCTTGCCTAGTAAAGGAGAGAGCCGATATGGTTTTGGTGGATGGAGTAAGGCCGAAGGTAATTTTGGAACGGCACTAAACAATCCATTAAAACATTACTAAAATGCCTTATTATGTCCTTGTGTTTTGAAGCGAATATCTTGGATATCGCTTAAAAACATGGTATACATGAGTGTCAGTCATTCTCATGCGCTATGGTGTGAGCACAGTACTTCTCAGTTAACTTTCTACGCAAAGGAAACGCCAAAACACGTTTTTAATACAAAATAAATCACATTTCACAAAAAGAAGCAATATAAAATTCAACCATGTTTTAAACTTTCAGGTTATCTTATCTGACTTTGTCTTTAGTATAAGTGTATAGGTAACATGTCAACACAATTAAATTATTAGTTTTAAGAAATCTAAATATGAAGAACCTTGGAGCATTGGAAAAAGTTTAAATGAAGCACTACAAAAAACTATTTGTAATGAATACAAATTTTCCAATATTAATTTTATTATTGCAAGGCTTCTTAGAATCAATGATTCCATTATCAGGCAACTTCAGAAATGCCTCATAGTGGAATCATTGATTCCGAAAGGCCTTGCAATAATAAAATTAATGTTGGAAAATTTGTATTCATTTGCCAGTGCTTCAAATCTAAATATGATACAGAGTGGAGGATTTCAGGTAAATTATACAATAAGAACATGTAAATATTGTATGAAATGATCCAAATTATTGTTTTGTAATGTCTTGTTCAGAGGAAGATTCTAAACCATCTGCCCACCATTATAGTACGAGATGCTTTTATCCATTACTCCCATGATTTGGCTTCAACACAGTTGTTTCCCTAAATTCACCCATAGTCCGATGCACACCAAGCTCTGTGGAAGCTGGCCGCAAATTTTTTGACCTCTGCAGTGACATTAATTCACTGTTGGAGGATAAATTAGAAAAGTGCTGCTGCTGGTTTGGTAAGGATATGGAAGTCTTCTGTTGCAGATCCTGTTTTTTTTTGCAACAAACGCACCAAGCATAAGTAAAGAGCAGAGGCAAAGGATAAATTCCAGCAGATCATGTGTAGTCAGTTAGCCGACAGATAATAAACTTAAAGTAGTAATTGAAACCACTTAGTTAGCCAGGTCTATGTCCTTTTTCTGGATCATTCCAAATTCCAGCAAATAACAATTATTGCACACAAGAAAAGTTGGGCAAGAATATAGCCAAGTTGGATACACTCAATACTTCCAGTTTACCATTCTTGATGGTCCAAAACTGAGGGTTTAAAAGCAGATCTGAGAGCACAAAGAAAGGTAAAAATGTATTTTTGCTGCAAATGTCCTCTTATTGCACAGTACAAAAAGGGTAGAGCTTGCAGAAGAAAGTTGTCTAAAGATATCATTGACTTCATTTCATCATAAACCCAATTCTCCTGGAAAGGCTTTTTAAGACGATCTTTTACTGCCCATTTTAGCATGACAGTGAAAATGGAAACCTTGACGAACAGAACCACACAAACTATTTATAGGTTTAAATTAAGATATTGGTGTTCTAAAAAGCAGTTAACTCCACCATCAAAACTAAACGGATACCAGTTGAATAGTAAATAAGGCTAAATCGGTAGGGAATTCATACTTATTGTTTTCAGTACAACTGAATATATGTTACAATAAACTGACACACACGTTGCGTAAGTAGTAAAAAAACTATGTGCAATACTAAACAACCTTTCACTTTATAAACATTAAAATAAGTCGTTATACTAAAATGTCCCAACTTTGGCTATCACAACCCAGGACAGTTACAGGATTTACACTAAACCAGTATCGTCTGGATAAGAGAAAACAATAAGTTGTAAAATCAGAACCATGAGTAACAGTTATAACACTAACTTCGGTTTTCACCCATGAATTACTTTTTACGGAAGATATTATTTATACTTTGCAGATTGGGAAGGTTGGTAGGCCTGGAGATGGGCGTCTGGAATATTTTGGTAACTCTATTCTTCACGTCCTCCATTCCTTGCCCAACATTTGATGTGGCCATTGCCAGGCTTAGTGTACTGCTGGATCTGAAATAAATTATTCATATATTTATTTATTCTCTGTAGATATTAAGGAAAAAGGTACTTAAAGTACTTTCAGTGATTCAAGATAGATACCCAGTATACAAAATTAATTATATGAGTTAATTACTACACTCAGGTGAGAGGTGTAAGAAGTGTGTAACTAAAAAAATTACTTGTTAAAGAATGTTTCGACATTTTTCAAATTTTCTAACAAACTTTTTGATACCAAATATTCTAAAACAATATTTAAATTGATCAAGAAATATATGATGATACGAGAATAGATGTTTCCTATATGAATGCGTCAAAGCTCAATTTTAAATCCAATAAATCTTCAAAAAAGATTTGGATTTGAGAATATATTGTCTAGGATTCGACAATTCAATCTGCCTAGATTTCCAGAGCCAGTAATTATTGGACATATAATACATTATTGTAAAAATCATGTGCTTCTCAAGTATTTTATAATGAAAACGGCATATTCTGTGGAAAGATAGTACAACTGAATATATTCACCTCTCTATGGGCTTGGCTGTATCAGAGCGAGACTCCGCCTCCTGTATCATGCTGAGTACTGTCTCGTGATGACTGGTCAGCGACTGACTGCACACCTGCTCTAGGTACCTGCAAAGAAATCATGTTTTAGTACATTATGCATTTCTGTGGGTGTGGAACATTTAATTAGAATTTAGGTTCCTAAATATATTTCCTCATTTTCACAGAGGTGTTCTACAAGATTAATTGAAGCAGCATTGTTCCCAAAGAAACTCAATGTAGAAACTTAATCCTCCTTCAGCGAAGTGTCTCAAATGATATAATTGGATGACATTCTTTGCTTTGTGTATCCATCTTGCAGTGGTTTTTCGTATTTTTATCGTTTGGCCATCATTTGATGTATTGGCAATAATGATGTCTTGAGAACTGATAATTCTGTGATAACCTGCAAGTGCTTACGCAAAGCGGTCATGATAATGATAACCTCAGGGTACACAGAATTTCAGGTTTGGGGAATTTCCCTTCAAGGAAAGTTTCCGATGGATATGAAGCTCTCTAAGGTCATCCCGGTTCGGTCAAGAAAGAATGTAGGTCTTCTCTTCAAGAGTACCGTCACATATCTATTTTGCCAACTTTCAGTAAAGTCTTTGAAAGTCTTACTCATGCCAGACTCACTGACTTCTTACTCAGGAATTCCATTTTGAGTAACATTAAATTTGGATTTAAGTCTAGCACTGATGCTGTCGCTCAATTTTCTAAATATGTTTTTCCCATGTCAACAATCAAAATCACGTAACTGGTGTTTTTTGCGATCTTGGTAGAGCATTTCGACACAGTTAACCATCTGAAACTTCTTAATAAGCCGGAGATCTATGGCATTAAAGGCTGTCCACTACAGTGGTTGAAGTCTTATCTTTCAAATCGTTACCGGAGTGTTCAGGTTGCTAACTTTTTTGGCACAGCAAAGTCAGATTTCATTGAGGTCTCCATGGGTGTTCCTGTAGGTTCTATTTTGGGGCCTCTTCTCTTTGCATTAAATGTGAACAACTTCACTTCTTGTGTCCCTGAAGCTTGCGTTACTTAATACGCTGATGATACTACAATCATCATTCAGGCAGACTCTTCAATAGGATTAACTCTATAATAAACAAAATAAATTCTTGGTTCATTAGTAACGACTTATTCCTCAACGTTGAAAACATTTCTGTTCTTCACTTTCGATCTCAGGCAGTTTCTAAGGGCGTTGTTGCTTTACATGAGGTTGACATCACTCAGGTTGATTCAGTCAATTTTTTGGGTTTTCATTTGGATACTGAGTTTTCTTTGAGTCAGCATGTCGAACCTAAGCTCAACTAGGTATCTTTCCAATCTCCTGAATGGAAAGATACACTAAAAATGGTATTATACCATGGCTACTTTTCCTCTGTTATGTCATGCAACGTGATTTTATGGGTAACAGCCCCACCTCCATTGTTAAAAAGGATCTTCAAATTGCCTAACCTAAATCTACTCCTAAATCAATTCCAAGCTGTAAATTCCAAAAGCAAACATGGGTACCCCAACCAAAAAGAGCAACTTAAAACCAAACGAATTAAACTCTAAAAGGAAACAAATCAATTCCGAGCTTTCACGGAAGGAACGTATTCAGCGTCTCTCTGCAGATGGCAAAGAGTAAACTAAGGATAGGAGAAACTAATCTGACACTACCACCAGGCTTTACAGGGGGAATCAGCCAAACCCCGCCAGTAAAAACCGTTCTCAACCACCAGTGACAAGGGAAACCAGCTACACGACAACTGAGCTGCAGTCAGGCCTTACAGGGGGAGCCAGCCAAACCCCGCCAGAGAAAAACTGTCTCAACCACCAGTGACTAGGGAAACTAGCACAGCGGTTAACACCAACAGTAGCAATTTTTTAGATCTGCGAGAAAGAAAAGAAAACAAGTTCAAAACAAGGATCATCTGGAACACAAATATTCAAATAAGAGGGAGCAACAGCAAAGAAAACTATTAACAATCTTTCACCAAAACACAGATAGGATATCATACAAAATTGAAAAACTTAATGCAGAGCTAGAAACCCTAAAACCATCATGTGGTAATCATAACAGAGCACGGACAAAAAAAGGGGAAAGCCTTTGACAACACCAGACTCACCAACTACTCTTTGAAAACTGCATTCTGCCGTGAAAACCAATAAAAGGAGGTGTAGCCATATTCATACGAAAACTCCCTGGTAGGACATAACATAGATGTAGTTGACTTAAAAGAATTCTGCATTGAGATGACCTGTAAAATGGCCGCCATAAAAGTTACTATCAAGAAAACAATTATCTACATTATTGGAATTTACAGAACGCACAGAGACCTGGATACAGGACTAGAAGTGATCAATGACGTCCTTGAAAAAAATCAATGCTGAGAGAAGCTCTACATTAACTTATCGGTGATATAAATATTGACTGCCTTGCTAAAAATACTGACCACCACAAGCTAAGAGACATTCTTAGTAGCCACAACATGTATAGAGTTGAGCTCCCCCCCAACCCGAAAAAACACCAACATCTCAAACATCAATTGACTGTGTCTGTACCAACTTAATGGCAGAGGAACTGAATGTTCAAGTAATAGACACCTGTATATCTGACCATACAGGACAAATATGCAGAATTGCTATAAAAAATGGACTCACCATCCACTTTAATGACAAAAAGAATATGACCAATAGAAATTTATTCAATTTAAAAAACACATTGAAACAAGAAAAACTGGGTTGATGTCTATAACACAACAAAATCCAAATGATGCATATGATAAATTTAACACTACCATTCAACAGGCACTAAACTATACATGTCCACTATTACTACGAGGCAACAAAGATACAAAAAAACATCCAGTCAATGATCCAACTGCAGCAGAATTAAAACAACAGTTTTTAAGAGCACAAAACTTATACCACACAAGCGGTTAGTGAGGAACATAAAAGGAGAGCATTCCTTTTAAAAAAGGAATATGACTTACAGCTCCGAAAAATAAGGCAAGACACCAATATAACTAAAATTGCTGAGGCTGATAACAAATCAAAAAACCATTTGGCATATAATCAACTCAGAAAGGAAAACTAAAACAGAAATAAATCAGCTGACCAAAATTGACATCAATGGACAGGATACATCAGACCCCATCAGAAATAGCAGACTATCTGAATAATTTTTTCACCACAACAGCAGAAAGAAACAATTATGAAAAATGGAAACATAGACAAACAAACAATCTTTACCAGCCCCCTCAACAGACCTTCCAAATCTTATACTGACACAAACTTGCAGGCAAGAAGTTTCCAATATAATCAAATTCACTGCAGCCTAAATCCTCAGCAGGGTACGATGATATATCCTCTAGATTGCTAAAGATATGTGAGAATGAACTTGTGGACCCTCTGGTAGACATCACCAATAAGTCTTTTAACTCTGGTATCTTCCCTTCGGCACTAAAAATTGCTAAAGTATTACCCTAAATTCAAAAAGGACTCTCCCACACAAGCAGCTAACTACCGCCCCATCTCATTAATACCCACTTTTTCTAAAATAATTGAGAAAATTGTCTTGACTAGACTCCTTGACCACCTGACACTCCATCAGCTTTTTTGACACCACATCAACATGGCTTTCTGGCTGGGAAATCGACTAACACAGCACTGATCAGCTTAGTGGAATTCCTACTTGACCAAGAAGAAGAGGGAAACACATCGACTGCCATCCCAAGATGGCTACCTGCCAACAACTACAGTGAAAAGTGTCTCAAGAAACAGTAAAATAGTGATGGTTTTAGGTTGACAACAACAAATAATCTATAATCAACACCTTACCTGGAGTACTGTGAGTCAATTCACTAATAAAACAAACAATTTCAACTAAAGATTAACAAGAAAATTATACTTTTAAAAAAACACTACTAGATGACCTACATTTCAAGGGCAGCCAATACATTGAAAATCAGATTTTTACAACTAAGCACTGTTTTAAAACATGAGAATAATGCTCTAAGATAAAAATATTTATTTGCAACACATAAAAAAGAGAGAAATTTTATATAACATAAAAACTGTGATGTCACAAAATAGTTTAACTACATAAGCTAGTGACGTCACTAACACTACTTATAATTCTTCTCAATAACAAGACTGTCTTGTTAGCTAGACTAAGCCACCTGTGAGCCAGGCCGCTGACCTAGATAACAGAGTCAGCATTCCTCTACTCAGCATAACTCCTCACAACTGGCAATAGTGCTATCACAGGCTGTATTATATCTCTCTCCTGATACAAATGCACAATTACATTTTCAAACCTGCCACACTCTCTGACCACTAAGAGTCTGACAAACTTAGTATAAATAAACAGTTTCTGAATGACATTACCCTATTGTTGACCACTAAAGAGTCTGACAAACTTAGTATAAATAAACAGTTTCTGAATGACATTACCCTATTTTTGACCAATAAGAGTCTAACCTGAGTTACTAAATTTTACATTGGAACCTGAAGACTTTTGACATAAAGAAACAGCCAAACTTTTAAAAAATGATTCAATTTTACATTGGAAACAATGACCTCCAAATACCCATGTGGTGCTTGTAGTATTGGAGTAAAAGTATTCTGCTATTAAATGTACAGGCCCATGTCACCTGTGGTACCATGCAGGGTGTGTAAATATTACAGACAAGTGCCTCAAGAAATTGTCAAAGGTTGAGATTAACACATGGACCTGCAGAAACTGCTCTGACCTACCAAAATTACACCACAATATCTGTCCTTCAAGACAAGGCTAACCAGTCACTTGACCTAGCACCTATAACCTCATCTGGTCCACACAAAACAAAACATCCAATAACTCAATTACAGCCTGGAAAAAACAGTCTTATTGAAAATGATCTTTTACAAAACTCAGTTAGTGAAGAGGATAAGCTGACAATGGCTGCTACAATAGGTTCGGCATTACTGGAAGAAAACGACAATTTAAAGGAACAAATATCTATTTTTAGAAAGCAAGTTGACAAGTACCCAGTGCAAGCTAGCTAGTAGTGAGGCTAAGATTGAAGAAACTGACTGAAGAAGAAGATAAATACAATAGAAGAATTGAATCTCTGACCCAAGAGTTAGCAGAGCTACAAAGTCAAATTCAAAAAGAAAAGCAAAAGAACTTGGAAATCCAAAATATCTTTGAAGACTATGATCAAAAGCAGGAACATCTAATTGAAGACCAATCCATTTAAAATAAAAAATCTTGAAACACAAATCTCTCTTCTAAACACAAATGCAATACACCTAAAAGATAGTGGCAAACTGGAAACTAGAAGTAAGGTAGAAAACTGGGGACTCAAACCGCAGAATGTCTGGCATCACCAGAGACAAAACTTAAAACCCCACCAAACATTGTATTGGAGTTGGCCCAGATGAAATCCAGACAAGATAGTTTGGAGACCACAATTACACGCCTTAATAATCAGCTTAACTCCAGCCCAATGTTTCACAAAGACCTGTTCTTCATGAACAGAGTACTCAAACTGCAACAATTCCAACACAGACAACTTCAAGGTACCCAAAATCCACTCCAAAAACGTTTTGTTAACAGCTCACTTCATAGTTACAAGGAAAATTCAACAAAAACAAATTAACCACATGTGTATCTCACTTCAAACAGCAAAATATGCTGCCAGCCAAATAAAAAAACCATCCCATTCCTTGTAATAACTTCCAGACATTGGACACACTTAAGTTCGACACAGCAAACCTACAACCAAGAATTGTTGAAGATAACCTCTTACCTTTAAGTAAAGAGACATCACCCTTGGAGAAAAGACCACCTTACACTGCAACCAAACTTGGGCCCAAAGAGAACAATAGAAGAATTCTAACAACACAAACATTGAGCAATTTTAAAGCTAACTATCTAATAAACCACTCAATAACAACTCTTCTCATTCTTTTTTATTGCAATGGCAGCCACAGAAAGGAGAGAACTTGACCCCCAACGCAGTAAAGAAGAAGTTCATTTAAAAGGGAACTGCTAATACTACATCAAAATGTGCAAGAGGTAAGGAACAAAGTAGACAGATTATCTCATCTACTTCAAGACATTCAACCTGACATAGTCATCTTGAGTGAGCATGGTCTGAAGTCTGAACTCTTAGAGAATACTAAACTCCCAGAATACTCCCTCAAAGCACACTTTTGCAGGAAAGAAACCAGAAAAGGAGGGGTTGCAATATATGTGAAAGACTCACTACAACAAAAAAACAGAGCCACTGGAGATATCGCATCATTGCAAGGAACTCGGTATTTGTGAGGTGGCAATGCTCAGAATAGCGGTCGGAAAACAACACCTTTACGTCTCTGGCATATATAGATCTCCAAGCGAAAAAGTTGAATGAAGCCTTAGACATTCTTTCTAACATCATCGAAGAAACTAAGGCTGAAAACCACTCAATAATCATTATGGGTGATATAAACGTAAACAGCCTAGTGCCAAATAATGAATCACGAAAACTTGAGGAAAACACTGGCCAGCCATAACATGATGAGATTGCCTCTACCCCCAACCAGAATCACTTACAACTCCACCTCCTCCATAGACTGTATATGCTCAAACTATCTTGCATCCAAGATCAATGCCACTGTAATACACACAGGCTTGTCAGACCACACCGCACAATTGAGTAAAATATCTCTTGAAGCACAGAAAACAGAAACCTCTAGTCTTATTCAACGACAAATGAAAAAGGGACAATCTTGACACTCTAAAAACTTTACTGCACAATGAGGACTGGGCTGGAGTATTTGGAGCCCAAAATGCTGAAGACGCATACAATGCCTTCTTAAATACTCTGGCAATATACATTGATGCAGCTTGCCCTAAAAAGAAAACCAGAAATAAGAGAAGAAAACAAATTTTAAACCATAAAGACTCGGTTGAAGCTCTTACACTGAAAGAAACTTATCTTCAATGCCTTAGAAAGTACCAGACTACAGGAAGTGACTGCATAAAACAGACACAGCCCTTGCTAAGAAAAAACTATGACCTTAGACTAAAAATGCTAAAAACGCCAGGCATCATCTAACTGTATAAAACAGAGCTGACAATAAATCAAAAGCAATCTGGCAAATAGTAAACAGTGAAAGGAAGAGTGCAGAACAAGGCAAAGAGCAGCTGAAAATGAAGATAAATGGAAAAGAAACAACCAATCCAAATGAAATCGCTGAACATTTTCAATGAATTCTTCACCAAAGTTGCACAGCAAACGTTGGACATCAATAATCAGCACCAAAAGGTCAACAGCTAACACTCCATGTAGCAAATTGCAGGCTCAGCCAACTTCACAACACCACTACAGAAGAAGTACAAATTATGATTAAAAGCATGAAGTCTAAAACCTCAGCAGGGCTTGATGAAGTATCATCAAAGTTACTTAAACACTGCAGTGAAGCCCTTACAACCCCCTTGGTCAGCATCATAAATAAGTCACTATCATCGGGACTCTTTCCATCCGCCTTGAAAGTTGCAAAAAGTATATCCTAAGCATAAAAGTAACTGCCAAAAGACACCTAGCAACTATAGACCAATTTCACTGATCTCCACCTTTTCCAAAAGTAATAGAAAAAGTTGTATTAAAGAGACTGATGGACTACCTTAAACAACAAAACTTGCTAACTAATAGTCAGCATGGGTTTGTGAAAGGCAGATCCACAACAACTGCAATTGCTGAGCTGGCAGAGTTCATTTGCGATCAACTGGAAGCAGGAAAAGCTTGTGACTGGCATAATGCTTGACTTCAGCAAAGCCTTTGATTGCCTGGGACACAACCTCATCCTGCAAAAACTTCAAAGCCTGGGTATTAGTGGCTCTGCTTACAGGTGGTTTAAAAGCTATTTGGAAGAACGCACCCAAGTGGGTGGAGATAAGACATCACAGCAAAGGGATAATACAAAACATCAGATCCAAACCGTTACCTGTAAGCCGAGGAGTTCCACAAGGATCAGTCCTAGGCCCTGTACTGTTTATCTTATTTACCAATGACATGCTCACATCTTTTAAATGCCTACTGTTCTACTTTAATGTACGCTGACGATACTACTCTTCTGCTCACTGGGAGCTCTGCAGAAGAGCTAGCAATTGACTCATATACTGCACTAAATATGGCATACCAGTACTGCCACTCAAACAACCTAGTAGTCAATATGACCAAGACCAAACAAACTAGCATTCGGTAGAAGACGAGATGAAATTGCAGCCCTACCAGAAGTTGACATGCAAACCCAAGGCAACATTTCTTGGCGTAACAATTGACGAAACTCTTTCATGGACTCAACATGTTGACAACCTTTGCAGGGAAAAACTAAACACCAGCCTCTTTGTTATCAAAAGAATTTACCACATTAGTGATTTAATCACTGCAAAGACAACTTATTATGCCCTTTTTGAATCACATCTGAGGTACAGCATTGCTATATGGGGGAGGCACCACAGTCACTAACCTACAGAGACTTCTCCTGATACAGAAGAAAGTAATAAGAACTCTTAAAGGCCTAGGACCCAAGGAAAAGCTGTCGTGAAGGTTTCAAGGATCTTCGCATCTTGACAGTTGTGGCCCTCTACATCCAGGAAGTGATTATGTTTGCCGACATGAATGAACTCCCTCGGGGAACAGATGTACACCAGTACAACACTCGACATGCTGACAACTACATCCTGCCAGCACACCATTTATCACTGTACGGGAGGAAGCCATCGTACATGGGACGCAAGCTCTACAACCTGCTGCCAACCGAGATAAAGGCTCAGAAGGGCAAGAAACTGAGGATGGCACTGAATAGATGGCTGGTGACCAGGCCATTCTACACGCTGGAAGAATATCTACAAGACACATGACCATCTTAGACATCAAGGCTGCTCAATTCAACTTATTTATTTTGTAAATTTTAAACTTTAACATTGTATTATTGACGCCAATACATTTCTCTATGAAATTTTGTAAATAAAGAGATTTTGACTTTGACTTTGACATCCTCTTAGACTACAGCAAAGCCTTCGACTGCCTGGATCATGACTATCTCATAAGGAAATTAACAGCTCTTGGAATACAGGGAAGTGCAAAATCATGGTTCTCCAGCTATCTAACCAACAGAAGCCAACTGGTGGAAATAACACATTCAGCAAATGGCAAATCAAAATCAATTAGATCCAAACTGAAGCCAATCACAAGAGGAGTCCCTCAAGGATCAGTGTTGGGGCCTGTTCTGTTTATCCCTTTACACGAATGACTTCCCCTAAGCATATGCAAGGTTTACTGCAAGTCTCAATGTACGCTGATGACACTGTACTACTTCTTGGCAGACCAAAGGCAGAACAACTGGAAGTGGACAGTTATATTGCACTAAACATGGCAGTTCAATACTGTCACAAACAATGAACCTTGTTGTGAATGAAAACAAAAACCAAGCAAACTAGTCCTGGGGAGACGAAAAGAGCACACTGGAAGACTGCCTGAGCTGGAAGAAGCTACAGCTACCAAGTATCTTGGTGTTACTGTGGATGACAAACTATCATGGACAGAAACACATAGACTCTCTTTGCAGCAAATTAAGCACAGGGCTGTTTGTGATAAGACGAATAAAAATTTTATGTGACATGACAACAGCTTAAAATAGCCTACCATGCCCTTTTCGAATCACATCTACAATACGGAATTGCTGTCTAGGGTGGTACTACAGCAAGAAATCTCCAACGTGTCCTTGTCCTCCAAAAAAGAGCAATCAGAATTTGAGCAACTTACAATCCAGAGAATCTTGTAGAAAAGCCTTCCCAGGAGCTAAAGATCCTCACAGTACACAATTTTGTACATCCTAGAGGCAATAAAACATGTATATATCAAGATGCCCGAACTAGCAAGCAATGGATCACAAACCCACCAACACAACACCAGGCATGCTCACAACTACTGCCTACCTATACACCATCTCAGCTCTACAGAGAAGAAAACAAGCTACTCTGGGGCAAAGATGTGGAACGCCTTGCCAGAAGAAATGAAGAAAACTGACAAGCTACTTTATGGACAGCGCCTAAAGATCTGGCTACAAGACCGGCCCTTCTATTCTGTAAACGAATTCTTTGACAGAACTTCTAATTTGTAACTAAATGTAAAATGTTACCACAGCATTAGCTCTTACGATAAACTTTATGACACTGTACTTATCTTGAAGATAATGTAATAAAGATATTTTGACTTTGACTTTGACATTGCAAAAAAGGGCTATTCGTCATGTGTTTTGCCTTGAAAGCAGGGAGAGCTGTCGGTAGGTGACTATCCGAAAACGTGTCATAACCTTTTCTCCATTTTGATCTACTCTGTATAAGTTTACACTTTTAAACCTCTCCTGCTCCCATTGTTTCCAGGCAGTCACGGTGCTTCTAACCTCAATTAATTCGCTCTGCCGGT
The DNA here is from genome assembly GCF_021130785.1 of Homalodisca vitripennis. Lineage (NCBI taxonomy): Eukaryota > Metazoa > Arthropoda > Insecta > Hemiptera > Cicadellidae > Homalodisca > Homalodisca vitripennis. The sequence goes on from NC_060208.1 coordinate 10,280,547, forward strand.
CGGACTCGGTCAAAATACGCGGCGTCTCAACTTACATACGTTCTGTCATTGTAATTAACTATAATTATATATATTAATTATTTTACTATATATTGGTTCAATGAAGTTGATTGTACGAGACCAGGGAGGGGGCACACGGACAGCTGGGCGCTGGGTTGTTTGTTGCGCAGTTACTTGGTGAAGGTCATTGTCTGGCTCGCCGTCACTGCCCCTGCCACTGTGATCACTCCGAACTACATCCTCAATGCCACCAACCACTTCACAAAGCTCTGGTACATCACTACACTCACTTGAATCGTCGCAATCACTACTAATAATGAGATCGATTTCACTGTTACGAAGTGTACGACTACAACCCGCCATTGTTTCCGCACAACTAATATAAATAGCAAAATAATGGAATAAATCTACTGTAAAAGTAAAGTAAATGGTCTCCTGATAGCAAACAACCCGTAGTAGTAAAAACTATTGCTACTCGAGAGCAGCACTTATCGGCTCTAGTAGATAAAGCAGTGCGTGCCGATCTGTGCCGTTTAGGCTGCAGAGGCTATGTTGTGGCCGTGCCGATTCATGCCTTGCGAGCGGGAGAGGGTTAAACATATTCAAGATTTTCCTAGCCACAGAATATATTCTACCAGAAATAAAAACAGTTTGATTGTATCCCATCATAATAATAACATGTTCCTAAAATCAGTAGAATATCTAGGACCTAAAGTTTATAATATATTGCAAGATTATTTTTAACCCAGCCATTCCCTTTCATCTTTTAAAAATAAGCTTAAAAATTTCCTTGTAAAAAACTTTTTTTTATTCACTCTGAATTGTTTTGTCCCACCCACCCATACCAGTAAACCACATCCAGAGTATTGACATTATAATCTGTTGCTTAGTTTCTACTAGTCAGTCAGATTAATTATCACACTGATAATATAAACACATTTTTTGATTACGTTTAGCATTTAGTTGTATTATATATAGCAGTTATGACTATTCTTGATACTCGTAAATATCCATGACAAATAAATGATTTTGATTTGGTTGGAATCAGTTTAAAACCTTTCGCAAATGTCTTTTCTGACAACCTCTGATCATTTGCCAACAGCCATCAAATCCAACTTGCACAAATTTTACCTAAATTCAAATGCTCTGTAAGATTTCCATGCATACTTCCATTTTTTACTTAATTAGCAATGTCATAAATCGTAAAGGATCAATTACATTTTTAATGTAGTAAAATACAAACCATAATATGTTCTGTAACAATTCTGTTTTCTCATATTGTTGGTTTCATGTCTTATCCTTAAATTTTGAACTAATTGATATTTGATAATTGAGGCACAACTTGTTAACAATTAACAAGAGGTTTGTTATAACCTCTTTCTTGAACGTTACTTATTAATTTTCTTTCCACACCAAACTGTGTGTTGGTAGTACTCAAATTTTATTACAACTGGTTTCGCTATACAAGATAAAAAAATTATGCCTGTTTTACATACAAACAAGCTTAACCACTCCAATCATTTACTTAAATTTGTTGTGTGTATGTTATCTGCTAATATACCTTGATAATTATTAAATATATGTTTGACATTTTAAATTTAAAAGTGTTTCTACATAAAAAAGCAAGCTACTTTGAGAAAAAAGAATTTTCTCATAAATTATCATAAGAATTTTGATGATACTTTTATGCACATCAATCGGTAACTTCAATTTGTTTTTAATTTTTACTATTATTTACATCCAACACATTTTGCAATTTAAAATGTTTATGCCTAATTTTTTCAATATTTATATTTAGCCAGTGAGCACAAAGGTGGTCTACACCTCTAGATGGCCACTGACCTGAGACCAGGTATGAGAGCTGTCGTGATGGTACTCTTGGAGAGCGAGCAGTAGACTGCGTTGTTGAAGGCTTGCACCAGTGCTAACGCTAGGTCCAACCGCCGGCTCTGGTTGGTTAGCTGTAGCGTGTATGCGGCCGTAGCTGCCAGCTGCGGTACCACAACTGTGACAACACAGCCAATGTCAATCACAATACTAAAATCTAAATTGAATGTGATCTAAAAAGTGTGGCATAAATCATTTATGTCTAGAAAAAGATTATAGTTTTCTGCAGTTGTTCTCAGTTAGTTATCAATTGCGTCTCTTCACAAACTGGCATAGAAAATAATTCCTAAAGAAGTGTTTGAAAATGAATGTGTTCATCTCACAAGATTTGTTCTGCTACATAGATATTTAATAATCAGTATAATACACACATCAATGCTTCAGTCAATAGGAACTATTCTACTATTCTCCACTGATTCTGCTTGTCACATGAACCAAAAAAACATGAAGACATGAATTCCTCCAAGGTTTAGCATATCAACACACCAAAATCAAAATAGAGCTTTGACTCCAGTGATAAGCTGAAATGCTAATCACTCACTTTTTGGGAGGAATACAAATTTTAATTTAACAACAGCAACTGATCTGTGATTAAATATCAATGGTTTGTCCTGGATTGATTAAGTGACCCATTAAATTATTGCTGACATGCAAATCATTCCAAAGTACCAGTTTCAGTCAAAGTATCCAATAAAAGTTCTAGATTTGGATCACAATAAGAATTTTAAAAGCTTGTTTAATTTTCCATGACACAATAGGTTTGAGACGATTATAAAAAAATTCTGATCAGAATTCGCAACAAACCCAGCTGTACTCTGTAGCAAATAGTTAATAGTTACCATCGTCTCAGAACCAAGTTTCACACCAGGACATGATGCGACCCAGTGTTGCCACCACCTGTACTATGTAGTAATAATTACTAGTTACTCACCATCGTCTCGGAATCAACTGCCACACCGGGACACGATGCGACCCAGTGTTGCCACCACCTGTACTATGTAGTAATAATTACTAGTTACTCACCATCGTCTCGGAACCAACTGTCACACCGGGACTCGATGCGACCCAGTGTTGCCACCACCTGTACTATGTAGTAATAATTACTAGTTACTCACCATCGTCTCGGAACCAACTGTCACACCGGGACACGATGCAACCCAGTGTTGCCACCACCTGTACTATGTAGTAATAATTACTAGTTACTCACCATCGTCTCGGAACCAACTGTCACACCGGGACACGATGCGACCCAGTGTTGCCATCACCTGTACTATGTAGTAATAATTACTAGTTACTCACCATCGTCTCGGAACCAACTGTCACACCGGGACACGATGCGACCCAGTGTTGCCACCACCTGTACTATGTAGTAATAATTACTAGTTACTCACCATCGTCTCGGAACCAACTGTCACACCGGGACACGATGCGACCCAGTGTTGCCACCACCTGTACTATGTAGTAATAATTACTAGTTACTCACCATCGTCTCGGAACCAACTGTCACACCGGGACACGATGCGACCCAGTGTTGCCACCACCTGTACTATGTAGTAATAATTACTAGTTACTCACCATCGTCTCGGAACCAACTGTCACACCGGGACACGATGCGACCCAGTGTTGCCACCAGCTGTAGCAGTGCCGGGTGACTGTCTCGGGCCGTTGGGTCACTGAGAAGTGATTGCAGTTGAAAGTACGTTTTATCCTCTACCTGTCAAACGAAGGTAAAGTCTTGTCAGGATTTGCTTGCCAATGTCTGACAATCCTAAAATGCTTTATTAGGTAAGGAGAGATAGATAGTAATAAACGGAAGCGAAAGATACCTTGCAACTAAGTTCAAAGGTAAATCTCATTATTCATCCAATTGCTATCCAGTAAGTAGATTACATTTTGATATAAACAAACAAAGTACTAGAAGAACATTGTATTGTATAAATTTGAAAGTGGCACCAAAATACTATTTTGCAACATAGTCACTTCACAAATTTAGAAACTTATCATAGTAGTGAACTAGTTTTTAAATTCTAGCGTTATAAAATTCTGCTGCCTGAGACTTTAACCGGGTAGTCACACCCTCCCGCAGTTCTATGTTGACATCAAAGCATAGCGTCACAAGCCAGATCATTGCTGGAAACAGGTGGTAGTCGGTAGCAAGGACCAGACTGTAAGGCGGATATGGAAACACCTCCCACTTAAAAGCATCCAAGAGCCTGGTTTTCCGTGTGTGGTCGGTCTTACACAAAATTAATGGTACTGTAACTTCAGCATAACAATTTCGTTTAACAAACTCCTTAAAATTTGTGGAAAACTAAATGAGAGTTCTGTTATTGTGAATTAGCGGTTTTCTTTAATATTCTAATCGACTTTAGAGACAATTTCATCGGTCACAATGCTTGGCCGTTTACTTCATTTGTCATCATGCACATTAGTTCTGCTATTTTTAAACTTAATGCATCACTGACGCACTCAATCTATACTATTCCCATAAACTTCACAGAGTTGGTGATAAATTACAATTGGTTTATTGTGCTTAGCCAATTAAAAAACCATATTACCAACCACTCTTCACAACTCACAGGATTTTCAACTGCATTGCACATTTTAAACTGCTATTGTAAAACAAGGAGCAACAGTAACCTCTCAATAGCACGGCTGGATAACCACTGAACAGAGAAACCCCCTGACATCAAAATGGCTGTGATAGTTTCGCTCCTAGCGGCTACAGAGCAAAACGTAATCTACTTTCTGGACAATTTACACTGTGTACATAATTTAGTGACAAGAACAAAAATAAGTTATTACATAGCATTCTTTATGTTAGCTCAATTTACCTTACCAGAATATTTCAACCTGTAAATTCCTCAAAGATATGTCTTATCAAAGAAATACTCGTTCTATTTTAATTTTTACTTTTTAATAATACCTTAAGATTTATTTGTCCACAAGATAAATTAAAGAAATTTTGCTATATGTCTTCTTTTACTAAATAGCTTAACATAATTTGATACAGATATTTCATTAAAATATATAAAATAGCATAATTTTGTATAATTTATATACGTAATGACATATTATGTACAGTCAATTTTAAGAGGCAGGTAATCTCGTATGCAGGTATCGAGGCATATGCAGATGACACTGCAATTTGCTATATAGGGTATGATCAAAATACTTTTACAAACAATTTATTCTGTACCACTTACATACAACTTTCACCAAAACAAAATGGTAAATACAGTACAAAGTGAATGTTGACAAATAATCAAACTAAGAAAGTTTTTTTAAATTTTATCCCTTAGGACAAGAAGCTTATAAATTGCACTTAGTTCTAAAAGGACTTTAGCGCTGCTTCCAGAGTGACAGGATATTCTGGATGGGTAAGGTTGGGGTATAGGCCGCATCCTGTGGAGATCCATGAGGAAGAATTTTGGGAATTTATCTGTCATGTCTCGTTTGAAGAAGAGGAAGCCAGCTCTGTACCAGCCTCTCTAGTCAAGGCGGGAAGGGGTGACACACCCTAATATCTAGGCTAGCAACAGCCCTTAACATTTAAGAAACCCCACCAAACTCCAACAGTTATCTCCTGCAATAGACTACTACTATCGATCTACATTTACACCCTTACAAATTTTACCAAAAAAAATAGCAAATACAGTACAGAATATTAACCAAAAGTCAAAATTCATTACTTGGTGTATAAAAATTAACTACTGAATTACCTCTTTATTTGTTGAATATTCTATCAAAGTCCCAAAGACTGGAATGGTTGCAGTTTTCACGGTACTGTAAAGAAAAGTTTACAGGATTTAAATTGGAAATGTAAAATAGAATTATCGTTATCATTATTCAGATACAACAAAATGTTTGCACACAGCTTTAATTGTGACACATAAACAATATTTATCTTATTCCATTCTACCAGTTTTCTCTATTGGATTGGCATATTATTATACAATCCTAAAAAGAAAAGACGATACAACTCTTGACACCATTTGCACACAAAGTGTCGTACAACACTGGGTAGAATCCTTGTCCTTTGTCTTCTACTAACCTATTAACACTATTAACTTTAACATTGTGGTTCATACAGTTTAAATGTTTATCCCATTGAGGTTCAGGTCAAAAAATCTGAGTGAGTCGGACTTGTAATATAACTATGTACATTGTATCCAATATATATTTATGTTTTAAGTACATTATTTATGTTCAAAGTAATATTTTGCACCTGAAAAAACAATCACAACAACTTTATTTTAAATAAAATGTTTTGTTGACAAACAATCATTGTTTTTTAATGGAGTAAACATCATTATTTATTTTCCATAACATTATTAGTACATTATTTGGTTATTTGTAAACACTTATTACTCGTAAACTACACACGCATAAAAGTTTACACACACATTTTACTACGATGATGTAATTATCCGAATAACGATAACTAATATTGAAAGGAAACTGGCATTATCTATTACTTCATGACGAGCATTAAAAAAGTCTCCTTCGCATAAATAATGGCTGTCTAAAAATCGTTAGACCGATCCCGAGTGTTTAACGAACTTTTACCAACTCACTTTAAAAAGATAACAGAACTTCACACATTTGTCACTCTTATATTACAAAAATAAAACACTCCATTTCAAAAACTGGAATTTGTTCTCACCTTCAGATTTACAAATCCAAAGACATAAGGTTAGGCATGCACAAAAAAATAATTAACAAACCAACAACACGTAGGAATGGACAAGCCAATGTAAACTTGACTATAGCAAGAGTCTACACGCTTAAACTTGTCTTAGGTTTTGTTGTGACACTTGAAGGAACAGATTCCAGTTCTTGAATTATAGTGCAAATAACTCAACAAAAACCTCACATAAAATAATGACACTGTAAGAACCATAAAGTGTTATTTTCTAATGTAAAATTATACCACAGCCACTTCTATTCAGTATTTTGTCATGAATAAATAATATATTTTCTTTAACTTGCTGATTTATAGGCTGCACTGGTAGCAGTAGACTTAAAACAGACTACAGCTCGTGCCCTGTCACTCACCACACGTATAAGAAAATTGCCTTACTTCTCTATCCAACTACTGATCCGTAGAGGATGTACCACATAATGTGACTGTTCCAATGGTGGAGAAGGAACTATCCAGCTGATACTCACATGTCAGGATCACTTGCTAATGTGATGAGAGCAGGGACGATGCGGTTGGTAGTCATGGACTCTCCTACACAGCGTATGGCGTGTCCAAACATGGTGGCTGTTACTGCTCGCACGGAGGGCCGAGGGTGTACCACTCCTGTAGGCACAAATCAAGTGCTACAAAGCTTGAATACAATCAAAATAGTTGTGATTTAGATCTAATTAAGTTCGGTCTTGTTTGGCTAGTGACATTGGACAGCATGTACGTGATTTCAATTTACATTTAGTACATACAGTACTAATTTGTTGGTTGGTAGAAATAAAAACACCCCAAAACAGCAAAAAGACCTTACATTGTTCCTTGAGTAGTTCTAATAAACATAAATATCAAACTATACAAAGTACCTTCCCACAGTGCGGTCATGAGGGTTTCGTGTAAAGCTGGAACTTTGGACAGCTGAGAAACGCTGACCTGCAGACAGTCTACAGGGGCGCCACACAACGCCAGGGACAACAGGAATCTCTGGACAGTGTTGCCAACTTCTCCCACCTCACTCTGCCAACATAGACGTTAACATTAGTACAGATAGCAAAGTGTTCATTTGTAAGAATTTACTCTGTTGACTTTTTACTCCTATAATTGGAAAAAGTGAGATAAGAAAAAATATATATCATTGTATGAGATATGCACCTAAATCATGCAAACTATTCTGTGTATTTGGGACTATCCCACTTAAAGAAAATGGTTTTTACTACAATGGCTCTCTGTATAGGTCCACATATTTTACTTAAAACTTTATTCTTGACAGTTACTAGTTCCTTTACTGCTTTTTTGACAAGCGTCCTAGTAGTCTTCCATAAAAAAGGATTGGCGTAGAATCTTATGCATTCTCTATTTTATATGTTCGTTCTGTTCTAAATTTCCAGATGCTCATTATACCTAGATATCAAATTCATCAATTATTTAATATAAACTACTATAACACTACTAAATTTATTAATTTAACATCCTCGACCGTGCATATGTAACTATTTCGGCCAGTTAGAAAATGTAATAATCTAAAACGCATTTGATCCCTATTAGTTCGGATTTACAGAAATCTACTTTAATTTTTGCTGCAATGAACCCACCTGTACGGGAGCGACCACTGCCAGAAGATACACAGGTATAAGTGAGAGGTTAGGCCAGTCCTTGTCCAAATTGACTAATCTTGACTCCAGAATGTTCAGCCTTTCTGAGAATATAGGCTTGATCTGAAACATTACGTACAGTAATTATAAAACGTACATGATGAGTTTGAACATGTTGAACCTTAGATCTGTGCAATGGTATACGTCCAACATTGTCACATCGTTTGCTCTTAGCAAACTTATTTCTTTTTAAATCATCAAACCTACAGTATCTCCTATAATTTGTTTTTTTTTTCTAAAAAAGATGTATATAAATATTATGTTGAAATAAATGCTACACAAATCTTTATGCATTGTAAAAAAGATTTGTTTTAATAATTTACCATAAAAATTCTATATTTTTTGTATAATTAAAAATGTTTTGAAGAAAATCCAAAATATAAAACTGTCCTGTATAAAAAGGAATATAAATAATAGTTTTGATATATGAAATCAAACTTTTAAACCAATTATTATATACTAACTTGTTCTAATAAAAAATATAAGGCTGAACTAATAGTAATTTTTAGCCAATAATTTATACTCCTAATATTATTGTATAAACAATCGGTTACACACAATAAATTACATTTTGTAGTTAAACATGTCTATTTTTAGGCAATAAGAATCTATTTTTATTTTTCATAGACAGTTAAAAGAAAACTTTCCATGGAATCAAACACTTCTAAACACAATAATTGAAAACCACCTGAAAATTAGAAATTGTATTGTAATATTCTGTAGTTTTCAAGGTTCTAGTTCCCATTACTATGGTATGTAGGCTATCAAAATACATGAAATATACAAGAAAAGTCAAAAACATAAGGATGGTAAAAATTAAAATATAAATTGCCACTCCTATTCTTACCATTTCAAACTTTATTTTTCAACATAAAAATAAATGATATATCTTTTATTTTTGGGTTCTTTTCTGACAGAAGATACTAATTAGACAGTTTATTTCTTGATACTAAAAAGTATCTTGTCCTTTTTTGAGAGTCTAAAACTCTTTTTGAAAAATAGCAGAGTTATATCACAACAGACCAGTGTTGGTTACCAGTGGTGGGTGGGAAACAGTGCCTAGCGACTTGTCTTTATAATAATAATACTATTTTAATACACTGTAACACACAATGACAAAAAGATAAATCGGTACACGCAGACTGTCATGTGTCATACAGTGATGGCTATGGCTAATCAAAGACATGTTGAGGAGGCATTACAGTGATCTGGACAGTGGTGAGGCAAGTTAATAGGAAAGTTAATGGAAAGGTGGGCAAAGGGTTAATACTCCTTCGTCTACTTTTAGAAATTCTAGCTCAGAAATAATGTACGATGGACACAAATAATTTGAATTATCCTAACAAAATATGAACTAACCACTATATTTAAACACCATTCGTGATACAAAAATCAAGGGATCAAATTTAAACCATTTGAAATATCCACATTCCACTGGACTAACATTAATCAGCACACTTTTCGATAATATATTAAAAATAAAACCGGAACACTACTCACCATATTGACAGTGACAGTCTTTCCGAAACCAGCCGTGAGAGATTTGAAGAATGCGATGAAACCATTCAGTAAATCTTCATTAGTTACGTCCACTAGGTCTAAACTGTCCAACAATTTTGGTATCCTGAAGAAAAAAATGAGTTTAAATTAAAATGTAATAATACTGTTGATGACACAACTTATTTTCAGAGATTAGCTGATTCTTCATTGATTTGATACCGTAACATATGAACTCTTCAGCGTATTATACATAATTAAATTTTAATTTTTACCTGAAGTATATATTTTTTTCAAGTGTTACTTAAAATCCCAAGCCATCCCGGTGAAAGGGAGCCATACTGTTCGTAGCCAATGGGTGAGGTGAATAAAAAGAAGTAAATAGTCACAGCAACTACTAAGAAGTAATATCATTGTATTAAAATGAAGTGAACCAAACAAAAGTTACAAACCACCGAGTTTCTCTTACAACTTAGAGCTTATATTGTATTGAGAACCCAAATCAAGTTCCGACCACCGAGTTTCTCTTACAACTTAGAGCTTACATTGTATTGAGAACCCAGTCAAGTTCCGACCACCGAGTTTCTCTTATAACTTAGAGCTTACATTGTAGTCATAGTCATAGATCTTTATTCAAAGCTGTAATATTATAAATACAGTCAGAATAGTGTCACAAATACAGATAGACTAATATCATCACAGATACAGGTTAACCTATCTAAAACCTTATGTTAACTTAACATAAATATTGTTAATTTAAACAACTAAAATCAACTCAAGTTTTATTTTTGTTCAATGGCCCAAGCCCTCAAAAAATTCTTCAAAAGAATAAAATGATCGTGATTTGAGATAATTTTTTAATTTATTTCTAAACGGATTGATTCCTTCAATTTTTTTAATGTCAATAGGAATGTATTGAATAAATCGTGTACTGGCGTATTCAGTTTTCTTTTTAAACAGCTCTAATTTATGATTTTCAAAAATTATACCACTCCTAGTATTATATCTATGAGTGGTATAGTTAGGTATATTTTTAAATTTTGTGTAAGTTATTGTATCGTATATGTATTGACTGTAAACAGTTAAAATTCTTAATTGTGCAAATAAATGTTTAACGGTTGCTTGCCATGGTAAATTTAGAATTAACCGTATTGATTTTTTTGGTAGTATAAGAATTTTTTCAAGGTTTTTATTTGAAGTAGCTCCATATACACTGATCCCGTAGCTTATATGGGAATGTATTAAAGAAAAATAAATTTGTTTTAAAGTATCCTGGTTACAAAGGTTTGCCATTTGCCTAAGGGCGTACAGGCCAGATGATGCTTTTTTTATTATGGTTTGTACATGTTGATTCCAGCTTAAATTTTGATCTATTATTAGACCTAGGAAACAAGTTTCCTCTACCTCCATTATATTTTGGTTATTTATCTTAATGTCATATTGAAAATTAAACTTCGATTGGTGTGTTTTTAAAGGGTATAAAATATGTTTTGCCGGGGTTGTGTATTGAGAACCCTCAAATGTGTATTGAGAACCCAGTCAAGTTCCAACCACAGAGTTTCTCTTATAACTTAGAGCTTACATTGTATTGAGAACCCAGTCAAGTTCCGACCACCGAGTTTCTCTTACAACAACGTCAAAGGCACTCATCACCGAGCCCACCGTGAACTCTCCGTTGTAGAATATTGCAGGATTGGCTAGACCTTGACACAAGTCCGCAAAACCTGAACCTAGAAAAAAAACAATTCATTTTATTGTAAACTCACTGAGGCTACTATTTAACAATCAAATTCAGATGTTAAATATAGAAAACCTGGGATATTCCTTACTACTGTAAATATGCTAATACATTGTCATGTTTTATACTTGTAGTGTTGTACAGCTGTTTACACATGTTCCAGCACTTGTTCTTAGTTGCTTTGTATTCATCATGTGTTAAGTAGATCTTTTGAATAGTTCAGAGTCGGCTGTAGTGAAATGACCTTGAGGTTTCCCCCATAAGAACAATGTTAAACCTCATACACTCCAACGCCCTTTTTGATGGGAGCTGTCTCAATGTAAAGATATAATTAATACACATCCAAAAGCACTGTTTAGTTTTCTGATGTACTTTTTGAATATTTAAACAATAAAATGCAAAAGTTTTTGAGATTTTTCCTTAACATCTTTTTTTATTTAAAAAATAATAAGCATTCTCAGATGCATATCATTATTTAAAGATACAATTATATCTTTAAATAATTATAATAAATAAGAACCACGATAAGCACGGAGCGTGCACCGGGCATTTCAAAGGTTTTTTGTGAACTAAAAATCTCTCCAAGAGACATAATCTATAATATCAGATATAATTGTGTTTGGCGTTTTGGTCAAAGACTACCATTCTAATATAACCATCTATGGTGTGGCAAGGGTTAAAAGTCAAAATACATTGAAATTGAAGATTCCCTGAAAAAATTCCTGAATTAGACTGACATAATTGAGATTAATGCAAACCAAACAATCTCTCATCTCTCTATAAGTTGCAATTTCATTTTAACTGAAATTAAAATTTAATCCTTCAAAAGTTTTAAACTATAAGTAATGTATTTTGCTTAACATTAAGACAATGGTTATAATAATTATTTTTATCACAAAAATTAGTATTGTGGACAATTGTGGTTATTTGACAAATACAAAATGAGGTTATGAGGTAGAAAATTAAGATACTAAGATTAAAAAAGAAATACAAAATCAGTCTAACTGGTCCATTTGTTTGGTCATTCCTGATGCTTAATTACACACATTTACAGTGAATGAAAACATACTTTTTTACATGGTCATAAAAGAGTGAGAAAACGTACGTGGCTCAGCTAGGGGTAGTCCTGGCAGTATTCTACTGGTGACCGTTTCCACAGCGGCCACACTCATCACCAGGTACGGTAGGAGCGATCGTACGGCTGACAGCAGCAGCACACTAGCTCCACCTCCACTGCGCTGAAACACAACACAGCCGAGTTGTGAGTCAGTTTACAACAGTCATAATCATTTATTTAAATATTTTGAATCACGATGAGTATACAACATTTTAGCAAAATCTAAAACCGCGAGGTAAATTGAGTGTGTTTATTTGACAAGACTGGCTCTCCTGTTTAAACCTGTGCACTCGAAAGAAATATTCATAATTTGTTCTTGGAGCTCTACTGGCCGCTGCCATTTTGTCAGAAGCGCAGATTAATGTTTGCCATAATGTGATCTCAGCTTGTATATCCAGCTGTACTGGCCAAGATATAATACGTCCACAGCTTGTAAGACCAACACCACTGCCCACTAAACATAGCAATTATCTTCTAATATTCTCTTTGTTTTATTATGAATTGTGAGTGCTGAAACCCATCGAGCAGCTTTGTTTTAAAGTAATTTTTAGGTAAAGTAGTACATTTAAATTAGCTTATAATTCTTTTCTAAACATTGACTGTGCAAATAAGACGAATGGTGCGTAGTGGGCCTATACACTGAAGTGATAGAAACTCAGAAAATGTCACTAGAAGACAAGTGCAAACTATTTTTGACTATTAATATATATGTATTTATAAAGTTTTATTTCATAAAAAATGTAAAGACGGAAAAATTTTAAATAGTTCATGTCTGTGTATAACACAACAGTAAATGCCTACTTTATAACATTTTATTTACCTCTTTGTTAACAATATACATGTAATAATTAAATTTTCCAAACGTATGTTTATCTTTGTATTAGAAGAATTCATTAAAAATAAATTAAAAATTATTTTTCATTTTTTTCTTAAAACATTTTAAATTACTATGCAAATAACGTGAAGAATATACAAAAGTAATTCCGATCTGGTGAGGCAAACAAGAAATATGGCCGCTGCCAATGAAAGTAGCGTGGCCATCTGTACTTGCCATACGAGTTGCGAGGATTAACTACGGTAAAACTTGGTGTAGCTAGTGCTGCTGGCCTTTTGAGTGTAAAGGGTTAATGAACATGTAGCCACCATATTTACAGTTGAACTTCACCAAGTGTTCCGTGCCTCCATTGGTAAATATATCAAGTTCCATATACCTTGAGAGCAGCGTGAAGCGATGACAGCAGCCTGGTGAGCAACTTATCCTGTAGGTAGTGAAGAGTCAGCGACCACTGGGCGAGGATAGGCAGCAGGATGTGAACTGCAGAGTCCGCCACCGCAGTCGCACTGTCTTGGAGAGCAATAAGTGTCAACTCCTCACACTGGAATAGGAACAAACTGAGTTAAATTAAAGAAATTAGTAGTGGTAATCAAGGACATCATTAAAGTTCGTTTAACTCTCTAACTGGCAACTGCCATGTATACGGCACTAAGCAAAGTTTTGGAAATCGGTTATTATTTGTGTATTTGTGATGTTTCGGTTTAAAACCGAATATCAATCACTGGCAGAATAATCAAGCTATCGATTGAGGTACATTATTACTCAATGAATCAAACTTAATTCCTCTTTGTATGGTTAGAAGAGACATCTTGTGCGAGCAACTGTTTTGACTGTGACCAGCTGACTGGGCCGACTGTCTTATTAGTTCCCCTAATACAACGACGTCTGCTGTCGTTGTGTTTTGGTGTCTGTCTAATTGATTTATTTTTAGTTTATGTTTTGTTTTGGTTATTAGTAATATGGCTGATGAAGTCATACTTAATTTTAGGAACAAATCAATGGAACCAGCATCATTATCAGGCTTGTTCTAGGTTAAATGTTATGTGAACAAAAATTGCTAAAAAGTAAACATTTAAGTAAAGCCACTAAAACTATATATATATATATACAAGCTGTTACCCGCGGCTTCGCACGCAATCTTTAGAACCGAAGTGCTTATATTACTTAGTTAAAAGCAATTATGGTGTAATATGATGGGAGTCCTATACAAATTTTAAAAAGCAAGTAGGCATACATCAGGTACATATTATTTAAGTTCATGGTAAATAATATCAGAGTTTTACTTAATTATTATATCATGTTTGGCAGATGTAGGGGCATTTCTGGTTCTAATTAATTATATACGTAACGTCATAGCTGAATCTGCCTTGTCATCCCGATCAAGAAAACACAAATCTCGGATCACACAGGTCTTAGAAACTTACTTCTGTCAAAAAGCGTATATTTCCAATCCTTGTCATATATTTCAGGTCTAAGATATTTCCAGTACCATAGTAGAGTTTGCCTTGTTGTTCTGACGAAGAAAAAATATATACTTACGTAGGACCGAGATGCCTACTTCGGTTAAAAAGTGCCTACTTAAGACCGTTTAAATTTACTTACCTACTATGTCACAGTTTAGCTTGCCATATTGCCTCGATCAAAATACTATATACGTTCGATTATCTAGTTCTCGGAAATCTGTTTTGGTCAAAATCGTGTTGACATAGTTGACTTTGCCTTGTCCTGATGAAGAAAATACACACACAAGTAGGACTGAAAAGCCTATTACGACCTAGGGGGAAGTCCTACCTACTTCTTATGTACTTTCGGTATAAGAGGAAAATTCTTAATAAAGTTATGCAACATTCCGAAATAATCGTTATTAAAGTTTTGCGTTACACTTGTTTTTTGGACTGTAGCCAGGGAAAGAATGAATCGTTCAGGCATGTTAGTATTCATTTCTCTGTTTTCCCATAAGAATGATTTCACTGTTAAAATGCCATATCACAATGTAAAGGAAGCCCACCAGTTTAAAGTAAATTATGTGAAAACATTCATAACTTTGTTCATTAAGGTTTGTTACTTAACAATGTTTAAATAGTATTTAAAAAAAATTCGATTATTTAAATTCGTCACTGGCGCAATCTGGAGTAAAATGTATATATTATTTTTTATTTACTATGTGCATTACACTATTGATCAAGCACCGTTTACTTAATAATTAATCAATTTTAAATGTAAACATATGTTTCAGCCAATTTGTCGAACTGTAGCTGAAGGTCAACAGCTGTTTAGTGCCAGTTTAATTTGAATTACAAGACGTAAAAAACTACAATTTTTCTGAATTCCAAAATATTCTAGGAAACTTTTCTTTACCTTTTCTTCATAACAACCTTCCTTGGATTTCAATGGACATTTTACAAAAAGAATTAACCAAATTGGTCCAGCCGTTATCGAGATTAGCGCTTACCAACACATTTTGACATTCATTTTTATTTATAAGATATATATATATATATATATATATATATATATATGTATATATTGGGTAAGGGTAAAATCCACTTTTTTTGTTTATTTTTTACTCAAAAAAATATTTCATACATATATGATAAGATAGTGTAAATTTATAAAATATTTAAAAAATTCATATCAAGCGCATTCAAACACCAAAATCTTTTTTTGACATAAGAAAATATTAATGAATATTATTTATTATTATTATTTGGAATATTCTGAAAACAATTATGTATAATACGTTGTATATTTGACAATTTTTGAGAGGTATATAACAATTTAATGTCATTCTTACAAACGGCTAAAAATAAGGTGCCAGTACAGGACCAGACACCACCAGTTCGAGGGTTAACTTCTGTTAGCTTGAATTGAGCCAAAATAGTTTTATTTCCTACCAGTTGGATTTGGAATAAAAATATCAACTGTCAAGACATTTTTAAATACTACACTTTAAGATCGAAAGCAACAGAAAAATAGTTTATTTCTCTGGTTTTAATGTTCCAACTTTAACTTGATCGCTGAAACAAACCGTTGAAACCAATGAAATAATCTTTTCTAAATTTATTGCACGTATTTTTTGCTTCAAATGAAGACGATTTATTTTATTGACCTAATGCCATTTTTCACTTTACCTGAGTATACTTGTCGGTGTCAGCCATCACTGCCACTATAAGGGCGAGACTGCGGACGCAGGACACACGAACAGTTTCCTCCCTGTCCTCCCCCAGTAGCTGTTGCAGTATGGACAGCAATAAGGAGTTACGCAGACCTGCCTGCAACATCCAAGATTGTTATTTGTGAGTTGCACAGGTAATACCCCTTCAACGTTTTCACATAAAAGTCTCGCTTGGCAAACCTGTGTGATGCAATGATTTCATGTGAACGCCATTTCATACTTTTGTGTAGACAATATTCTTATGTGATATATCAGCTTTAGTCAAAGTTGTTTTTTGTCTCACTAGACAGAAGACATAATATCACTTCTTTGTTTTATTTCTAAATGCGTTTTCTTTATCAACTGGCTATTTTTCAACCAATCAGATGACTTAAATCAGCTGATTGTTTCAACATTTTAGAACACATGTTTAATATTGTTCAAAACAGCTCGGTTTCATTATACCTTGTTTTATACATTTATCATTATACATTGTCGAAATATAATAATGTTAGTCAATTCAGTTTATAGGACTAAACTAAATATTATTATAATGTACAATAAGTGTGAAATAGTGTGCCAGGAGCGTTGAAGCTACGAGGGCTATCCAGAAAATAGATTACGTTTAGCTCTGTAGCCGCTAGTGGCAGGACATCGTGGCCATTTTGATGTCAGGGCGTTTCTCTGTTCAGTGCCTATCCAGCCGTGCTAGTGAGAGGCTAATGTTGCTCCGTGTTTTACAATAGCAGTTTAAAATGTGTGATACAATTTTAAATCCCACAAGTTGTGAAGCATGGTCAGTAATACGGTTTTTGTTGGCTAAGCACAATAAACTAATTAAGATTTATCACCAATTCTGTGAAGTTTATGAGAACGATGTGATTAGTGAAGATGGAATGCGCCAATTGTGTATTAGATTTAAAAATGGCCGAACTAATGTGCATGATCACAACGAAATGGACAGCCAAGCATTGTGACAGAATCGTCTCTAAAGTCGATGAGAAGATTAAAGAAGACTGCTGATTCAGAATAACGGAACTCTCACTTAGTTTTCCTCAAATTTCAAGGCGTTTGTTACAAGAAACAGTTACGTAGAAGTTAGGTTACCATAAATTTTGTGCAAGATGGGTACCGATCACACATGGCAAATCGAACTCAGAAATCCTGGATACTTTTAAGTGGGAAGTGTTTCCACATCCGCCTCACATGCATTTTTTCTGAATAAGAGGACAAATTATATATTTATGTATGAATCCGCTATGAAAAAATCTTTCACAGCAAGATTAATATGAATTAAATTGGACACAACCTTTTTTGTGACGATAGAGAAAATGCTTATTCCACTGGTGTGTGGGAATCGCACTCACTAAAAACCCAACACATCCAGGCATCACTCGGTAGTGTAACAGTATGAGACTATTATGTGTGTGACAACAAGTGCCAATTATATACTGTGTTAATCAAGTTCTTTTTAGTGTTTTAGAAAGAAAAGTGTACAGGGTGTTTTGGCTAAGTATTTAAATAATTTTGAGATGGTAAATTTTACTCCATAAATTCAAGTATTAGGGATAAATGACATTGTTAAAAAAACTCACCTATACAATTCACTCAATCACATGTTTTGTGACTGTTGGATTAACTGTGGTTTATTATTTAAAAAGCTCAGGGTTGTGAAAATCACTGCAAGTAGTTAAGATTTTATTAAAAACTAACACTCCTTCCAGTGTCTCCAATAAGGAAATAATAGTATTAACAATCTCTTAGTTTTATTTTTGATAAGAAGTTATAACCTGCATTTGATAACTGTGGTAGTTTCCTGTCTGAGACTATTCCATCCCCAACCACAGCACAACCGAACTTTGACATTGACAATTGATAAAGCTTTGACTATTATCTTGATTGTGTTGACCTTGAAACTTGGACCGAGGTTGTTTAATACATCTTGTGTTTATCTGATAACGAACAAGTTTGATTACTTGCAATCCCTAAACTATTATTCCTAACTAACTTAATATCTATTCCCAAGTATTTCTTTTCTGCCAGAAATATTATACAAATATATTTCAATAACTCTTCAATACCTTCAATAACTTGACATCCTTCACAACCAGAGCACCAGACTACTACCACTCTAAGCTAAAGAGCAAACACTTGGGCATTTGTAATGAATTATATTTAAAATACCCATTCTTCATTACAACTATAACCAGACATCTGTCAAAAAAAAACTGTCTTCTGTCCGTCTGCATTGGCAGTTTGACCACTGCTAAAGGGCAAACCCTAATGAATTAACTATACTTATAACTACACAGACAAAGCTATAATTGGACAACTACACACCGTTTTATAACCAGACATCTGTCATAAATTGCTAAGCCTACTCACAACGGCAGTTAGCTCAGAGCAGTGATTGATGAATACTAGATATAACCAATATATAAAAATACAACAATGTCAAACTACCCCTGTGGCTCCTGCGGCATAGGAGCCAAGTACTCATCAATTTGCTTGCACTGGGCCCTGCAAGCACTGGTTCCATGCGAAATGCGCTGGAATGACAAGCCACTGAACTCAAAAAGATAATGAAAGCTGGATACACTACCTGGAAAATGCAAACAATGTGACATGCCCCCCAATCACCATGCAGCATGAAAATCACCCTGACAAAAGAAGGACAGTCCATCAGACCACGTGCAACACACATCTCATACCATCGTGGAAAAAAATTCAGAACTTAGAAAAACCCTGACGAAGTTGACCTCAGTCTGTCCCTGACCCTAGCAGCTGAAGCAGGAAACGCCCTTCTACAGGAGAATATAAAGTTAAAAAAGAAAAGGCTCAACTTCTTGAGAAGTGCATAAGACTCAAGGCAGAGCTGACAGCCACCACAGAAGAAGAACTGGGAGAAAACAGGAAATAATAAAGAAAAATGCCAAAATAAAGTTGACAGTCTACACCAAGAACTGGCAAACCTGCAAAACTCAACTGGGACAGAGAGAAAAACAAAAACAATTACAACTACAGCAATTCTACGAAGAACACGACAATGACCAATGCAATTTCATAAAAGACTATGAAAACAAAAATTGCAAGTCTATAAAAAAACTATAATAAAAACACTAAAAACTAAACCAGAAACAGTGCAAAACAAAATAGAAATCCACCGAGATGCAGACAGACATGCTGACACACAAACATGCCCACCCACTGGAGATAAAACCTTTGCCACTGCCAACCAATTGCGAAGTGACAGACCGTAGTTGTAAGTTAGGTAATGACCATTCACTAATGCAAGATATGATCAATTTTAAAAACCCGCCAAGACCAAATCGAGAACTCTATCAAAGCACTACAGAGCCTGCTGCAGCACGACGCTGATGAATTTCAGCCCAGACCGGCGAAGTGCCCACACTCTAACAAAGATAGAACCAACACTGCAAAAAGCCACTTCAGTGTATCCCTGCAAATGGCTAAGAACAGAAAGCATAACCAAAACCAAAAGGCCTGCAAATGCTGCATCAATATCTGGTTCCCTGCATAAGCAACCAAACAGAGACTGCCCCAGTGCTATCTCTAAAGCCTAACATGAAACAGACCAAAAGCCCACCCCTAAACTCAAAGCCAAAGGCTAGAGACGAGACCTGTGAGATGTTTTTCTCTAAACACATCATGTTCTACAAGAACCACATGACTGAACACTATGGCTGGACTGACAGTGACGACCCATCCCAGACTGGCTCCCATGCGCTGGTGCCACCCGTCAGGATCTGGACCGACGACCCCCAACCTCGGGCTGGCTGTCTCCCCCCGCGCGGCGCTCTCAAGGTCGGATGATCTGCTAAATCGCCCTACAGTTTTTTTAGACCACAACAACTTAATAAACAGCAAGCAGAAGTAATTGTCAACTTTCCAGCCAACCCGGACATGCCCACTCCAGAAGACAAGATATCAGAAAAGGCTTTAAAGATACTACACCAGAATATTGACTCTCTGGCATCAAAGGCAAATAGATTTTGAACACCTTCTCCAAGACCTCAATCCTGATATTGTGCTCATCACTGAACATGGTCTCAAGGATGATCAACTCCGCAATACAAGACTCCCTGGGTATAATCTGGTTGGTGGGGTTCTGCAGGAAAAACTCTAGAAAAGGAGGAGTTGCCTTTTACTCAAACGAGGCTCTTGGAAACACTATACACATTGTCAACACCTCAAACAAACCTATTGAGCTTACATTGCGAACTCTACATGATAAGCTTAAAATAAACATGAAAAACATAAACCTGCTCGGGGTGTTACAGGCCACCTGAAGGAAATTTAGAAACTTCCCTGGACATCTTATCCGACACTCTTGATCTGGTCCCAACCTGGGAGGGCCCAAACCATCATAAATGGGAGATGTTAATGTGGACGGACTTGCAGAAACAAAGAACAAGAAAAAACTTGATAACATGCTAGCACGGCACAACTTAATACGACTCAACCTTCCACCTACGAGAGTCACCCACACTTCATCATCTTCCATTGATTTTGTGTGCTCCAATGTGAACAGGGAGGATATTAAATGTTGAAGTGATTACCACTGGTCTCTCAGATCATTGTGCCCAACTCTGCACCATCAACTTGCAAACCAAGAAAGCAAACTGTCCAAGCTCTACTCATAGAAGACTTTCTCAAGAAAACTTAAATTATCTGAAGCACCTATTGGCTGTGGAGTCATGGGACAATGTATACAACTCCCCAGATGCAGACCAAGCCTACAACTTGTTTATTGGGAAAACTATACTACAGCGCTCAATACAGCCTGCCCCCTAAAAAAATCCAGACCAAAGGGAAAACTCAAATCAGCTCTAATAAAGAATGATGATGTCTGCCACCTTAAGAAAGAGTACCTGCAGGCACTCAATAATCAGATACTCCGAGGAGGAGAAGAGGACAAAGCACTAACAGCAGCAAAGAAAAAAGACTACGACTTAAAACTAAAACAACTTAAACAACAAGACACCACTAATTTTATTCAAAAAATGCTGAAACAAACAAACAAAAGCACTATGGGAAAGTAGTTAACCGTGAAAGACAGCAGAACAACAAAATAGCTGAACCCATAAAACTACTAATGGACGGGACACTAATTAAAAAAAACCCCATCAAGTGGCTCACCAACTCAATCACTACTTCACAACCCAATAGCAGATAAGACTCTAGGAGATGCTAATCAAACTCATGCACACAACGGTCCCTTGAACCAAACGGGAGACGAACCCCCCGAACTTATCCTACAGCCCACAAACTACCAGGAAGTGGAAAATATCATTTCCTGCCTGAAATCCAAAACATCCGCCGGAACTGATGAAATATCCTCCATCATCTCAAACACTGTAAGGAAGAACTGACATCCCCTCTCACATACATAATAAATAAATCCTTTTCCCAAGGTATCTTTCCACAAACCTTAAAACTGGCAAAGTGTACCCAAAGCTTAAGAAAGAACCATCGGACCAAATTAGCAATTACAGACCAATATCCTTGCTCTCAACAATATCAAGGTGATCGAGAAAGTCATGCTAAACCAAACTGATGAAACACTGACTGACCACAACATTATTACCAGCCAGCAGCACGGTTTCCTCAAGGGAAGATCCACAACCACTGCCCTAATCCAACTTGCCGAATTCATTATTGACCAGAGAGAAGAAGGAAAAGAGGTCACTAGCCTGCTCTTAGACTTCAGCAAGGCTTTTGATTGCCTGGGTCACAACCTTCTTATACAAAAAGTAAGGAGCCATGGGTGTTAAAGGGATGGCAGGAAAATGGCTGGCAAGCTATTTAGAGGGACGATCACAAATTGGTAGAAATAACATACAAAAAGAACAACACCATCTACAAAACAACTTCAACACCATTACCTCTAAATAGGGGTGTTCCACAGGGTTCGGTTCTTGGTCCTGTACTTTTCATACTGTTCAGCAATGACCTCCCCCAGGTGCCTGGACGAATACTGTCAGGTAATTTTATACATGGATGACCGCCTGCCATGCTAGTGGCAAAAAAAGAAGTCCAAGACCTTGAAATAAACATCATATGTGTCTTTAACCCTTTGCGGTCGGTCGTCGACTATAGGTCGACCGCGGCAGTTTCGCTGAACGCTCGCATGTCGACAATAGGTCGACCGGATAATGTCACTGCTTGTTTGTCCATTTCTAACCTATTGCTGTTCGGTATTTGAGTTATTTGGTACTTTGGACTTCTATTTTGGTTACGTGAATGCTACGTCGATCTTTATTCACGATATTGGAGGCATTGGAAGTGAAAATAGAAGACCAATACAATTGACGTCTGCACTTGCGCCGTGTTTACAAATATGGCTGGTACAAGTACAAGTTTTACTGGACGATGACGAAATATTAGATGAATTAGATGATTGTGATAGTGTTTTTAGTGAAATTAGTATCCAAAATGATAAAAACAGATTATTGAAGAAGACCGTGATAGTGATTGTTAGTTGAATCATGAAAATTCTTCTGAAAAAACATTGTGGTAAATGACGGTAACCTAGTCGCGGTAACCTAGACGACGAAAAGTGATGTGTTTAGATTGAAAACTAGGTAATGATGGGGAAGAATTTGATCAATTCGTGGATAATGTGATAGAAGTAGGACAAGGAGATGCAAATAATACAGTTAGGCCTAGGCTACAAACTAGTAGACTAAGACTAGAGGAAGAGCTAGACATGTTACCCAAAGTAGGCCTAGGGCTGGACTAAGGCAAAATTATAATATATATAATGTATTATATATAATATCATATAATGAATAACATGTATCTGATGAGATCCTAGTGCCTTTTCACCTGTATTCATGTAATTTTGGTTTATTACATCTTATATAAAAAAATAAAAATTATGTTTTTATATTTTTATACTTCTTTTTTATATTTTTTAAATGTTACTTAAAGTTATAAAAAAAAATACTATAAAAATAATGTAAACATTCTTTTTGGTTATTTACATTGATATATAAAGAGAAAAAAATAAAAAAGTTGCAGAAAAAGGGATTTAAAACTTGCATTTGTGTATTGTCAAAGAGAACTGTAAACTAACAGAAATTAAATACGACCTGAGGACAGTCGAAGCAATTTTTATTGAGACCTCAAAGGGTTAAGCCTGGCAAAACAGTACTGTCAACAAAATGACCTTGTGGCTAAACGAACAAAAAAACCCATAACTTACTTTTGGAAGAAGAAGAAATACAGAAGCTGCAGGTCTGCCAGAAATAGAAGCCAGCTATGAAGCCAAGTACATGGGAGTTATCATTGACAATAAACTGACTTGGACACCACACATTGACCAACTAATCAAAAGCTCAGCAGTAACACTTATGTCATTAGGCGGATAAAAAATATTAGTAACATGGACACAGCCAAAACGGCTTACTTCTCTCTTTTCGAGTCCCACCTGAGATATGGGATAATAATCTGGGGTAACTCCTCCCCATTACAACCTGCAACATGTTCTAGTGGCACAAAAGAAAGTCATCCGAATACTGGCCGACCTAAACCCACTTGACTCCTGTACAGCTGCTTTTCTTGAACTAAAAATACTTACTGTGGTTGATGTCGTTATATATACACGAAGTTATCTGCTTTGCCATGTCCCGCAATCTCACAAGATTAGGAGAAACACACCCCTACAATACAAGAAACGCTAACAACTTTGCACTGCCCATTCATCACCTTGCACTGTATGAAGAGAAACCCAGCTATACGGGATCAAAGCTGTACAACCTGCTGCCAAATCACCTTAAGGCAATAACAGAGGAGCGGCACTTCAAGAAAGAAGCTCGACAATGGCTACTGGAGAGGAGGACATTCTATACCATTGAAGAGTTTCTCAATGGAAAACCTAATCTTAAGATACCTATAAAATTGTTAATATTTGCATCTATGACACCATTGTATTTCTCAAAGAAATTATAATAAAGATAATATGACTATGACTATGACTATGACTCCTTTTTGGGACTGCTTTCTGCATTACTTCAAAAGGGTGCCTACTTAAGCCGACAGAGGGATCCTACAGGTTCAGTCCATCGGTTGGGCAACACTGAGACTGCGTAACCCTAAACCTTACTAGATGATGCTACTAACCGGGTGGCACTTGCCGAGCAGAGAATGTAGTCTACAAAAAGCTACTTACCGATATGTATGGAGCCAGTGCACTACAGGCCTCGGCAACCAGCAGTCTCCTCTCCGTGTGTTTGTGGCTCATCTGTTCCCAGCAGTGAGGCAGTAGTTCAGACTCGATAACGGTCTGGCTGCTGGCTCGAGCGAGGCTGACCATACCTGCACAGACATGTGAGAGTTGTGACTCAACACAGAGATGAGAAGGAGGTAAGCAAAAAACTGGCAATACCCTAAAGAGAGGCGCGACATGAAGTTTGAAGTAAATGTCACTGATAAGCATTTCTTCAAATTAGAAAATTAGGATTTTGTTCAGCCATTGGATTGTACATTCAATTCTTAACTGATAAACAAACAGTAAGTGTTGTAATTACCAGGTATGGAAATACGATAAGAGTTGGGATTTGTGTAGGTTAACAAGACAATAAATTAACAACGAAATTGTTTGCATCATCAGCTATGCTTGAAGCATGAAAAAATTCCCATCAGTAAGCCAGTTCTTTTTAAGAATAAATAAAATATTTTCTGGGAGAATCCATTCTGTAGATTGTGTGACGTGCAAGAGAAAACTGCTGAACACCTGCTCTTTGATTGTCCTGCAATAGCAAGGGAGCATTATGCCATCTTTGATAGTCTGGACAAGGGTGGTGAATTTCCCCAGGAGGACCTGATAGGTTGTTTTCTGTGGTTCGTAGAACTGCTGAAACCGTAAACTGGTTGACCTCATGGTATACTGTTAGAGGTGCGCAAAAGGCCCTTGAAGCTTAAGTGCATTTGTAATAAGCCGCCCCTTAGAAGAAGAAGAAGTCAGTTCTTTTGCAATGCCATGATGCTCTTTCTACACCTAACCAAGTGTGGGGTTTTTGTACCACTGTGCTCCAAATCACACACCATTGCGGTCAAAAGTAATAATGTCTATACCATTTGTAGTGTGCCTCCCTCCCATTTAATATTCCAAACCCCAATCTCTTTTCAGCCAAAAAAAAATACCAATAGCAAACCCCATTGAGTATTCTTTATTATCTTAAAGAGATGGAGAGAGAACAAGGACGAGAATGCATGTTGACAACTATTCGCATCAAAACTCTCATGATGTAAAAATGAGTAGGAGGAAAAGCAGGGGAGAAAATGCTGGAGGGTATTGATGGTTTAAGTGTGTCAAAGTGTGTCATAGAACCAAGTGTGTCAAAAAGAATGGTTGATATTCGTTTCTAGTGAAAGATTAAAAGACAATACATGAAGTTGTATAATGAAGAAAAGACAGTAGAGTCAATATTGGCAGAACGTCACTAGATCCCTTGAAATACTGTGACTCTGATTATAGATCCATAAATTAATGACAGTTTCTGCATATCTTTGATCTTATTTGAGATACAGAGCATACTCGTTCAGCACATCAATTAACTAATTTACCCCATGATTAGCTTTGCTGGTGTGATTTCAGTGCCAAACAATAGTTACAAACTTTCTGCTTCAGAATTTTATTTAAAAGAATTTCAACTGAAAGGATTTTTTAGTAAATACGTCATTAATTATTTGGCCAAGTTTTGATATTTTTATTTGATGATGTAAAAGGTACATTTTTACTTTAAACCACTAATTTAGCCTAAACAAGTACTTTAAAGACATCTTTACTGCATGCTACACTAAAGATATAAATAAACAAGTTTAGAGCAGAATTTGCAGCAAGTCATTGGTGAATCTATTTCAGGGCACATAGAGCATCTTCTTTCTCATTTTTTTATAGATTGGCATCCACACCAAATTTGTTGAAACTTTACATAATATTGTCATATGAAAAACTTGAAAAGTCACCTGCTAGGATACATCTTCTCTCTTCTTCTTGCGGTCTTTTCTTGAGATTGAACAGCCACTGCAGCAGAGTATCCCTCTGAGCAGAGTCTTGGTGTAGGTGAATTGTACAGACCAATAGAGGTATCAGTTCCTGGAAAACAGTTACATTAACTTCTCTTGGATTACAACTATCTCTAGATTGTAATATTACAGCAATTTAGAAAAAAACTATTACCATTCAATATTAAAGAGACCAACATTCAAATTCATGTTTTAGAGAAAAATCGACTAATGATTGATCATTTAAATAATTATTCAAAGTCTTACATTTTTTTCAACAAAATCAGCCTCTATTGCAATTGTCCTTATAGTAGCACTTACCGAAAAACTGCATAACTTCACTGATCATAAATGATAAATGATTCTTATTTCCACAATTATGGTAAACTTTTACAATAGAGTACAATTTGTTTGGAAATTTACTGCAACTTATACAAATAACGAAACCAAATAAGGTTAAAGAAATTAATATTTAAAAGAACAAAGTAAAAATTATGAGTCTAACATTAAAGGAAAACCATAATCTTATATGTTACTTTCTGCAGTAACTATTTGTTAAAAAGCAAAATATTAGCAAGAAAATGTTGTAAGTTATAACTAAATATAGATACTACTATAAACTAAAATGTAACAATATGACAATAAAACAATACAATAACAAAAATAATCTTGAGAGAACAGCAAATGAAACTTAATATCCTGCATAGCCAAAATCCAAGTAAAAGTGCTTTTTACAAAACCTTTTTTGAAGAAAAACTATTTTTTTTTACATGTACCCCAGAAGCCAAAACCACCACCATTCAAAATCTTTCGGATATACAAGGTGTTCATAAAAGTGTCGCAATCTTCTGCGGCTGATAATACTTATAATTGCAAACAAGATATTTGATCTATTGCAAACAATACATAACAAGGGTTAAGTGAAAATTATGTTTGTATTTTTATGAGACTTAAATAGCTTGTCTGACACCAGGTGTTACCTCTCGTTTGTTGATAAGAACATTTGGTATGATTCTTGGAAGAGTGAGTGCCACCACATGAGTTAACCTTGCCAGACTGATCCCCTCGTGTAGCAACTCGTGTAGCAGTGGTGTCTCCCCCACCCGGGCTGTGTTGACAAAACATCGACAGACCACTTCTCGCTGGAACTCAGGTGGCAGGGATCTACAAGACGATAAACATCAGTTTTAGGCCACCACATGAGTCAATCGTGTAACAGAGTGCGTCTGACCTTCTCTCCTTAATAGATCGGTGTCTTCTCATGTGAAGGGTCTAATTACGGGACATGATCACCTGTGGAGGATTTTCTCAGAATCAATATTCTTTAGGAGGATCTGCTCTGTAGAATGTTTGACCTGCTCTTTGACTCTCCTGCAATAGCAACAGAGTGCTAGGCCATTTTTAGTAGTCTAGACAAGGGTGGTGAACTTCCCCAGGAGGACTTGATCATTTGTTCTCTGCAGTTTGCAGAACTGGTGAAACTGGTTGGCCTAACGGTATACTTCCAGGGTGCACAAAAGGCCCTTGAGACTTAAGGGCATGACAACAGGTTGCCCCTTAGAAGAAGAATAAGAAGAACAGCAGTGCTTTTAACCTAAACAAACACTGTTATTGTTTCTCTGGTTCTTTTTGCTGTTTCGGTAGGCATGTTTAAAAAATAATATTGTAAGCTGCATTGTCATAAAACACTAAGTAACATGTTAACTACCAGATTGTTCCATCTTCATCGTATTTGTGATTTCGTCAAATAATTATGGTCCTCTGATAAAATCAATATTAAAACAGTTTATATCAGTGGAAATAGAATGTTGGACCAATTAGTATGTCACTTTCAGTTTTGGCTTATTTTAACGACGTAAATGAAGATGCTGTCCTAACCAGTCAGCATTGTCATATCATAAGATAGAATTTTGGTATTGTAATATCACTTCCAAAGAGTACTGTCATTTCGTGTCTCCACTCTTAAGAACATTCTCCAACGGGAATGTTTGTTGTGTTATGTGTATTTATTTTGGCTAATGAGCTATTATACATTTTTTCCTGTGTTCCAAAAGCATTTCATTTTATTTTAAATATACAGACCTGGAAAAAAACATTTGACTTTTAGATTTACTGAATCAACCACTGAAGATGTAATTTTTTATCATGTATAAAAGGCACAGATCAAATTTATTTCTAAATATAATTTTTAGAACATTATTTGATAAATAAACTTATTGTTTCTAATATACAATTCAACACAGAACCAACTGAATGGTTTATTTTATTTTTTGTACACGCTGTAGCTCATTTAGAGCACAATTAATGAAAGAAAGAGTGAACCAAAACACTGAAAGAATACTAGCCAGAATTGTGTACTGTACAATTTGTTTAAAAAAACAGGACAACATTATAGTGCTTTAATTTCAATAGTCCAGCCCACTTTCAATAGCTTTAATTTCTGTTGCATGCCTAATAATCACATGTCAGTCTAGCTCAGTCCGCCGAGCTGATAAGACGCACCGTACTTATCATCCGGTCATCCACCCGGGTCGTGTTCGCGTACACGTTACTACTTGACGCGACATGCTACACAGTGATTTCGCTATACAGTGTTTATTGAATTTCATATGAACTTAAGTTGATTTAACTATGTCGTCTCACTGTGGCATCTGTGGATTATCCTACGGGAATGACGAAAATGAACAGAAGATTAAGTGCGCCGGAGGATGTTGATGGAGCGAAAACCCGATCTTTTTAGGGATTGGAAATGCAAGAGTTGCAGAGGTGAAACAGCTATTAGTTTCGGAGGGTAGGGCTGAATACATACAAGAACTCTTTAAAGTAATAAAAAGAACTGAAATCAGAAGTTGTCGAGCTGAAATCAACTAGAAATGAGTTAAATAGCCTATCCGAATCTATGCAATTCGTCTCAAAGAAGATGGATGAATCGACTAACCTAATGAAAGAAATTAAGGTCGATTTAGCAGCTCTGAAGAAAGAGAACGAATATCTGCGTAATAGGAATGCCGCCCTCGACACAGAGGTAACTTCTCTGAAGGATAGAGATTCGTCAGCTAGAACATTACTCAAGAAAAAACAACCTTGAGATAAGTGGGATCCCTGAAACTCCGAAAGAAAACGTCTTCAGCCTAGTTAAGGACATCGGAGCTGCCCTTGGTGTACAGATACAGGAAAACGACATCTCAACTGCCCACCGAGTTCCGTCATTCAAGAAAGACCGCCCGCAGCCCCTCATAGTACAATTCTCAAGGAGGACAGTATCGTGACGCTTTACTCAACAAATTCAAGGAAAGGAAGGTGATGACAGCAAAACAGATTCATGCCGCTCTTCCGCTCAGAACGTCTACATCAACGAACATATGTCCCCAGAAAATAAGGTATTTTCTGTCCAAACTGAAACAGAAGTGTAAAGAAAGTGGGTTACGATTACGCGTGGTGCAGAGACGGAAAGTTTTTTGTCAGGAAGTGTCAGGGCGACGAACGTTACCGCAGAATTGACAACTATGAAGAACTTGACAAGCTAAAGTAAAATGTGAGTTGTGTTATTATTTTATACTATCTATTGATCAATTTATTGATTACATACTTCTTTGTTGTTTGTTTCTTATATTTTTTGTTGAGTTTGTTGTATAGTTTATTATTGTTAAATGTATATATATATTATAAATTCCACGTTACGCATTTATTTTAGATAACTTTATAAGCACATGATGGACATAGTTTCAAATAATTGTCAATCCGATCTGGATACATTTTTTGAACCTGGAAATAATATAAAACAACTATAGACTAATATATAACAAACATAAGAAGTCTGAGAAAAAAACTTTGATAGTTTAGTGGCAGAAATAGGTGTTATGGAACATAAATTTCATTTTATTATAAACTTAGTGAAATATGGGTTAGTAGTCATGAGTCAGATTTTTATAATATTCCAGGTTACACATCATTTGCCAAGTGCAACGATACTTATAGAGCAGGTGGTGTTATATGTTTTGTACATAATTCAATAGATTGTAAACAGCTAAATTCCCCTTTCAATATGACAACAGCTGATACACTTATCCTTGAAATTAATATAAACAAAACCTACTTAAACTAATATGCTTATACAGGCTACAATTTATATCTGAAAATTCAATTTCTATTGGAACTGACTCAATTTGTATCGGAAATGAAAAATAACATTATTTACGTTGGGGATATAAATTATTAACCTATTGGAAACAAAATGAAATAACTCAGAGCTACAATAGTATAATGAACAATAATGGGGTTTTTGTCTTTGGTAAATACTCCAACCAGAATAACAAACAACTCCAAAAACACTTATTGATCACATATATGTTAGAAGTAGATATATTGATCTCTTTTCCAGTGATGTGTTTGATTTAGGAATAACGGACCATTGTGTTCTAGGGACTAAAGTTTAATAACAAGTGTAGCACGTCAGTCAATTTAACAAATTGTAATCCCAGTATTGGACAGTTTCGTGCCTGATTTAGATATGATCAAAAATAAGTTACAAAATACTGATTGGTGTGAGATTTTTTTATGAAGAAGATGTTAATTGTTGTTACAATAAATTCCAAGAAGTGTTGAGTAGTATTGTTAATAGTAGTAATAGAATAGCTGTAATTGATTGTATAACTAAAGAAAGCTAAGTTAATAAGCCCATGGATTACTAGGAATAATTCTTTAAAGAATAGCCAAACGAAAAAAGCTTTACACAATTTTATAAGAGGAGACCATATGATACAACATTTAAAAATTACTTTAATAGATTTTCTAATAACCTAAAACAAGAAATTGATAATTCAAAAAACACATTTTATGCAATAAAAGTTAGAAGAAAGTTGTAAAAGGTGACATTTCTCAACAGTGGAAAATCATTAATAATGTAACAGGTAGTTCTAAAAACAATGGTGTTCGACCGGATTGAGTTAGATAATGGGACTTGGATAACTGACCCCAGTAACTATCGCAGAAGAAATCAACAAACATCTTATCTCGGTAACACTTTGATAAGCCCAGTACAATCACTACCGAAACACTAACTCCTCTTCCCTTTCAGAACAATTCCTTTTTATTGCTGCCTACCTCCGTGGACGAAGTCAAAGCGGTTTGATGTTCACAATTTAAAAAATAAGAAATCCACAGGTTTTGACAAATTTTTAATGTAATTTTATTAAAACATATAGTGGATGACATAGCTCCTGTTTTAGTGTATATAATAAATAATAGTTTCAGTAAAGGTGTCTTTCCCGAAAGTCTTAAACTAAGCTCAGTAGTACCTATATTAAAAAAACCAAATTTATATAAATTGGACAACCTGAGACTTATAAGCCTTCTTTCAGTTTTTTCTAAATTATTCGAGAAAATAATGATGATAAGGCTGGACAGCTTCCTAAAATAAATCTAACTTCTTTAGTACTAAACAATTCGGTTTTATTAAAGGCAAATCAACGGAGAGTGCGTTAATTACAGTAACAGATCATATTTTTGCTAGCTTAAATTCTAAACTTAAAACAACAGGTCTATTCATTGACTTTAAAAAAGCTTTCGACATGGTTAATCATGAGATCCTTTTAAATAAATTAGAATCTGTCGGGATAAGAGGAGTAGCTTTAAGCTGGTTCAAGAGCTGTAATTACAGGACGAAAACAACGAGTTAAAATTAATAACACCTTTAGTGAACCACTCACTGTTCAAACAGGGGTAACCTCAAGGATCAATGACCTCAGCAACCCTTTTTCTAATTTTCAATTAACGATTTATTAAATTTAAACTTTCAAGGAAATATTAACGCTTTTGCTGACGATATTGCGCTCTTTTACTCACATAAAAATTTAATTATAATAGGAAATTCCATAAATCATGATCTTTTACTACTTAAAAAATGGTGCTCTATAAACAGAATGCAAGTAAATGTTAGCAAGACAAAGTTTATAAATTTTGATCTTGCTGGCTTCGACATACCCTTTCCGTTGGTTTTCCATTCCTCAACCTGTAATACTCAATTATGTACCTGTCAGCCGTTAGAAAAAGTAAAAAACTATTAAATACTTAGGAATAATACTGGATGAAAAATTCTCTTTCGAACCACATGTATATGACTTACATAGAAAATTAAGATCACAAATTAGAAAATTCTATTTTTTAAGAAATTTTTTTGTAATAAATCACATTTTGAGAACACTTTATTTTGCACTGATCAATTCAAGACTGCAGTACGCTTTTGCCTTGCTGGGGAGGAACGTTTAAGTCGTTAATGGATAAATTAAGAATTACTCAAAATTATTTCTTGAGAATAATTTTAAAAACAACCAAAAAGAACAAGTTCATTTCCCTTTATACCAGCAGTTGAACATCTTACCAATACAACATCTTTTTGTTTTTAAAGTTCTCAGATTGTTTTTTTATTAGAAGTGGAAATAGAGAGAACACAATGCCTAATTATTTTGCATAACACCAAGAAGTTTTGGAAATAAATTCTTTAAACTACCCAAAGTTAATAGAGTTATCTTTCGTAACTCTTTTCAATATCGGGGCCCCAAATACTTCAATCAACTTCCACTTCAAATAAGGAATATTAACATCTAACAATAAAACATTTTTGTAAAGAAACAATTGCTTGGCTTTTTGTTCAACATAATGTGGAAATACCTGAACAACGTGCTGGTATAAAGCAAAATTATTTTGGGCAGAGATGGAGATATGTGGGCCTATTGGTGTTTTAGTTGTTGCTAATGTATAATTATATTGTTGACCCATGTCATACACGCTTTATGGACAAACAAAGTTTAATTGATTTAATTATGTATTCTTGTGTATAGCTTTCAGATGTCA